>NC_046374.1:19319010-19919010 GCF_011125445.2 Fundulus heteroclitus | reverse complement strand
GGGGGGGGGTCTGGAATCTTTGATGCCTTCACTAGCTGGAAATTTATTTACAAATACCTCAGTGGAATGCAATAAAAGGTTTATTATTTAATTAGGCCTAAGGGCATCACATAATAATAGACACAGGCCTGATCAATGCTGTGATACTGAAGCCTCCCTTTCTGTCAGTCTGTACAAGGAGAAAGGGTCTGGCTTCCTTCCCCTTAATGACACTACATGCAGAAAAAAAGAAGGAAATTCCATTTAATTGCTGGGGGGGGGCAATAAACTGAGGGGTTTTCTCAAGAGCAGCTTTGAAGGTGGTAGCTACAGACATGTTGTGTTTGCTGTCTTTTTAATTTTTTTTTGCTTTCTGTCTCTATTTGTTGTCTCTTGCCCTGCTCTCTTCTTCTTTTTCTCTCAGCCTCAGCTCTCTGACACATCACGCTGCACTCATTCACTCGCGATGCCCCACCCCTCCCTCCCATTTGAAACTCTTCTCAACTGTGGATTTTGAAAACGTATGACATGGCAGTCTGTCACATGATTCGACCAAAGTAATGCAGTCTGATTCCAAATATTGCGTGTCATTCTGTGGAGAAGTGGAAGTAAATACAATGTCTGACATGTCGTTTATTTTCAGTTGCTGCGTAATGGAAATCAGGTATTTGTGCTTTACAGGCCCAGCTCCTCTGCTCCCCAGAAAACGCGGGTGTGTTTGTTTTATAAGAAATTATAAAAGGTGATGAAAGTTAGACACCCTGTGCAACCAGTCAGAACACAGGTTTCAGTGTGTGTTAACCTGTGGGAATGCAGACTGCTACTGTACTGTAAATAGCAATGTGTAAAGCATGTATATATATATATGTGTGTGTGTGTGTGTGTGTGCGGCCCCTCACATTGCCGCTTTGTAAAACTGATTGCCCACGCCTTGCTCAGTGCTTGAGCCAATTCTCTTTGCTGTATTTTTCCAGTTGGTAAAATTATAGGAGCATGAGACAAATGTCCACTGTTATGCTGACGATACTTTGCCATATTTTTTCATAAATTACATGCCATGTTTGTTTCTCAGGGGAAGGGAGAATGTTTAACAGTTTATTGAATGTTGAATGAACTGGTCTGGATACAAAGGAACGGGTCCGGGCCAAAACAGATCGTACTGGAGAGAAGGAGCGGAGTTGAGTAATGGGTCAGCCAATAAGCAGAAGAGAGTTATTCAGTAGGATTGCTGGGGAGGAGCAAGTCGAGTGGGTGTGAGCTTGAGATCTCAGTTAGAGCCAGTGGGCAGAAAGGTTCTGATTCAGGAGAGATTTTGCTGCACATCATGGAAATGGAGTTAAGGAAGGTTATTGCCAGCAAACTGCAGGTGAGGAGCCTTGTGAGTCTTTTGGAGGACTACCAGACTTCTTCCAGGAAGGAACGTTGAGAAAAGAACATGGAGAGCAGGTTAGAATGCTGAGACAACTTAGCAGAGCATTAACCATGGGGGTGATCCAGGGCAAGGGGTACCTGAGAAGCCTCAGGCATTGAGTGATCAGCAGCCAGCTTCTCAAGTACTTCAGCTGATGATAATGCAGAGCAGGTTGGGGGACCAGAGCAAACAGCTGCTCTAATCCGCCCCCTGGTGGTCACCTAGAAGAAAACAGAACAACAAGGCTCTGGACTGACAACACAGGCATGTCTTGAAGACATAAAAACCTGGATGACTATTTTTTTCTACTTTCATATCCAGATAAGAAAGAAGTTTGAACTAGAATCTTTGAAAAATAAACTGCTTACTCCGTCACTTAATCTAGATGGCAATAAACTGGCCTACAGTAATAAGGAAAACCAATCTTGGTGTTATTTTTGACCAGGACAAGTCATTTAAATCCCATATTAAACAGCTTTTTAGCATTTCTTTCTATCGCTTCTGAAATGTTGCCCAAATTAGAAATTCCCTAAACCATATCCTATCCCATGCACATTTTGTAGTATATATTACAAAAGATTGATACTAATTGCAAAATTCAAAATAACTTCCTCAATTTTAGAGGCTTTTTTGGAAAATAGTTAATGCACAAAACAGAAGATGGAAACACATTTGCTGAATAGCGAACATTTGCCTCACATGACCGGTCAGTTTTTCTGTTGTTGCTGGCATTTTTCTTATGGATAACTCTTAAATACACAAGCACACTCTTACAAACACCTACAGGTGCTTAGATCCAGGTACTTACACATTCACTTCCATACATAAAACTCCTATGATCATCTTCAGCTGTCACTTACATTTCGTATTAAACACTTTATAATCTTCAGTAATGGTATAAAGGCGTTGGTTGTTTGTTCCTGTAATACTTTATCAGTTGGTTGTGCTGTTCTTTTTATATCTCTCTTTGCAGGTGAAGAAGCAGACTCAGAGAATGTTGTATTGCTCTCTCACTTTTCTCTCCTCTTTCTTTTTCACATTTTCTCCCCTTTGGGATTTTGTCTGATCTGTTTCTCTCTTATTTTCCTCTTGTACTTTCCTGTTTCAGTGTACATTTAACATGAAATTATCCCAGCAAAAATTCGTATGAAGCTTCTTGCATATATAAATCAAGCGGAGCACTATGGCCAAAGCTGTAAGGCTCCACTCGTTAAAATTAAAATCTGTTTAATCAGCTTTTTTTTGGCATTAAAACAACAATTCTTGTTGCCACATTGCCAGACGGGACACAAAAAAAATGTCCTTTTCTTACCTCCTTCCTTACTGACTGCACAATTTGGACAGCACATATCATGGCAGCCGCTGATGCACGTCTGCTTTGGCTAAAGAGTCTTAGCCTAATTCTGTAAGGGTATTCAGATGGACCACAAGTATTTATTACTTCAAGGCTAGACTATTGTAATTCTTTACTATCGGGAAGTCCACACAATGCAGTTAAAACCTTTCAACTTATCCAAAACATGCAGCAAAGAGTTCTGATGAAAATTAAAAAGAGAGGTCATATTTCTCCTATTTTAGCTTCCCTTCTTTGGTTTCTTGTTTAATTTGGGATACAATGTAAAATTCTCATTGTCAAATATAAAGCCCTTAATAATCAAGCTCCATTATACATCAGGCCATTTCAGTGTACCCTGCCTCTCATAGAAAGACCACTGGAGATAGGCGCGCAACATCCTTTCATTTCTTCAGTTCCCCAATTAAATACTTATTAGGCTGAACTGCTAGATTTAACTAAAAGAGTAAGTCTTGAATGAATTTAATTTTCTGTAAAACAGACCGACAGTTACCGTGGGTCCATATTGTGCTCGCCTTTGTCACTGTTGCCGGGTACAGAATACTTTAAGCTCTATTTCTCTGTGGAAACTATTATTTATGTATCGTGTATGAGACAGATGCAACTTAGACAGCATAATTCAGCTGTAACCTTGTTTCTTCTTTGTGTCTGAATGATGTGGCCTTATTTAATCTGCTGCAGAAAGTGGTGAGGATTTGCTGTAGGCTGTCCCGGCACTCAGTCTCTCTGTCTCTTTCAGGTTTTAAATAAGGTTTTCAAAGCAAGTTTCCAGTGCTGTGCCAAAAACTGCACACCCACAAATTTGAGTTGCAGTCTGAGTACTACTGTATGGAAGGCATTCCCTTTGCTGAAAGGTTGTTTGTACTCTCGCACAGGGTAAAATTTTTCCAAAGTTCACTTTTTGCTATTTTTTTAAATTAAATAACATAGGGGAATTCTAACACAATAATTTATCTGTTCACTTTTCTTTGAAGTAACTTGTGTTCTATGTTTCATCCTTGAGCTTTTTAATTGTAGTTAAGTTGTATGGTGATGGTGTTACTTTTCGAAACACTTAGCATGTGCATGAATGCACAAATCAGTGTCCATCCTACTCAAAAGTAATGATATCAAAGTTTCCAGCTAAAATCCTTTCATATTCACATTTATTTCAGACAAAATTAGTCCATATCGTTAAAAGAAACACATAGAAAGACATGTAAATATCAATCTTCAACCAGATGACACAAAATGACACTTGTTCCATTGTTTATAAAACTTCTAAGTATAATATGTATCACGATTTGTTACAACAGTCAAGGCTCCTCAGTGATCCTCGATGAGGCATGAAAAGTTATATCATAAAGGAAGGAAATAAGGAATTTCCAAGTGTAAGGATGAAAGTAATGGGTAATGTTATCTGAGAGCAGAAACTTGGAATAGCTTGGAAACATAGCAAACCAGCACCCTACTCAGGGACTTAGAGACGGAGACAGAGTCGCAGGCAGAGAGCTGAAAGTAGAGGAGCAGACAGCGCTCTAGCACTCTTGAGACAAAACTATACTGATGGTATTGGGTTGTATTTTCCTTTTATAACAAACATTGTTTCCACAAGGGTTTTATATACCGATAGAACATTAACGTTTGTGTTTTCCGGTCCTCTCATTATAACAAAATCCAGCTTAAAACTCTCTTTAAGTAAGTGCAATATTGCCGCTAGCATTAGACACTATTAGCTTCCATTAATAACCATAATGAAGGCCAACCAAGCCCAATCAAAGCGAAATTGTATATGGTAGGACTGCTGACATGACCGATCATACGATGTGGACAGACTTTCCAATTTTTTTTTTGCATTTGCATTTGCATTTCCTAGTTGTGTGCAAACAAACTTTTTTAAAGCTAAAAAAAAGTTTTTTAGGCCTAACTTGAAAACGGTTTAAGAAGAATATTCATACCAGTGGTGCATACTGTTGGATTGTGTCGCACTCTAGTTCTGCACATTATCTCGTGTAATAGTAATATCATCTTTATCGTCATTGAAACATACATTACAACGAAATGTGTTTTCTGCTTTTAACCCATCACCCTTGGGGAGCAGTGGGCTGCCATGTGCGGCGCCCGGGGAGCAATCTGGAGTTAAGGGTCTTGCTCAGGGACCCAGACTGCAGGCGCTGGGGATCGAACCAGGTACTTGCATCCTTCTCAGAGTGCAAGCATGCTGCTTTAACCACTCGGCCACGAACCCCCCATGTGTTTGTGAAGACACAAATACAGCGAGAATTCATCTTGAAGGCAAGGTTACAACACTTTGTGGAGAGCAGAAGAAATTTATACAGCCAAAATTGGCCACATTGATTATCATTCACTTGGTGGAACCCTTCAAGGTAATCTGCTACCCTGAGACTGTTATAAATATGTTAACGACTGGCCAAAGCGGGCGTGGCTTACGTGTAAAAATGTACCTATGACCTTTCTATTATATAAAAAAAATCAACACTTGCCTAAAGAGATTAAATTTAAGACTATTCAAATTTAAGAGAGCTGTGGCTGCAAATGTATTTTTATGATACATCTTGCCTTTAAAATTACCTAGCTACAATGAGAAACTATGAAAAAGCCAATTATATATTTTTTATTATTATTCATTAATTTTATTTTCTAAATATCTATATTTATATATTTTATAGCTCTCAAATATGATGTTACCCCCTTAAGGTATGGTTTAGCTACCAGAAAGCACTGAAATGTGTCTACATTTAAGAATTAAAGGGCCACTGACTGAGAATGATATACACAAATGATGATGAAAAATTTATTTAGGCCCTCTTTGTGCAATTGCTGATTAAAATTTCATGATTCCTGTGGGGGAGCTAGGGATGTCATAGCACACAATGTGTAAGTGGATTTTATAATCAGGAGCCCTAACAGAGCTAAGGGATGTTTCTGAAAGACCCCTCTTTTGTTCGCAAGTTTTTGAATGTCTGCAGACAAATGCCACACAGATCCAACAGACAGGGGAAGTGTATACTCATAAATCCTGGCTTTAAATGTCACACATTATATTGAATTTTTTCTTTCTTTCAGTGGTTCTTTTTCTCAGGTTTCTGTCTGTGAGGTGAGACAATGGGGGAAAAAGTAAATATTCATTTTTGTTTTCTTAAGATCCTGCATAAGGGTTCTTGCTTTGAGTGAAAAAAGGTCCCGGGCTGGACACAAAAAAAAATTATAATAAATGATCCATGACACACTATGGAGTAGGTTTAAAATACCTCTATCTGACATGGCAAGTTTAATAAAAATCAATTCTGACCAAATTTGACAAAGCTTAGTCCTCATGAGAAGGATCAAAACAGCAGCTTTGTTCCCTCAAGATCATGTTCATATTCCTCCTATTCGCCTATGTTGTCGGATCTTCTTTATTTTTATCTAAAAAAAATTAACAAGCTCACACTGTGCATGTTGTCAACGGACCTATATGAACATTTTAAATTTTTTTTGCTGTTTTTCTGGTTCGTTTTGGACAAGCAGTCCCCCTGATTTGTTTGCACTTAAAATAGCTTTAAATGCATACAGTGTGATTATTACATTTCATATTCTACACTGTCTTGTTTTATTTAAGCTATTGTCACATTTTATTAAGAATCTAATTTTAAGCTCAGTCTAACCATTTTATTGCTAGTATAGTTTGATTAGAGATGCACATATTGTCTTCCTAAAGGGCTTTTTTTTCTTTTTTTTTCTTTTTTTTACAGAGGAACTACAAACAAACAAATTTTAATGGCAATCCATAAACATTTCATGCAGAAGGAGTTGAAATTTCTACCATTTGCTTTTGCACGCACATCTATGTAGATATTCCTTTCTTATAAACGTAACCACAAAACTGAGGGTGTGTACATTATTATCAAAATGGAAGGCGAACGTACGGCTGACAACAAGCCACAGAGTGAGTCAAGATCTAAGCAGGTTGGCATTTCAGAGAGAAAAAGGGTCTGGAGAAACTTAATTCTAATGTTTTCTCTAACCATTTTACAAATAACAGCCCATAACCCAATCTATGGTCACATAAAAGCACAACAAAACACATGGAGTTTGTAGATGTAATCTACAAAACCTTTAGGGATAACAAATGCTTTTGCAAGGTTGTGTAAACGAAGACAGAAGAGCATGCAGGTGGTCTGTATTTAGTAAGTAGGTGACGGAATTGGTTCAACTGAACTTTATTTAGGACTATGAGCCAACTGAGTACAAATGCAAACCACACTTTATAAAAAATGTCTTGGTAAAAAAATTATGAAATCCATGTCAAGTGGGTTTTTTTCCCCATTGTTCACCAATAACACACCACATCCTGCTGTTCTTTCACATTAAATAACAAAAAAATCCCCATTAAAATACGTTAAAGCTTAGGTCTGCAATGTGAAAAGACGTGGAAACATTTCAAAAGGTTTTAATACTTTTTAAAGACACTGCAAAGAGGCTGAGTTTTAGTTGTAGTTTTAGAATTGTTTGCTGGCCTTGCTCAACAAAAAAAAAGTAAATACTTAAATGATAGAAACATGATTTTAAATTAAGAGCTCAGGCCCCAGAAGGAAACTAATTTTAATGTCTGAGGCATAAACAGGGCAAACCACGTTCAAAATGCTGAGTAAAGATGTTATCGTGCTGACGACCTGAGGTGAAACACCTGTGTGTAATTTTAGTCATTTTAAAGGGGGAATGGATGTGGAGGCGCCCTAGTTTTATTTCTCAACAGAATGTACACTTTTTTTAAAGATCATTTTTCACAAATACTTTCAAAACTTTTTTTTTGCAATTTTTGTTATAATAATATATAATTATAATATTATATATAATATAATAATTATATTATTATAATATATAATTATTAAATAATTATATAATACCCCACCCCCTAAAAAGGGACTTTTTCTTTCTTTTTCCACGACTGTATTTTCTCTCATTTACAGTTTTTCATTAATTATCCTGTTAATTCAGTGTAAATCTAGCACTTTAACCAAGAAAACAAATTGATTATTGTAGGTCTGTCTGACAACAGTATCATCCTTTGTTTTTTTTTTTTGTTTTTTTTTTGTTTTGTTTTGTTATTTTCAGAGGGGGTATTTGGAGACACATAGACAAATCTGGGATGGCCAAAGTATGAAAACACAGCAGGGAGCGTCAGATGGGAATGACTAACTCTACCACAGTGTTGTGTAAATTAGCACACCTGCTCCATGGCTCTACAGCCCTCCAACGTAGTTCCCTGAAAACACACAGGGCTTAACAACAGCTAACAAACTCTGTGACAGCTGCCACAGAGTCAACAGACTTTAGTCCGCTCTCAATCCCGCTATATCATTTCTTTTTTTTAATTTCACCGAAACTTTCTGAACACTTGAGGAAAAAAAAGCAACCCTGTGTCTTTTTTTATTTACGTTTTTTCATTCCCTTTGACAGGAGTTGGTGTCCTCTTCTTATAATCGAAGGGATCCAGCGTGCACCCTTGTGCCGCGTGGCAATGAAGCAAGGCGGCAGTGCTTTGGAGGCTTCTGCCTCCTGCTGAAACTGAACTCACCTCGACGCCGCACAAAACCATAACATACAAAAAAGGCTCGACTCAACGTGACATGCTAAAATATTTAACACGGTCACGGCTGCATAATTGATAATAGCTCGTTATGTAAGCAGCCCAAATGGGAAGGAAATACACGATTGTCTCTCTCAAAAATGCCAGCGAGTGCGCCGGCTCTTCAAGTTTTGTGTTACGGTGTCCTTTTGTATTATGTCACCATGTTTCCCTTCCCCTGAGTGTGTGACCTTACATTTGTGTGTGCTGTTTTCTTTTTATTATTTCTGCTGAAAGGAACATGGAAGCTGGGGACGCCATTGACGCGGGCGAACATTCACTTTTTGGATATTCTAAGGTTTCCGTCATGGTACATTCACCCTGCTGGGCTCCCATAAGATGTTGATTTGCTCTGCTCTTTCTGCCTGTTGTCTTTATCTAGAGCCTTGCTCCTCTGTCTGATGTCAGTACGGATGAGGTAGTGAGTAATATCTTTCTTAGAACCGTAAATACTTGCAAAAGTTTTCATGGTCATCCACCTAAAAAGCTCAGAGGCCAGATGAGGAGAGCATTAATAAGAGATGCAGCCAAAAGGCCCTTGGTAACTCTGGAGGAGCTGCAGAGATCCACAGTGGCCATGTAGTCCACAAATCTGGACCTAATGGAAGAGGGGCAAAAAGAAACCTGTTGTGCATGGTAAGCCATAAGACTTGCAGTTTGTCACAAGAGGGGACACAGAAAGCATATAAAGGTTATCTGTTAAGAAAATACCAAAATTTTACATTTGGGGGCCTACCTCTTACTGATTATGAAAGATTCAGATCTGGTACGAGCAAAACTGACCATAAGGAGACACTTATTTTTTATTAAATTAGTTAATCTATTTATATTGTTAATTTAATTCTGTTTTTTTTTTTTCTTTCGTGTCCTGTCTGGCAATGGGGCATTAAGAATTGTTTTCTTAATGCCAAAAAGAGCCCATTAGATTTTACTTTCACAAGCGGAGCCTTACCGCTTTCGCCATAGTGCTCTGCTTGACTTATACATGCAAGTAGCTTTATTATAACTTATGCAGGGAATATTTCATGCTGAATGGACACTGAAACAAGAAGGTAGAGATGAAAGATGAAAAGGAGAAAAGGTGAAAGAGAAAAGGGAGCGAGCGATACAACATCCTCAGTCTGCTTCTTCACCTGCAAAGAGAGATATAATAAAAGAACAGCGCAACCAGCCGATAAAGTATTACAGATACAATCAAGCAATGCCTTGATACCATCACTGAAGAATATACAGTATTATTTAATATGGAATATATAAATTGACTGAAGATAATAATAGGGGTTTTCTGTATAGAAGTGAGTCTGTACGTACCTGGATCCAAGCACCTGTAGGTGTTTGTGAGAGTGCGCTTGTGTATGCTTTATTGCAAAACACATTTATTTGGTGAGTAAATCAATCGTTGCTCCATAGAAATATAGCTTAATTGTATTCTGTCTAAAAATGTAACACACAGAAAACATTTTTGTGCTTAACTAAATGGATTAAGAGAACCTTGAACGCAACGTAAATTGACAGAAAAGTTCAGATTTTTGAACTTGAGCGAAATTTCGCTTCGCTATGTTTGTAGTTTTGCCTCACTCTGTTTGCCTGTTTCATGCCAGTTGCATGCCGAACCGTTAATCCTTTCCAGAAAGGGCCTTTGCATAGGGATCAAATGTAAATCACTCACTCCGAACATCTTGTTCACATTCGGTGTGAACGTACCATAAGAAGTGTAATAAAAAATACGGAACTGGACAAACTCAAAAACAGAAGGGCAAAGAGAAGGTCGGGCACAGATAGGCGACTCACTTTTGGGTCAGGACCCATCAGTTCAAAATGAATATAAAGGGACAATAGAACAAAAAGGTTAGTGGAAAAAAACTTTCTAGCCATGGTTGCAGAATGTAGAGCATCTCCTGCTCTGACTGCAGCTGAGAGAGACTGTAGTGTTAGGAGTGGAATGGCTGTGATTGCTTTAGAAATGGGAAGGTCTGCCTGCTGGAACCGATGTGCATTGTTCAGTGAGACTTACCTTTAACATGACAGTCTGCAAAACTTTCTACTGCCAGAATTAAGCAGCAAAGTTTGTCTCTAGTTGTTTTTCTAATAAAAAAAATTAAAGTGTGAATAATAGACCACTTGCTAAATAGATACTTTTTGGCCGTTTTCTCTACATTCAAGCAAAAATGTGACCTCTAAACCATGAAATTTGGCTCTGAGGTCAACTCAGAACCATGACGTTTGGATGGGTGGATAAGGCAAAAGCCCAACATCTGATCTGAGAATAACATCAGTACTCAGCCCAATATAGATATTGGATCTGTTTTGTACCAGTTCCAGAAATAATTATTCCTAAGATACAATGTTCCCACACAAGATGTAGAAGGGTAGGCAAAGGAGTTCTCATAAAAATATAATCAAATGCATGTCTGAATTTGCACTTAGGTTGGTTGAGTAAATGCTCCCTCTGTTATGTTTCAACAATTTAATCAGGGGAAATGTCTCCAGGCAGTTTGGTCTTAACAAACACCCAAGGTCTAACAGAATTCAATGTTTTGCATAGTAGTCTCGGTAGTAGCAGAAACTGTGCACTGGGAACTGCAAAATGATCTAAAAACATATGGTTCCCTTTCCTTGGAAAAACTATCTCTGTCTTTTTTTCTGTAATTAAGCTTATGTCTGTGTCAGAAGGCTTCAGTTTTCCAAGAGCAACTCCAGAAAGGATGCAAAGACAGATGAATGTGCTATTGGTCCTTAATTAGCACTCCATTTGGAGTGTATTTTCATTCACTGTCAAATTGTCAGAGAAAATATGTTATACACTTTTTGATCACTCCAACTTCTTAATTTTAATTGACTGCTTTGATATATATATATTTTTTTTTTTACAACAGTCTCACTTTCTGTTCCCATTTTGTAATTTCTTAGCATCGCGATATGGTTTAGTCATTTCAGAAGAGTTGTGCGGTGTTGCGTTTGTGTATGTGTGTGTGTGTGTGTGTGTGTGTGTGCGCACCTGCTTCAACTTAATTCCCAGAAAAACATGCATTTCAGAGCAGTTTGACCAAGTAATTCAAAAGAGACTTTACAGACAGCTCGCGTCTTGGCCAAATCCATCTAGTGGCAGTGCTTAAGCTGCCGTCAGCCTGGAAAGGTAAGACAGCAGCTTGATCTTTCAACTGAGGATTACAAAATGGATGGAAGAGGAAAATAAAATCCGATAGATCTCGCTTTACTTGGGTAGATTTACCATAATTCACATGGTTCTCTCCAGAGGAGCGGATAGAAACAAAGTAAACACACTTTAGGCTGGTGGAAAAATGGCAAAATTCTCCTTTAGGAGAGGTAAAATAAGACCTACTTCATTCCATATTAATTCATTTTTAGCAGATGCGTCAAGAAGAGCGGGGTAAAAGAATAAAAAAAGTTGGTATTTTGTAGACTAAACCGGCAATTTTCTTGAGGAAGGGCATGAGCTGTATCTAAGATGTAAGATGAAAGTAGAACCTGAAGCTGAGAGGTGAAGCAAAACCAAAACCGCCTTAAGGTGTACCCCGTGTTTCTTGCGTTCACATCGATTCCTAGGGACAGCTCGGTTGTTTTTTTATGATTTCTGGTAAGGCTAGGTTCTGTATTAGGGCCGTCTCAACCTAAAACACGAGAATTCACGGGGGAGCGGTTTCCAATAGGAAATGAGACAGGTATCTCTTATATGTTGCATCCATTCCAATGATTTGACCCTTACGGCAGGACATCTTTCTGTTTTTTTTCAGTAAAAGCTGAATATTCCACCATTTCACGGTTGGTCAAACCCGTTGCGTTGCAGTAAAAATCAAGCTGCCACCAGATACCTTGTAGTGTGCTGATGAATACCTGTTTTTTTTTGTTTTTTTTTCCAGAATGCGTGAACCTGAGGGGAGAACACAAGGTGGAAAACGAAGGCCCCTGCGGTGTAACATCTTTTTTGTTTTGTAGAGCTGCTGTTTGAAATGATTCTCTGCCACGGCTCCAGAAGAGCACCCAGAGGAACGAAGGAAACACAGCTGTCCTGAAACACCGAGCGTCACAGCTTGTTGTGGGTTGTTTTTTTTTTCAACCTACAGCAGCATATTAAATAATGTAGGCTCTAGTCGAGTTACGGTCTCTTAGTCATGCACGAATCAACACAAAACCTGAAGCATGTGTCTTATTGGATCTCCTGCAGTTTGCCTCTGTCTTGACCCCCTCGTTTTTTTGTTTTTTTTTTGTTTTATTGTTTTTTACCTCAGTGCTTGAAAGAAAGTGAGCCGGTGCTTGTCCTTCCGTCTCCCACCACTGTGACTTGTCAAGCCTCGTGCTTCTTGTAATGTTTCTTGTAATATCATTTCAGGTAGGTACAGGTGCATCTCAGGAAATTAGAATATCATCAAAAAGTTATTTTACAACCATCTGTTCTCCATAACGCCTTACGCTTGCAGGGTCTCCACGGCGCTGGTGCTTTTCTCTGGTGTTCATTGGGCGAGAGGCAGGGGAGCCCCCTGGCTGGTCGCCAGTCCATCACGGGGCAGCGCAGAGACACACGCGGGAGACAAAAGCATGCACAAACACAGTCATATCTAAAGGCAAATGAAAGTGATGAACTATACTAACAGAACCCACTCATACAGGGGAAGAAGCCAAAATTCCCAGAAAATCTGAGTACACACACAACCGGTGAACAAAGGGTTTTTAACACAGAAATGTGAGCTCAGCAAAGATAACTGCGCTGTGCATTTCACGCAGTGCTCATTTCACAGAATGAGCACGTTGTTGGGTCTGGTGTGACTCGTCCACTTCTTTAGAATACTCCATAGGTGGGGGTCAATTCCAGGTCGATTTGTCCCCTGGAGATTTCCTATCATCGTTTCATACCCACAAGTATCCGTTTGTGTCCTCATACTCTTCATTCACACCTGTGACAAAAAAAAACACTTTTTTATTTATTTTTTTTTATTTTTTTTTCATAGAGGTACAAACGGGCGACTGTTGCTTGATGGGTTGAGTAGTCGTCTGGCAATCAGAAGGCTGTGGGTTCAATTCCAGCTTCACCTTGCCACATGCCAGTGTGCTCCTGGGCAAGGCACTTAACCCCAATTTGCCTACCAAGCTGTGTCTCAGGTTATGGGGAGTGCTGGCCTAGTGGTTAGAGCAGCTTCCACTCAGAGAAGGATGCAAGTACCCAGTTCGATCCCCAGCGCCTGCACTCTGGGTCCCTGAGCAAGACCCTTAACCCCAGATTGCTCCCCGGGCGCCGCACATGGCAGCCCACTGCTCCCCAAGGGTGATGGGTTAAAAGCAGAGAACACATTTCATTGTAATATATGTTTCAATGACAATAAAGATGATATTACTATTACAAAAGGGTGAAGGATCAAAACGATCAGTCCATCCAAGCTTCTAAATGGACTTTACTTTCCAGAATTTTTTAAAAGATGCCATTATCTTACCACACTCTTTTCTTCCACTCAACCTACCATCAGTCAACTTCTTTGGCTGTTGTGGCTGTTTTTGTTTCTCCCTCCAGGACATGACTGCCTCCTAGAAAGCGGTCAGTAGTCTTCCTCATTATCATGTCGGTCAGAACACAACGGTTCTGTAACAAAACTATCTATTCCTGTCCCATGTACTCTAATTTTACATAAAAATGTATTGTGGGTTATAATAGGTCACAATCATCAACATTAACAAACAGACAGGCTTGAAATGTATCAAACTGTGTGTGATGAATCTGTATAATGTTTTAGTTTTACACTTTGAAATACATTTACACAATGATATTCCAACTTACTGAGCCACACCTGTAATCTCAGCATGGGCTTTTCTGGGTGGTGCTTCCATATTTTTCTTGTGCGTCTAGGTTTTCCCCAGGTACTCCAGTTTCAACCCGCGCTACAAACACGGGCAGATTAGGTAAAACGCTAATTCTATAGGCTAGCAACATAGCATTTGTAAGTTTAAATAGAGCCGTGTTGCCAATGCATGGTTTTATAGCACACGTTTTTCCTTCCACCAAACTTTCCATTAATATGTTTGAATATTTTATGTTGGTTGTTTACTAGCTGTGAGGCATAATCATCGAAATTAACGAAACAGTAAAAGGCCAAGAAAATCGTCCCTAAAAAAAACATGAATTTCACTTCTTGACTTGATCAACCGAAATAAATGAAGCTTTTGATGATATTCTAATTTAATGAGATGCGCCTGTGTATGTTTGCTGTCCAGACACAAGTACACCTAACCAATTCCTTTAAAGTTCAAAAGAAAGAAACCCGGAAAACTCCCGTCTTCTCCAGAGACTGATGAAGATTCCAATTATGAAGAAATATGTGCAGAAGATAGTGCGACTGTCGTGGGGTCCCATGGAAATTTCATTTTAATTAATAATCCTGGGCAGAAATTGGCAGCTCCGGCATCCCGGCGCTCATCGCGGCTCCCCCGAAGTAGATCCAATTTTCTGTCTCAATAGGCATTAAATTAGCAGGAACATTTCAACCTTTGTCACCCCTGCTTGCATAACAAATGAAATACACTGGGCTGTGTGACATAATGGAGTGCTAAAAAAAAAAAAAACGACTCACCACCTGAGTCAGGTACAGAGAGACTGTGGCAGGACAAAGTGTGGAAAGAGGGAGGAAGTGTGCAGGGAGGTGAATTCGGGACGTGAAATTTGTCCGATTGTAATTTCCTGGAAAGTTTTGACGTAAGAATCACGTAAGAGTATCGGGGTCGTACTTCAAAGGAGATCAGAATAAGCTACCATGACTCATCCCACGTGTACGCAGCCTTCCAGGTTACGTCTCCCGCCAACAAAGCCGTACAGAGCGAGGTTTATTTTCTGCTTTGTCTCATTAGAAACTACTCGACTCATCCGCATCACCTGCGCGCCTCTGCGCGCCGAAACTTAACAGGAGCTGCTTTCATAATAAATAGCCCACAACACTGTTCTATCCTTATTGCAGAGGAGCTGTGTTTCGTTTTGTCTTTGGAGTTTGGATTGTTATGAGAGGTTTTTTTTTTTTTTTTTGTCAAACCAGAGACAGATGCGCCGCGGAACCAGATCAATGAGCGTCTATATTGAGAAGTTCTGCTGAATTAATTTCCTTTAGGGAAACTCTTGCACATACTGATGAGAAGTTTTTTTTTTTTTTGGTTTTTTTTTTCCCCCACTGTGGGCTCAGACTAACATGTTGTTGGTTCGTACTGAGCGAGTTTGAAGAAAGTTGGTGTCAGTCATAAAACTTTCAGAGCCCCACGTGTGACAGGGTACAAAGGGAATGTGACTTTTTTTTTTTACTTAGATGCACAGACATCAGACTGTAATGAGTAGAAAGTGACTCAGGGAACTCATTTTATATTTATCATGTTGTTCACGCATGCCGCATGCTGACAGGCAATATGCCACATCAATGTCTAATTCTCATCTGCCTGCAGACAGGGGTGAAGCACTCTACACTCATATACGCAACACCTGCCATACATTACAACACAATGCATGTCTCCCTTTCACTAAAGTCTGAAGAGGACCTTTCAAAGAGCGTTTTCCAAACAACGGGCGCACAGTTGCCGACATTGATCCGTCAAGAATCCATACCTGGGACTTTTCAAATCCTTGTCCAAAGCCTAGATTTTCCTCGCTCTTCCAGTGGGTTTTTTTTTTTTTTTTTTGCCCTCCCCACCGATGATAGATGTAGCGTTAGCCAGCTGCCTTGGGGAAGCATTAAGGTGAGAGTTTGCCTTATCGAGGCTCCGGCAAAACCGCCGTTTAAAAAGAAAAGGGAATAATGTAGCCCCGGTGTTTATAATTTCCCGCACCCGAGTGCAGAAAAATGTGTTGTTAAACTGAGTTATTGCCCTGCAGGAAAGGTGCAGAGTATGAGAATTAAGTAGGAGATGGCCCATGTGGTGAATACATATAGGGTCAAATTTATATGTTGTTTCATTACTACAGAGTGGATACAAATAATGTTTCAGATATTAATTTATTAAATGAAACAGGAGCTGTTTTTGAAATGTTTTCCCCAACTTCTTAAAAAGTACTGTAGTTTTTCAGGCCTAGACGAAAGTGATAGTATTGGGAAATATTTGTATTTTCATTGTTTATTCAGTGTCCTACTTTTCAAATGTGGTTCCCTTTGTTCTCTTTCTCATCTTCTTCTGTTCTTCTTTCCTTACTTTCTTTTAATTTTTGCATGCTTCCTTCCATATCATCCTTGTATTCTTCCTTTCTCCGATTTCTTGCACCTCTTCCTCCCTTCTTACATTCCTTGTGTCCTCCATTACTGACTTTTGTGTAATTCTATACTCGATTTATTTTCTTCATTGTGTCTTTCATTTCCTTCCTTTGTATCTTGCCTTCCTCCTGTATTTTCTTGCTTGTAACCTCCCTTGATTTCTTTACTTTACTTGATGCCTTCCCTCCTTTCTCTCTTATCCTTCATTCCCTCCTTCATTCCTTGAATACCAATTTCCTTGCTTATGTCACTCCATTTTTATTTTCCTACTTTGGGTCCGCTCTCCCTTACCTTCCTTCCCTGTGTTCTTGCTTCCTTCCATCCATTCCTTCCTTCCTTGTGCTCTTATATTTATCTTTTCGTACCTTGTGTCCTTCTCTCTCGCTTTCCTTGTTTCCCTTCAATCATCTTGTTATTTTTTCTCTTCTCATGTCCTTAATTTGTTATAAATTCATAGAAGATTTTAATATTTTAGATCTTAAAATTGAAGAGATGAAAAATTCCCCAAATTATAGCATTTTTACATGAAAAATGCATAAGCAACCTACCTTGCGCCTTGAAAGCTAGCTCCTAAGTAGTAGAAAGGGACATTTTTGCATTCCAAACTAAGTAGTAATATTTCATTACTATGGGGAAAGTACTGCTGGTTTTAGTCTGGGATCAAATTTTTTTAACCGTCATTGTAGCAGTTAAGCTTGTGACAGCTTCTCGTTTTGCCACATACATGTCGAGGTATCTAAAAACACGTTTTCCTTGTTCCGACTATGAAGAAGCAAAGGCTGCAAGTCCCGGCTGGAGGTCAAATAGTTATTTCCTGAATTGATTAGAAAGCATTTCCTACTCCCTTTGTCATGTCAGCCACTTCCAGTCTTAGACCTGATGAGGTGAATCTATATTTCAGGTAACTCAAAGCATCTGAATAGTGTGGCAAGAGATAAAGTAACATACTCATAGCATGTTGCTACATCTGTGTAGCATTTACATTCTTCATCAGTGAAACATTTATGCAATATATCCTCACCACCAGCCACCTGGTGAATGACATTAGACTCACTAGTCAAAAAACAAAAGCAATTTTGTATAGTTTAGGCATCTGTAAGTGATGAAAACAACTTGTTGAATTTCAAACCTAGCTTCTTAATGTAGGCCAGTTGTTAGCACAGTTGCCTTGTTGCAAAAAGGTCCTGGGTTCACATTTGTGGATTCTCTGAGGCTGCTCTGGCTTCTTCCCACAGTCCAAAAATAATGATGTTAGGTTAATTGGTCTAAATTGCCCTTTGCTGGAAATGTGTGCGTGACCCGTTGTTTGTCCAATGCGTGTCTATGTTCTTCTGTGATTGACTAGCAAACTTTACAGGGTGTACTCTGCCTATCGCTCAATGACCACCGAGGACACGCACCAGCTCCGACACAACTCTGCGTGGATAAGCAAGTGTAAAGAGTGTATGGATGGACAGATGGAATCATAATGGGTAAGAAAGGAAACTTAAGAAACTTTAAACATGGCGTAGCGGCTAATAACCTTGTCTGCAAGCTGAGTACTTGCGGTAGTTGTGCGTTCACAAACACACCAGAATCCATCTTGTACCACTCTTGCTTTAACCGTTTGTGACCGAAACAAAAGCGGTTTGTGCCAATCACGTTGCAGTGTTATGGATTAAAGCGGGACATAGCTGTGACGAAAGCGACAGCTGATGTTAAACAAACATGGCAGCGCTGGAAGACGAAAGCGTAGCTGCTGCTATCACCTTTTTGAAAGAAGAACAACAGGAAGTCCCTTGACTAGCTTACCTTTTTGTGGTTTCTCATAGCAGCTGCTGCTTGCATTTTCATTTCATACCGTGATTGGCTAAAACCAACCTTTGGTAGGCGGGCACTAGGTGTCGCTTCGACCTGTCAGCTCAGAAAGTTCTGCTAAATGTCCTTCCTTTCCTCAAACAGATTTGATTGGAGCAGACACAAGCTGATAATGTGCTGACCGTAGAGTTATGTACATTATCAATCTGGCTTGCCAGGTTTAGTGGCTAAAGCCACATGGGGTGGTCTGACAAATTAAGTCCAACTATTGAGCTTTGTGAATTTTCATACACAGCCAGGTTTACAGGGAGCGGTCCAAAACCTAAAAAACTATCCAGTTAGGGGCTACAGCAGAAGCAGAAGATCACACTGGGTCTTCTATTGTCAGGAAAGAATGGGAAACTGACACCCAGTTTATATCTGCTGGTATCTTGTGACAGAAGCACACACTATTACAAATGTTACATAGACTTCTGAAAACAGCTAAAACGTAACACTTATGAGGCTAAACTTTGCGCTTATGCTTGTACTTGGAATGCACCTCCTCCTTCAGATTCTTCTTCTGCTGCCAGTTGTTAAATACTGGCTCATTTTATTCCAAACATCATTGGCTGTTTAAAACAGAAACTACAGTAAATACCACATGCATCAAACGCGGGTATGAAACCTAAGGGATGTATTTTTTGAGTCTGAATTCTCTGGAGACGTCTGGCACGCAAATATTGCTCTGCTGCCTGAGACTACAATCCACACAGGCTCTCCGGTCCTGGCCGGTAACAGATTACACGGGGGTTTACCGACACTTTGGGAAGTACATGTGACAGTTCTGAAGTAGGTCCCAGTGATGGACTGGAGTATAAACAATGGAGGGACGGAAATGGGGTCAAACATGCCACTCGGAAGGTGTACCTACAAAAAGTGGCTGACCCAGTGAGGCGTAGACCTTCCATAATTTGATGACAAGCTCTACGGCATTCTTAAAGCCGTATCCCTGGCTTTTCATTTTCCTCGACGCGGCTGCAAAATTTCTGTTTTTTTAAAGAGCTGTTTTCCTCCTTAAATGGATGAGCTCTTAACCTCCGTCCCTGTCATCATCTGCGCCTATCTGGTATCTTAATTGGCTGAGGTTTGCCTAGCCCTCAAAAGCCAGCTGTTTCCCTGTCACATCCCAGAGCAAGACTACAGTTTTCCTCACTAATTACTACTGCTGACTCCCCTGATCTGTGACACTGCCAGGCCCCTCCAATGAATTACCCTTACCGCGCCTACGTACGGTGCATGTCGATATCCTTCCTCATTTTCATACCTCAGTAAGAAACCAGGGAAGTGAAGCAAAAGGTTGACCCCCCCCCCCCAAAAAAAAAAAAAAAATGATGTGCTTTCTACATGCTCCTGCAAGACTAATGACTGTTAAAAAGCAATCAAGTGGTAACAGCGGTCTGGGCCGTACATCTCTGTGTTTTATTGCTGGAGGCCCAGTCGCGGCACCTCAGCCGTTTAAATTATTGGTATGTAAATCACCTGAAGTGCTTCGGTGTTGGAGGGGAGCAGGGCAGATTTAAGATGCTGGTGCATGTGCTAAGCAGACAGTATCCCGATATTTGTGGAGGTCTCCGTTTGAGAGACTAACTCCTGCCATCCGTCAGCTTGTCAGTCCACCTCGAGATGGAGCCGTATTCTGAAAAGTTCTTTGATGGAGCACGTGAAGTTCTGCCTGACTCCCGTTTGAAACGCCTGGGCTTGTACCTCCGCGGGGTGCCAATGTTGGGGCAGTTTGTTAAGCACTGTTGGTCTCTGAATGATAACCTGTCTAGTGAAAGAATTTTACATTTCATGCACAAGTGTTTTGAGATTTGTTTGTCGATCAAGCCGTCTTCTGGATTGGAGACTTTCCCCAATGCCAGCCACCTTTGACGTTCTGTAGATGCCAGCCTGTTGCTGATGGATGGACATAGCGCAGTATAGCACCTAAAACAAATTTGTAGTGGAAGCAATTTCATTTTACCTGCTTAAACTTCTCGATGCAATTAATAAGACGCTGCTTCTGCAGTGTAAACTCAAAGATGGGGATTTTCTTTAACAACGGTGTGTTATTGGTCTCTTGGAGCTTCAGTCGTGTCTTAAGTGCCTTATAAAACTAAAGCAATGCCACATAATAGATCCCATAATCCGTCTGTAATGTTCATGGTAATTGCAGAAGATGAAAGCCCCACCCAGAACGGCGGAAGACTTGGCTCTGCTGGAAATCTTTTATTGAGACATGACTGACCTCTACTGTTCTCTGAAGGTATTACGCCTACAATCTGTGAATCTTTGTGGACAAACCCTGAGCTGGGGGTATTTTTCTTTGTTTAATGTAGGATTTTAACAAATCACACCTAAACTCTTTCGGTAAATGCACAAATCACAGGTGCATTTTCAGTAAAATTAGAATACCATCAAAAGGTCTGTTTCAACATTTTAATTCAAAACTCCAGGGTCCGTCAACCTTATGCACTTGATTAATGTAGGACACCCTTCCTTGTCAGTACTGGGAGGGGCGTGGGCATCATGTTGCTATTCTGAAGCATCATCTCTAGATATCGGTACGCAGGTTAAAGGTGCACACAAGCAATGGAACACTGACCCTAAGCGTTAAAACCTGGGTTTAGGTCAACAAAGTAAATTTCTTGTCATGCATGGATTTCACTCCTAAAAAAAATCTGTGGGCAGGCCCGAAGAGATGTGCACGAGTGAGACAGCTTCTGGAAAAATTATTTGTCTGGAGAGGAAAAGGTAAACACTATGAGGTAATTGTGATGGCAACAGTAAAGCATTCCTGATACAATCAATATGTGGAGCAGCTTCTCATGCGTCAATGGAAATCAGCTGAAAGCACTGGCATGAAGGACCAAAATGTCCAAACAATATTTGGTGATGATCTCCATGATGGAGCGGCATGTTTAAAGGCAAACATAATGGGAAAGTTGCTGAAAGATCATAAAATGGACAGTATGGCACCACTGCCAGGAAAGGAAAGGAGGAAGAAAAGAATACATCAAGAATGAGCCATCGTCAGTCACGGTTTGGACCAGAATATAATAGTCCTCATGCCAGTTGCAGGGGATGCTGCTCAGTCACTCACATGGAGACTGAAGGTAAGCAACTAAAGTGTACATATTTACCAGCTATTAAATTAACATTTAAAAGAAAGTCTAATGAAGTCAGATTGTCACACTTCTGGAAAAAAAGAGAGAGATGTAAAAGTGATGACTTAAGCTAACAATATATAATGTAAAAAAAAAAAATTGACCAAAGATACATTTAATCATACCGATTACTTAAATGTTTGAATAAAAATAATATTATATTCCGTTGTCAGTAATCATATTTTTCATGTAACCACAAATATAGTGGATTTATAAGCCTGGGGGTAGAGGGGTGGGGGCGGGCCCTGGGGGTTGGGTGCTCCTACAGGTGGTGACCCCCACACTGAAAACCTCAAATTTATGTTATTATTATGTAGACTTCTATAGATTGCACACGCTTTAGCTACTCTGGGGTGTTGCTTGTATACACTGTTGTGTAAATGGTTGCTGTATTTCCTCTGTTTAACTTGAATATTTCATGTTTTATCTGAATGAGCCATATTTCTAATGGTTGTGCAATACTTCCTTCCTTTTTATTTTCACTTTTGTTTTATTTTTGCCTTTGTGATCATTTCATTCTCGTAACATTATATTAGCTTGTGAATTATTACTGATCTAGCGTATGACTGTCCATGTGTGTTTTAGCCACAGTCACGGCAGAATGTCGTGACTATTGTGGGACAATGTTAAAAATAATAATAATGAGAAAAGAATTGAAGGAGAGAAAGGTGCACAAGCCACACACCTAATACATGGATTATTGTAAAAGTAACATGGGCGATAGCAGATCCAACAATGCAGGCGAGCTGAAGGCTGCGATTAAAGCAACATGGACTTTTTACTGACTGCCTCCATGCCATGCTGCATTGATTTGTAATTCATGCAAATCTAGCCCAGAATATCCCCACTGTGGGTCAATAAGGTATTTCTTATTTTATGATTAGGTTTTAAGTACAATTACTCTAAAGCTAAACCCTGAGTTCATTTTAATCAAAGTTAAAACCCTATTTGTTTAGAGTTGCCTTTAAATGTTAATGTTGACGTTTGTAGTCCACCTTGTCTTATATCTTATATATTTCCTGATCTGCTGCTACTGTTCCACTGCAATGTGCTTTCCTCTGTAATATTTATTTGTCTCTCTGCAATGTCTTCTTTACTTTGTTATTCTTTTTTTTTATTTGTGTACAGAACTGTGAACCGTCTTGGTACTGAAAAGTGCTTCATAAATAAACTTCCCTTAAGGAATATGAAACTACTTTACTGTTGGCCAATTTTTTGAATTTTTCTGAAAAAAAAAAAATCTTTTATTGGTTGCATGTGAGACTCTTGTCATGATTTGGGTTTTGTCTTTGGGTTTTGGACTGGTCATTTTTCCACTCCATGCTCCACGCCTCCCAGCCACCACCGAGCACCATGATCAGCTCCACCTGCTGCCAACTTATTACCTCCAAGTCATTTCACCTGTTTCCCTGCCTTTGTATACCTGCCTCACACACTGCTCCCTGCCAGAACTTTTAATATTGTCTCGTTCGCACTGCCTGAATGTAGAGCCCAATTTTCGTGTGCTCAGCCTGCCAGAACCCAGGGTTTTCTGTGGTTGACCTGACCTCACTGACGGAAGAATGCCAGTGACTGTGTGCTAGTCATTCCTGTTCTCAGTCCCTGCGTGGTTCTGCCTGCATCTGGTCAAGTCTTTGTCTTCCTGCCTTTGCCAGCCACTACTTAACCTTTCAATAAACCTCTTAAAATGTA
Organism: Fundulus heteroclitus; assembly: GCF_011125445.2. NCBI lineage: Eukaryota > Metazoa > Chordata > Actinopteri > Cyprinodontiformes > Fundulidae > Fundulus > Fundulus heteroclitus. The sequence continues at coordinate 19,895,747 of NC_046374.1, read as the reverse complement.
ACTCTGTGTCTGGCTGCATACCAGGTTCTCAGATCCAGTTATTACAAATCTGAAGTTTTCTTAAAAATTTAATTCTTGGTTTTTATTAGCTGTAAGTCAGAATTGTACGAATGACCAGAAATAAATATCAATATCCATCTGTGCGTAATGAATCTATATATATATATAATATATATATATATATATATATATATATATATATATATATTATGAGGTTTATTCTTTGAAAAGAATAACTAAAATAAATAATAGTAGGTTTATGATGTATTTTGTAATTTACAGAGACACAGGCGCACCTATGGTAGATAAACAAGATATGTATGTATACACTAAATAAAATAAAAATAAAATCACCCAATTTCATACCAGAAGAAGTTGGGCATAAAACAACCAAAACTACGAAGCTATGAAAGCGGGAAGGAGCAAAATGACCAGCAATGGTTCACCATCCTCTCAAGCCCGAAGCTATCCCTTGGGCACCTTTTTCTACCACCGTTTTTTTTCTTCCACCAGACTTTCCATTTAAAGGAATGAATGCAGCAGTCGCTAAACGGCCAACTTCTTTAGCAATTACCTTTTGCCTAGCTCATTTTATGTTAAATGGCAAGTTATATTTTCCCAATGACATAATACTTCTTTATTAAAAATATTATTTTATTGGTCAGATTTAAGATTGAACTTTTCTAAAAAATATATATATAATTTAGGATATTTTTAATGCCTGTAAGCAATAATTGTTAAAACTGGAAACAAATGTTTTCAATTTTTCCTTCTGTAATAAATCCTTATAAAACACTTTTGACATTAGCAATTAGTGCCGCACTCTGACTTGGTCATTTGTTTACTGTTGAGTTCCATTCTGGGGATTGCTTGTTTAATTGCTTAGAAAGTCTTTGTGTTTCCCAGCACATATGCGTTTTCCAGTAGAAAGCTTCCTATTATCCAACTTATTTGTATTCCAGGAACAGATGGTCCTTCTATTCATAGGGACAAATTAATTTCTTCTCAACACAACCATCTTGGTCATGAGAACAAATGGAACATTAGAAACATTTCCAGTTTTGAGTAAGAGACCTGTAGTGCGCTAATTCTGCAAAATGTTTCTGTTTGCATTACTTCTGGTTTTTAATTTAAGATTGCACTCTGGAAATATACAGATTTTCATTGATCGTAGCCCACGGGGTTCTTGTCTGGTTACAGCTGTTGGTATAAACAATGCATATCTTTCATGCAGTTTAAGGACTAAAATATGTAGTCCTGGGAGCAAGCTTGCATGAACAGAGATAAGAACCCTCCACATTCTCAGACGCACTCCTTCACCCTCTCCCTCTGGGGCTTTAGTCACGAGGTTTATTCAGTCTCTGCCACAGCACCAGCTTCTGTTCGCTCCCAGCTCAGTTAAAGAGCAAAATGCATTTTCAGTGCAAAACCTCAGTACATTTAGCTCTTCTTATAAAATATAATTACATTTAGATGATTTGGAAAATGGGATTATAATGCTAAATCAAATCTTGTCGACTGTGAATATTCTTCCCTATGGCCACTTTGAATTGGAAGGACAGTGATTTTCTTAATGTCTTGAATTAATAGTTACGTCCTTTCAATGTGGTCATTAGCAAACATACAAAGCTATATTTTCCTATCAATCTAGAGACTCTTTGACTTGAGTGATTTAAACTGCAGCATCTACAATGCCTTGCAAGAATATTCTGACGTTCTCCCATTTTATCACGTTACAATTACAAACTTCACTGTATTTTATTGGAATTTCTTTGTAATAGACCAAAACAAATTTTAAGTTACATGAAAACAATGTATGGTTTAATTTTCTTTAACCAATGAAAATCTTAAAAGTGTGTTTGTGTGTGCTTTTGTATTCAGCCCTCTTTACCATAACACCTTTTGGTAAAATCCACTCCAACCAACGGCCTTCAGAATTCACCCAAATGGCGCGCTGGTGACGCAGCGGGTAATGCGACCCATGTACGGAGGCTTCACCCAAATGATAGCTTTTTTTTTCGGACTATAAGTTGCAAATTTTTTCATAGTTTGGCCGATCCTGCGTCTTGGTTCTTCGAAACTCATCCTGGACTTGCTGTCATAGCAACATGTGCGCAAGCTTAAACCTGCTCTCGAGCAGGCTTATTTCAAGTAAACAGGATTAGATTGCAGCTTTATAAGCAGAGATAGGAAAGTCTGTCCAGCCAGTGCACTTGGACCACCTAGTGGCAGAGGGCGGGACAGAATTGTGGAACACCATTTTTTAATGTTTAATAAAAGACGAAACAAATAATGCTTAGTTCCTGTCGTTTTATTTAAACAATTCTTTATAAAGAAAAGACAGCAAGTCATCTTTTGCCTGCAATAAGATATAGTTATATAAAGTCAGCAATACTACTGTCAAATGGTTTATTAGAACTAACTCTGAAGGTCCTTTTAAAGCAACTCGATCTCTAGTGCAATTTTTCTCTTTTTCAAGTTGTGGAGTTGTGTTCAATTTCTCCTCTTAATTTTTGTTTTTTCAGGTCAAAATACTTTTTTTGTTGAAGATGCCGTTTATATAGGGATTGGATGGCACTCTGTGTCATTTTGTGAAAGAAAAAGAAAGGGTGAAACATGCCTCATGCAACAAAAGCAAAAAGAACCTGTTTTTTCAGCCTTTTTCTTGGTGGCTGCTATAAACAGACAAACACATCATTTAACAGTGGCTTTTAAAAAGCACCTGTAAATGTTGTGGATGCAGCTGTGTAATTTAATTAGTTGGTGTATAAGATTAAATGTCAGTCAGTCTTGGATTGTGTGGAATAAACATCTAAATAAATGCGTATAGTCCGATGCAACTTATATATGTTTTTTCCCTCTTTATGACAAATTTTTTGACTGATGCGATTTATAATCCAAAAAATACAGTAAATAGAGCACATTGGTTTGCAACCTAACCTCAGCATGACTCCAACTGTTCAGTTAAGGCCTGAGAGTTTGTGAACATTAGCAAACAAACAGCATGTGCAAGAAGAGATAGGTGAAAGTCCAGATCTGAATTTAGTTTATGATCTGTGGCAAATTTTGAATGTTCACAGATGCTCTGAGCTCTGATCTGCTTTTCTTTGCAAGAAAATCAGGCATAAAAACAGGTTAAAACATATCCTCTACAATAATCAAAAAGTGGTAATAAAAAGTATTGCTTTATTCCAGTTGCATACAAATATTTGTCACATTTATTTCGGATAAAACATTTACTTGAAATTCAACCAATCAGTAAATGATTTTTTTTGACAATTATTTTTACACTTACACCACGAAAGCAACACAATGTGCTTTACCGGGGATAAAAATGGAAGGCAATAATATAAAACAAACAGAGAAGAAATAATGACCTAACGAGACCAAGAATGGTGAAAATTTTGGGAGAAATGTGTAGTTAACACAGGGGATGTTGGTGTGAAGAACTGCAGAAGAAAACTTGACAATGATGCTCATGCATCCTGTCAATTAAACTTCACTATTCTGCCCAACTTTGGCATAAAATGAAAAAAAATGTACTGGTTATAACATTGCAAAATGTTCTGAGTTAGGAATATTTATCCAAGATACTGTTACTTAGGCTATTTGAGTCATTTACAAATCTCATAGCAATTACTGAACTATAGTCATAAAACATAAAGAAGCAAGGCATGCTTTTGATCACAACTTTTGCTTCTTCTTCGTTTTTTAAAAGAATTGGACAATGCGTCATAACAATAATTCAACCTGGAAAACTCACAAAGACAGAAGTGGCAGTTAGAAAGATCTATTGACACAAATCAGTTTTTTGGGGCTCGGACCCCGGCAGAAGACGTGAAAGCTGTGATGTCTATGATCTTGGATGATCATTTTAGGATTAGGATTAGTGAAGTCTTCCCCCGAGGGTCCGTCACAGGCGATAAGGAAGCCAGGTGGAGTCTGTGAGAGCGAAGGAGGAGATGGAGTAGAGGTGGGTCGAAGCTCAGCTTCAGATCAGGAGACTCCATGTATGGAGGGCTTTATAAGCAAAGCCCTGAAGGATGGTTGGTTGAGGTAAGAAGAGGACTTGGAGCAGATTGGCTGAATCGCAGGCACATAACGACACGGTCGGGGAACAGTCTGAATTTTGGTCTCACAAAAAATTACCGGTAATTCCACCAAGGACTGTTTGAGATTTAAGGAATAGAAAGTCCAGGGTTTGATGAAAGCCCAGATCTTGATATCATTGAGATGTTGTGAGGTGACCTTAAACGGGCTGTACATGTGAGAAATGCTTCAAACATCCCACAGCTGAAAGTAAGGAGTGGGACCAAGCTTCCTCAGACCTATACCAGAGACTGGTAGATGGATTTGTGAAGCCTCTCACTGAGGTTATTTCACCAAAAAGGGGTTAACACTAGCTACAAGCAGGAAGGGTGTCCTCACTTTTTCCTAGGAATACACATTTTGTTGATATTTATGTTCAATGGGCAAAACAAGGTACTTTCTTTGGATTAATTTATATTTTTTGCAAACATAAATATTCAAAATAAAAATCAGACACATGTAAACATTTTTAACAACAAACTAAGCATTTCATCAGTTGCCCTTGCTTTTCCCATGACAATAGATGACAGGACAAATAACTTCTTAATTGTTAATGCAGAAAATATATCTTATATGTAGCCTGTAATTAGCAGAAGAGTACCTTAAAATTGATTCACTCAGCAAGTAGTGGAAAATACCCTATAAGACTTTGGAGAATGGCGTGTAAATAGCAGAATAAAGTCGCACTAGCAGCTTACTCAACTCTTATTATTCTGAAGGGAAACACTGATCTGAAGCTCAGTGGTGCGTCTCGCTGATTTACGTGCATCAGTTAGTGCATTAAACGCATCACGCTGAAGTGCACTGAGACAGAGCTGATTACGGGGCTTCAGCTTTGGAAAGTTTTCATCAGGAGCCTCTGCAGGTTTGTCGCCACATCTTCAAAAAAGAGGTCTAGGAGTAAGGAGCCCCGTAAAACAAGGTCCTGAAAACAACCGCACACGAAAAAGCGAATGGCAAATCATTGCACATATTGTCTGAAAGGATCAAAATGGGAAAAGAGGAGGGAGAGGGAGGGGGGAAAAAAGCAAGGTAGTCATATGAACAGCTCATATAGCAACCTCCTAATAACTCCCATTGTGCTCTTTTTACTAAAGGCAAGGATTACCATTAAGCCCAAGTCACATCTTCTCACATGATCCCGTTCACTGCCCAAGGTTTGAAGCTGTGAGCACACACAGAATGGTAGCTGGGATAAAGCAGGCAGTCGGCTGAGATGCAGTCATGGGACAAACAGAAGATCAACCTAAACGTATAACAGGATCAATACAGACACTCTCTAACCCTTGCAGGTCATAAATTTCCTTTTTTAAGCCTGTGCGCTATACATCTTATGGGATAGTATCTATTTTAGTCAAAACTACATATATTTTGAACGTTCCCAACTAATTTATTGCTTACAGTAAGCTGAACACAGAGGTGTGAAAACCTCAATGCAGATTTAATCAAAAGAGAATTAGCAGCCAGCTTGCTCTTCCAGTCTGGAAATGTGACGTAAAAATATAGCAAGCTCTTTTAATCTATTAAAACTTTGACCCATAGAATGTGCTGACGTTTCTAAGTATTATCAACAATCTATTTAAGGCTCGACTCGCAGATCAAAATAATTTACAAATAAACTCTCACAGTGCTCCTCCTGGTGTTTAAACATGCAGTAGATGGAGATATAGGAATATTAAGTTTAAATGCTTCTGACAGCCATACCCAGAAGGCCTTCTACCAGTTCTCAAATGCAACACGGGAACAGCTCATGCATAAGGAATTCGCCGGCATTTTTCTAATACATGAGAATGAGCTTAGCTGCCAGCTTTGTGTAATCCCGCCCGTCACGCCCCGATTATAAAACGATGCTACCCGACTGTAGTTTTCGTCGGCAATGTGAAGCGCATGTGACCGGATTTAGGAACCTTCTTACGCTGGAGAAAGTTTTCGCTTCTTTCAGAAAGATGCCGCATTGTTTTAGGAGCCTTAGGATAATATTCAAATGATTCACCAGTGTGTGTGTGTGTGTTCTTGTACTTGCAGCTAAGTGAGAACATTTTTTTGCTCATTTTACTAGTAAAGTGAGGATGTTGACGTAAAGTGAGGACCTTTTTTTGGTCCTCAATTTTTTCTGTGTGTGTGTGTGTGTGTGTGTGTATGTGACAACTGAACACATCATTTTTAGAGATTCTCCTCTGTCAAATGTGATATTTTTGCTGTAGTTTCTGTAAAACTAAAATATTGAACAATATATCATAGAATATTCTTGCAACATGAAGCTATTTATGGTGTTATGTTTTATATGATTAATTGTAGGATATTGTAAATAGCGATGGGCTTCATGAAGATAGCTTTTTATTGTTGGTTCTATGGGTCGATTCTTACTAGAATTCTATTAAAGCAGCAGTAACTACAAGCATTACCTGGCACACTAATCAGAATCATAAACAAGTACTGTAACTTTCTAGACTCCATTTTGTGATGAAATTGTCCCCAGCAAAAGTTCTCAAACTCCTTAATAAGCACTAAACTTTCTAAGTACCATAATATTGTCCTATTTTAAACAGTATTACAGCAGAGGGTAGTACTTTTCACATTTTTGTGGGGGCAGTTTTAGTTATGCTTAACTCCAGTTCCCCAATTAGTATCTGTTTGGTTACACATCTTATTTTAGTGGTAAAAATACTCCATTGGCATATAATTGTATTTACCTGCTCAATTTGAGAACAAATACACCAATTACAAAAAAAAAATGACTTACTTTTAGTTACCTTTTTAGCAGTGTGCCATCAAGATCAAGGTTTACTGGTCCGTCTGCGAGCTCCCTCTGAAATGTTGAGTGTGGTCAGTAGCTGTATGAGTCTGGGCAACGCACAGCTCCTTTCCTTGTCATACATTAACAACAGCCACAGCTCAGTCCCTAAATATATACCCATTATCTTGGACCAGAAAATACGCACAGTCTCCAAACAGGCACTCTCTTAAGATATTTTCTGCACCATTTTGTTTATGCTTTAATGCATTTGGCGGCATATATGCAGATGTTTTAATTGTTCACCATGTATCTCTAGTAGAGTTTCATCTCCAAGTGTCGCTAACAAGCCCGTAACCGTAGAGGTGTGCACAGACAAGTCACAAAGCTGTGGGGTTACGCATATTTCCACAGGCAGCTAATTGTTCATAAACTATATTACCAAAATTATTTGCTCAACTTTCCTGATTCACATTTGAACCCAAGTGACATCCCATTTTTAATCCACAGGGTTCAATGTGTCCTCGGGCCACCCTTTGTAGCTAAAACAGCCCTAACCCTTCTGGGAAGCCTGTCTACCAGGTTCTGCAGTGTTTATGGGAATCTTTGACTGTTCTTCCAGAACTGCATTTGGGAGGTCAGACACTGATGTTGGATGAAACGGATGTTAAATGAAACGGTCTGCATCTCAGGGTATGCTCTAATTCACATTTACTAATTCTAATTCATACCTTTATCGTCTCTTTGTGGACTAAAAAAACCTAAGAGTTTAACTTAGCCCCTAAAGTACACAAGAAGGGTTATTTTTGTATAAATAGAATTATGCATTTTAATCTATAAAATAATAATCCGTAATGCAATATGCAAGTGAAACTGTATGCATTTTTTGTTTGTGACTACATGATTATTTTTCAGCTGCAGATTTATCCTTATTATTAAAAAAAAATTGCTAATTTGCTATTTTTATTTATTTCTATTACTCACAAAATAAGTTTAAGTAATTAATAGAAAAATCTGCAGAATATGTCAATTTTCTACAATTAATCAGAATAATCGATAGAACAATCGATTACTAAAATATTAATTTATAAATTTTTATTAATTTATCAATGCTTTGCACTGCACTTGCAGATGTATGATTTAGATGCAGATGTCCAGCCATGGAAACCTATTCTATGAAGCTCTCTATGCACTGTTCTTGAGATAATTAGAAAGCCACATGAATTTTGTGGCTCAGTTGTTGTCGTTCCCAATCGCTTCCACTGTGTCATAATACTGATGACAGTTGACATGTGAATTTCATGACTAGACTTGTTGGACAGGTAGGAACGTGTCGCAGAACCACGCCGGAATTCACTGAGAGCGACCCATTCTTTCACAAATGTTTGTTGGAACAGCCTACATGACTAGGTGCTTGATTTTATACACCTGTGTCCATAGAAATGATTGGAACACATTGGATTATTTGGATAGGTGAGCAAATTCTCTTGGCAACATAGTCTAAATCTGAACTCTTGGACGGAAAAAGGGAAAAGCTATTGCATATTTTTGGGTGCATGTACCTTTTGTACTTGAGGCCCCTTGATTACATTGATATTAAATCTACAGTTGGCAGAAGAGTACTTTATATTTTTTTCAAGCCTGTGTTCAAAAATGTCCAAAACAAAAAAATATTAGATGAAAAATAATTGACTTCAGATTTTGTTTTATTTGCATGTGTGCAATATCAACAGATCACCCATCCACCCAGTTGAAAGGATAGCACTGTGTCAAACGACTGCTGTTTCCACTGCACATTGCACAAACAGAGTGATGGATGGGAGATTGGGACAGACTGGAAGGTTCCAGAGTGTAAAATGTGGGACAACTGGACTCTGGTTGAACTTTGTTGGTGCCAAGCTTGGCCCTGTATTTCACTAACACTGGAGAAATTAGATCCTCCTAATGATATCAAGGGTGATTAATGTTTAGCTATTTCCTGTTATTCGCAGTAAAATAGTGGTTTCCAGGAATAAGAGGAATAATCCATTGTGATACATAACTAGAACACCCCACATACACATACACATAAATGAAACCTATAAATGGGGACTGTGAAGCTTGTGATGGTTGGGATTATACTGAATGAAGATGTGACTGTAAATCTTGGAATAAAAAAAAAAAGAAGAAGCATTTTTGTCTCGTCTCTACTTTTTTTCGGTTCTTCCTAAGGTATCTTTCTCCCACATATGTATTTCAAACCACATCTAAAATCTCTTAAAAAATAAAGATTTTTTTGTTTTGTTTGGCTGAACCTAACAAACTAATTAATCATTGTTTTTATTATTTAGTTTGAGGTCTTTTATGTGAAAATTGGATATTCTATAAAGCTAAACTCTATATTTCCCAGCGATGGACTGGTGACGTGTCCAGGGTGCTTCCTGCCTCTTGCCCAATCACAGATAAGCATGCACCACAGTCCCCAATAACCCTTCCTCTGCAAAGATATAAAGTTAAATCCCTCCCATAGATGTTTTTTTTTATCATTTCATGAACGTATTTGTAAAGCATATTGTTGCTAAAGAGCATAATCCATATCCCAAATAAAATCAAACACCATCAGTCTGCCAGGTCTGCAGTCCAGATAATAAGCGTGCAGTAAGAAAAGTATTTTAATGTCTTTTTTAGATGGGGAAACATGATATTAATGCCCTAGTTTCCAAGAATCTTTGAAGGTATCCTTTTAGGGTTATTAACAACAACAAAACCACCAATATGTTTTATTACATTCGCTGATTTTTATGTAATCGGGGGTGTCTAACGCCGGCATCATCACTTGATTAACAGTGACGTAAATTAGGGGGGTAAAAAAAGTGGTGCACATGATGAGGAGGCAGTTAGAGGCAGAATTATTTGAATGTTTCACAAGCAGTGCACAGAGAAGGTCAGCGAGAAGATAAAACATGTAACAAGATTTTTCAGAACATTATTGTCTTGAAGTATTTTATTGGGATTTTATGAGGTTGACCAGCACAGGGTAGCACATAATTGTGAAGTGAAAGGGTTGGGAGAAATATTTTCTATTGGTGCAAAGCCTTGAAAAGGGTGGTATACATTTATTTACAGTTCCTTTTAGTGTGATACACCTCAGTACACTCCAGTACAATCAACGGTGTTCAGCAAAGGTTTTGAGCAATCCTGGAAGAAAATCTGGTAGAGGCTGCAAAATACTTGGAACTGGGACAGATAATCATCCTCCAGCAGGACAAGGACCTTTTAAACATACAGTCACAGCTACAATAAAGATGGATCACAAAACACGTGTTAGCATGGCCCAGTTAAAGTAATGGCCTAAACACAAGTAAGAATGCGTAGCGAGAGTTGATGCTCTCCATCCGATCTGATTGAGCTTAAGTTACATTGTGCTGTAAAAAGGACTGGCCAAATATTTAAGTCTTTGGTGTGCAAAGCTTATAGCGAGATTCCACTAAAACACCTGCAACTGTGATTGCAGCAAAGTATCGACTCTGGGGCAGACAATAAATACATGCCACACTTTTCAGATTATTTCTAAAAAAATTAAAAATTAAAATAAACAAATTAATGCATGCATCATTGTTTTTTTTTTTTTGTTTTTTTCCACTTCATGACTAAATGGGCAAAGGGGGCATGAATTTATTTTTGCAAGACACTGTAATCCTGCTTTATAAGTTTGTGTAAATAAATAGCAAAGAAACACAAAACCAAACACGGGTTAAAAGTCTAGGAATGTAGGAGGGTTTTTTTTTTTTTTTTTTTTTTTTTTGCAGTGTCTGAAAGGCTGACATCATAAGCACTTAAAGAAGAAAAAGAGTCTTGTTCTAGCAGGTGACTTTTTTTTTTCTTTGTAAATACCACTTGAGCTTTAATGTCTCACATGCTCTGATGAGGCGGGGAAATAAAAAGAGGGGCTTTGGGGAGAGGTCAAAAGATCTCAAACATGACTTTTAATGAACAAACATATGAAATATTTGTTATTCTGGCATTTTTCATTAAAAGAGTTTATATATTACCAAATAAAAGGTCGTTTGGTTTTCTTTTCCCTCGATAATCTCCATCTGTGGCACAGTTACCGCAGGTCTAACAGAAAATAAGCCTTTTCATGCTGGAATGTTGCTAGAAATATTATTTTTTTCCCCCTTTCTTTTTGGAAGCTTCCTTCACCCGATGACTTTTAGAAGAACAATGCTCTGCATGACCGGATCACGCTACCTTCTCCTTTCTCCCGTAGGAAATGTGATGTTATGTGAGGGAATCACGCGGGAGTCAGAAAATCCTGGTAGTCATGCGCTAATCCGGTATTTAAGGTCAACCCTTCAGCGCTTTGGGGGGTGAAAGAAAGGAAGGAGGCCTGCATGGGCGCAAAAAGAGGGGCCGTTTCATACATTCGCTCATATTGACTGGGGCTCAGGTGGGCTAAAGTAATGAACTTCTATTCCTTGAATAAAAAAAGTTAGCTCTGTGATTTGCAAGTGTTAAAAGGGTTACGCACCGAGCTATACCCCAGGAGCAGCCGTGCGTAAAGATCTGGAGACATCATGTTTTGGAGAACGTGGCCCCGCTGTCTTTCTGTGCTGGTGTGCGCGGCGGTGGTGAGCGCCCAGTTCCCCAGAGAGTGCGTGACCCCGGAGGGACTCAGGAGCGGACAGTGTTGCCCGGCGCCGGCCGGATTCCCCGGGGACCCGTGCGGTGCCAGCGCGGGGCGCGGCCAGTGCGTGGCCGTCTCGGCGGACGCGCGGCCGCACGGGCCGCAGTATCCCCACGACGGCCGGGACGATCGGGAGCGGTGGCCCGTCCGCTTCTTCAACCGCACCTGCCGGTGCAGCGGCAACTTCAGCGGGTATAACTGCGGCCGCTGCAGACACGGGTGGACCGGGGCCAGCTGCGATCAAAGGGTTTCTGTTGGTACGTTTTCAGTCTAAAAATGTCCAGTACGCTTCGTTTTTTTTTTTTTTTTTTTTTTTTTGTACACGGGAACATTAGTTCATCGTGTGTAAAATGTATGCAACCGCTTTCAGAATATATTTCAGACAAAATGTGCAAATTTAAAAAGTCCCTGAGCGTCAAAAGTGCCACAATTCAATGACTATTGGCTAAATATAGAATCATAAATGTTCTCAAATAGGCTATATTACACACGCTATATATAATTAGAATATTTCTAAATGTTATTTTAAAATAAATAGGAAAACAATCGAATAAACATGTTATCTGCAATATTCAAATATTCATAAACATTATTGAAATATGTGACTAAATAAATGAAGTTTGAATGATATGTTAAAAGCACATATCCAGTGCCGTGACCTGGGTGAGCCCCTCTTAAATTCTGTGCAACTCCAACCTCACACAAATTCCCCCCAGTGAGATATAAAAACGTTATTTTGTTTGAGTTAAGTTTATTTTATCACACCCTTTTAAAAGACACGTTTACAAAGAAAGCAGAAAAGTTCTTCAGGACATTTGTAAAAAAAACAAACTTATTTGTGAGACCCTGCATCTAAAATCTATATTGAATTCCTCAGCCTTTAGTGGAAAAAATACACCAAAGGACATTTAAGCGTTAACATTATTTTATTAATTTAATGTGTTTTGTTTGTTTTTACTTGACTTACATCCATATTTATTTGACAAATTAAATATTTTTTATGGATTGAGGAACTATTGGCCCCTGATAGAAAACCTACAGAATGGCTCAATGATAATAAAGCAAGTTTTATTTTGAAAAAAAAAAACAACAAAAAAAACAAAGCCTGATTTAAACATTTAAACCAAGAAACAAGTCCTTCGATGTGAGTTTAAAATGCTAAATTCTGATTGAAACTGATGCCTAAATATGTTTTCAGATTTTACTTTCACAGTTCAAGCCACTTGAAATTTTTTAGACCGTTTAAACAACTCTTTGCCATTGCAGAATATCAAGAACTTTGCTTTTTAACACCAGCCTAAATTGAGGTAAATCCCACCACAGTGAAGGTAGATTCAAATGTGCTCACGAAGAGAAACAGTTATGTAATCTGCATAAAAATAGAATTTGGAATATCACAAAAGTTAATTATATATAAGAGTGTGAAGAGCAACGTTCCTAATATGGGGCCCTGAGAAACTCCTTTCAATACTGAAAGAAAACAGAAAAAGAGCACGGCATGTTCGGGATGACAAGTAGTTTGAAACATTTACAGACAAGCCAATGTGATGTTGCCCATTTCCCCTAAAAGAAAATGTGGTCAGTTGCTACATAATCTCCTACAATAAGGAGGAGCAGGACGCAGCTCAGCGCAGATGAGAAACGCAGTTTAATAATTGCGCTGGGTCAGACTAAGATTTTTGCCATTTCTGTTTCGGTGTGTCCAAAGTGGACACACCTTGTTTGAGCAGACAAGACACTATATCAAAACCAACTTACAGCCAATACGGTGTAGCAACGACAATGAGTCAACCAAAAAACAGCTTCTTGATTTCCTGCAGTGAGGAGAAACGTGATGCAGCTCAGTGCTGACGAGAAGCGGGCCTTCGTGGGCGCGCTGCACCAAGCCAAGCGGACGCCGCACCCCGACCTGGTGATCGCCACGCGCCACTACTCGGACATCTTCGGCCCTGGGGGGAACGCTTCGCAGTTTGAAAACGTCACGATCTACAACTACTTTGTCTGGTCCCATTACTACTCTGTCAGCAAGACCTTCCTGGGCGCCGGGCAGGCCAGCTTCGGCGGCGTGGACTTCTCCCACGAAGGTCCCGGCTTCCTCACCTGGCACAGGTACCATCTGCTGCAGCTGGAGCGAGACATGCAGGTGAGGAGTTGAATTAGACAAAATGTATTAGGTGATTACAGTCATACGCTACTGGCGTTGATCCTCTCGCTTGTTTATCTCAGTCAGTGTATCTTCAGGCATCTGTATTTACCAGGAAATTCCTAATTGGCTTTCCAATGTCACGCCTTAATAAGCGAGCGGCGTGCAAAATGCCACTGTACACAATTCACGGTTCTTTGGTTCCACTGAGTTTCCACATTATAGTTTCCCAGAAACCATAAACTCTTGAGTCAGAGGGCTCTCTATTTTTTTTTTCTTGAAAACACAGTACAGAACATTTTTAATAATCCCTTTCACAATCGGGTTACAGCTGAGATTGAAAAAAAAAGGAGGCTGGCGTGTGGAGCTGAAATGTTGGCGCAGTGCTGGCCTCCCACAGAGAAACTCCATCCTTATTTCCTGTGCAGGTTTGCTGCTTCAGCTCCCTAATTGGGTGCTTTGTTCAAACCTGGCAAAACAGAGTTGGAGAAGAGAAGAAAAAAAAAATCTAAATTAGGATACGCTACAGGCTTCTATCCGGTAGAATTGCAGGAGAAAACAGAGCCTATATTTGAACTGTATGGACGGTTACTCTCGTCTGTTTTAAGGGGAAATACGCCTGATTTGTTGGCATCCTCTTTGAAGTGCTTCAAGGTGGTTGTATGCATAAAAAAAGACGAGATCGGGATTCCCTTTGATATTATTTTGCTTTTGAAACATCTTTATAGGATCTGTAAATTCTTCATGACGATGTTTCTGTCTTTTCATTCCCTGCAAACGCACCTATCAGAAGTCTGTGGCCTGGTTCTAGTTTTTCTAAATCTAGGCACGACCATAATGACCCTAGTCAACTCTGGTTTCTCTTTAAGATCTATTATAACAAATATTCTATATATGAGAAATATTATCTAAATAAAGTTTTCTTGCCATCGGCGGTCACTAATTATTTATACCAGGAGCAGAGTCTCTGTAAAAAAAAAAAAAAAAAAAAACTGTTACTGTAAATGAGGTGCTTTTACAACAATGATTATATGATTATAGAGCTGCCTTAAACATCTCATATCAGTGATAAACATGGTTTGTCCAGCTGGTATTATTAAAACAACAGCCTCTGTGTAATATTTAGACATATCCCTAACTTAATAAGAATTTTCCAAAAAGCTGACATTTCCAAATCCTTCATGGTTTAAAGAGACTGAAGGCACAAAAGAGAGCAACTTGCCATTGCTCAGCCTTCCTGTCATCTGCTGATGTCTCGCTCGCCTTCTTGATGTGGTGGAAAATGATACTTCGATTTAACTACTTTTTACACTTCGGTGCTTCCGCCCAATGGATTTTTAAAAAGACATCGAAAAGTCTAACTTCAAGACTTCCACACCGAAGAGCTTTTTTTTGTATGACCTGTACATGTACGATGAGCACTTCCCGATCGGAAAGACTGGATTTTTTTCAGGGCATCTATCTAGAACAGTTTCTACAGATATATTATTCTGCACATTTACTAGGATTCTTACTAATAACTAGATCATCTACAAATGTAGAACGTAATACTCCCTACCTTTATCTGGGCATTATGAAACTACAGCTAAGTGAGTGATTCCAGGTACTTAAGTCTTGCTCCAAATCTGCTGCACAATAAAAGAAATCTACTTCGACTTTTTTTTGGTTGTTGTTTTTTTTTTTGTCATGCAGGACATGCTGCAGGATCCCACCTTCGCCCTGCCCTACTGGAACTTTGCCATCGGTGGGAGCACGTGTGACATCTGCACGGATGACCTGATGGGAGCCAGGAGCAACTTCGACATGAATTCCCTGAGCAACAACTCCGTCTTCGCACAGTGGAGGGTCGTCTGCGAGAGCGTAGAGGACTACGACACGCTTGGGACCATCTGCAACAGTAAGACAAGTGTCCGCGGCCCGCATCCTCTTTATTCTTTCAGGAGAGAGGAAAAAGTATGTGACTGGCTACCGCCGGTGGTTCGCTCCTCTGTTCCCCATCAGGCACAGAGACGTCTCCCATCAGGAGAAACCCGGCTGGGAACGTCAACAGGCCCATGGTTCAGCGTCTCCCGGAGCCCCAGGATGTGGCCGACTGCCTACGAGTCAGCACCTTCGACACGCCGCCCTTCTACTCCACCTCCTCCGAGAGCTTCAGGAACACGGTGGAAGGCGAGTCAGAGCTCAGCTACTGCGTGCTTCTTTGCCTTTATGGCGCTCGCATCCACTGAGCTATATTATACACTGGAGTGCTAATCGCCCGCTGTTAGAACGAGTCGCTTTGAAGCCACCGGCCGCCATATTGGTACTCCCTATTTCCCCCCAGTAACTAGGGAATATGTGCGCTACAGCATCGAATAACGAGGATTTTCTCACATTCAGGGGGGGCTTAAGACTTTTAAAATGTCAAATGTCATATACTTTCATGTTATTTTCTAAAACTATCAAGTACTGAGAAAGTCAGGTGCTGAAATATTTTGCATTTTATTCATTTAAATATATATATTTAACATTTATAAATATATAAATAACAATATACAAAAACATATATTTACATATGTGTATACATATATACATATACACATACTTATATATACATATATATATATTTAATATGAATAACATGTAAAATATGTCAGCACCTAATTTCCTAGTAGTTGATAGTGTTAGTACATCCACTGACTGTAGAATTACCTATGAAACGTTTTCAAACTGCTTGTTGTTGCAACCAAATCCTGTGGGATTCTGTGACAGTAGAGAGTAGCAAGATGGCGGCCAGTGACTTCAGTTTTTCGGCAAAATCAGCACTCCAGTGTATTATATAGCTCAGTGCTCGCATCACGCAATCTCACCAGAACGCTCCCCCTCGTGTTGTTTTGCTAGGCTACAGCGCCCCCCAGGGGAACTACGACCCCATAGTGAGGAGCCTCCACAACCTGGCTCACCTGTTCCTGAATGGAACGGGAGGACAGACGCACCTGTCGCCCAACGACCCCATCTTCGTCCTGCTGCACACCTTCACTGACGCCATATTCGACGAGTGGCTCAGGAGACACGGCTCAGGTGCCCCCCCCCCCGGCGGCTCGCTCACTCTGATACGCAGACGGCGCAGGTCTGTTGCTTTCCTCTTACCCGAGTCGCTGTCCAACAGATCTGGCGGTCTACCCGGAGGAAAACGCCCCCATCGGTCACAACAGGGGATACAACATGGTGCCCTTCTGGCCCCCCGTGACGAACGCTGAGATGTTCGTGACCGCCCCTGAAAATCTGGGTTACTCTTACGAAGCCGAGTGGCCGGGTATGATGAATTTTTTTCTCGTTTGCTCTTGTGGTGCCTTACAAAAGTGTTGATTCTTGTTAACTTTTTTTTGTTGCATTTTGCAACCACAAAAGTGGATTTTTTTTGGGGTTTGCGTTAGACCAACAAAGTCAGGTGACACAGTGGACTGTGTGCAATAATGCCTGTGGCGGGAAAACAGTAGATATCAGCCTGAATCAAAGTGAGAGATGGTATCAGCATTGTGCGGTAGGAAGGTTTTTCTTCATGGGTGGAGCTAAATGCAGGGTAACCCAAAAAATAAAAAGCACATTGGAGCCTGCAAAAGAATCCAGACTGGTGCAGATGCTCGCCTTGGAGCAGAATAACGACACTAAACGGCCAGAGCTACCCTGGAACGGTGCCGATCAGAGCCTATTCGTCTTGTAGAACGACCCAGTCAATGTCTGGGTATCAAGGGTATAAAGTATCAATTAATTAATTAATTAATTAATAAATAAATAAATAAATAAATTAATTAATAAATAATAATAATAATAATAATAATAATAATAATAATAATAATAATAATAATAATAATAATTATTATTATTATTATTATTATTATTATTATTATTATTATTATTATTATTATTATTATTATCATCATCTGGTGAAGATTCTCAGTCATCCAGGTCATGGTCATTCCAAAAAAAGGTAAAAAACAAAGCAACTGGACTATGGAAAACAAGTCCAGTTGCTTTGTTTTTTACCTTTTTTTGGAATTATTATTATTAATAATTATTATTATTGAGTCAAGAGCTGAATCCAATTAAGAATCTGCAGCAAGAAATGTTTGTCTACAGACGATCTCCATCCATTCATGTTGAAATTCAACTGTTCTGCAAAGGGGAACGGGCAAAGACTTCAGTCTCGACATGCACAAAGGCGACAGAGACAGATTTTAACTGTATGTTAATCTGAAAATGATATCAGTTGTCAATTGGGTGTACTTAGTTTTATTGAATGAAGTTAGAGTAAAAGGACTGAATATAAATACAGATTTTATTAATTTTTTTGTGAAAAAAAATTACAAAAAGTAGGTTATGTATTTCTTTGCCTTGTATTTCACTATTATGCGTTGCAACTAGTTGGCTTGTTACGCAAAATCTCCCCCAAAAAATCCAAATATAACACATTAAAGTCTGTGGTAATAGTTTGGTATGGTACTGTAGATATACATTGGAGTTACTGGACATGTTGGGGGAGTCATAACCATCTGCTTTTTTACCCCTGCAGGCACTGCTTTCACCATGACCGAAATAATAACCATAGCCATAGTTGCCGCCCTGGTGGTGGTGGCGCTCATCTTCGCAGCCACCACGTGCGCTGTGCGCGCCCGCTCCCACAAGATGGAGCACCAGCCTCTGCTCGGGGAGCAGTACCAGCGCTACGACGACGACAAAGGTCAATCTGTCGTCTGAGATCGCCGCTCCAACACGGGCCTTTTCTCCTGATTTTTCTGACACAAAGCAATGTTGTTCTCTGTCCTCAGTAAAAACAAAGAACTCTTAAAGCATGCATGGCCAACTTCCAAAAACCAAAAAAAGTTCTTAGGTTGCTATACACTGTGCAGTCGGGGCAACTTTAGCTTACATTGGAAAAGTTAACAATATGCTAGATAAAGAAAGCCCTTTAAAAATAATCAGCTGCAAAGAATATTAAAATAATACTTTTCATTTATTTTCCATCCTATTTAAAAAGGTATAGAGTGCAACATGCAGTAAAACTGTAACACTGAGAAGATTTGTCAAAAGCACAGCTTTTTAACAACCTCTGCTTGTTAGAAATCATGCCCAGGTAAGGAGGCCAAATTGTCCACAAGGGGGCGATGTTGTTCAATTCCTGAGACTGCTCGTACAGCATCAAGTTGGAAGAGTTGCACGCTTTTTTTTTTACAGCTCATTTAGTGTAACTCATGTAATACAGTTACAAATAAAAAAAGAAGTGATGATTAAAAGGAAATTGAGCCAAAATTTGAGTGCCTGTGTGTGTTTTTTACCCAAAAACAGAAAAAAAGGTTTGAATTTCTAATCACTGAAATCTACCCTTTCTTGAACTTTCAATGATCAAACCAAGGTTTAACAGATCCAAGGTCATGTTTTAAAAAAATCTGTATTTATTGTAAAACAGTGCAGTCCACTTTTGATCAATCAAGCTTAACTAATGTCTAAATACAGATTGAAAAGAAAAACACAGAAATTATATGTATTGCTGTATAAAACTTAAATAAAAGTTCTACAAATCAAAAATTGTATTCTTGGTTATCTTTTATCATCGTCCAATAATTCAGTCCAGGTATTGCTTGTCTAACAACCGTTGCTTTGAAGCAGGACCCCATCTAAGTTGCTCTAAATGTAAAAACAAACATAAAAAAAACATTTAAATATCCCTGTTTTGTAATTTAAGCCAACTCAATGAAGGTTTCAAAACTCATAAACCGTGTTTTAAAGAATGTCGTCTGTCGTGAATTTCTTAGTCCAGGCTTGATGTGTTGCAGTTTATCCAAGGCTATTTAACAAATCACTAGCATTTAAATGCAGCATTATTTCAACTTTCACAAGTCACAAAAGTCAGACGTTGTGGTCTAAATTTAAAAAGCCAACAAATCACCAACACTATGACGGTTTAACAAACTGAAAGAATACGTCCTACTTAAAACTGTGGTTTTAAATAAGAACCCACCTGAGGTGGTCTAAAATGGCAAAAAGCCTTAAAATGGGTAGTTTTCTTGTTGTTTTAGTAACAGTAATACTAAAGATTTTAAAAATCAGAGTGTTGGACAGAATGTGTAAAGGTGCCTCATTAAAGGTTTCCTAAAGGCCAAAGAAAACATATTTTTTCCTGTTTTGTGTTTTCACAAATAAAATAAAGGTTTAAAAGTCCAAAGTACTGTAAAATAACTCAGCACAAGTCATGGGCGCTTCTAGACAGGCGCCAACAGGGGCCAGTGCCCTCTTATGGCCCCTGTACTGAAGACATAATACTAAATACATTTCTTCAGGTGCGTTCACACCAAACGCGATTGTTGCAGGCCGAGCGACAGACTTACATGACGTCCCTATGCACAGGAGCAGCACAGGTGCAGCACAGGAGCGATGAGACGCAGTGCGACGTTAAGCGGGGCCGCAGAGGCGATTCTAGTGACGCAGAATGTGTGATTTGGGCATTTAAAGCGAAGCCAGAGCAACACAACACCTGCGATGGATGCGTAGCGACAGCGGCTGGAGTTGAAAAATCGAAAACCTCTATGTCTTGTCGCGTCGCATCAACCAATCAGGAACCGGATGTGTCCGTGACGTGGGGGGGAAGGACTGCGGCGGAGACAAAGCTGTTTTCATTCAACGTGGAAGACAAGCTGATAGTGGCGGCCGGCCTGAGTTGTTTGACTCAACCAGCTATTGCTACCGAGACGAGTCCCCCGGCGGATCCAGCCTGAAGAAGAGTGAGACTGGAGTGGCAGGTAAGTAAAAGCGTCACTAGAAAGCGCCATTGTACTGTATTTATGTCTTGTCGACCACTGTCATGCGAACAGCCGGGGCGAGCGAAACAAATAAAACGTTTTGTTTTGTTTCATTTTTTTTTTATCTTTACTGTTTTAGTGTTGGCCGAGTGGTTAGAGCAGTGCACTTGCGCTCTGAGAAGGATGCAAGTACCCGGTTCGATCCCAACTGCCTGCACTCTAGGTCCCCGAGCAAGACCCTCAACCCCCAACTGCTCCCCGGGCGCCCTACAGTGGCATCTCACTGCTCCCCAATGGGGATGGGTTAAGTGCAGAGAAAGGGGGGTGACTGTGGCTTGATGGGTTGAGAGTGGTCTGGCAATCAGAAGGTGGTGGGTTCGATTCCAGCTTCCCCTTGCCACATGTCAATGTACCCCTGAGCAAGGCACTTAACCCCAAATTGCCTACCGAGCTGCGCTTCAGTGTACGGGGAGTCTTGGCCTAGAGGTTAGAGCAGCGCGCTTGCACTCAGAGAAGTATGCAAGTACCCGGTTCGATCCCCAGTGCCTGCACTCTGGGTCCCTGAGCAAGACCCTTAACCCCAGAACGCTCCCCGGGCGCCGCACATGGCAGCCCACTGCTCCCCAAGGTGATGGGTTAAAAGCAGAGAACAAATTTAGTTGTAATGTATGTTTCAATGACAATAAAGATGATATTATTTAAAAATGAAAGTGTTTCACTTTTAGCTTCAGTCGTATTAAGATAGGATCAGTTTTCATCTGAAATCTGCAGTACCAGAGCTGCAACTGGCTCTCGTTTTCTTTTCTTTATTATTATTATTATTATTATTATTAGTATTGTTAAAAAAAAACCTCCCACCCTGGTCGCCCATGGTAAATCTAGTCTAGAACCGCCACTGGGCCGAGTAGGATTTACCAGGTGCTGTAGTATATTGAAAACACATTTAAAATCCCTCTTTTTTGAGGGGCGTTTTCACATTTAGTTTTATAAATCATAAGCTTTGCTTTTTTTAAAGGATCTGCAAACAATGTGACGAATCCCGACCGAACCCAGAAGTGATTTAGAGCCCTTAAAAATATGACGAATAGTAGATGTCAGTCCAGCGTGGTCATAAATTAGTTCTCTCGTGTTGTTTGGAGACTGAACTAGGCAAATAAACTCACTCTGAGTCATTCGCAATAAAAAAAAAAGGTGTTCTTTATTCCCACAACTCGGGAGAGCGGCGGCAGCAGCCCTTACCTGGCGGGTGTGTTTGCAGACGGCCCTTCCTCTAAGGGGCGTGTCCTCAGGGAGCATGCTGGTCTTAAACTGTCCTCCCACTGGTTGCGGGCTTCAATGGGAGGTCTGCTGCTGCCGCTGCTGTCTTCTTGGCTCTCTGAAAAAACTCAGCCGTAGCGCCGAACTTTAACTTGCCCTGCAGCCGGGAGAAAACTTCGGTGCGGTCATCCCGAGACAGCCACGATGGACGAGGAGCGCAGCGGCTCTCCGGACCTGACGGACATAGAGACGAAGTTGGGTCGGAAAGTTCCGGACGGTCTCGTGCGGTCGCTCGCGGGGGGGAAATGCGGCGACAGGCGCGAGCACGACAAGTCGGCTGCGCCTCATTTCTGCGCAAACTCCGCGGACCTGAAGAGACTGCAGAGTAAAATGCGCTTCTTGAGGCAGGAGATGGTGAGCATGGAGCTTTTTCTCTTTGTGTTTTTTTTTTCTTCTTTTTATATTTAATGTCTCAATATAGAATAAATCATATCCACCGTTTCCGATGTTTCATGTTTACGTAATTTACTTATATTTACTGTAGCAATAGTTTTTAAAAGAAAACTCTTGAAAAGTTTAGTAGGGGGGGAAAAAAGTAGCAAAAACACAGAAATCTAAAACACTCGCATCACTTGTTGATAATTCAAACCTGAGTTGTAGTTAACCCCCCCAAGAAAAGAAAACGAATGACATCTGTTGTGCGCTTGCTTCAGGTTAACTTTGCCCAAAGATAATAAATAACTCTTATAAATAAATAAATAAATAAATAAATATTTTGTAAATGCAAGACGAACGTTTATAAACAGTTTGTGTTTGACATGCGCAAGAAAAAATGTACAGAAGCTTTCTTTCAGCCGGCTGATGGGAGTGCACAGCAACAGGTAGGGGAAGGGCAGTGCTACATTACTCTGCTGCGATGTATGCTGTTATCACCCTTCCAAACAGCAAAAGCGAATATTCTGCATTAAAAAATATGGGTATTGAGCTTGCAAAAAACTTTCATTTTAACACAAAGTTAAAGGAAAATTCTTTCCAATTTTTGATGGAATAAGGATCTTGTGTTTGAAAACATTAACTAAGACACTATTTATTTGATTAAAACAAAACAACACATACTTTTCTGTAGCTGCATAGCAAACACTAAAGAAAAAAGAAATAAATGAAACTTTGGGTAGGATTACATTCTGATTGGAAATTCTAGATATTGCAACCCCCAGTAGCAAATTTTAAAACGCTATTGTTGAGGAAATGACCCAAGTAGAAGTATAATCGCATAATATTAAGGGATTGAAGCAAAAAGAGCAGTCACAGATCTGCTGATAGGACAGATGCTGCCATACTATTTCCTGTCTTGGAGGAGCAAACATTCCCATACATGCTCTTACAATTGGCCGACGTGCAAAACTTTCCTTTACTGCAGTTGACTCTATAGGCTCCATTGGTCAGTTTATGAGAGAAGGCTTCAGGCCAAATCTCCTGGGTGTGATGCTTCCGTTTACCTGGCTACTTTGTTGTGTCTCCGCCGTAATGGATACATTAGTGAGAGAACACAGGCTAAGTTCAATATTTATAACAGTCTTATTTCAGAAGAAATTATTTCTCTAAACAGAAGACCCGTGCAGTCGCAGATGCTTTTCATCCTCTTCCATGTGCGTGCACAGCAGTAGTGTCATTTCAACTTGTCGCCAGAGGGGGCAGACGTCTACAAAATCTCTAGAACTTGGTCGCTATGGTCCTTTAAGATGTACGAAAAATACATGTTACCGTTTTTTTTAATCATCAAATCTTTGCAAGGCTTTCAAGTATGTATGACACATTTAAAGGGTTCCCATTCTTACTATTGCTTGTTTACTGAGATCAAGAGTGTGGAATTCATTGTTCTGCTGTGTCATGACCAGATATGTTACTTTTCTATGACATCATTGTTTTTGTTTTTTCCCCCCGGTCGTTCATAGTAAAGAATCAACTGAGCATCCGGTGTGAAATTCCAGTACACTTTAATTGCTCCAAAGTGGTCGGGTAATGATACCTAATTAATCGGACTGTGGTCAATGTCACAGGCTTCACTTCCACTTTCAAGAATCCGCCATCTTGATGTTGGTGAATCTATGAGATTGCACGATTTGGTCATTGCTGCAAAATCTGAAGCGAAGTTGCGTTGTTTCCCCAGCGATGACTCATTTGTGCGCCGCTTATGCAGCAGCAACTTTCCCATTTCCAAGAAATCTGTAGCAGGCTGGAATATGCTGTGATTAAATTGTGTAATGCCATTCTCTTAGATGCCAAGATGATGTTATCCTCTTATAAAAACCGCCATCCCGTCTTCCAACACCATTGAAACAAAGGGCTAATATGCTATATTGTGACGTAATATAACAGTTTAATTATCCTGCATCTTAACTAGGGCTGCACAATTAATCGCATTTTCAATATAATCGCAATTTAAAAAAAAAATAATTTTCAAATCGTAGATAAAGAGGTTTACAAACCTCTTTATCTACAGGCAATTTTTGTTGCTTGTGATTGATGCAGAGAAAAGTCTAATTAAAGATCACAGTTTTGGCTGAAATGTATCATAGGCAGAACGCAATAATTTCTGCTCCGGGTTGAGGCGCAGCGGCTCTTTTAGCACCTGATCTGCACAGCGATGAAACAGATTGATTTGTTGTTTGTATATGTTTAAAAAGACTGAAAAATAATTGCATTAAATCGCAATATTAAGATATAAAATCGCAATTAGATTATTTTCCAAAATCCTTCAGCCCTATTCTTAACATCTAAAACGTTTTATCTGCAAGCTAGGCACTTTGGATTTAGCAATATGGGGGTATCCCGAAGTTCCACAAAGTGTACAAATTACCAAAATTGCTAAACCTTTCCAACATGCCAGTCTTTTGCATGATGCCACTGAAACTGTCTGAGTGACCAGAGTTCATCTGACTCTATGGAGCGTAATTTAACGTGGGACTGCACCAACCTACCCTCGCTTAAGAGAAAGGCAACTTGGGTTGTTTGGAAATGTTGCCGCAAACAGAAAACACAAACAGCAGCTATGTCACTGTCAGCGATTCTGCTCACAGTGCTTGTGTATGTTGGTGAAGGTCCAACCAGGTCACGATCAATCCAAAAAAGGTTTAAAAAAATAAAACAACTGGACTTCTATTCTGAAGCTGAAGACGTTTCGCTTCCCATCCAGGAAAGCTTTCTCAGTTCAAGGTGTCTGGAGTCGTGTGCCTGCTGACGAGGTCTCGTTAGAGCTTGGATTGTCGTGTAGATTCACCTGAAACCGATGGGCCCTCACGAAGGAGAGTCTTTAGGATCATCGTTTGCCTGGCTCACAGGAGAAATGTTGTGCTCACATGCATGGAGGTGTGAATTGGGGTGAAACTTTGCTTGATTCGTGATTGATTTCACTGCTGCCTGCCCTGTCCCATCAAAAACTACTATTATTTGCTCAGGGAAGGTTGCCTTGTTGAGAATTTCCAAAAAGCAACCTAAAAGAAGCACAAAGCTTATCTTTCATTGTGCATTTTCCTTCATTCCCGATGTTGACATCACATTATTGTGTAAGTGTTAAGAAAAAAGAAAAACAGTGTTTGAGTGGACCAAACAGTAAGTGTTAAGGTATCTATTCACCAGATATCAACTGATTTGTTCTGGGAGATTGTGCTTAGTTAGCCGTCAAAATAAAGAAATATAAAAGCATGCCTTTGTGCAAACTAAGAGTCTTATATTTAAAGTATTATTCTCTTTTGATGTTTTTAATGACTAAACATACGCTACAGTAATGAAGATGACCTTTTGACTGAATGATCATGCCACCATAGGAATGATTTATTTAGCAAGTCGGATCTTATTATACACTGTTGTTTTTTGAAAATGTTTGTTTTGAACGCTGTGAAACCATGGTTTCTCAGGGATCGTCATACCAGGAGAATCTCATGCTGGACCAATTACTAAAGTATTTTTACGCACCACCGTGCATTTTACATGGACGCTTTTCGCAGACAGCTGACTACTGTTTTGAACGACTAGGGTCACTAAAGGCATTAGGCTGAGCAGATGGTCTGGTTGACCAGGTTTTCACTCTGTGAAGCAGGCCCCTATGCTAGCCAATGGCGCTTACAGGGTCTGTGCTGTTGGGATTTGATTTTATTATGATTTCAGGGACAATATTAGACCGGCAATTAACTCAGTTGACCTTTCCCACGTGGCAAGCCCTCAAAAATGCCAAGTAGCTGTGGCCACATAGGTAAACCAGCCAAACAATTTAGAGACGGCTCAAGTTAAGCGTGCTGTGTTTATTTTTTTGTGCCTGAAACAGAGCTTTAAGGAAAACTTTCCACAGTTTTCCCCGAGAACCGAGAGCCGGCTGTCTCGTCGGTGGCAGGATGTAACAGCTGCCCATTTGTCGTTTATCACTCAGGCTGATTGTCACCCACAGACGGGGGAATCCCTCTGGAAGACTGCAGAGAGGCCGTCCACTTCCGCCCACACTCACTGGCTCTGTTTGTCAAGCCAGAGAGTTCAGTCAATGGCCGCCCTGTGCGCAGCAGCCGTATCATGCATTATCATGGATGGAAACCGTCAAGCCGTTGGTGCCGCACCGTATAATGACCTTGTAGAGGCTGATAGTCAAAACAAAATAGCAACTATGGCACAGTATGAGAATACCAACAGTTATGAGGAAATTTATAAACTCAGCCACAAACCACATCTGCTCATTACAAGGTCAGAGCTGAGCGCTGTAACCTGATCCTGTCTTTGGTTGACATTAGTAATGGTAATGATGATGGTTTTTGTTCATCCTCCCTTTTTCCCATTCTGCTAAAAAGACTTTTAAGTTTAGAAGAAGTTAGATTAGAGGCCTTTAGATGTAGACCAAACACATTATGGTGTGCATCTACTCCGGTCTTGCATGTGCTTTAGTTTAACATTGTTAATGCCTTTCTAGTAACCAAAAAGGTCCTTTTTAATAAGAAAGTAATGTAGTTGGGAGCAAAAAGTACTTACTGATACTGTGAACAGAGCGTACTGATCTGAAAATAATGCCAGATGATGGCCAATATCCTTCACTGATTATTTTACTTTTATTTGGCCAATATGTATGTTTACATTTTACCTTTTTTTTCTTATTGTATCAGAATTTTGCCAATTTCTTATAAATAAATCTGTTATAATTGACTCGATGGGTTCTGGGTCGGTCCGTCCCTTTGCCAACAGATATCCCCATTTCTTACCCATTTCTTACCTAGACATAGTCAATTGGATCTTTCTTATTTTTTTGTTCATAGCCAACAACAAACTATATCCCACTGCATGCACTTAAATCCTTACATATCAATTTCTGTTTACTGTATTGTCAAGTATTTTCATGAATTAAATGGGCAACTGCTCAAATTTGATAGCGCTACTTATTGCTATTGAATTATTTGATTGGGTGTTTCTGAAAACGTCCTAGTACCCCGTTTTCATTTCATTTGCTGTTCTGATCCCTGTTTGGGCCGACTCAGTCTTGTGAAATGTGACACACTATGGCTCCAGATCAAAGCAAAATAACCTTCTGCTGATATCATTTATAGGTGTCATAAAAGCAGATATACTTACGGCAGACTGATTGGAGGATAGATAATGACTATAAATTCTGGTACAACATGAACATATGTTATGGAATGGAAGTCAAACGCAGATCACGATAGATTAAGCCTCATTTTCCATTTTTCTTTCCTACTTTCCTGTCCTTCATCACATAGTCCCCAAAACTCTGCATAACCTTTAGCGTGCCAAGAATAAACGTCGGGTATGCAAATCGAGGGCGGTGAACGTCCGTCCAACAGGCCGTAGATATTTGCTTGCAGAATTTGCATGCAACACACTGAGAATGTATTATGCTAACCAAATATTGCAACCTTGCTGATCAAGGCACAGATTGATATTAAGATGATAATCACAATTGTGATTTGTTTGTGTTGTGCAGGTGTGACCTGCCCACTCGGTATGATTGATTTGTTTTCAGAGGGGACTTTAACACTCTTAACACATAAAGATAGAGGTAGTCGATTTGAATCGAACATAAAATAAACAAAATAAAATCTAAATGAGCTAAGTTTATATGCCACTTTTCTAGTCCTAACAAAACACTCAAAGTGCTTTACACTAGAGCGATATTCACCCACTACAACTCGCAAACATTCATACACCAATGCACAGATTTTTGGAAAGTTGGGGTTAAGTGCCTAGCTCAGGGTCACGTCTATAATTCAATAACAATATATATCAATCGATAGACATATATTGACGATAGAAAAAAGAGTCAATAAACAGTTCAATAGAACAGTTTTCCTTCCTTATGCATTCTTGCCATGTAGGTTAATACTACAGTCATTACATCCTCCCAACCAATCACAACGCAGACTCAGGAATGTTCCGTCACCAAGCTCCGCCCCCTTCAAAGAGTTCAAAGAGCACACGCTGTTTTTAAATTTTTTTTTTAAACTTGCAGTTTTACTGAAAAGTTGGTTGAATAAAGGGTTGAGTTTGAATTCAGTGTTTGTGTGTTCTGTATCTAAAAATAAGTCGCTAAGCAACAGCATAAAATGGCCATGTCTGTACTTAAAGTTTTGAATTTGTTGACAATTATCTATCGACCAATATGGTTTCTATTTTTTCGACGTGCTTTTTTTTTATTATCGTCCACCCCTAACGTCGACCGATGGAGGGAAGAAGCCAGAATCGAACCCACAACTCTCAGATTGCAAGACGACTACTCTTCCTATATAGAGCCATTGTCGGATAAAATATCCCTGTGATTGCATGAAATCACTTGTTCTTAACCTTTTTATCAAATTTTCAATGGAAAAAAAAAATCTGCACTTATTTCTTGCTTGATGAGAATGGGAATAACTAGCTTGCTGCATTTCCTAAATAAATGTGATTCTGAGGATTTTTCCGGCTGGTCACCGATCAGAGCTGATCAAGTGAAAATTGGTCGATTCAAAACTCTTTATTCATAAACTGATGCATCTCTAAACTCATTGGTCCTGGTTTTAGACCCCCCCCCCCCCAGCTTTAAAAGCCGAACTTCCCATTATTCTCCTTTAGCTACGTTTTTTTGTTAGGTTTTTTTCCACCACGTGTGAATTTATCTTTCATTTCCCACCGCACAGGCGAACCTGCGGGCCATCGACGTGAAGCTCATGCAGCAGCTCCTGGCGATCAACGAGGGCATCGAGTCCATCCGCTGGGTGATGGAGGACAAGGGGGACGCGAGCAGCCAGGACGGCAGCCTGTCAGGCAGCTTGTACAGCCTGTCGGACAGCCAGGAAGGCTCCTCCCCGCGGGGCAGCCTCGGCAGCCTGCACGACGGGAACAGCGACGGGCTGGACAGCCTCTCCGTGGGCAGCTACCTGGACACGCTGGCAGAGGACCTACCCGGGGACTCCTCGCCCACGGGCCTCAGTCACTTGATGGACAAAACCGCAATCTCTGGCGACTCTTTCACCAAGTCGCCTCTGAAACTCAGGGTGGAGTCGGACGAGTACTACTGCTTTAGATAATAGCAATAAGCTAGACAAAGTGGTTCCAAGGACTGCTGAGATATTTGACGGGGGGAGAAAGATTTCCGCCGGAGTGTCTGGGGAATGTTACAGTTTTCCCTTGACACTGTTTCCCTGAAGTGGATTAACAAAACCTCCAGTTTTGTTTTTGTTTTTTTTACCAAATGTCATCGGATGCAAGAGAAATCCTCTCTGTAGCAATGACTGCATACCGTTTTATCGCTTTTTAAAACAAAATGAAGAGTGCTCGGTTACGATTCATGCTTGTATTTATTGTCAAATTACCCCCGAATGTCTGCGGTCTTCATCTCGAGTCAGGTTGAAACAACCGTTGCACCCATCGGCTGAGCAGCAGATTTTTCCTCTCCTTCTAAGGAAAACTCCGCGCTGCCTAGTGTTAGCCACAATCAGCTGATCTGAGGGGGGGGGGGGGGGGACAGGATTTAGCAGCCATTTGGAAAATTGGACTTTTTCGCGCTGCAGGATTCATGCGGTTTAAGCCTTTCAGGTGGCAATGTGATTAGTTTTAGGGACCACAGCAAGTGCAATTCTCTCCCATGCCAAAATAAAGAGCGCCGCATGCGGCACACGTTGAACGGTCTTATTGTCTTGAGCTGATCGGAGTCCATAAAGGTCTCGGCCTCCGGTTGGTATCAGCGGTAGCTTGCGGATGTTGTCTTATTCAAAGCGTGACTGAAAACCAAAGAAAATGCACCGTCTCATTCCCACCTGAGGCTAAACCGCATTGCGGCACCAGACGGGAGAGTCGGGGGGGCGTATGAGGGCACATCCTAATTGTCTCGGCTCCTAACGAGGTGCTAGGTCTGTAAATTGCTTGTATTGATTTGTTTTTGACGGTTTGTGTTCAGCGACGTCGGCTTTTGAAGCCAGCTACTACGTTTTTATTCAATGATGTCAACTCTGTTGATAAAATAAAATAATATATTGTGACGGCCTTGTTTTGTCCCCCTTGTTTAAGGCAGATACAGCACTGTGATAAAATAATGTGGCCTCATCCTTAAAGGTTTCAGCTCATGATCACAAATTTTATTGTCAAACAAAGATAGCATACTTTTAAATGATGGTACACCAGAATGCGTTTCAAAACAGTAAGTTGGTTAAAATCTCTCTAAAAGCAACGTATCTTACCCCAATATAAAGAAATTTAAGAACAGATCACTGCATTTTAGAAAAAAGAGCATCATGCCTAAAGTCAAACGTGGCGGTGGAAGCATGGTGGCGCAGGGTTGCTTCAGGATCTGGACGACTTGCTATAACTGATGGGACAATGAATTTCACTCTCTCCGTCCCCCATCAGCAAGTCTACCTCAGAATAGCAAAAGACGTCGAAACAAAACGAAGCGTTTGAAGTGGACTAGTTAAATTTTTGACTTGAATCTAATTAAGGTGCTGTGATACGACCCTAAACAAGCTGTTCATGCTGAAATGATCCTCATTCCTCTTTCTAGTCACATTTTACAGGCTATAATAAAACCCTGACCATGCCCCATCCATTGTAACTATACAGTAAATGTTTTAAGTAGAAGAAAAACATATAGTATATATTTAATTAAAGTGGGAGTTACGTAGATCGCCGGGAACAAATCGAAAACTGAACATTCTTGCATTCTTTTTTTTTTTAAAAGTCTGATCTCTAAAGTTCAGTCTATAATTTATCCACCTTTGTAATGATCTACTGTAGTCAGATAAATGAACCGTTTACTCTGTAAATAAGAAAACATATCTTGTATTTTCGCCCCTTGCAATTGCAGTTGTGTAGCTAGCGCTGCCAAGGAAGGGGCTGCATGTTAGCGGAGGCTCGTCTCCTCTGGCGATAAACCATCACAAACACAAAAAAAAACGAGGCAAGATTAGACTTGAAATGCCAACCACGCAATTATCGTAGTGGTTTTCTCATCTGCAAGTCCGTGTCATTTTGCTCCTTATCTTTCCTGTGATAATTCGAGTTCCAGACTGAGAACACAGGACGAGTCATTATACGAAACATGAGAACTTAGCCTCCTTGGCTTGCCAGTGAATGTTGGGATCTAGCATCCAAGTAAGGGTTTTTCATTTTATTTTTTTAATTTACTAAAGGAACTCTTCTAATTTGGAACAAATTATGTGTGACTGATTGCTGTTGGTTTTTTCTCTTGCGGTAAACAGAAGCACCAACACAAAAAGCTAAATTGCACGTAAACACTCGAAGTGATGCATTTGGTCCAGACGGGTATAATCACTTTATCCCGGAGCATTAAGCATACTTGTAACTTTGTCTTCGTCCCATGAGCAAAGCAGCTTTATTTGGTTTTATGCTTGCTTTCCTTATCTCTGCCTCCCAGGGGCTTTGACAAGCTTAAGCTCTCAGTCAGGCTGACCCGGGCCAATAAACCAAAAAGAGCTTCCGTGAACGGCTGCGCGACCTCCTTGTCAGCGCTTCAATTAAAAACACACCAAAAAAAAAAAAAAAAAAAAAAAAAAAGCTGTTCTGAACTTGCCTGAATGTCATGTCCAAACAAATGCAGCTATGCAACCGGCTGACTAATATCCCTCAGCCGAAAGGAAAATAAAAGCTGAGAATACATGCAGCCAGTGGCCGTGAAGTAATTGGACGTACAGAACAGGTTCTGTCAGTCAGTGGTGTAATGGGTCTGAAGCACAATTCCTGACTCATACACGGCGCGATAAACACGAGCAGAGCATGACATTTTTTTAGGCCTTTTACCGGCACTTTAACTGTAGGTTTACTGAAATAAAGACTAGGGTACAAAAAAAAAGGTTTTGTACAATGCTGTGCAGAGCTGTCCTTCAATATTGGACGTCTTGGTTTCCAAGAACTTCTTATCTTTTGAAGGAGCCCTGAGAAACAGCTCTCTAGGCATGCTGAGGGTCATTCAGAGTTTTTCCTTTGAACATTTAGGCAAAACTCTGGTTTATTTTTGTCTTCTACGCTCGAAGGAGTCGAGGGGGGGGGGGGGGGGGTTGTCAAGTCACTCAACAAACATAAAAACCAATTTTTCAGGTCAAAGGGCTGGGAATAGAGATGGAGTTGTGAAAAGTCACAACTTCTAAAAGGGCTGAGATGATCTCTTCAGACCAATTTTGAAAAGTGAAAGAGAGTCTAAAATCTGTGGAGTGAAATGTTAGGGAATAAGGGATGACGCAAGCATTGCTGGACTGTAGGAAAAAAAGCAGAGAACTAGACACACCGTCCATTAAACTCACATCGTCTCATCTTACAAGCCACGTAATTTGACGGAATTGTAAATGACAGACTAACACAGAGCAGCGTATATTTGACCGTTCCTCTTGGCGAAATACCACAAGTTCAGTCGAATTAGAGGTGGGACATCGGAGAAAAAAAGAAACTAGCTATAAATTCTCCAACAGGTCTGGACTCTGACAGGGACAAGTATAACACATGCATACACTTTGATCAAAAGCACGCAGCTCTGGCTGCATGGTGTGGGGTTGTTGCCCATGATGAATGAAGGTGAACCGCCTCCCTTATCGAACGGGTCGTCTTCCAGAATTGCCCGTTTATGCAGCTTCATCAACTTTATCCAGTCTTACGGTCCCTGCTGAGAAAAAGCATCACCACGGCATGACGCTACCACCACCAGCTGTTCACGGTGGTGATCATATGTTCAAAAGGATCCGCTCTGTTAGTTTTTAACCACCTTTTTTTTTTTTTTTTTGCATGAAGACAAACGGGTTTTTTTTGCATTTCATCTACCCAGAGCACCTTCTTCTGCATGTTTCATGTTCCTTTTACTGATGTTTGGCTTTACTTTTTGCAACTACTTGGTCTTCTTGATGCTGCTTGTTCTCTAATGTTCTCTAGCAAGCAAACCTCCAAAGTTTGCAGAACAAACAGGTATAATTATTTACACCTAGACTGTTTTATTTAGGGGTAGCAGATTAAATGGGGCTGGAAACAATGCTTTCCCCTCTTTAAATATTATTATAAGGGGGGAAAAAAGTCTAGAAAACGTGCTATCCTTCTCTTTCCTCTTCATAATTATGGGTCACTTTGTGCTGGTCGATCACATCCAATCCCTGTGGAGGTTTGTGGTTGTAATGTGACAAAAAATCTATAGGGCTGTGAATACTTTTGGAAAAAGGACAAACCCATTTCTCTGAGAACAGTCGGTGAAAATACCCTGTATTAAGAAAAATAAGGGGGGAAAAATAGTTTTGAGTCATTTACAAAGATGAAAAGCCCCTCCATCTTTGCTATCAGCAGTCATAGTCTCCCCCAGTCTGAGGTTCATTGACACCCAGGCTGTGTGGAGAGCAAACAAGCGAAAATCAACACAACAAAACGTCCCAAGTTCAGGAGCAACAGTGCAAAAAAAGAATGATTTATTTATTCCCACTGTTCATCCTGCCCGTTCGCTTCAGCGGCGGTAATTACACAGTTGTACAATCGAGGCTGTGGCTTCCAGTGGAGATCCATTTTTTGCAAATTAGCCACAGAGGCTGGACCCGTGCCACACGATGAAGGGAAACGGATACTGTTTTGTGTCTGGGAAACTGTCACCATGCTACCAAATGAGGATATGGGATACGGGTTATTGGAGCGGTTTTTTTTTTTTTTTTTTTTTTTTAACGTGGGAGATCAAACGAGCCAGAGACAAAGCGGACCCCTCAGACAGGAAGCCACCGAGCCAGAATATACTAACTATGAAATTGCTTCATTCTGTTTTAATCAGCTTCTCTGTCTCTCTCTGCAAGGCTGCGGTTCATTTCAGAGCTCTGTTCGATTTTTCGACAGGTTTAAACAAAACTGTGATACTTTTAAACAGACCTGTGGCATTCTATTGTGGCCAATACTTTAAAGGAGACAGCAAATTATATATATATATATATATATATATATATATATATATATATATATATATATATATATATATATATATATTATCAGCTTTATTACGTTTTCTGGCCAGGAGAGCTACATGTTGAGAATTTTATGGAGCAGCGGGAAACTTACGAAGGCCTTACCCTACAAGCAGGATATCTTTCATCCAGGAAGAATCCTTAAACGTGCGTCAAGGCCTGCCTAGGCCTGAAGTCCGTTTTCATCAATATTCAGAGATGCTGATTGCGTTTTATTCTCAGGCCTAGCAAATAGCGTTCATTAAATCATTGCATAAGTGGAAGTTCAGCGTCTTCCCATCAGGAAGACATTCGTTATGAGAAGGGAAGTGTTCAGGGAGCATTTGCTGGCCGTCTCCCAAGCTGTGAATCCGAGAGTCCACTCGGAGAGGGGGTTCATTAAACGCTGCTGCTTTTGGAACGCCAACGCATTCAGATGTAGCAGGGGGACGCTCGCAGCTCGTCTCTGCTAGGGAAAACTTCAGAGGCTGCGTCCGCTGTTTTAGAAGGACTCAGCTGGGATGTAGAGAAACCCGCTGGGGAAGCTTCTGTAAACACTACAGGAAGCGTCGGAGAATTTCAAGACCCACTTCTTTTTACAATCATTAGTCATTCGTCAACAGAGGCACAACCTTAGCTCCTGGTCAATTTGCACCTTCATCAAAATCCCCCCCCCCCTCCCCTCCCCCAACACCACCACCTTTCGCGCCCATACTCAAATTAATGATCTCTACATAATTAGCATCGGCTGGCCGGCAAAAATCCAAATAGGTCATAATTTTAAATAATTGCAAGTAAGCACCGAGGTGTCAACCTTTGCATATCAGTGCATAATTCCCAATATTTAGTAATTTGATGCGTTATGGAGATAAATAACCAGTAATTGGGAAGTAAGGGTGGGAAGCAGCTGATGCCCCTCACATATAATTTAATTGTTATATAACAGTAAATTAATTTAGACTTTTAATTAACTATTGTCCTGATCTACATTTGGGTCAGTTGTGTCATAATAATACAGCGGCTCTCATTTGTCACATTGCAACCACAAACATGAATGTATTTTATTGGAATCTCATGTGAAAGACCTACACAAACATGTATACAACTGGGAAGTACAAAGAAAATTATACATGATTTAAAAAAAAATAATTATAAATAAGAAACTGAAAAGTGTGGTGTGCAAAAGTTGTTATGGGGTTCCTATGATAAACATAGAGTTAATCTAAATGTCTACACTATGGGCTCACCCTACCATGCTAGAAGTAAAGATGTAATAAAAATGATGTATTTAAGTTCTTTAAGTATATAAGGGCAGCACAGTGGAACAGTTGGTAGCACTGCAACAAGGAGGTCCTGGGTTTGAATCCTGGTCCTGGGGACATGTACTCCTTGTGCATGCATTGCTTCTCTCCAGGCACTCCAGCTTCCTCCCAGTCCAAAAACATGACTATTAGGTTCATTGTGTTCTCAAAAAATGCACTTTAGTGTGAGTATGTGCATGTTTTTTTTTTTGTCTTGTGTGTCTTTGTGTTGCCCTCTGATGGACTGGGGACCTGTCCAGGTACCTTGTCTCACTCCCAATGACCACTTGAGATTTGCACCAGCCTCCCTACGACCCTGCACAGGTAAGTGGGTCCAGACAATGGAAGGTTTGTTGGAAGTACACAACGTGAAATGCTTGTACCAACGTAGCTCATCGGTAACATTACACAAGCAGAGATGCCCACAAAATGTCACCAGGATTATAAAGGACAGAGACATAAAATACCACTGGTTAATGTGTGAGTTAGTGTTAGCATGCAGCACAGCTAACCGCAGCAGGAAGTTAGAAAAGTGGCAGTTTAAAACTTTTTAAGAGCCCTTAGTTCAAGGATCGTGGGGATGTTTGAGATTTGCTTATTGGCTTTATTTTATGCCAATGGTTTTGGCAATTACAAAAATCTGGGTACATTATTTTTCTAAAGTCTAGCAGATCATTATTACTCTATGTAACTGCATAGTAGAAAATCACTTATGATCTTCCATGTTTGTTTGTTTGTTGGAAGGCAAAGTTTATATTTTATTGGGTTTGAACAGCTGACCTATATCTGTCTAAAAAACAAACAAAAATAAATAAATATGACGTTAAAGAAACAAAATCAAAATGTATTTCAGCATTTGGAAACACAAGGTCACGTCGATTAATTTCATGATTCTGAGAGGCAAAGGCAATCAAACGCTAGCCGAGAAATGCTCTTTGGTGGAGACGTAAACCGGTGCAGCCAGTTTTAAACCAAGACCACAGCTAATGTCAACATTAGACAGCCTTTATGAAGTTCGCCAATGACTGAAGTTCACTCTAAGCTCTTGCGGCTGGAACAAAGGATTACTCATACTTACTCATAAGACTGTGATCTTCACTCATAACTCTACATTTCACCTGCAATTCCTTTTGTCAGAATTAAATCCACCAACCACAAGCAATTACAGTGGCATCAACTGCTCTTCCTCCGTTGCTCGTTTTCTTACAGTGTAGATGTGAAGGTGTAACACCGTGCCTTCACAGGCCTTTCCCGGACTCAGTGCCTGTTCCTGGTCACAGTCGGAGCTGTTGATGCAGCTGAAATTAAACAGTAAAACACTTCACCCAGTAACCTTCAGCAAAGAGAGTAAAGAACAAAACAAACCTTTGCTTCATTTGATAAACCCATTTACACTCCCTTTTTTTCCCCCCAGCATACAACTATATTAGGATTTAAAGACAACAGACGGTGACTCTTGCAGAACTTCTGCTCAACACGTTCACAGACACATTCAGACCCATGAGAGGTGTGAAAAAAGGTTTTTCTTAATACCGTTTCTCATCGTTTTGGTTTTTTTTAATATAATTTTTAAGGGAAATTAATCTGCTGTGGGAGGAAAAGATGCTGCTGGCTTCTAACATATCCCCACATTAATTATTTAGTACCTAACCAGCGTGGATGGCAGGTTCTCCTGACAACAGGCCTAGAGTTCAGCAGCCTGTTTCAAGTGTATCCTAGCAACCGGATGACCCTGCCATAAAAAGAGGACAATCGATAGCGTCATCGGCAAACATGTTTTGTTTTTTTTTTCTCACCAAAAATAATTCCCAGTGGATGAATGGACCGTCATTACCACAACTCCCATTCACATTCACAGAGGGCAACCTGGGGTCATCCGTTATGCTTTTTCAATCCAGTTTTGTCAAGAAAGCTTCATTTTCGCGGTGAAGTAATTTGGATAGTTGACTAATCTGCTGGAGACTAGCTCCTGTTGCTGTTTCAATTGAAATTCTCTATCAATCCATTACGATAGACGTTGGCTTCTGGTCCAAAGCCGTGTGTGTTGCTTACCCACCCCGCCCAACACACTCCCACCCCACCAGTTATTTTACCCCAATTATGTTCCATTTTGAGGATATTATCTGTCCTCTCCCATCATTTTTGTGCTCATTATCCCACAGAACTACAGATTTTTTGGCACTAGCGGATCCCATTTTCTCAACCGTTCTGTCTGCACTCCCTCATTAACCGTCATCTCCAATGTGAAAGAGACCCGATCCTCTTGGGAAGGAATAAACACTGTGCTCCCCTATTACTGTCCTGCAAGAGGAGACCTTCTCAGGGCACACCAGTAAGTCAGCAGTATTTGAAATCCTGTAAGAACTATCAATTGCATGGAATTTTGTGTTTTTTTTTTAGCTGCTTTTTGTGTGACTTCAATTCTTTAAAAATTTAAAACCGCTGTAACAGCACCATGAATATTTTACTCTAGTGCTTTGGTTGAAAGGATTCCTAATATTCAACTGGGTGATTAGGATACAAAACTGGCAAAGCTTCAGCGGCAGCCTCTTGATACCTCCTCATCCGAGTCTAGAGCTTTGATGAAAAAGCACAGAATCTTGTCTGTTTGAACAGGATTTTGAAAATCCCTACTGCTGCTTTTTTTGAATCCTTTCCTACCCCTTCCAAATGGACTGAACTTACAGTTATATTAAATAAATTAGAATATGGGTTCCAATTAGGAACATTAGTTAGATTAAAAGTAACTTTTCAAAATAACAGTATTGACATACTTTTCACTAAGCCCATATTTCTGTATGAAATTAGTTTTTGTCATTGGTTTGAGGAAATATTCTAATCTTAAACGTCAGGTTTTCATTATATGCAAGCAAAAAAATAATAAAAAAATAATTGTTTTAACGATTAACGTTTTATATTGATTTATATCATACAAAAGTCCTAAAAAGTAATGTTTTGGCAATAACTCAGGAAATATGGTTGCCAGCATGACCTACCCTTGTTGTGGCTGAATGATTTAGCAACCTAGCTCTACTTGACACAAGTAGAAGCAAAACGCATAGTTTTTGTAAATGAGCGGAGATACAGAGAACTGGACTGTAATAAAATCTAGGTACAGAATAACAGAGCTGAAGCTAAATTTCTACTTATTTTTCCTGTTTTTTTACAAGCTAGCATTGTCACTGCAGAAAAAAAGAAGAAAGAAAATAATTCATAACTCTCAACATCTATTAAATTAGAAGTCATTGGAATTTTTATTATCTTGTTATGGATTTTTTTTGATATGGAAACCTTTTTGGCATTAAAAACTGAAGTTTGTGTACAGTGGTTTTTAATATAGTTTTTGCTTTGGACCTAATTGATTTGACAATGTCAATTGATTCCACAATTAAAGTTGAGTCGTACAGTTTTTTCCAGATGGTTAGAATCTGAAAAGCCAAAGTCAACACCATCCTGGTGGTGACCTGTTCACAGGTTAAATATACTTAGTGTTTATCGTATAATCCCTGCTGGTGTCACGTCTTCAAAGCACGCAAGGGAATGTGTTGCAACATTTAACGCCATTGCACTAACTTCCAACAGCTGCGGGGAGAGATCGTGTTTATTCATCTATATCCATAGCGATCAAGTGTAATCCCTCAATCAAAGCCAACATATTAGTCCTCCCACCAAACAATTTGATTCTAATCTGAAAACACCCCATTCCGCTTCCTTCCGCACATGGGCAAGGAATGCCACGCTGCTGAAATAACACCAAGGTTTTGTCTGGACTTGTTTTTGATGACTGCAGTGCTCAGTCTCCCAGCCCCCACGTTCGTGCCCTGTGGGGATAGCCACCTGTCTCGGCTGACTCCTGCCACAGCGCCCTGTCCTAACAGACAACTCTTTGTGCCGGGGCGGGGCAGAGCAGAGCGGGAGGATAAATCCTCTTACCAGGCTGTTACTGATAGGACTCAGTGGACTTCTGCTGTCTGGGAGGGTTTGCAGAAGGCTTTTATGTTAGCGTGAACCTCCTACTCAATTAATTGTAAATGACTATGGGTACATATAGTTTAGTTTCCATTTTGGTCGAGTTTTCTAAATTGGTATTTATGAAAGCTCGTGAATCCATGTTTAGGGTTTACCCAAATGGTGAGCAAACAAGGCTTGCTATGCAAAGATAATATCCACATTAAAACACACAGTAGATTGCA
This sequence comes from Fundulus heteroclitus, assembly GCF_011125445.2. Classification (NCBI taxonomy): domain Eukaryota; kingdom Metazoa; phylum Chordata; class Actinopteri; order Cyprinodontiformes; family Fundulidae; genus Fundulus; species Fundulus heteroclitus. The sequence goes on along the minus strand of NC_046374.1, from coordinate 19,856,151 downwards.
GCAATTTAGAAACTGACCCAACAATGTTTTGTCCCTAGCTGCATTTCTATTGCACATGTACGCAAAACTTTGTCAATATCCTGCTAATATAAAAAAAAGACAATATCGCAATTTCAGTGTTCCCATTAATTAAGAAATACAATTGAAATCGCATGCGAATAATAAAAACATGGCGTGGAAGGATGTAAACATTTACATGATATTTATATTTATTTTTCAGCACTAGCGCTCCTCAGTCATCAGCAGAGAGACGTTGGTGTCTTACTGAGGTGTTGGATCAACAAGCCCCTCATAGTAGAGAGAGGCTACCTGTGCGCTGTTTTGGAGGAAATTGTAGTCAACCATACATAAGAGCAATGGATTCAACACTTCCTGTTTTCTTCTTTGTCTATTTTGCCAGTGGCAAAATCTGGTTGTTGATCACATGACTTTTGTGACACGAGAAACACCGTTTCCATTGTAGTATTGCGAAATACACCAATTTCTACACGGCTGAAAACGCTACCTCATCCCCTGGATGAGGTAGCGGACACAAGAAACAGCCCGCAGCCTGCCATGCCGTAGCAAAACCTCCTGATTTCTGATCAGAATCGAGCACCTGCTCCCCTACATCAAATGGTTTGAGCCCTAGCCTTGGAATCACCTTAGAATCCGAAAGAACAAGTGGGGCAATGTCGCTTTGTGAAGGATGTGCCGTTTTTCCTTTATATAACCATATAACACAGATATTCTGACTAAAACTAAAGCATATAATTACAACAAAGATGGATTTGCAGAAGGAGTTTTAAGATCTAGTACCAGTACTTTGTCATTGTTTTTTATTGATTCTGTATCAAAACCGGCACATTTCTAGTTATTGTTGAAGGACCCTTTTTTTGGCTAGACCTTAATAGTTTACAGCTTTGTGCATAATGACTATTCATGAATGCGGTCACAGTCCATATATAGATCGTGTGTTAATGCAGTGCAGTAACTATCTCCTTTTTATTGAGCCGGAGGAAGAAACAAGAGGAATCTCTGGATCTTGGCAAGTGAAACTGCATTGCACGGATTCCACTGCAGCCCACTTCTGAAAACAGCAGGGTGATAGATGTGCGGCTTTAAGCCACTGTAGACGGCCTCCTCTGTTGCTGTACAGATGTTGATATTCTATCTGTCTAGCTTTTATAGCAACGTTTGATGCGCATTACTTGTGTTTCAATTCTGGTTTATATTTGGTATTTTCCAATGGAAGTTTGAAGCAGACAGAAAAATAGTTTGGACATTTATAGGGAGGCGTTTCATTGGTTCATTGAGTCTCTGTCTGAGCTTGTGTAATGTTAAGGAAAGTGTCTATTATTATTTTAAGTAGTTTCCTTTTAAGGCAACACCAAAGACAGAGGACAGAACGAAGGAATGCTATTTCCCTGGAACAGGTTTTCAAAAAAGATTTTTGTTCCTCTGGCACCTTGCAAGCTGAATTCTACTAATGCAATCGCCTTGAGAAATTTGTTAGGCGACGGCTAAATTATAATCTCAATGATTATTATTACTCCATATAAATCACATCAAAGCCAAAATATGAAGAAGTCAGTGAAGTCATGTGAAAGTCTCCCTCATCAGTGTTTGTTTAGCCCTGTGGCCATGTCTGTTAATTGTTGTCAACGAGCGGAAATGTGCTGACTTTCTTGCTTTCACATGGTCTGATCCGTTTGTATGTGTCCTCAAAGTCTTTAAGAACGTCAAAAAAAACGGGTATCATATCAGTTCAGATTGGCCCAAAAACACAGGTTCAAACGAGTCTGACGGAAAAGTGTTCCTTAAACACCCTAAAGCTTTGGCGAATCAAATTCCTTGTTGGCTCACGGGACTTTCTTGTAGACATTTTCTCACCACCTATACACTCGAGAAACGTCCTTCATGCAGATAAGAATGAATCCCAGCGTTTCAAACATACGTACGGCAGAATTTCCGACATTCTTTGAGACAGTTTGAAACCTTTTCTGCATGTGTTTTTTTTTTTTTTTACCTGGAATACCAAGCAGCGTTGTTGTCGAGTTGCATTTGTTCAGACACAGAGACAAGCGTCACGCTGAGTTATGTCAAACAGCTATCGGTGCAGTCCAGGAATATTATCAGTGACATCTTTTCATTGGCAGCAATGCAGACCACAACAGGGTGTGTGTCTGCTCCTACTTTAACTGTTTTATGAAGCGACTAGACAACACTTTGATTGCCTCACACCCAGAAGGCAGGGCATATATAACACCTTTCAGAAGGTGTACAGGTTGAATCGCTGTAATTAGAATAAAGGGTTTTATGACTGTCAACCAGCAGCCTGAAGAATTCCTGTTAAAGTGTAAAGTTATAAACTTTTTTAGCTACCAGTGGGTTCCAATTTGGTTAGTTTAGGATCGGTAAGTAACTGTATAGCAGATGCTAGCTCTAAAATCATTAGCAGCTAAGGGTTAGTATTCTTATACTGCCAAAAAAAAGAAAAGAAAAGGAAAAGGAAAATCCTTTGCATCTGGTCTGTTACTGTCACCATTAATTTTTTTTTCTAGCAAGAACCAAAAATGCTACCAGATGAACAATTTCTGGAGGCTTCTTCAATGCTCATCGGATGTTGTCAGCCCGACTAGCAACGAGAAGCCCAACCAGTCGTCCATGGCCAACTCTGCCGACATAACAGGTCAGCTCAAGAACTACTTTTCACTTCAAAATAAAAGTCTCAAACATAAGCACCACAGGGTTTAAAATGAAATGCATATCCAGAGCTAAAAAAAAAACAGCTTATGTTCATATTGTAGCCTAATAGACAGTCCCTCCAGCGAGTTCTGGGTTTCCCCCAAGGTTTCCTGACATCTGGGAGGTCTCCTAATCAGAATCCAAACCATTTTAGCCGACTCCTATTGATGCATGGGAGTGGTGGCTTTACTCTGAGCCCACTTTTCCTCTAATTCTGTACATCTCAGGCTTTGAATTGCTCAAGGGGAAATTTTCAAAATCCCATATAAATCATACATTTACACCATTAGCTCCAAATTTAGGCATCCAGGAGCCCCTCACCCAATCTGAATCCAAAACCATCTCAGCTGGCTGCTTTCGATGTGGAAGAGCAGTGGCTCTATCGCTAACTCCCTGAATGAACCTTTGATCCTTTCCAATCTCAGGTAGAGACTGTCCACCTTATAAAGAAGGCTAATTCCAGACGCTTGTATTTATTTTATCATTCTGTAGATGATATCAGTTAAAACATTTTTCATGTAAATCCTGGTTACAACCATGGATTTTATCCCAATTTAATATTTTTATTGCTCCTAACTGAAATATTAGGACAAATCCTTGTTTATCTTCTGGATTCACACAGAAAAATGCAGGAATGGTAAACGAGGGGGAAAAAGCGAAGAAGAACATGGTCCTGGCAAACACTTGGAAAAAGCTAGCAGTTTGTTGAACTATCCGCCATCTGCGATCTTTGGTTAGGAGAAAAAAAATAGTAGCAACAAAAACAGACATGATGCCCGGGGATACATTCATCTGGTCAGGAACATTTAACCTTGTTTTAAAGCACAACCGAGACCAGTGTTCTGGTTTAGAGCCAAATGGAAGTCCTTGCTATGTCTTCCCCCCATGGGGACGTTCTCATAAATCAAACAAGAGTGTAATTCACACTGCATTCCAGCATGGAGCTGCCACCCAGGCAAACGAAAAATACAACTAAAATATTTTCTAATGTGAATACTTAATTGTTTAAGCAATTTTTTGTGATTCTACAATATATTATCATGAATTCACCTAATCACACTTGGAGTCCCAGTAAGTGCCTTCCCCCAGGGGCACACTGACATCGAGCCCACAACCGTCCCGCTGTGAGATGCCAACTGAGCCAGTAGCCACAGAAGTTGCATCCAAACGTTGGACTGGTAGCGTACATATTCATCACTTTATGACTAAAAATGTTTCACGCTCTTACAATATAAACATTACATTGTTGTAACATGATACCATATTGTAAAGAGATGAAAAATATATTGTTTGAACACAAGTATTTTAAGTTGCCATACAAGAAGAGATTACAATGTGTGTTAAAAGCAAAGAAATAAAAGTATGTGATCAAGTTCATTTAACATAAATGTTATGTTGGAAGAACATGAAAGGTTTTAGTTAAAACATGATATATATATATATATATATATATATATATATATATATATATATATATATATATATATATATATTATAACAGGATTTTATATTGTCTAAATGTGAAAAGTGTGTTGTTAAAAACAATAACGTTTTCACTTTATCACATAATATAGCTCTATTTTCCTTTTGCCTGTGGGGCAGCTCTACTCCTCCACCCTAGTTCCACTTTAAGCACTGTTAAGTTTTTTTTTTGTTTGTTTTTTTTTTTGTTTTCTTTTCATCCAAATGCTCTAGCGCAACCTAATTGAATTAATCTTTTGCTCAAAATAGAATTTGGGGTTTATTTCCATTGATGAACCGTATTTACAAGCACGAAACCTGTCTTTGCTCGCTTAGTTTATCCTCAGTGTTGCATAAGACGACCTGGATCACGATGTGATCAAATAAAAGTGAAGCCTAATTAAAATTACACAACCTGGCATAAAAAAAAAAAAAACTTTATCACATGTTCAGGACTTTTTTAATACAGCCTTCAGATGCTTTGGTATCATCTAACTCGTCCATTATTTAAGCAATGAGCTGTTTGCTAACTTCACAAAGAGTGATGTTTTATGACTTTATCAAGCCTTACAGCACACCATTAAAGTTAGATAGTAGCTGTCGGATGCACCTACTGACCCGGGGACATAGAAGATCAAAGCCTGCAGAAACCTGTCCCCGCACATAAAATGTTTTAAGGTGAGCTCTACTGTTTTAAGGGGTTCTAAGGGCAACTTTGGACCAGTCTCGAAGACTGGTCAAACGTCAAGTATAGCAACTCAGGGGTCAGCGAATGCGGCTTTAAAAATGTCACAGTCGGGGATATTGAAGAGAGGCCAGCATAACTCAAAAGTTAGACAAGCGAGGCAGGGCCTGAACATGTCCCACTTTGGAAAAGGCTATCGACGGTCTGTCATTTCAGGAGGCATTTGCTTGGGTTTAATGGTGGGGGTCGCATCTGTTGAGCAAAGATTGAACGTGGCTCCACTGGCAGAGAAGGTCAAATGGTACTTTTGTCATCGACTCGTTTTTTTCTTTTCTTTTTTTTTTTTTCAACGATGTCCTAAAATCAATAGATGGGCTTGTATTTTGAAAGCAGCGGTGCGGGGGGGTACAGCAGTCAATAGCATGGCCCATTTATACATGAGAAACAAATACTGTTGAGACCCGAAAATACCTGAAATTTGTCACATGGCTTTTCAAACAATAGCGGAGTAAATGCAGGTTCTTAGATGGCAACATTTCCAGCCAGTGTTTACCACAAACTATTGTGTTACAGGACATTGGCTTTAAAGGCAAAGGTCTGCATGTTCTCGTTCCAAATCAGAAAATCAATTAGAACATCAGCCGGCACGGCTGCTACACATTAAACAAGGTTAGGTTGAGGTTGCCTAAATAAACAGCTGGTTGGTACTTCTGACGGCATGGACCACATTAAACGAGCGCGACACGTTTCTTTAGTATTTGACTACATAAACGGGTGATAAATACCTCGTTATTGGCTAGTATTGTTAGTCATATTCCTTTTTGAGGCAATATTTCAGTGGATCGAACCTGGAAATAAGCCTGGGTTTCTGCCTGGCCAGTCTCCGCTCTGATGCTGAAAAGCAGCTCAACTCATTCACTCTTAACTTCAGAAAACTATCAAGAACCAGGTATGAATAACTCAACGTGACCAAGAGATTGAGGCCTTCGGGGGCCTTTTAAGCTCTCCAAGTCAGATGAAATTTGATCTAATTAATTGGAATCAGGTTCATTATAGATAGGCTCATGCCAGAGTCTCAACAGAGTTAAAAGAAAATTGCTTAAAAAGGGAAAACAGAGTATAAAAACAAAAACACCAAAAAGCTCAGTGACACGTAATCAATCTTCAAGTGAACTGTGGGGATAACACATCCTTAATCCATTGCTTTAAATTAGGTCGGCCCACCTTTTTGCAGCTTAAATAGCTTCGGCGATTCTTTTTTCTACAATATTTACATATTAGGATTTAGTTTAAGCGTATTAATATGATTTTTGAACAATTCCCCCAGAAGAACATTTGTAAGGTCCGACACTGATGATGTCCGAGAAGGAACGACTCACAGTCTGTGCTCCTGATTCATGCAGTTGTAGTTTAATCTGGTTTAGCACAGGACTTCGTGCGGGCCTGTTAAAAGTTCTTCTTCACCAAACTCGCTGTCATAAACGACTTGCCTCATACCCTAATCCTCCTCTGCACCACATGTTGACACAATACAGTCAGGCAAATACCCTTGGGCGGGCAACTCCGAAAACACAGAACCGTCCATTAGATTGCCTGACATACGGGCCTAGTTTGCCACTCCGGAGAACATTAATCACACTAAGGACTGTCCTTTGGATACTTGGTATGCCGCATGAAGTTTTAGCTCTATAACTATTGACTTTGCTGACCTCTGCGCACTATGAACCTCAACACCGCCAGATTTCACATGACCTACCACGTCACGGTTGAGGTCAGACACGGATGTCGGACAACAAGTCCTAGCTGACCGTTCCCTGTTCTAATTCATGCCAAGCTTACGTTTTTTTTCCACAACAAACCTGCTGATCTATGTCTGTATGAACTTTGCTTTGTGCAGTCACGTTCGAAAAGGAAGGCGTCCATGGTCCTTCTCAAACTGATCCACGAAGTAGGGAGCATTGCCTAGATGGTTTATTTAGCCTATGGTTAATTATACGGACGGGCAAGTGAATACATGCTGCGGCATAGTGTTTGTGCAGATATTTATTGTTATTTTGGTTTTCTTTTTATGTCTATCGGCCTTTTACCACCATCACAAAGTCAAACATGAGCCTCCCTCACAGGCAAAACACGGTTCATTCTTCCAGCCTTAGCTTCCGCAAACAGTTCAGAGCGGCTCCGTCACTGCGTCACTTCACACACAGCTCATAAAGCCACGATTACACAGTCAGCCTTATCGGGCCCCGGCTGCAGGTGATGTAATTCGGAACTGTAGCCGAAATGCAAACACGTCGGGTGAGACACGGTGGGCGTGTTCGAGAAGAGCAGCGGTCTTTAAGGCTGAGTAGACCGATCAGACAGTAGCTGCAGCGCCGTTGTTAGTATAGACGTAGCCTTAAACACTGTTTTGTGTTATCGCACTGTTTGTCCTGCTGACATGCAAGAAGTACATGCAGGGGAGGTGGAGGGTGGTGGTGGTGGGGGGGATGTCAACAGCAAACATTTATAACGTCAGTGTTTGGTGTTCCCTTGTTGAGCAGGCACTCTGTTGTCTGTTTAAACACCGACAGCCACAGCAAAGGTTCAGAGGTAACGCGACCCCGCATGATGTCATTGGGCTAAACTAACGTGGGTTGATTTCAACAGAAATGCAACGGGAGGCTTCGGGCTTCGCTGCGGCTGACCATGCGATGAGGGAAACCTCACTGTAAATCATGGTAACAGCCAGCTTCCTGCTCGCAAAGTATGACTTCGGCGTAATTCTGGCCCGTGTGAGGGAAGTAAATACATGTTTGTTTGGGTCTTCATAGTTTACTCGGAGAAATATAATTGCAACCATACGAATATAAATAGGATGGTGAGTTTTTTGTCTTGAAAGAAAGACGCCAAAGTGGCCTCTCTGAAACCAGAGACCTACCACTGACTCGGTTTGAGTTAGACTTTCTCACCTGCATCAGATAATATTCGACCAAATTGGCGGTTGTCGTTAATCATTACACTGATATAGTTTAACCGTAAGCTTCAAAGAACGCAAAGGGCCGCTTCCTTGCATTCCTGTCCGTGCTTGTCATCTAATTACACATCCGTCCCAGATATTAATTAAGATAAATGTCCTCTGAATCTGTCATATTTGCCTCGGGGGTACAGCGACAGCCTCCACCCTGACATGCCCACAGTTACGCCTTTGTTTTCTGACAGGAGGGACTGTTAAAGAGTAGCTAATGTACAATGACTCAGACGGTGCTCGTGCATTCGGGTGATGTGCTAATCTTTTTGACAGCTACACCAGGACCCGAGGCTGCAGAGTCACCTTGCAGGCGGGTCAAACGATTGCCTCAGAGACGCCTCTATCGAGTGGCCGCGCTCTCTAAAGCTGCTGAAGGGAAAGCCTTGTCTCTGTGTATAGCTGCGTGTCCGTCGAGAGGCAATTTAACACCACAGCCGCAGTGGAAATTTAATTATGCGTGCTAGCTTGTGTATTTAAGCGAGTATCACTGGGCTGGCAGTGGAAGAGAATCCAGCCATGAAAGACTAAAAAAAAAAAAAACGAGCAGTGCCCTGCATAAGTCAGTCAGTTTTCCACATTTCTTTGACAGGGCAACCACAAACTTTGATATATTTCACTGGGATTTTACACGACAGACCGACACAAAGTAGTGCATAATTGTTAAATGGAAAGTAAATGACAGATGTTTTTTTTAGGGTTTTTTTGTTTGCCAAATTTAATCTGAAAAGTGCGGCGTGCATTTGTTTTCTACAACCCATTTTTTTAATGCAGTTACAGCTACAAGTCTTTAGATTATGCCTATGTCTGCTTTGCACAGCATGTGGTAAAAAAAAAGAAAAGTAAAAAAAGAAAAGAAAAGAAGATCTTAACCAATCTTTAACATCTACTTCATCACTACAAGATTCTTTACAGTAATCGAGCCAACAAGTCAAGTCAAGGCAATAGTTATGGACCAATGAAAAGTGGTAATGACCCTCATCATTGCATCAGTAACGCTACTTGCTCCGATATAGTGGCTGTTCATTGGTTAATAGATATCACATTACTAAAATCATCTGCTTTTGGAGACATGATCCCCCAGTTCAAAATAGCATAATAATACACTGTTTTCAAACCTTATCAAAATAACCCCAAGCCTGTTGTAACTAATACTAACTGCTCTCCCTTGTCTTGATTCGCCCTGATGTTCAGCAAACCCTTATTTGCTGTCGACTAAGCCTGATAGTATCTCTTTAGGCAGGGTGCTGATCGCAGAATGCTTGTGAGGTATGTACGTAGGTGCACATTTCATCAACCTGGGGACATAAAGTGAAGCCAACTTCCTTTCTTTTTTTTTTGTTAAACAGTATATCAAATTATTTTGTTTATTTTAAAGAATGATTCTGTGTAGTAAGACGCAGTAAGTATCTAACGTGGCATAAACAGCAGGAAAAATGAAGTGAGCAAAGGCCTCCATCGGCACGTTCCTCTTGAAGCCAGGGTCGGAGAATTTTCCAGAAGTCCCTTTTTCAATAACTGTGCATGCACAAGGCCATCTTACCTGCTCTTCGGGGGGCCAAATCCACTCCGGTCTTATTTCTTTCTACTGAGGCCTTCCCTTTTTTCTCATAAACATGAATGCGGTTTGCTTCTTGCAACTCTCAGTAATTTTTAAAGTATACGGTGTGAGCAGTGGAGCTACAATGAATGGCTAACACCAAAGCTAACAGCTAAGCTAACCAAATCTATTAACACTAATAGTGCGCATGCGCAGCCAGCAAGCGGAAACTAACAAGGAAGATAACACGCACACTGGCGTTACGTGAGCGCATCAAAATGATTGGCATGTGGGACAACCAATTAATAAGGTGATAACTCTGGAACTTGAGGCACAGAGGTGGGTGAAAGCAGGACTGAAACTCTGACCAATCACTGCCCTGCGGTGCGAAGAGCAGTGATTGGTTAGAGGTTTACAGGCTTGCAGCTCCCACAGAGATCGATTTTTTTAACCTCCTTTTTCTGAATACATAATGTATTTACCCAGTATAACAAAAAGTGTTTCTGAACAGGATTACCGAACATAGCTTTAACAACTTACCAGAAATGTCTACTTAAGTAGCTAATCACTGTGCTTAGCATTCTCTCTGCATTATATTTGGCACTAAAATTTCTCTCAAAGCTAATGCTGCACATGTAGTGGATGTTAGGGAATCAAAGTGGTCAAAGTCAAACACTCTCCTTCATTTGGCTCAGACACAGAAAAAAAATAAGTAGCAACTAAAGCTAATTCTAGTAGCATAACATGCAGAAAACTAATTTAAACTGATTTAAACAAATCCGTGGATATCAGCAGATGTATTGCACTGAGGACACAAAACGTTAAAACTTTTTCTTACGTGAGAACATTTTATGCCCACAGTAACACACCCATTAGCCTCTGTGTCCTAGCTGTTTACTCTGCACATCCCATCTAACCGCAACCTGAACGGTTGTGTCCTCATTACTCCAGCATGGGTTGGTCCTTCCCTTTCTTTCCAGTTGTTTTATAATACTGAAAAGGAAAGGGTTTCCAGTATTTGTTATTGTTGCAGGACTTAGCTGTCATTTTAAAACACACACACACATCAGTTAACCAACACATGTGACACAATGTGTCCAATACTTACATAACCGCACACTATAGTTTATCTTGTGTACTTTGTTAAAGACAACAGTTCCATTCCTGGAGGCACTTGGTGTTCTTTTTTGACATTTGATCGGTTGTTTTACTTTTTCTCATATTATTTATTACTCCCATCATTGGAATATTCTGTTTTACATGCTATAAAGATTTTTTTTTTTTTTTTTTATTTGGATACGTATAACACTTTTCCTATTTGTCAATCTCTTGTTTGGCAAATATACAATTAATGTTGGCTTCCTGGCTGTGCATGTGTAAACACGCCACTGACGGATTGCATTACGGATGAACTATGAACAAATACCCACATTACTCTGTGTTCATTGAAGTTCTTGTGCACATTTCAATTGGACAAAAACATGAGCTGCCGCTGTCAAATAACATCAGTTATGGCAAAAACAAACAACAAAAACGGGAAAACAACAACAAGTACATGGAGTTGTGATAGTGGATGACGAGGTCACATGTTTCTATTGGAGATTCTCCCAATTGTCTCCAGCTAAACTCTTGAATGTTAGTATAGTAAATAATCTTTGCAAGCTTGCATTTTAGCTACTGATAGCATAGAAGCTGCCAATAGCATTGTAGATAGTTAATATCAGATAAAACCCTACAGTAAACAGATGATGTTTTTGTGGTAGGTCTGCTTTGATTTCTTCTTCAGCACTTTTTCTTCTGTGCCTGCTATTCAATATGTACATTTCTCTATCTCCAACACGGTGCAAGAAATATTATTTACATATTTCTAAATATTTTTTTAATGTCTCTTAAGTATTTGCAGTTCAGCTTTGCATTCTGAAGTGTTTCTGAATCTGTTTAGCTTCAACTGATAGTATTCATAAATTTTCTAGGAGATGTCAAATTTCGGTAGAGAATACCCAAATTCACCAAGTGTACACACCCCTAAAGTAACACCTTGTTTAAAATACCCCCCCCAGTAAAACAAATTGCTTGGACTTAAGCAATTAATCTTTAGCTTTCTCGCAGACACCTCAAAGTGTTGGGTGAAAACTTTCTGACAGATCATATTCTCATCCGCCTCCACAAGAACCCAGATTCCATTTCATGAATCAAAGTGCTGGCAGCGGTCACAATGTTTCACTGTAAATTCGGTGCTCTTTTGTTAATGGTCAGTCTTGTATTTGAGTCAAAAAGGTGAGCTTTAAGATTGGGCAGAAAACGCACTGTGTCATGTTTGTGGAGGTCATGGCAGCAGAACAAGGAGGAAGTGTGTGGCTGAGCGGAGGTCAAATGAAAATAAAAAGGAAAAGACGTACAGAGCACCAGAAACCTGGAAATACCAGGACAGGAGCAACGTTACGATTAAGGAGAGAATGACTGAAACTGAGAGTCTTAAATATGGGGACCATGATTACTGAAGAGATCACAAATGGGTCTAACTAGCAGAATGAATGTTAGCTTTGAGGGGAACCGGCAGCGGTAACTGGGGCAAAACTGGAGAAATATGGGAATATGACTAATTCAGTACACAGGGAACTAGGAAAGCAAATACACACACACACACAAAAAGACTACAAACAGCACAAGGCTCAAGGAAAGGGGTTTCAGGATAAAAAGAAGAGAATAACCAAAACTAAAGGCTCAGAGCACAGAACAAATGCAAGTACTGAACAAAAAAAACCCTGAGAAATTAACTTTAAAGAAAGCAAACAGTTCCAAATATTCCAAAAATGTCATCCTCTTGGGAAGTTCTCTGACCAGCTTTGGCCTTGTTCTTCTGACTAGTCTTGGAGAAGCATATAACTTCTCTACCAGCACGTAATTACTGTACTTTCTGTACCACTGTTGGTACCAAAACTGTATACCAGCCTAGATGGTAAGCGTAACTGTACACCATGAAGTATATTTATATTACGTCAGACACAACATAGGTGTCGCTGCTTGATCTTAGATCTACATGGCCGTCACGCTACCAAGCTTTCCGGGATCTCCTGACCCTACGGTCTAGCTGTGAACCCCGTGAGACTTTTAAAACAACAACAGGTGCTTGAATGAAACTCCAGCTGTCAAATGCGTACAGCACGCTTTGCTAGTCCTTTGGCCGGCAGCAGCTGCAGGTAACGGTGTTGGGTTTCAGTCCAGGGGGGCGGGAGCGAAGGAGCAGTTGAACAAACGTACATCTACAACAAAGGTCCGTCTACAACAAGCCACCGACTCCGAACAAGGCTTATTAAAGAGAGGCCTTAAAGGCTGTGTGGCAGCTGTGCTTGTCAGTGTGCAGACAGAAGGAAGGTTGTTTTTTTAATGGAGAGCTCTATCTCTCTATCCAGACCTCACTGAGTCTCCAGTGACAACAAACTCCGCTCGTGTGAAACCACCCGAGCATCTTCGTTCGTGTACATCTCATATAACTGTAGCTGCTGACTCGAACCTATTTGCCTCTAATTTAACCTGGACCTGCAGCACCAGTGAACAGCTTTTTTTTTTTTAAATCCGAGATAAAACATTCATTTGGATGGTGTAAATAAAAGCTGCAGCTTTGGGAAGGTTAGCTGGAATTTCACATCGAATGCTGTTTTTCGTTTAGAAAGTTGAGCAGCTAATTTACTTATCAGAGATCCTAAAAGACATTAGAGTTTCCTGTCTTTTACGTCCGCCTTGAATGCTTAAGTTCACCAGAAATGTATCGTAGGTAAATGTCTATATATCTCTAATCGGATGTAATCGGCAAAAATAAGAAATTGTAAGGGAGACCTAACAAAAGAGAACGGAAGGACACCATGAAGGAGGGGATGTAGAAAACAAAGGAGGAAGGGAGGCAGGACACAAGGATACTAGGAATATAGCTTAAAGGAAGAAGAGATTAAAATAAAGTTGGACACAATGAGGAAATAATAAGAAAAAACACAACGATGAAAAGAAGGAAGGACAAAAGACAGAGAAGTGGGACTCATTCAAGGACATCATGATGGAAAAGGAAGGATTGACACAAGGAAGTAAGGAAGAAAGGACATGAGGAAGTATACTGTCGAGGAAGGAAGAAAATTAATTAAAAATGGGAGGACACACCATTCAGGCAATGGTAGACCGTATAAAGTCTGGAAATACAAATATGTTTTCATAAAACATGGACAAGACACAAGGGGAGCTGCAAACTGATTAAAGCCAAAGGTCACTTTTATTGTTTAATTTCAGTGTGAATAGACTCGATACGTTCACATAAACAGTACTAAAAAAAGTACATTTAAAGTGATAAAACAGACATTTTATCTTTTAACCTACACCTCAAAACACAGACCAGTGACCTGCAGAACTACAACCCTGGATCGCTTTATTTTGGGCAAACAAGAACCTTATAATCGTCAGGTCAGACGACCCACTGTTTCCTAGAATACCTTGTTTCTGTACACTTAATGAGAAGTGGTACAAAACAAATACTGTGTCGTAAGACCTTATATATGAGCTATATGCAGCACTACTTAAAATACTTCAACAAATCCGTCTGAAACACATTCAAACAACACTTTTAGGATTTTCCTTCAGAGCAGCATTAACATACTTTGATCCAGTGTCAGGTAATGGTTCACATAATAAAAAATACTTATTGCTGTGATCTCGTCTCACTCTGTCAGTAAACTTCGATGTGCCACAGTGTTCAGACCTACAGTGAGCGAGACGCTTCTTCGTGATTATCTAGACTCCTCTAGGTGAACGCAGTCACCTTCGTGATGAGATTACTGCTGACTCGGCTTCAGTCTCTGTCATCTATGAAAGCACGGTGAGCGTGACGGTTCCTTTGGTCCTCTTCAGGATGCCGACGGCTTCTTCATGCGTCACCCCTTCCAGGCTCTGCCCGTTCACGGCGATGATCTGGTCTCCCCGCTTCAGACGGCCGTCCTCCGCTGCGGCCCCCTGAACGCAAAGAGACATGAATACGGCCCGCCGCTAAAATGTTTCTTGAACTTGGTCACATTTTGTAAAAACGTCTGGAGCGCATTTGTATGTGTGCACCTTTTACTCGGGTACTCAGCTATCCCTTACAACTGGAACGAGTTGCAAGAAATGCGAAAGCTTCACGCAAATTTGCTTTAATTTGTACATGCTGCACACAGTGTTGGCTTTTTATATTTGATTGCATTGTATCACCGGCTCGTCTCTGCAGCGTTTTTATAGTTTGCCTTTACGGCAGCATCCTGACAAGGCCGACGTTGTAAACGAGAACTAGTTCTCAATAGTCTTACCTGGTTGAATAAAAGTTTAACATAAGTGAAAATGAAATGAAATTTGGATGTCCCTTCATTAGTAAATGTAGAAGAACATTAATCATGAGGCCAAAATGTAAATTTCTGGCCAACATTCTAGTATTTGTCAAAAACACTGTGCACCACCCTGAACACACCTTCTTTATGGTGAAACACGGTAGAGACAGCATCATCCTGTGTAGATGCTTTTCTTCAGCAGGCACATGGAAGCTGGGCTAAGTTGATGGGAATAAATAACTTATAACCAGGCCTCTGTTGAACGCCATGACATGCTGTAGAGGTAATTCAGCCATTTGATTCAAAGCATATTCACATGTCAGCATGGCTTGGTCTAAATCCAACTGGTAATCTTAGGCAAAAACTGAGCTTGAGCTTTTTTCTCCCCAAAAAACAGTGGGCAAAACTAAAAGTCTGTGGACGTGTAAAACTGGTGAGGGCATACCACAAATGGCAAGAGGTGGTTTTACAAACTTCCAACACAGAGGTGAATACAAATACCTAATACAGTTTTCAGATTTTTTTTATTCAAAAATTCTGCGTTGGTCTATCTATCAGATTAAAGCCCAATGTATTAAATCACATTTGCAGAATACCGTATGTAGGTCTAGTTTACAAAAAAACAAAAAAAAAACAAAGTGGATTCTCAGAGAAGGAAAAGAGACGCAGCCTCCTCCACCTACCTTTCCAAACACTGTTTTAACGTAAATGGGTAAATCTCCGTGGGGGCTGCCGTGTCCCCCGACTATACTGAAACCGAGTCCATCGGGTCCCCTTTCCAGAGTGATGGTCTTATACTGAGGCGGGCTGGAGGAAGAAAAGAGGCATTTAGGGGCGGTTTACTCCTTCATCCTCCACTTTGAGGCTTGTTTCGTTCAAAAAAAAAAAGACACAGTTCTTTGTTTGCCATTGAAAGGCAAAGATAAAAGGTTCTTCATACCCAATGTCGTCCTGGAAGATGCAGCTGGGCGTCAGCGAGCCTCCTTCCGGCTTCTGAGCGGGCCCCGTCACGGTTGTGTCGCCACCTGCCACCACCTGCAGGTGTGTTAGCACACACGCACAAACAAAGTGACATTGTTATGTTCACGTCTCGATTTACTGTAGCGATAACGGCCGATAGTCTGCTGGTAGCGGCCTACGAGTGACGGGGGGGTTTTATGGCGCTTCAAAGTGTTCTGCCGGCGCTGCTCGCTCCCGCGCTCGCCTCGAAGGCAGATTAAAGAGCGAACGCAGCGAGCTGAGCGACGGATTATCTCCCTGTCTGCAGGGTTATCGCTCGGGGATGTGAAGGATGTGATAAAACACAGAGAGTGGATGAGTGTGCGTTCTGGGAGACCTGCAGCTGTATGGTTCCCGTGGCGTTCTTGAGCAGAGCGACGGCCTGCGAGTGGCTCATGCCTTCTGCTGATGTACCGCATATGCTGACGATTCGGTCTCCCATCTGGGGGGAAAAAAAAAAAGTGACATAGAAGTACGGCTTAAATAAATGTTCTCTGGGCCGGGATATGAAAACTGAAGGTCAGTTTTGTTTAGACACACCATTAGATTTTACCACTAAAGGACCAGGGAACGTTCTCTCAGAGGACCCTGTGTGAGCAGGTCTCTGATGAGATGACGGCTCTGCATTATTCATACTGACCAGGCCAGGGCCATTCATTCAGTGCCTAATGAAAAACTTACACCATTTAAACCTGAACAAACAAGTGGTCAGCTCATTTTTCCGGCATTTGTCAGGACTTAGATAACAGCCTTTTGGATAAGCTAGAGCTGCCTGGTTTGTTACAGAGTTTTATAGACACCATTATGATAAATCTGAATCTGAGGGCTGAATTAAAAACAAAATAATTTGCCTTTGTCCTATTTTAACAGGACACCTGATAAAATTAAGGTCTTAGCCCCTGATTATCTGTGGCCTTTAGGTTCAGTGCTTATCTCAAACATCAGCTTTTTTTGGGGACCAAAACAATAGTTCTGCCTTTTCTGCACTAAGCTGTGGGAAATTCACAAATGTTATGGAGTGTGGTCATTTAGTAAAACGGAAATATAAAGGTGTGCGTTAACAACACATATTGAATAAAAGTGGCCTGAAATGGTGAACCACACGTGTTTCTTTCGGTAACAACAAAAAGTAGTCCTGGTAATATGCTAAATATAATCTATAGCAATACAGCACAGAACCAGGCAGTCCCCAGACTTTTCCAGTCAACATATGGGTTGATTATATAAGTTATTATTAAGTGTGTTGAAAGCGCCGAAGAGATTGTTGTTGTTTCTTTAACAAAAATTTGTCATTTAGTTGACAAACTGCTTTTTCAGCGGTCATGAGCAAAAATAGATGAAGGTAATATCCAGCTTGCCCTCGCAAATCTAGAAACTGGAGACGCAGCAAATACTCACAGTTTGCATAAACTTGATATATTTCTAAAAGTAACAGCTTTTGAAATGCATAAATAGGTATTATGTAACCGTGGTGTACCATAATAACATCTGACAAAAAGATCTAGTAACATTTTAGCAGTAAAGTTTGTGGAAAAGCAACATTTTGGCCACGGCTACAGTGCAATCGTGTGAACCTAAGAGCATATTACTTGCAAATTAAGGTCAAACAAAAGCAAATCAAAACGTAACGTTGGCTAAACGGCTTCATTGTTCGGCCTTCTCATTTTTCACTTGGGCTGAACTGTTTCTCTCTTTTCCCCTTCAATAATTCTTTGTCATCTAAATGCAAGAGTGGGAGATTTATCATCCATGTTAGCCACAGCTATTGTCCTCCCCCGGTCTCTGTCAAACACAGAAACAATTGTCAGGGTTTGTGAGAGAGCGACTGCTTAAACGCTGACCTTTAGAGGTCTTAAAGATTCGCAAACTGAGCGGAGAGCCGAGCAGCAAAACCGTGGTATTGCATTGAATCAGAGAATACAACAAGTTTGAAGTGTGCGTGTTACTGTAGAGTAAAAATAAAATAAAAAATCTGGATAAAAACGCCAGGAATCCTCTACCTTGAGCTGTGTCTGAGCAGCCAGGCCGTTGGGATTCATCATGGCGATGAAGATGGGTATGTCACCCAGAGGACTGCCCACTCCGCCTGCTATACTGATTCCCAGAGAGTCACCGGGGCCTTTGGTGAACTCCACCGTTCTGATGTCCTGGTGCTCTGCAACTGGATCATTGGAGAAAGTGTGCACAGTTGTGATACACGTCAGTGTATTTTTTGGTTTTGGTACAGTGTCTTGCAAAAGTATTCATGACATTTTTCATTTTGTCATGTTATAACAAGAAGCTTCAAGTGATTTTACATGAAAGACCAATTCAAAGTAGAGGAAAGAAGAAATGTTTGGTATCTATTCAGCCCCTCTGACTGCAATGGTCCTACAGTCTTCCTTGCTAAACAGCTGAAACTCAGTCAGATTGGATAGTGAATGTCTGTGAACATCAGTTTTCATGTTTTGCTAAAAGGTGTCATCGTTTCTCAATTGGATTTAGGTCTGGACTTTTACCTGGCGGTTCTAACACGTGAATATACTTTGATCTAAACCTTTCCACTGTGGCTCTGTTTGTACGTTTAGGGTCATCGTCTTCTTGACGGGTGAGGCTCTGCTCAAGTCTCAAGTCTTTTGCAGACTGTAACGAGCCATTACAACTTACATTGGGAACAACGGGTTTAATTTTGGTCTCCGCTGACCAGAACACGCTTGCTGGGTCCCCTACATGGTTTGTGGAAATCTGCAAATTATACTTTCTCCTTGATACTTTCTCATAAAGGCCAGATTTGTGGAGCGCACCAACTAAAAGTTCTGATCTAACGCTGATTTACTTAGGGTTCTCAGAGTACAGGGGACAAAATACAAATGTCCGTTATAATTAGATATAATTCAAATGAAATGTCAGAATCAGAATTAACTTTATTCGCCAAGTTTGTGGGTAGAAACCAGGAATTTGGCTTTGGATTTCAGACCACAACATCTTCCTTCGTTTTACAATGATGCTCTACTTTTTTGGTCTTTCACATAAAATATCCAAAACGTACATCAAAGATTGTGGTTACAGAGTGAAAAAGTTGGAGGGGTATGAATACTTTTTCTAAGATGAGCCTCGTACCTCAGGGAAATCTTACGGTACTTACACTCTGGACTTTTGCTGAGTGTGTCTGAGTCACTTGGAAGGTTTCCTGAATCTGAACCAGACTGATTGGCCACCTTTGAGCTGCCTGTTTCACTCATCTACAAAGAGAAGGTGTTCAGAGTTCAGTTTTTGTGAAAGCTAAACAAAAACAAAAGCTAAGAGTTGAGTAGAAATCACCTGACTACTTTGGGAGAGCCGTCTCTCGGAGTGGAAAGGACCCGCCTTGAACCTCCCAACTTCCATCTTTATTGGCCCGACGCAGCACTGCGACACAGAACACCGCATCATTTCTTTTAATGTCGCTTTTCTGCCAAGCTTACAGCACTTTTATCGTTCTGGGTAACCCGATGAGTGCTGAATCACCTTGAGCAGCGCAGCCACGGCCTCCTGAGTGGCCGACCTGACGTCCTCGCCATTGACAGACAAAATCTGGTCGCCCTGCATCAGCCGGTTGTCCATGTCCACCAGACCTCCTTTAACAATGTCGGACACAAACACTCCCGTGTCATTCCTGGGTGGGAAAGGAACATGTAGCGAATGAAAGCTCAGACACTCCTTAGTGATTGTGCCGCGTAAGATTTAAGCATGATTCATTCTCTCTGGGGCCAGGTTTTAAACTGTGTGCTTGCTACGTGTAGAGGAAAAAGAGGACACTGCTACTGCAGACCGCATATCGAAGGTGCCAATCTCCACGTGGAAAAAGACAAACAGAAACAGAAGCTGTGAAGCAAAGCAGCTCAATTTAACTCAATATCCAGAGCCAGAGTTACTTGGCTGTCACAGCTTCTTCACCACTAACTGCTAGCTTGCACTTTCCTTTTCAGCCCTCGTCGTTCCAGGTCATCTAAGCAGTTTTCAGTCTTTTGAGACTTTTTTTTTTGCACATGTGCAGCAGAACCACTGAGGAAGAGGCAGAAATGTTCAGCTGTATCAATAGCATAAAACTGTTTCTCTGTGATGAAACAGTTTTAAGCTAAAGTGCTTCTTTCATCTCTTAGGTTTTTTTTTTTTGTTGTTGACAAAATGCAGCAAAGGGAAACACTTGAATAGTAAAAAAAAAAGACATTCAGGGTCCACTTTTTTTCTTTCAATATTCTTTTGTCCCTTACAGTTTTCCAGACTCTTATTTCCAGGTTTGGTTCATTTTTAGAATGTAAATATAAAAAAATAAATCCCAGTGAAGTTAAATGTGGAAAAGCACAAACTGATCAAATTGAAAGACTGAAAGATTCCTGCACAGGGATGTCTTTATAAATGCGTCATATATGAATTCTGTGCCGGTGTACCACCAGATTTCATTAAAATTACAAGAAAAACTCTTGATTAATGACCGATTAATAAAATAATCTTTTATCGCTGGGAAATAAGTTAATTTATTTATTTATTTATTAATTTATTTTATGCTTGAGTACATTTATTCCACGGGCAAAAAGAAAAAGGCTACATCAAGATTTAAATGTTTTAACAAAATCCCTGGAACCATTTTTATTTGACACCGCTAATATTTCCAGAAAAATCTTAAAAGTACATGAAGAATTTTTGTAATTTACACTTTTAAACATCTTGGAAGATTATCAAAGTGCAAAGAACTTTGCGTTAACAAACCCTGACTCCCTGAGATATAAGTACGGCGTGACACTGAGGCCCATTTGTTTTAGCCACTCTACAAAATTTAAAAGGCAATTACATTTTTCCAATTCAATTTTATCTATATAACCCCAATTCACAACACATGTCATCTCAAAGCACTTTACAACGTCAAATTCAATCAAAGGCAAGAGAAGAAAAATGTCTACTTGTCTACACTTGCTACTATCTGCAGTCAGAGAAATAATTAGAAAGTCCACAACTGGAGGTATCAGAAACAAAGTTGGATGATGAACCATGGTTGCCTCAGCACCGCAAGCAATCAGGAAGATGATTAAAATCTCTCCAAAGTTCACTGCAAGCAAACCAGCAGCATTGATTTTGATCAAGGATTAGGCTAGTGAAAAAGAGGAATTACCTTTTAAGTTTTGTAAACATCTTTACCACAAAAATATAACCTATACAATAAAATGAAAAACTAAAACATCTCTCTCTCTATCTATCTATCTATCTATCTATCTATCTATCTATCTATCTATCTATCTATCTATACATATATATATATATATATATATATATCTTGTTATCTGTTGAGGCTACTTAGAATTGGTCTTTCAACCTCTTATGTTCTAACATTAGAGGAAAACCTTGTGATACAGCTGCACTACACGATGGTTAAAAAACTACACAAAGGAACTGATTGAGCCTCCCACTAGAATTTGGCATAACAGAAATAACAAATAATAATAATTATCATTGGGAATATGCTGTGTTGAGCTGATTTGTCGAGCATGACTGCCAGTCTGAGTTTCTACAAGTCCTACCACCCACTGCCTGGCAATTATTTCACGCCTGTGTTTTCATCTGTAGGCCTGTAGCATCCAGGGAGAGGCGATGTTGTCATTTGAAGCTAGGGTCAAAAAGCCTCCTGCCACTGACATTTTAGGGGGTTTTTGTTTCAAAATCTAAACACATGATTGCAGAGGTGTTTACCCCAAGAGGTCAGAACTGCTGTTGTTACCGACAATAATGCCTGAAACAGAAATTCTGTCAGAATATCAGCCCAAACAGCTGATACTAGGTCAATAGTTGAAATGGTGATTATGTTGTCCACTTTGATAAAAAAAAAAAAGATGTCACTTTAAAATAAACTAGAAATATGCAGGAAACCCTGTCTGTGTATGCGGCATTTCTGTTTTCATCCAATTTCATGGCTATAATGGTCACAGAAAACTGTAGGAAATAGGAATCCCAGGAGGTGCAAGATAAAAAGGACTGCTATGCAAACCTTATTTTAATGCTCTATTTACATAACTGCCTCTACCTCAGGTGGAAAAACAAACCCTCTGAAGAATAAGTTACCTGTGATCCCGCGATCTGCATTGGAAAAAGACAATAAAATGGGATCATTACTAATTATTTTTTTACATTTTAATATTATTCTAATCAATATTAGTCTACATTTAATCTGCATATTAAAGACAAGCTAGTCACGCAGCTCATATTTAAAGCCTTGATAAAGTAGATAAGCTCACCACAAGCTGCTATATACAATAAAAGTGAAACATATGACTCAATTTTGTTACGCACACAGTGATATTTTTCAAGCCTTTATTTCTGTGGATTTGGATAGTTATGGCGTCGTCTTCTCCACATGGAGGTTAAG
This sequence comes from Fundulus heteroclitus, assembly GCF_011125445.2. NCBI lineage: Eukaryota > Metazoa > Chordata > Actinopteri > Cyprinodontiformes > Fundulidae > Fundulus > Fundulus heteroclitus. The sequence continues at coordinate 19,834,017 of NC_046374.1, read as the reverse complement.
CCTCCAAAGCTCATTGCTGAGGAAGCTGAAAGCTCAGAGTGCTGGATCCAAGCAAAACAACTGAAAGTTTGGTGGAAGGAAATAGTTTTATAGCAAAAGGTGTAGATAAAATAGTGATAATCACAGCCTTGTAGAGCAGTGAAGTCTTTCAACTAAAAAGCTTTCTTAAAAGTGGTCTTGTGTGGCATACGCCTGGCAAATCTCACCCGAATACTTTAGCGGGAACTGTTTCACAATCCTCTCAAGCCGGCTGTTTTTCCTGTTGCTTACACTGCAAAAGGGGAACTAAAAGTAAGTGAAATTTTCTTGAAATCAGTGTATTTCTCCTTGATTATAGCAGGTAAATAAGACTTTTTTGCCAATAGAAGGAGATTTTTTGCACTTAAAATAGGAACAATTCATCTCCATCATCTTATTTCAAGTGCAGTAAATCTAATTATCTTATTTTAGGGGTAAAAATACTCATTCCATTGGCAAATAGTCTTATTTAGCTCCTCAAATCAAAGAAAAATACACTAATTTCAAGAAATTTTTACTTACTTTTAGTTCCCTTTTTTCAGTGTATGCACTTTTTCCTGCCTCACTTTTTCCTTTCGCTTAACTTTCCATCAATATGTTTGGATGTAGCACTCTGTGTACGGCCAGCTCCGTCAGCAAATAATTTTTTTCTGGCGTACCCACCATAATGGCTGCCTCTGTGATTGTTTAGGCCGTGACATAGCTGAACTGAAAACCCTGTATCTATTAAACCCATTTGATATTTTACTTATCTGATCAACTAGATTTTATCTTTTCATGAACTTTTTTTCCATAACCGTCAACATTCCAGAAATAAACACTTGAATTTCATAACCCTGTACATATTGCATCAGTATAATATGAATATTTTAGACAGAACTCTTTAAATGTATTTGGTTTGTAATGGTGTTTTAACATACTGAGATTCATCAATAAGCTTATCCAAGCTTTACAGAAGTTATTAAGCAGAGCCACTGATGCTAATAGTAGGGCTGGACAATAATTAAATAACAATATATATCGATCGATAGCTGTATATCGATAATAGAAAAAAAGGTCAATAAAAAGTTCAACAAAACAGTTTTTCTTTCTTATTCCTTTCTAGCCATGTAGGTTAATATTACAGTCATTATATCCACTCAACCAATCACAAACGGACCCAGGAAGGCTCCGCCCCCTTCAAAGAGTTCAGAGAGCAGGCGTTCTTTTTAATTTTTTAAATACTTCCAGTTTTGGTAAAAGAAAGTTGGTTGAATAAAGGGTTGAGTCTGAATTCAGTGTTTGTGTGTTCTGTATCTAAAAATAGGTCGTTAAGCAACAGATAAAATGGCCGGGGCTGCACTTAAAATATATGTTTTGAATTTGTGGACAATTATCGATATCAATCAATATGATTTTCCAGTTTATCGATATGCTTTTTTTTTTCCTATATCGTCCAGCCCAAGCTAATAGATAATCTCCCTCACCTCCTGCCTACGATGCTCAGGCCCAGACCCTGGCCCGGCTTCTTGTGCAGCTCCACGGTGAAGGAGTCCCACAGCTCCTCCTCCTTGTACTGGGCCTCGTCCCTGTAGACTGTCAGCCGAACCCTCTGGGGGGTCTGCCGCAGCACATTGATGGCTTCGTCGTGGCTGGCCGCCCGCAGGTCCACGCTGTTCACCTGAGACGCGTGGAGCCAAAAAACATCACTTATGCTTTTTTTTAATACCAAAACCCTAACCCTTAAGTTTTAAGCCCACAGTCGTACGGCACAAACGGCACGGGCCTCGCTGTCTTTACTCCAGATGAAAAGTAATTGCAGCTAGGGGCTATAAATAAAAAAAACACTAACAGTCTAATTTAATGCCGAAACAATTTCTTTTAACTGCCTCAAAAGTGCTGAGATGTCTGGAAAGTGGATGACTGAAATCACAGGGTGATGTCAGAGGGATAGAAAATAGCTGCAGGGAAGCCTTCCCACAGCCCTCCGCTGCGGTCATTTTAACGAGCGACGTCCAGGATTTGTGTTTATCGCCACATTAAAGGGGGAAATGCCACATTAGCTTTCCCCCTCGGACACGCGGGGAATTTTCCCAGAGCAGCTAACTGGGAACCTTTTTTTTTCTCCCCCCCCCCCCTCCCTTTTCTTACTTTTGACCTTATTTTCTAAACACAGCAGCTTGGCTCTCAGGCAGAAGAGAATGGCAGGGGGCAATTAAGTCATAATGATGTGTGTGCGTGCCTTTTCAGTTTAGGTCTAGAGAGCGAGCTACAATAACTGCAATCATGAGCTCCGCCCCCTCGGTGACAAAGCAGGGGGTCAGAGGGAGGGCACGTCCACGTCGAGTCTTGTACTTAACTTGACATAAAAACCCTCCTTCTATTACTTTTTACTTGGGTATTTTGTCTCAATAACAGCTTAGGGCGGTGTGGATCAAGTGCAGCGCTTCCCGCTCAGAAGCTACTTCTATCTCTCAGATTTGTTTGTATGAAACTAGTCGATCCTTAAATTTAGAAAGCCCAAACTTCTCCGTCCCGTCTTCCTTACAACTACTTTGGCCTTTTTTTAATTATTTAGGTCAAAACGAGCGTGTTGCTACGTCTTGCTGAGCACCTCAAGGATTTGATCTCCGGCCCAAAGTCTGCCGTCTTTGGAGGCCGCTCCTTCTTCGTAAACTTCGTGGATGATGATGGCTCCCTGAGGAGGGAAGGAGAAAAGAAAGGGGGAAGGATTAAAAGTGTATTCTTTCGTGTTACAACCACACAAGTGCACGTGACTCATTCCGTTACAGACCAGCACGAAAAAAGGACGTTTTTCATTCAGCTCATAAAAGTATCGCCGTCCACATTTTTTAATTTATGGCAGCTGATGTCTACAAGCGCATGGAGGGAATGGGGGACATTCCTGGGTTGGACATTGTCTGCTGCGGCAGAGGCCAGACAGCCAGACAAAGAGCAGCGGCTCCCCAAGCCTGACTGAGCAGACCGAATGGATGGAGGGAGAGGATGATGGCGGGAGGAGGAGGAGTAACGGCCGTGACAACATCTTTGCCTGCATTCCTGAGCTGCCGCGGCTATTTCAGACCTGAGCGGCGCCGGTGACACCGTGGGTGGGAACCGACCGCGTACGTCCGCGGTTTGTTTTGTTACGAGCTGGCGCGGCCTCGACTCCCTTGTTGGTGTGGGTCGCGTCGGAATAAAGGGTGCGAGCCTCGTTTTCACAGCCCGCTTCCTACCAGCAGGGTGTCGCAGCCTCCCACGATGCTCAGGCCCAGCCCCGTGCGGCCTTTGGAGATTTCGATGGTGGTCTCGCAGCCGGGGATGATGGGGCAGGTCGCCGGGTCGCAGCCCAGCGTGGAAGGGGTGGAGGAGCGACTCGCACCTGAAACAGAGCCGGCAAAGGAAGTGAGATACAGTTAAAGAAGCGAGGTTACTCTGAAGCAGGCAGATGTTGACTCACCAGTGTTTAGCTCCGCTTCCGGCGTATTTAAAGTACTCTGGGTGGTGCTAGGCACGCTGGATAAACTGGTGTGGCCTCCGTCTGAGCTACAGGTGTCCTGACAAGCCAACTGGGGAGTAGGCAGTGACGAAGAGTGCTCATTTGTCACAAAGGTGAGCTTCACCGGACCTTTGGTCTTTCTCAGTAAAGAATTCACCTGAGAGACATATAAAGGAATTGACGGGTACTGCCACAGAGGCACAGATCACATGGTGTCTCCAACAACAAGGCAAACCTTTTCAACGGTGTATCCAAGAACCGATTCCCCATTCACAGCCAGCAGTCTGTCCCCTGCTTTCATGCAGCCCTCCTGGAGATAAAAATAAGATGATTTTGCAGAACCTTCACACAGTAGAAGATTTATTTTATTGACTTTATGCTGGAAGCTCTCAATACGTTTCCAGTGTGGTCCGTTGCTTCAGATATGCTCTGGATCTCAACGCCAGACTCCGTGTTCCCGTCTACAAACGTGATGCCGTCCTCCTGTCGCAACACCAAAACACACAATTAATTAAAGGTAAGAGATGAAAATCATAGAACTGGTCCACACACCAAACTAAGCCTCCATATAAACCTTTATTAACTGTTGTACAAATCTTTTCCTCCATCTTTAAAAGACTCTAATCCCTCCCTCCTTTCTTTTTGTGACCTCTATCTTTTTCACAGAGTAATGGCAGCGCCACGTGGGCGATTCCTTGGCAGCAAGGCCTCAGTAAATCGTCTCCCCCTTAAATGTTTGTTATGTTATGGCGATTATACTGAAACAGCAATTTCCCTCTGGGATTATTAAAGTATTTCTGATTCTGATTAATGTATCCCAGGACACGTCCGAAGAAAAAGGCACCAAACATACAAAACATCACAGCTCCAAAAATCGCAAAGTGGTGAAATATTAGGACATCTCTTTAAATATTAAGCTCTTCATCTAGAGAGGTTTACATATCGATGTCTACTCTCTCTCATTCATTTATCACTGGGGTGATTTCATCACAGAGAAACAAATATTTACCCTTTTTCATTAATTACCCACCCCCCCAATAACTAGTTCTTGCAAACTTCTTGGATGGGAAGCGAAACGTCTTCAGCTTCAGAATAGAAGTCCAGTTGTTTCATTTCTGAACCTTCTTTGGAACAAACTTAGGCTGAAATAACTTAATAACAGCGGGACTTCTAGTAGCCAACTATCTGTCTATGACATCAATCTAAAGAAAGGTTGCCTTGATCCTCACTGTCAGCGGTGGGATGTCTGAGAGGTTTCCTGCCTCTGCAGCCTTTCTAAGACACCCCACAGCATCTGCGTGAGATCCAGATCTGATCTCTGACTTTCTGTTTCTCCATTCTCAGCCAGGCCTTGGTGAATTTACTGCTGCATTTTAGGTCATTGCCTTACTAGAGAGTCCAGTTGTACTTAACAGATGGTCTGACATTTTCACATGCAGTAGAATTCATGGTTGGTACTATGACGGTGAGCTGGTCAGGTCTCAGTGCAGCAAAGCGTCCCCAAACCAAAACACTAGTGTCTCCATGCCTCACCAGTGGTTATGAGAAGATTATTCTCCCAGAAGGCTGTATTTGGTTTAGGCCAGGGGTCTGCAACCTGTGGCTCTGGAGCCGCAAGTGGCTCTTTGGACCTTCCACAGTGGCTCTTAATAACTTTGGCTACAAATAATATTTTTATTATGGTATTTAAATGTAGTAATGATAATAAATACAGGTTTTAGTAACTTTTTCTTGGACTAATTGCTCTTAATTTTCACAACAGAATGATGCTAAAAGTGCCAGTAATATTTAATTCTAAATCAATATTTTTTCATTGTGTTGGAAACTATGATTTTTTTTTTTTACATCATCATCCACAAATATCAATATCCCATCCATCCTATTTTTTCAAACCTCAAAATAGACATAAAATGGCATATTTCCTACAGTAGATGTTTATCACAAATTATAACTTGTCTTTTTTTCAAAACCCACGCAACATTTGCGGCTCTGAACGAGTTTAATTCAAGTGGACTGTAGGCAAAATGGCTCTTTGGACTGTAAACGTTGCAGACCCCTGGTTTAGGCCAAACATATTGTCACTTCTGATGTCCAAATCATTGTGTTTTAGAAATTATCTTTTTTTACTAGATTCCAATAACAGCAATAATATTTAGTGTAGAAGTTTTTACTGATGAAAAAGGCTCAAAGCTTGCTTTTTTAAGTACAAATAGTCAGACAGAGGAAGCACATAAATTTAATTAGGTATTTAAAACAAAACCACATTTTATACGGTTTGTTAAGACGAGAGAGAGCAAGACTTAGAAAAGATGACAAGAAGGCTAAATGCGCAACAAAGTTTTATCCTTTCGAGCTCGCAACCTCTGATTGCCATGAAACACGCTGGATTTGGAAAAAAGTCACACATCGCAGTTATAGTACTGAGCTTGCTGTTTTAGCAATGCTATATAAGATAATATAAGATGCTAAAGACATCTGGACATATAAACCTCTCAACCAATCTTTGAAACAATGAAAAGCATTTTTTACAACAATCTACCACTCACAGCTGAATGTCACGTCATAAATAATTACTGACTCCACATCGCAGGAAGGCTGAAAAAAAACAATATTTGGGAGGCTGTTCTAGAAACTTCCTACAGCTGCTAAACAGAAATCATAGGTACGATGTGCATTTGGCAAGTCAACGTCGTCTACAAAACTCGGACACTTGCACATCCTTTCTTCTTGTCTTTCCCATTTTGAAGAGAAACTGGCTTCTGTCTCCCATTATATTTACACCCCAGTATAACATCCTTTGCAGCGAATGTTTGAATGTTCGTTTCTTTCTCGCTTTGCTTTGAAGCTAAGAGTTGCAAACTGAATCTGGTGTGATTGACAAGCGCTACCTCAAGGGGTTTAATTATCTCCAGCTTCACTAAGCATCATTCTCACTGCGTCTACGGTTTTTCATGTCCTTAAATAAATTAGCCACAGCAGAGGTTTATTTTTTACTTTTCTTTATTGTTATGTCTATGGGGGTGTCCGTCTTTTTAAAGCCGTGATGCTGAAAAGATCAAACAACGACCTTTAAAGAGCTTCCGTTTTGGCACAACGTGAGGGATGAAAAGCATTCCTTTTATCTTTGTGTGAGCTAACGGAACCGTTAACGTCTCCCCCAGCATTTCTCTTATTCCATTTACTCCAGGATTTGTTTACTTTCCTGTCTTTATTTCACAATTTCCCCCGACTATCTTCTCTTGCGTCGCAGATCGTCAGGCTCGAATGCCTCTGACTGCTCTGGCTCGTTCTTTTCGTTGCGCTTTCTTCGTCGCCCTTCTGCCTGTTATTGTCCTTATGTGGCGTTTGAAATGAAACAACAGTGTGCTCGCCTCACCTCCACCTTAATGACGTGGCGAACACGTTTTGAAGTATCGTCGCCGTCGTCGGCAGCAGCAGATGGTTTGGTCTGTGAGGGAAGATGGCATACTCTTAGGAAAATATGGCTGCTGGAAATCCAGTGACGCGTGCATCCACGCTTGAAACAGCTTGTGGTTCGTGACGTTAGGGCGTCTTAAAGATCTGCACGGCGTTGGAAATTCCCAGAGCACACATTGGGACAAAAATTGGGTCTTAATTGCTGTAGATGAGGAGTAAAACGGCGCAGCAGCTGAAGCGTTGCTGTGTAATAGCTGCATGATGAGGTTGTCGGGAGTGTTTTATGTGCTGCCATGGGCTGACTCGTACCTCAGCGTGGGGCTCTGCCGTGTCTCCCTCGTGCTCTCTCACAGGTCCCACAGCCATCTGGTTCAGCGCCTCTGTGTTCCTGTTTTCACAGAGTCATAACTCACATAAATCGCTGCGGCTCTCCCTACAGACAGCCGAACGGTAATTTACGCGAGCTGATCACAGTGCGTCTGTCTGGTGGGGGCCGGGACAGGGATGTGAGTTAAGTGGAAGGTTAAGTACGCCGTTCCTGGTGAAGACTCAACCAGGGTCAGGAGGTCAAACGAGTCTGCGGAGATGTGGCAGCTAATGCGCTGCTGCTTTTCAAGACAACACACACCAGCTGGGAGCGCTAGGATCAGGCATGTGTGACTAAGCTCATGTCTGCGACAGAGGATTTTATTTAGGTTTTTGATCTCAGGGCTTTTACACATTTGGATAATGTTTGGGATTTTCTTTAGGTATTTCCCAGATCTGGATCAGTAAAAAAAAAAAAAAAAAGTTAAGTTTGGAAATATATATTTTTCAATTCCTATATTTTTCGTCCTTCCACTTAATATAAAAGATTTTCAGAAGAAAGGGGCTGTGCATTACTTGTAAAGGCATCGAGCGGAGCTGCACTTTAACTACAGAATGACAACAGCTCCCTCTAGTGACCGCTACAAAGCATTACACTCTCTGGCACTCAATGTATAGGCTTAAGTGGTTCTTATGCTTTCCATTTTGTAATATTAACAGTGATATAGTAATATATGAAACAAAAACAGCATTCTTCTACCTGATGAAGATGATTTTGACTTTGGATGGAGAGCTCTTGATGATGGACGACGCGTTCTGATGACTCTGGCCATAGAGAATTTGTCTGTTGATCTAACAGAACATCAAGACCAAAATGATCATTTTTGTTAAACAAAGCAAAAGAAACAAATAAAAACATGAATATTTTCAGAAACGTTTAAGAAACATTGCTCATGAGTACTTAAAAAAATGCCTGACTGCTGGGAAAGCACATCAGCGTGTGCAATATTTTTACTGGTTAAATGTCACGTTATAACCACATACAACAGTCATTTTGGTATTTTGTGTTATAGACCAGCACCACACAGCGCATGACTGTGAAGTGAAAAGAAAATGATAAATGCTTTTCACAATGTTTAACCAATACCGGTAACCTGAAAAGTGTGGCGTGCGTTCGTATTCAGCCTCCTCTATTCTTACTTTAAACCTGGAGTAAACCGAGTCTATCTGTGCGTGAATTAATCTCAGTATAAAACCAGCAGTTCTTTGAAGGCCTCGGCGGTTTGTCAGAGAACATCAGAGAACAAACGGCATCACAAAGAACAAGGAAACAAGCGGACAGGTTAGAAATTAAGTAGTGGAGAAATTCCATGCAAAGCAAGATTATAAAACAATACTTTTAGGCTTTGAACATCATACAGAGCATCGTTCAATCCATCATCTGAAAATGGGGGAAAAAAAAGGAAAAAAAGGATGACTGACAGCCCAGGGCAAGGAGAACATTATTCAGAGAAGCAGCCAATTATAACTCTGAAGGAGCAACAGAGATCAGCAGCTCTGCCTTTTATGAAGGAGAAGCAAGAAGAAAGAAATTGTTTAGAAAAAGTCTGGAAAAGTCCTTCGTGCAATTTGACAAAAAATACAGAGAAACTCTGCAAGAAAGTCTGATAAAGGCTCGGACAGAAGATCGTCTTCCAGCAGGACAACGACCCTAGACGGTCGGGCAGTCAGTCCTACAATAAAACAGTTTAGAAGCATTTTTAGATGTTAGGATGGTCCAGTCAAAGCCCACAGGCGAATCAAATTGAGAATCTGTACTAAGGCTGGAAAAGTGATGTTTATGCAGATGCTCTCCAACTAATCTGACTGAACATAGGGCCACAGGGAAACATTTCCATCTCTCCATGTGAAAAACTTGTGGGAAAATAACAGCTTTAATTTCAGCAAAGCCTGGTTCTACAAAGCGCTGACTCAGGGGGGTCTGAATATTAATGCCTGCCACATTTTCAGATTTTCTTTCATTTTCCTTCCACTTAATTTTTGCTGGTCAAACACACAAATCGATCCAACAAAATCCACTAAAGTTTGTGGCTGTTTGTGGTTGTGAACACATTTTCGAGGCACCGTGCAAAGCTAAAACGTCGACACGTCGCTCTGAACATTACAAAAACCCGGACGTTCAAAGGGCTACAGATCTTACTTCCAGCAACTCGTCCCCCACCACCATCCGCCCGTCCCTGCCGGCTGCTCCGTTGGGGTCTATTCCCACCACGAAGACGCTCATGCGGGAGCGGTCCCTGTTCCCTGCCAGGCTGAGACCCAGGCCCGTCTTGCCTTTCTCCAGCTCAATCATGTGCAGGACCCCCGGGAGGCTTCCGTAGCGCTGGATTATGTTCTCTGTAAGAGGCAGGAGATGTTTGTGAGCCGTCCGCGGCGCCTGCCAGCCACGGCTTTGTGCCGAACCTCATTAGCTCAAATGACATTGCTCAAAATTTGTAAAGATTTGGCACCGGCGAGACTTTTGTTCCACCCTGTATCTGGGTCCAAACCGCGAGTCGCTCGTCTGTCTCTGGTGTGTTAAGATAGCCACTCGGTTCAAATGGCTTCTGTTGTTCTGGGCTCCCTGCCACTGTTAAACCATCGGCCCCGCGCTAATCTCCACCACTCGCCTCCCCAGGCCCAACCTCATCAATCTTATTCCCGCAGGAGGAACCTCTGCCTCTCTCCCACCCAACACACACACATACACACACAAACACACACACACACAGTCTCAGGTGCCAGGAGGCTGGCCGTCTGCTCTCTGTGCTGACCGTGCTCTCCCATTCTCTCCGGAGCGTCAAACTCAGCCTTCAGCTGAGCGTCTGGGATCATGAAAGCCTCTGGATGTGTTTCAGCTCCCAGGCGTTCATGGTTTCTGTTGCCGCCTTGTTTTGGCAAAACCTGACCTCTTACGGTACCTTGGTGTTCCTGCACCGAATGAACCGCAAAGTGAAAGATTTGATGTCATTTACAGGGATTCACTTGAATGGGATTGAATCAAAAATCCATCACAGATCCTACTAATAAAAAGAATCTATAGTTTGATCAAATAAAAGCTTTTTGATATCTGGTTGCATAGGCGTGCATGTCTTTACACTGATTCCTTTAAATTACATGACAGCACCCTTCTATGTGAAAGGACTTCTCATCTCACTCCTCCTCCTCCTCCTCCTCCTCCTCCTCCTCCTCCTCCTCCTCTGGTGAACCCACAGATTTTCTGTTAGATGTAGTTCTGGACTAATCCCAGACTTTAATTTCCTCATTCTTTTGTTGATCTTGATGTATGACTGGACAGACAATTGATCGATCAGAAAATGAAGATATAGCTGGTATTTGGAAACGCTCAGAATTTCATTGACCTCGGAAAAAAACAAAAACGACCCGGGTTCAATTCTTAAAAAAAAAAAAAAAAAACTAACCCCGCAGCATGATTCTGCCACCACTGTCTCACTGTGAATATGGTGCCCTTTAGTTGTTTATTTAATGCAAAGGGTTCTAACTGAATAAAGGCCAGGAGATGACACAGAAATTTGCACAGCATCTTAAATATAAGATTGCAATCGGTAAAGGCAGCTAGCTACACTGAGATAAAGGGTTTGGGTTCTGCACGAGACACAAATCACCTATATTCGCTCTGCATAAAGAAAGAGCAGCGGGGCTGGAAGAAAAAAAACCTCATCTCCCAGAGAAAACATCCAGGTCTGGTGAATATCTCCCAGTCTGTTTCTGGAGGATGTGTCGTGGTCAAATGAAACCAAACTGAATGTTTGGAGCCACAGTCGTCCTGGCGGCAGCGCCAAGCCGTTGGCCGCGCTTCGGTTTTCAGGTGGAGGAATTGATGAAAACCTCTGAACATCAGTCGGCTTCAACCCAAAATCTGTGAACGGTCGCATGAAACCGAGGCAAAGCATACGTCCAGATCGACAAAGTAAAAGATGTAAAACGGACACGGCCCACACTGCAAAAAGAGAACTAAAAATAAGTAACATTTTCTTGAAATGAATGTATTTACCCTTGATTTGAGCAGGTAAATAAGATTTTTTGCCAATGGAATGAGTATTTTTACCCCTAAGATAAGATAAGTAGATATACTGCACTTGAAATAAGATGATGGCGATGAATTGTTCTTATTTTAAGTGCTAAAATCCTATTCCATTGGCAAATAGTCTTATTTACCTGCTCAAACCAAGGGCAAATACATTCATTTCAAGAAAATTTTACTTGTTTTTAGTTCTGTTTTTGCAGTGCAGACAAGAGATGCCCTCACTATCAAATAGATATGGAAACATTTTTGAAAGGTTGAGTGTGGTAATATTGCCAAGTCAAGATACCAGGTGCTCACAGACTCCAACCAAATTAGAAAGTTTAAAGTTTCTTTAAATTGTTTTCATTTGTGTGGTACAGGGCAGGATGTACGTCACAATAAACGTAGACATTTTTTTTTTAAATCCTTCAGTTCAGGCTCATTTTTCCATCTAGCATCTTATCAGCGGCGTGTCCACTGTTGAGATTTACCGACTGTGTTTTCAGACAAATTGAACTCACTCCAGCTGTATCCAAACTCATCCTCCTCTTCCTTCTCCTCCTCCTCCTCCTCCTCCTTGCTCTCCTCGACCGTTTCGGCAGGTCTTGCGGGAATATCAGCGAGCTTGTCTGTATCGCTCTCTCCCACATGGGGCACCACTGGCAGCAGGAGGACGGAGCCGGTGGGAGATGCCTTTGGCGCTTCACGCTTTGCCGGCTGTCACGCCACAGGAGGGGGAGGCAGGAAGGAAGGAGTTCGTTAGCGAAAGATGAATTAGAAGATTGGATGTTTCGTGCCTGCGTTTCCAAGCTTTGAATCAGAGAGGCATATAAGAGCTGCTGATGCCATCAACGCCTGTTATATGCCTGGTTTCAATTCAGGTTAGAGAACGGATGACACGCATTACGGCGCCAGCAGGGTTCCTACACATTTTAATTACAAAATGACAGACTTTTAAATTAAATTTCTACACGTTTTCATTTGTTTTATGGAAATCTGTACATTTACGAACAAACTTTAACTTTGAACGTGCTAGAATAGATGAGTTTTACTACCTATAGGTTCCACAAATATTAAAACAGCACAATGCAATTAGATAGAAAAGTTTTTTTTGGACCAATTTGAGTTAAAGAACCGCACTTGACTGCATTTTTTAAACAATTAGGATCGAATTGGAGTTCAAGAAACAGACTTTGAATTTGTCAACATGACTGGATTGAATTGTTTTTTTGTTGTTATAAGGTGTCTTCAGATGATATTCATTGTGAATTGGGTCTATAAATAAACTGAACTGAGTTAAGTGCTGAAAATGGTTGACAGTTACGGGAGTGTGGTATGTTGCCACTATACCTCTATACCTCTTGGACTTGTCAAATAGGGACAATAATCCAAACATTGTAATTATTTAAGGCACAGATTATGAATTTGTATCTTTTATCTCTATTTAATTTGTCAAATTTGCCCAAAAACAGTAGATTTAGGTTGTTTTTTTTCATGCAATCTAAGACCCAGCAGGTCCATTACAAACTAAATTTCCATATTTTAGGAGCCAGAACAGAAAGTAAAAAGGCCAGCTCTTTTCTTTTAGGAATATGCAATCCCTCAGTAACCAAATTAACAATGGGTAAAATGTTGAAATCCATGTGATGTGGCAAATATCACAGAAATTTGTTTTTTAACTGAACATAAATCAATATAAAACCGCTGCAATTATTAATCATTCCAAGACGTCTTTGCTACAATGGAAGAAAGAAAATGGTATAGAAAATACTTTTATATAATTTCTATTTTCTATTCTTATCCACACCTGGAAAATATATGGTAATTTCACAGTTTTCCAGCCTCTTAAAAAGTGCGTAGGAACCCTGGCATTGGGTATGAATCAGCATTAGACTATTTAGCTATAATAAGCCAGACCTGATTACAACTCTTAAAAAAAAAAAAAAAAAAATGCAAATTACAATTTATTTGCAATAAATTAGTGCAGAAAGTCAAATAATTAGAGATTTTTTCACTTACCTGAAAAAAAACAAAAAAAAAAACATTAGCAATTAATCGGATTTCCGACTAATCTACATTGCCGCTGTTTTAATGGAGTGCTCATTCTGATTAAAATAAGTACCTAAACACAAAATGCAAAAACTAAAGCAAAGGACAAAGCTCGATTTTACGAAAACCTAAAAGAGCTCAGACAGGGAGGGGAGTTAGAGCGTGTGGATGCGTGAACAGATTGTTGCAACGTGGGTAAAACGTGCAACGGTGAACGGATCTGTCCGAGCATCCACCGAGGTGAGGGGGTGGAGGGCACAACACAGAGACGCACAAACCTTAAACGGGGTAGGAGTGAAAGGGTTAGTTGGGGAGAGGCGGAGAAAAAGTCTACTGTGACTGTCACCCTCCTACAGAGAAGAGAACAAGGGCAACAACTTTAGAGGACAACACGCACGTGACAACAGCGAACATGTATGAACAGACATGTACTGGTGCCGGTTCTCTCCCCGCCGCGGGGGAGGACACGCGGCGCCGCCGCCGCCGCCTCGACTGGAATACCAACCTTGTCCTTGCTGTGGCTCGGCACGGCTCTCTGCTCGACGGAGTCCGCTGTCGCTGGCTGCTGCGTTAAAGACAGACGAGAAGGTAAATCACTCTGCTCTGCAGCAGATAGCGCAGGAGGAGACTTTGAAAGGGAGAGCGAACTCATCAGATCAACTCAAATGTCAGCAGAGAGTTAAGGAGAGGATGTCATACAGCGGCTTTCAGGAAAGCAAAACATGGAGGTTTGGACTAAATCGGTTGTGGGAACCGGCCACATGGAGATCATCTGGGCATTATTTTTGAACTAAAATCATAGTATTATGGTTTTAAACAAAATAATGACATTTGTAGATTACAAAAATGCCATTACTTTTCTTTGTAAACCCTACAGCTGTTAAAACGTACCAATATCAAGGTATAAGGATGTTTTGTAAAATTTCCACTTTTTTTTTTTTTTTTGCCTGTTTTAAACTTAAACAGACACGCCACAGAAAGCGATTGGTGTTTTCTCTAGTTTTGTATAATAAAGGTGACCAACACCCCCCGCCCCCCTCCTCCACCTGTTGCTGTGTATTGGCTGGTCAGCTGCCTGAGAGAAGGCTACTGTGAAAATGTGGCAGTTTGGACACTTTTTAATCCTGAAAAACACAGGTAGCCATGCTGTGGAGACATCATTACTCTGAAAACAAGTGTATTGTGAAACTCTAGTTGGAGAAGCCTCATGCTGCAGACTGCTGGCAGGCTACCTGAGTACGTAACCAGGCTAATTACCCAGCTAATATTAGCTTGTTATACATGTGCTACTCAATACAGAGCAGAACAGCAAAAGGGTGTAACGCTGTGCGCTACAGGCACTTAAAAACGACTACTTAATTTACTGTGCATGTTCTAAATGTTCAAAAATAACTAAATAACATTTACAATCATAATAATTTTACCTTAATTTTGCAGCAGTCTGGAAAAAACAAATAGTTTAACTTTTAAACAAGTTCAACTATATCAAGTTAATTAACTTTTTTTTATGAAGCTACTGTAAAATTTAAGGTTATTATATCTTGAAAATCTCATATCTGCCCATGCTTAATTAAAACGATCTCAAAAGTTTGCACAAGTATTGGTCGTTTTTCATGCACAGCCGTGTAGAAGTATTTGCCTCCATTAAGATTTCTCCACTTTTTGCTTTTTTTGTCACGTCTAATTGGTTCAAATCAAACTAATTTTAATATCAGAAAAAGACAACCTGAATACAAAATGCTAAATAGTGGTTGGGGATGTGGCCTTTTTGTATTTACCTGAGTTATCTTTATTTAATATTAATATTTGCTTCACAATCTGAACATGTGGGTGTTCAGATTGGGAGACTTGTTTAGGAGACATGTTTTTCACAGCACTGTAATAAATGTTATATTATACTGGTTTATTTTTTATATATGTCAAAGAACATTTCAATAATCAGCCATTTAAAGGTGTCGCCCAGAATTTGACTACCTAAAGTAAAGAAAAACTACCTTTATGCATGTTCAGATCTTTTCCAGCCAACTCTCAAAAGCATGTTGTCTTTCTCACACTGAAACCGCGTTACTCGTAATATTTGTTTGAGGTATAATAATAATCCAAACTGTCTCTCAAGCATGGGAGTCAGGAGGAAAATAAAAAGTACTCACAGTAAGAGCCTCACTTATTATTGATTTTTTAAAATATTTTTTTTTTGGTTTGATGCAACCAAAAACCTTTAACTTACAAATGAAAACAAGAACAGAAATATGTTTCCTTTGTCTCTCTTCCGACTGAAGCAGGTTGCCACAAACTGTGTGAAACTAGCATAAAAATCTTACTGATTTTACCCTGGACAAAAGGGGCCTAATGTCCACACACTCATGCATGTTTTCTTTCATACGCTTTTCCACAGTCGGAACGTGCAGCTTGTTAACATTGATTTCCTCAGTCAGAACAGAACAGAAGGTCAAGTGGAAAGTAGACACAGACACAGGGAGGCTTTCTAACCTGAGGGAGGCCAGGCGCTAAGGAGCTTTGATTAGTGCTGCAAAGGCTGGAGTCGCGGTGGCTATTTAGCTGCAGAAAGGGCAGGGGCGGCTTCTAAAAAGCAACACAAGATGGACAAGCTGACAACATGACACTTTAATGGGATGGCTATGGCTTTATGACAGAATCCGATCAAAAGCTTGCCGGGAGGAAGGAAGAGGAAAAAAAAAGGAAGGATAGGAGCGCAAAAAAAAAAGCTTTTTATTTGAATTAGAAGCCAGTAAAGTGAACAGCTTGCTAGAGAGGAAAGCAATTTCCTTAACATAAAAAACTGGGAGTAGAGCAACTTTTTTCTGAAACGGTTTAGCAGAATGTTTAAAGATACCTGCAGGCTACCTTGAGCTTATTTATTGCTCACAAAAAGTACCAGAATCTTATAGGGAAAACGTGTGTTGTACTCTCAAGGTGGAAAGGATAAGCTGTATTTTACACAGCACCACTGGTCCCTGAATGATCTGCATTCACATTTTCACTGAGATGTCATGAATTGCATTATTTTATTGTTTTATTGTATTTTGGCCATTGTGGCCATGATTGTCATTAATTACGGGCTTTTCATCATACATTTAAACTGTTCTTTTTCCATAATGAAATTATTTTGCAATACAAACGTTGAATACATTTTTAAAATAATTGCACTAATAGGTTGAATCTATTGATGCTCTCCAACCCACACAGGGTAAAATTATACAGACCTCCTCAAGTTGGTTAACAGTCCCTGGATTATATGGTCATGTCTCTCCAAAACCTTAATTCTGTTCTTTGCTTTTTGCATTCGAGACCCAGTTTTGACACGATCTTGGAATCATCTAGCTGGAACACCTAGTTGTGTCCAAGCTTAAGCCATCTAGCTGTTAATTTGAGATCAAGTTTAAGAACTTGGGACGTAGTTCTGCTTTTTTATAATCCCATCCACTTTCTGCAAACCACAAATTTGGCAGCAAAACGCCCCCTTAACATGATGCTGCTGCGGTCATGCTCATCAGTTGCAACACGGTTCTTAAAGCTACAATCACATTGTTTAATGTAGTGCTGTGCATGCTGGCACATTAGGAAAGCTGTATTACTCGCGTCTAAACGTGAGCAAATTAAACACATTTTGAGCAAAAAACAATCAAGAAATTGAAGAATCTTTCACATGGGATAGCCTGCATTCGGAATAATGTAGCTATGCTGTAGCGTTATTTCTCTACGGCAAAGGTTCTTCCTATGGCACTGAAATAATAAAGTAGATATGCAAAAGAGTGAACGAGGTAGAATTTAAAAGACTCACCCTGTCTTCTATAAACATTTATGTAGTCATTAGCTACGTTTACACGGACAAAAGTAATCGGAATGGTTTATGCACTGCAAAAAGAGAACTAAAAACAAGTAAAATTTTCTTGAAATTAATGTATTTACCCTTGATTTGAGCAGGTAAATAAGATTTTTTGCCAATGGAATGAGTATTTTTACCCCTAAAATAAGATAATTAGATATACTGCACTTGAAATAAGATGATAGCGATGAACTGTTCTTATTTTGAGGGCTAAAATCCTATTCCATTGGCAAATAGTCTTATTTACCTGCTCAAACCAAGGGTAAATACATTCATTTCAAGCAAATTTTACTTGTTTTTAGTTCTGTTTTTGCAGTGTGCTGATTGACAATACGATCAATGCCGTAAACGCTTGTCAGGCTCAAGCTATTCCGAAGGTGGCAAACTGACCTGAGTGCAATTGTGTGCCAAAATTAAAAGTGAAGTATTTCCGCAACTCACCAACGTCAAATATTCAGTTATGAATATGCCAATAATTTTCTCTTCTTTCTCTGGGATTTTCAGAATTTTTATGTATGTATTTGAGCCTGACTATTTATTTTTGACCAAAGAATGATTAAAATCCACAAAAAATCCAAATGTGTGCACCAAATTCTTGCATTAAATAATAAATTCAACCTTATGTCGTATAATCTTTTGACTCTGGTAAAAGAAAAATAATAATAAATCCTTCCAAAGCCTTCCATAAATGTGAGCTGTATGCCTATGAGGAGGTATGTAAACTTTTAACCAGCATTCTGCATTTTCAGGGTTGCCAATTCAAAAAAAAATAAATAAATAAATAAAAAAGTGAAATTAAACATCTTTTTTTTCTCCAAATACTTGTTTTTTTTATCCTCCAGAGTCCAAAAAGTGTACCGGACCTGTTCTTCGCCTGTAAGACTTAGGTAGATACACTTCAGCGTTCTAGACGACACTGGATGAGGTTAATCGGATATAGAAATACGATTAACATAAAATTTTTCAACACAAATCAGATTTTAGTTCTTTAGTTAGGGTGTAAACAAATAATAAACATGCACTTGGCTAATATGCATCTCATTACAAGGGTTTCTAATAAGTCCTTTAGCGTACGTTGGAAAAAAAAGACGGGCCGCCTAACTTACAAACATCATTGCATTTACTGATATGGTAATTTTCCAACAGTCTGAAAAATAAGACAGAACACACATTCTATTTTCTTTTTTATATATTTCCAGGTTTGGTAAAAGGTTGGTTGAATAAAGGGTTGAGTTCAGTGTTTGTGAGTGCTGTATCTATAAAAAAAAAAGGTCGCTAAGCAACAGGATAAAAAGGCCAGGGCTGCACTTTAAATACATGTTTTGAATTTGTTAATAATTATCGATATCGATGATTTTATCTATATGTTTTGTTTTATATAATGTCCAAAAAAGGGCGCCAGTTCAACACGGGGCAACATAGAGACTATGCACACGATTTATGGAGGACAATTTACCCAACAGTCACTCCTGACTGTGAAAGATGCTGTATGTAGAGGCTGAAAACCTACAGCTGGAATCTTAGCATTACAAAATGGTTGAGTCACTAAGAAGTGGAGTACAGAAAGAATGTGAAGAAAAATGTCATCAACTCTAAAGGTAACGCTTTGGGAGTTTTTCACCCATTCTTCTTGCTGAAAGTGTTGAATTATTTCGGATACTTGTGGTTAGTGGGCTTTATTAGCTATACATAGTTTCTTTCCCCCATCACCTTTCTTGTCTCTGTTATTTGCTGGCATTTTGTAAAAAAATAAAATAAAATGTGTAAAATCTTAACCAAGCGGTTCCCTTCGACACAAAAAAAAAAGGATTGAAGGCTTGTTCAGCAGCGAAGAGGCTTTCTTTTAGTCAGGTTCGGACGCTGGGGTTTGTGCACAAATAGCTCTAGAAAAATGCAGGCGGGATGAAATAAAAAGCACTTCCAGTAAAAGCCTCAAATATGACTTCACCCTTTTTTCTACGTGCAAGAAGATAAAATAAATGTACGCTAAAAATATGAAAAGACAAACTTGAAAACAGGTATGCAATATCTATTTTGATATCTGACAGCAGAGCTTTTCCACTTAAGATTGAACCATTTTTGACTCTTTTTAGAATTGACCTGCTTTTTTTTATCTTTGCTTTTTCCCCCTCTTAATAAAGGCACCGCTGATGATTTGTCAGTTTAACAATAATACAAGATCTTGTACAGTTTTGTGGACCACAACTTGGCCTAAAAAGCATTTTTTTCGGAAAACGCTATTATTTTGGGCTGCATCTATAGGGAAAAGCAGCGAGAAGATGGCTACTTCCTACTTACAGTTTTCATTTATTTTATTTGCATCAATAATTTTTATTTTCACTGACATTTTCACAGGAAGTAGATGATAATTTGGACATTGTATGAGGAGGATAAACATGTGTAAATGTTTTGAACTTCTATAGATAAGTCATTTTAAACAAATGATCTTTCTAACAAGCAACTACCTTTTAGAAATTCATTGTTTACAACAACTGAGGTCTGAAACTCTCTCAGATCTAAAATAACTGGGATTTCAAAAGATGATTATTTAGCATATCCCAAGGAAAAGAACAAGCTTAGGATCGGTACATCAGAAAAAGATTCAGTGTTTGGATTCGCCTGTCCCTCTAAATATTATTGAGCTGGAGACATCTGCTTTAGACGTGTCTCTGCTACAAAACAGCTCAAACGCTGACGCCTATTAATGATGAACGCCTTCCAAAACGTCTAAAACTAGCCAGACAGGTGGCTCTGAGTGTCAGGATTTGGAGGTGTTTGGTTATGATTCTGATTTGGTTTCATGTTTTTCATGTCAGCGCTCAGTCCAGGTAGATTTGTGAAGATTCTTTTCATAGTTACTGCTTTGTCTTAATATGCACTGTACGAGTTTTTACCCTTTTTGGACCGATTGTTCATTGTCGTGTGAGAATTTTTTTGGATTGATAATCTGATCAACATGCATATAAACGTTTGTCAGCCTCGAGTTATTCTGAATGTGGCAAACTGACCCGAGTGTGCATGTGCGCCCGAAGTAACCGTGACGTATTTCCGCGTTGGTGAGTGGCGGAAATACGTCAGGAAGCAAGACTGTCGGGGCTCCCGATACAACCTTTCTGTTCTGTTGCTTATTCAGTAATGTTTCAACTATAATTAGAGTCTGGTAAATCCAGCCTGGGCACTCAGAAGAGAAACAAACTTGTATAGTACTGCTTTGTTTGCTATTTTTGTTGTTTAGCAAAGACCAGAAGTACTTCTTCCTCTGTGTTTTTTTTAGGGGAATTTGATAACTGCGCTTGTCAGAGTGGTTATAGTCTTAATAAAGTCAGGAAGCATATACACACACATTATGATCCGATTAATTGATTGTGTGCCCATATAAACGGTACAATCCGATTATTTAATCTGAATACATTTAATCTAATTGTGAAATTTTGTGCATGTAAACACAGCTACTGACTCGATGAATCTCACTACACTTCCTATGACAGCCAACCTTTCATCATTTGGCATTTTATGATCAGCTGAATATAACTGTGTGGTATTTAGGTTTGAATTTGACTGTATGCATCTGAACTATGTGTCTCTTTGGTTGTCTTCTACTGCTATAATGGGACTGATGGGAATCAAATTTGGACTAGGTCTAAGGAGCTGGATATGAAGTGAATCTTTGTTTGCTTTTAAGTGCTTGCATATATTAGGACAGTATAGAAACTGAATTGAATTTAATATTTTTCCTACAAAGAAGCCCTTCCACTCATTGCTTTAGGGTCAATAATTTGGAGCTTTGCTGATAAACTGAACACCATTTAAAAAAAAAAAAAGTATCCCACAGCTTTGCTTAGCACTATTTTACATGACATCTAAAACGCCTCCCCAAAAAGCTTTATCATGTTCAAGACTCGCTTCTTGACTCAGATTTGAGAAATCTCTCGCGGGAAAGTCGGCAACCCTGAAACTGTACGGCTGAGTATCTATAAATAATGTAACAATGACATTTCATCATCACTGTGCCTCCACTCCCAGTTACCGCTAGATTATTCTGCAACAGAACAGAGCTGCATGACGCCAGATGAAAATACACCTTCCCTTTTTTTTCTCCTTTCCTCTCCGGGGAAAACTTCCGATTCTACTTCATATCCATAAAAGCAAACATTATTTGTATATCAAAGGCAGAACTAAAGAGGAGGGACTCGGCTAAACAGTGTGAGACACAAAAGGAGAGAGGAGACGGGAGAGATAATACGACCAAGATTACATGTGATGGATGGGTGATGCAACCGAGATGGAGGAGGCAAAAGGAGAGAGACAGATTACCTGGCGTGCGCGACGTGGCATGCATGCGAAAGCCGCGCTGCGTTTCTCAACAGCAGGAGACGGAGCGGGGCTATGTATCGACTCAGGCTGAGAGAGCCGGGTAGAGGGGGAGAGACGCAGGAATGAGGCAACTCATAATATAGTAAAAAGTGTTTCAAATGCTTCGTTATTTCAGGAATTTATGAGAATCTGTGCCTAAAAACCTCCTGGAATCCTTTCAGAAACCAGGTTTGCTACATCACTTTTGGTATTTAAACACATTTCCCTGAAACTGAGATAACGGTCACCAACGTCTTCACAAGATTCTGACAAAGAAGAGCTCTCTGACTAGAGGTCTTACATTTCAGACTAAAGGAGACAATGATAACTTTCACTACAGTAATCTTCTGCTTTGGAGAACAAAAGCAAATGTATGCCACAAAGCTAAAGTTAAACTTTGTAAACCAATACTCTATTTCTGGAAATTATATTAGATGTAACAGAGCTCGCGTCTGCATGATAAATACGAAGCTACGGCACATAACGAGGGTCTTTAAACCTAATTTATAGATATCAGTTGATGGGCTTGAGCGTCCTTTGGACAGAGGTAGCCTTCTTGTCCCCAGTCTCTATTTATTTAATTGACTGACTGTCGGCTGTCTTCACATAGAGCAAAATATAAGAGCGATATATTTTTAGTATAGCTTTTCTCTAAGAAATAAATTATCTTATTGTGGTACAAAACTTAAAGAGTGAATCCTTTATGCCGATCATTGAGTTTTCTTAAGACTCCTACAAATGCAATATTTAAAGTGTAACTCAGCCCCATGTAAAGGCATAAAAGTCCCCAGACAAATTTGAAATATTCCCCCAAAGTGGGCGGGGATAAGTGGTTTCTGTGTGTGGGTTTTATTTGCCATATTGTTTGGTATTCCCCCCCACCACCTCGTCACTTTCCTGTCCTACCATCCCAAAGGTAAACAGGAATTTACTTGAAACTAAGTTCCAAAAAAAATTTAAAAAAAAGTAAAAAACAAAGCAACTGGACTTGTTTTTCGTGGTTGAAGACGTTTCAAAAAGTCTGGAGTGATGTGGAATAACAAGCTTTATACTACTTTATACTATATACTATTGTTACTCCACATTACTCCAGACTTTTTGAATTGAGAAAGCTTCCTGGAGAGGATGCGAAACGTCTTCAACTACGGAAAACAAGTCCAGTTGCTTTGTTTTTTACTTTTTTTTTTGGAATGACCATGACCTGGATGACTGAGAATCTTCACCAATTGAAATTAAGATTAAGCAACAAACACTCCAGGTGGGCATCGTGTAAAACAAAGGATGCATTGAAAAGCTCAGTGGAGGACATGTGATGCTGCGGGACTAGTTATGAGTCGTTGGGTGTTTCAGGAGGATAACAACCCTATTATAATAAGATGTATGATCAGATCAACATAAAAATGTTTCACCAGCCTTAAATCAGCCTCCTGGCATGACAACCTTAGATACTATGCGTTTTTTCCCCCTTGCTGAATAAATGTACTCAGATTAAGGATTGGATTTCTCCGTTTTTGATTAAGATTGTGCAACTGCATAAAAAGAGTCGCTTATTTGAAGGCTGTTTTTTTAACACATGTGTAACAGGGACGCTAATCACGAGCGGAGGGCTGTGCAAGCTAGAATGAAGCCTTCTCTGTTCGTTAGATTATGAGTCGCAACACGCCTAATGAGAAGATCAAGTGTTAGGAAAAGCAGAAGGGAATATGTGAAAATGAAGAGGTATCTAACTGAGAGAGATATGACACTGAAGCCGGGCCAGC
Source organism: Fundulus heteroclitus (assembly GCF_011125445.2). Taxonomy (NCBI): domain Eukaryota; kingdom Metazoa; phylum Chordata; class Actinopteri; order Cyprinodontiformes; family Fundulidae; genus Fundulus; species Fundulus heteroclitus. The sequence goes on along the minus strand of NC_046374.1, from coordinate 19,810,723 downwards.
GGCAGCCCCAGCAGGAAGCTACTTAGTCATGATTTAAAGGCCTGAGGGCACTTTCAAACAACAAACTATGTGGTTGATGTGGCGATTTTCCAATGAGAGGTTCTTTAAAAAGGTTAAAGCTTAGTAAGATAGTTAATATTCTAGCACGGTGTGTTGCTCCTAGAAAAAAAAAAAAAGTGTTAGAAAATTACTTTCAGCAAGCAAAGGGCCACTGTAGTACAGTGGTAGCACATAAATTGTGCTTTTTAGCTTTGAAAATGCCCTAAAAGCCCTGAAAAGACAGAATAAACTGTCCCATGAGATGAAGAAAAAGAGGCAACACGGGCAGCAGTGACCTTTATATTACAGGGAAGCTAAATAACAGTTAGTTTGGCTGTGTTTTACAGACTCACCCTGGGCCGGTGACTAATACTCTGGACCAGGAAGGAGACAGGGTTGCCTGCTTTTCGTATAGCTTCCACAGCTTCCTCGTGGCTTGCGTCGCGTAAATCGACTCCATCCACCTGAAAAAAAAAAAAAAAAAAAACTAATAAAAATATGTCTAACGGCATCAACTCTGCTTGTTAACCGAGACGCTTCGTCACCTCCACGATCCTGTCCCCGGTCTTGATGGTCCCGTTCTGTCCTGCAGGACTGTCCTCCAGGATGTGCTTGATGAAAATGCCCCTCATCACCTCCCCGTTGCTCAGGCGACTGCCCATCCCTCTGCCTCCGACGATGCTGATCCCCAGGGACTTACCGGGCTCTCTGAAAAGCTCCACTCTGAGGAAGGCAGCGGCATTCTCGTTTTTCCATAATTATCATTTTAAAAGGCTGGGCCGTTTGTGCTGATGAGATGTGTTCAGACAATTACAGTAGAGACGTTAAGTGTATGCTTACTTTCTCGGCTGATTCCAGTTGCTGTAAGAGGCGCTCTCCTCTCCCTCTCCATCTTCACGCTCGGGGAGGTTGGGAATATCTCTAAAAAATGTAATGAAAATGTCACATCAACAGCATAGCTGGAGAAATTAAATGTTATGCGTGACTTTTGGAGCTTATTAAAGGTACAGACGCATAAAACAAACTTCATCTGTCAGACTGATTCTTTTGGGGGGGAAGGGATAATTCATTTCAGTTTATTCATATAGCAACAAATCCTGGACAAATGTCATCTCAAGGCACTTTACCGAAACAGAAATTCAGTCCAACGACCCACATGTAATCTTAAAGTTTATAAATGTCTGTTGCTTTCTTTGTAAAACTGCAATATATCTTCAACAGTGACTCTAAAAGAGTCTAATGGTAGATTGTTTTGCCGCAGATTTTAAGGACACTTCCTTACGGTCTGTACTTGCTGCAGATTTCATATTTACAGCCTGACCATCTCTCATGAATTTATTGTAAGCTTCTGTACAAAATGGTTAAAACATGACTGAGAACCTTGGAAATTTCAGTCAGAAAAGTGCAGTCTTGACATAGATTTGTAGAAACCCCATCCATTAAATACATTTCTAATCAGAAATGCGCTCATGAATTGGCTGATCAATAATCTGCAATTTTCTTGATTTTTTAATGTTCATTAAAGGCACCAAAACTAAGAATTCTAATTATTTTTGATCTGCAAACACATCAATGTTTTAATGGTTGGAAAGGGAAAATAAATCCCAGCATTTTCCCTTAGAAGCAGAACTGCAACTTTTTTTCTTTTTCTTCTTGCAGCTTTTTCCTTTCAAGGCTCGCCACAGAGAGACATCTGTCTCCATCGACCTCTATCTTCTGCATCTTCTTGTCTCAGACCATCTACTGTTACTTCATTTCCTCCATCCATAAATCTCCGCTTTGGTCTTCCTCTAGGCCTCTTGGCTGTCAGTTCCAGCCTCATCATCCTTCTACCAATGTACTCGCTATCCCTCCTCTGTACATATCCAAACCATCTCAGTCTGGCCCTCTGATGTCCTCATTTCTAAACCTATCAAATATCGTCACTCCCAAAGAGAACCTCAACATCTTCATCAATGCTACCTCCAGCGCTGCTAAGGACCACTAAGGTCTTCTGGCTCCAGCCTGCTCTGCATACCTAGAACACAAACTAAACATGGAGAAGCAGCATTTAGTTCCTATGCTCCACTTATCTGGAACAAATTTCCAGAAAACTGTAAAAGTGCAGAAAGCCTGAGTTCTTTTAAATCAAGATTAAAAACACATTTGTTTAGGATTGCCTTTGACTGTTCTAGTTAAACTGTTTTAATGAAACATCATTAGTTTAAGTTTGTAATCCAACTGTTTTTAATGTTCTATTTTGTTTCTACATTCTATCCCTACTTGCTTTTATTCTGTTTTATTTTCATATATTTTAATCATGTAAAGCACTTTGCATTGTCTCTGTACTAATTTGTGCTATATAAATAAATTTGCCTTGCCTTGTCTTTTTCTACAACTTCTACAAAATCTATGAAATAATCTGCAGGATATTTTATTTGGTACTGGCCAGGAACAGACTGATCAGGGTATCTCTAGTTCCGATAATAGGGACTTCAATAACAGGAAATTTAAATTACAACACGTTTCTCAACCTAGGAATATATAATATATATAGGAACATAATCCTTGTCTGCAACAATGTCAAGAATATAAAGGATATTTCTTTTCTCTGCACCTAAAATTATTCAACCCTCAATATAAATTTGGTTGATCCGCACAATAGAAAAACAAGCAAACAAGAACAATTTTAATTGCTCAACTTAACGAATATTGCAGGTGCTATGCTGGTTTGGACAACTTTTTTCCCTTAACAAATGAAATCAGCTTTTTGTATTTACTCAGGCTCTCTTTGTCTAATGTTGAAAGTCGTTTGCTGATCTTAAAACACGCAAATGTGACAATAAAGCAAAAACTAAAGAAATGTGTAAGAGGGCAATACTTTATCCTTTTTTTTTTTAACAGCACCGTATATTTCATCTGAAGGACCGTCATGGGTTACAGACCTTGTGCATGGCATGAAGACTTACTTTTGGGCCGTCTCAGAGAAGATGTCATCGTTAGCTTGCTCAAGGCTGGCCTTGTACTCCTCCAGGTACTCGGCGGGGACGTATGTAACACTAAACCCAAATGCACACACACACAGAAACATTCACATGTGCCTTTTTTTTTAAATTAACAGACCTTTATTCTTATTTAGAAACTCATTTCCCCACCTTAGTGACAATTAGCGATCCGATTCATTACTAAAATGTGCAGCGCTTACTAAAAATAGAGACTAGCCCTGCAGCTGTTCTCGTTTACAGTCCGAGGCTTGTCCTTTTCAGAGTTTGCCTCCCGGTAAACACATTCTCCTCATAACAAGCTCAAGGTGAGACGTCCATGAATTTTAAATGCAGGGCTTTGAAAGCGAACCGCTGAAAACAGCTGTTTACCTTCAGAAATGTCTGGGCAAATCAAGTCTTCAGTCACCTATTGCGCGACAAATGCGACAAATCTGAAGGATTCTTTTAATCTATTATTAATTGAAAGCGAGCAGACGGCTCCTGCGTCGTGAGAGTCGAGCTGAGAGATGGGTGACAAACTGCCATCTACTCGCAAATCCATCTGAAAACAATTCAGAGAGAAGCTGATTCTCAAGGGCGCATTAACACATCAGAGTGAGGCTGACAGATCTTCAGCAGATGGGTGCAATTGTTTTCTTTCTTTTTTTTTTTTTTACTTGATGGCATGCAGGCAGAGGAAGAAAATTAATCCTGGAGAAATTATGGAATAGATGAGCTGCTTCATTAAAATCATCAAAACATGCAGTGAGTAAAATGTCAGCGACAAACAAGAAGAAAAAAAAAAAAGAAGGTGTTAATGGTTTTAGTCACAAAAAGAAAATCAGGCAGAGAGTTTGGGAGGATGAACAGATGACACAGCCTGTCAAGATTTATCCAGGTGGGATTTAATCTTCCTCACAAATGTTCTTCTTTCGCTCTTAAGTTGAAAACTAATTGCCACTCGAGTGACCTCACCCCTCTGGATAAACCTCTCATCGGACAAATGAAAAACAAAACAGAGGACAAGAAAGGAAAACCGAAGCGTCGGCGTCTTTCCGAGACTCGGCGTGGAAGTTAGTCATACTCACACATAAAACGGGCACAGATCGTCCTCAGGTGCACAAGCAGATCTAGAATGTGAAGAGTTGGCTTTTTTATGCACCGAAGCTAACAAACTGCCAAGTTTAGTTCAGCAAGCAGAGTTTACAAAAAATAAATAAAAATAAAACATCAGAATTGCACATCCAGTTCACCTGCAGAGCCTTCGTGGGACAAAGGGTCTGTGGGAATACTGTAATCCAGTTCAAGGGCACAAAATTAGAAGATAGTTTTGCTCTTTTTAGTTATGTGAGAGTGTAAAAGTTTGTACACCCACGTTAAAAAAGTTTGTTTTTTGTGATGTAAAAAAACAACAATTAAAAAAAACACAAGACCACCATAAATCAGATAAAAACTTGTCCAACCTCTTAACCCCACATATTAAAAACTAATCAAATAATAATAATAATAAAAAGAAATCGGACAGGAGGAAGAATTTTGAAAAAAAAAATAATAAAAAAGCTGTAATAAATAAAATTGAGTAAGTGTGCACACCCTTAAACTAATACTTTGTAAAAGCAGCTTTTGATTCAAAAACAGCTTTCTCTTTTGGCAGAAAATTACCAGCAAGCCACATCCCCGCTTGGTAATATATCTCACCACCCCACAGACATTTTCCTGGTTTATCAGAATGAGGAAACATCAATTGTCCACAGTACTCTTCAGGTGACCCAGCACATTTTCGGTCACATTCCTATTTAAAAGGGGTATAGTGCAAGTTCCAGGATTATTGCAGACATCTGCCCCCTCTGGCTACAAGTTGAAATTACACCAGTGTTGTACACGTGCATGGGTGAAAATGAACAACATCTGCCGCTGCGACTGCGCAGGCCTTGTGTTTAGAGGCGTGATGTATTCTCAGGTGAGAAAGCCATAAATATTGAAGTTATCCTGTGTTCTCTCGCTAAGGCATCAATTACAGCAGAGCCGGGTGAACGAGAGCGCGCAGCGCGTCACACTTCCACGCATAAAACACTCACTCATTAACTGACTAATGGAGGGTTTAGAGGCAACTGTGGTAAATGGAGGACAACTAATTTTACACGGCGAGCAATTGTAAGAGCATGTATAGGAAAGAAATAGGAATAATATTTAACTCCAAAACTTGCGCAATGCTCCTTTAAATTCTGGAGCAGTTCTTCCAAAACCCTTAGTTTTCATTTGCTGAAGTGAGTCTTTTTCATTTAGACGTATGTTTGGAACAAAAACAAGACAACTGTGGTTACAATTGTAACATTCAAACGAAATTTGACTTCTGCATTCAACCTGTCCCCTCAGGAGCAATGCTTTGCTTTGTAGGAGCAATCTGGGGCTAAGGGTCTCACTCGTACCGGGTACTTGCAGCCTTCTCAGAACACAATGGACCTTCACTCCCACCAGTGTTCACTTCAGTGGTCTGGCATAAAACTGAAGACTGTGTGATTAAAAAAGCTGGTTATTTGAACTATTTCATAACACCATCCTGAATAAAAATCTTCTTTTCATCTGGAGAAAAGTAACCCCGCAGCATCATGCTGCCATCACCATGTTTCTGTGAGGCCAGGGTGTTCCTGTGGGAGTGCACAGAGCCGCTCCTGGAACTGTGGGAACTTAATGTCTGCTTAGACTCACAAGGGTATGAAAAAATAAAGCCTATTTCAACCGGTTCATTGTCCCACCCACCTTAAGATAAAAACAAATGTCCCCTTAAGAAGGGTAACCCCACTGCATGATGCTGCCACTCACTGAGGGTAGGATGATGTTCTGGAATTGTGACCAAAACGGTACATTTGTTTCATCAAGCCTAAACACCAGGCTGTTGGAGATCGTGTTGTTTTCTCCTGACGGATAACTTTGAACAGAGAGATCTTTTTAAACCTCAGTAATCTCTCTGCACACCAATGACAGCAGCTAAACGTTGCATGCTATGTAATTACAACAATGCAAGAACAATTCTACCAAGGTCGCTGAACTTTATTTCAGGTTATATTAGGTTCCTCTATAACTGATGAGGCATGTGAACTGAAAAAGACTAAATGCAGAATATGCCTCGTTCTGCAACAAAATATCACTTTAAGGGTGTGCACATTTCCCAGCCTAGCTTATCACACATTTATGTATGTATTTTACTCTCTCCCTTTAAGCGATTTGTGTCCTTTTCCGCTGAATCGTACCAAATATATATGTCGCAGTAGAGGAAGAGATATTATTGAAGCTATTTGTTTTTACATCACAAAAACCTGGCTCACTCAAAAACAATCTTAAAGCTTCTGCAGTCTAAACCTTATTAACTCAAACACAGCAGTTTGTGCCACCCTACGTATAGAAAAACACCAACAAAAAGATCTTCTGGCGCTGGCAATGAGTCATGTTTACGTGATGCTGCACAAATCTGTTGAGTTTTATTAATACGCGCAGAAACAGATGCACTGAAGCCGCTTGTCTGCTATCGGCCCCTCTCTTACCCGAGGTCTGGTCCAATGAGAGAGTGCCTCCTGAGCATTGCGCGGGCTTGGACGTTGGTCATGTTGGTGGTACGCTCTCCGTTTATAGCCAGGATCAGATCGCCCACTCCCAGACGACCGTCGCGGCTGATGGACCCCCCGTGGATGATACTGCGGACCACCATCCCCAGGCCGTCTTTATTGGCGCTCACAGTCATCCCTTAGGAGCAGATGGTAAACCATGGTTCCACTTAGATTCGCACACACACAGCGGTTTTTAAATATTTTTGCCTAAAGAAAAAGACTTTGAAGCTGGCAACATATGTAATAGTTTACCTAGAGAACTGACCACGCATTATTTTCATTTATAAAGGTGGAAGAAATGATGGCAAGGATGCAGTGTTATTTTGTTTTTTGTTTAGAATAATAATATGTGAATAAGACACTGAACAGAGAACAGAGAGCAACTATTTTAAGCGAAATAGTCCAATTAGCCACCCTAAACAAGCGTTCAAAGAGTATAATAGAGTTAAATAAGAGACTGTTTGACAATGAAGAGACAATTTTAGACACCTACTTGGCTTAAAAGTTCAAACTTTAGCTTCTCTTAGTCGGTAACAGCCCCTCAGGCATGCTTTTCAAATGCAAATGCTTTGTATAGCAGCAGATTTATCCCCTCTAAGTAGAAAACTACCAGAATTTACTTCTATCATTTCTGCCAGAAAAGTTAAGTTTTTCAAAGCTGAAGACAAAACTAAAGGCCAGCTCCCGCTTTCAGGCCTGGAGCTTCATTAACCCCCCTGCGGGGGATGTGAGGAAAAGGAATAAAACGGAAAACACAAATAATTAAAAAAAAAACGTGAAGAACTAAATACGCACCGAGGCTGCAGTTGCCCTTGACAACTGTGATGGTCCTTTCAAAATTGCTCCCGGAGGGCAGAGCTGCTTTGTTGTCATCTTCTGCTGATGCTTTCTCACCAGTCTCCTCCTCGTCCTAAAGCGTGACAATTCAACACATTTGTTCGAGATGACAAATTAAAAAATACTAAAAAAAAAAAAAAAACAGTCCAAACGGAGATGCTACTCAAGAGAAAGTTGAAGCAATTTAACTGTCAGTATTAATTTTGAGCAATTTCTCTCTTACTTTCGGATATCTAAAATGAGTGCAGGCTTCAACCAAGAGAAATTTATTGAAACTAACTGTGCAACCTTAATTAAATGAAAAAAACTAACAATTTGTTTGTTTAATGCCCTATATTGAATTGTACAAGAATTCAAAAGCTACCTTCATATCTTCAGTATCTCCAAAAGGGATGTCCGCTTGGACCAGACAGAGTGGGGGCTCTACAGGTGTGTCCTGGTCGGTGGGTTTGGCCTCTAACTCTGCAAACAGGCTGCAGGAGTCGGAGCACTCGGCTGGTTCCTGCTCTTCGCCCGGGTGCTTTGCCAAGTATTGATCCGAGCTGCTTAGAATGGCATTAATCGCCGGGATGTGACCTGTCAAAGTCGGCGAAGTGTAAGAGGCCAACTTCTCCGTGGAGTACGCTGGAGTGTCGTCTCCAAAGCCGGGGTGCTCATCCAACACGTTCAGGCGAGCTGTCAGCTGGAGTGAAACAAAGCATGGCAGATGAATGGACCTCCACTCAGGGAGGATTTATCACACTCAGGCTCCAGCTTGCTCTTCCTTTAATGAGCCACAGGGAAAAAAAAAAAACATGCAATGGATACAGCAAAAGGCTGACCCGAAAGGTAAAATGAACATAGTTTCTATATTTTTTATTATAAAGGAGGTTTAGGTTTTTTTGGAAAAAGGGGACAAGTTGAAGACTAAAAGGGGTTAAGAAAAACATTTCCAGGAGTGACGTGTTATAAAGGTAATGATCCATCAGTAAAGCAGCATTTTCAAGAGGAAGCAAATAAAGTAAAAAATAAATCACTTTCAACATTTTTTATAAATAAAAAATCTGAAAAGTGTGGTGTGCATTTGTATTCTGCCCCCCTTTCCATCTGGAAGTGCAGACCTTGGAGGTTTTTAGAGAACATTGTTGAACAAACAGCATCATGAAGACCAAAGAACACAGCAAAGAAAGAGTTGTGGATAAATTTAAACCACAGCTGGGTTATAAAAACTAGCATAGATCATCTGAAGATAAAAAGAGTGCTGCACAGCTGCAAACCTACCAAGACATGGAAGTGCACCTAAACTGACGGGGGAGGCAAATTAGAGAGGCAGCCAAAAAGCCATTGGTTACTTTGAAGGAGCTGCAGAGAACCACAGCTCAGGTGAAAGAACCTGGACAAGCCTTCCACAAATCTGGCCTTCACCACAGAGTGACAAGAAAGAAGCTCTTGTTGACAGAAAGCAATAAGAATTGCTGTTTAAATTTAGTCAAAAGCCATATAGGGAACGGGGCAAGCATGAAAGAAAGTGGTCTGGTGAGATGAGACTAAAATTGAGCATTTTGGTCTACAAGCAAAATGTCGTTTGGTTGCTAATGGACACTGCGCACCGCTCTGTGCACATCATGCACACTATGAAGCACTGGGGTGGCAGCACCATATTAGGCGGATGCCCTTTATATTTGCCCGGGGCATGGCAGCTGGACCGAGTCGTTGGGAAGACGAATGAAGCTAAATGCAGGACAATCCTGAAAGAAAACCTGCTATAGGCTGCAAATATATGCCATCAATACATCAATTAGAGCTACCATAGAGTTATTTAGATCAAATGTGTTTTTATAGTCCAGTCAGAGCCTAGACAAAAATCTAGTCTTTGGCAAGATTTGAAAATGAACTCTCACAAACACACAACATGAATTTCATTATATTGAAATGTTGTTGCAAGAAGAATGGGTAAAAAGTTTAATCTCCAGATGTGCAAAGCTGGCAGTTATACAAACCCCCCCACACACATATAAAAAATGCAGAGGAAACAGCAGGAAAGCTTTGGGTTAAACACAGTATTGACTAACAGGCGCTTCTTACAAAAGGCAGACCACCTCACATATCTTCACTTATTAAAAACCTTTTTTCCCTATTTTACACACTACTTTGTGTTGGTCAACACTGAACCTTGTACTGTTGTGCAACAAAATGTGAAGAAATTCAAAGCTTTCAAATCCTTTCCAATTCACCCCAACTGTGATTGTGTATAGTACAACCAGAATCAGAAATGTCTACAAACGTTCAGTTCAAGCGAAATCCTTTTAATGACAGATACGTGCTATTTAAGGACTCAGTTTTGTAATTTAAAAGAAGTATTATCCAAGACCACGTACTTGTTTATAACAAAAAAACGCTTACATAACTGAAATTGTGGGAAGATAAAGCAAGTCTACAAAACCAGCTTCTGACCTTGGCAGTAAGATTCATCAGCAGACTTGTTGTCTGTCTTAAAAAGAAAAACATCTAGAAGGCCAAACTGTCTGACCCAAAACAAACACTATAATTTGTTTTTAGACATCAAGGAACATATTTGTCCCTTCAGAGTGCCCTGCAACATCATAAATTAATCAGGAAGGTCCACTTAATACGGTCGACAATAACCTCTTAGAAACAGAAAGTCTGATCTCTGCTATTTTTTATTTTCTTTTTATTGTAACATTAATGTAGGGAGCTGTTGCTCTTGAGAGACAACAAGTTCATCTACGGCTACAATCAAATAACAATTTAAGTTAAGATTCAAACTCTTAAGTAAGATGAGGGGATGTGATCCAGAATTGTTTGCTTTCCATTCAAGACTAGTCAGCCACACTGATAATGTGTAGCACTCTACGTTCAGCACATTATCAATCTGGGTCTGCTCCTATGGAATCTGAGGAAAGGAGGGACGTTCAGCAGAGCTGTCTGAGCTGATTGGGCAAAGCGACACCTAGTGCCCGCCTACCAAAGGTTGGTTTTAGCCAATCACGGTATAAAAGGCAAGCTGCACGCGTCATGAGAAACCACGAGAAGGTTAAGCTGGTCAAATTAAGCTGGTCTTGCTGTTCTTCTTTCAAAGATGAAATTGTGGATTTTTACAAATCAGATGTGTTATCAGCCGCTATGTCCCGCCTTAAACCTCAATACTGAAACGTGATTGGCCCGAACCGTCTTTTGGTTCGGACACAAACGGTTGAAGCTGGAGTGGTACAAGATGGATTCTCGTGTGTTTGTGAACGCACAAATACCACGAGAATTCAGCTTGCAGGCAAGGTTAGTCGTACTTAACACAAGTATTTGGTCTTGGTCTCAAGATCAGTCTTTAAAGCACATGTTAAAGGCTTTCTCTTGTCCCATGATCATTTTGAGATTATGATGAAAACGTCCATATATATTTTAGAAAGAAACCTTTCTCATCCCTCTAATCTTCTCATCTCTAAAAAAAAAAAATAAGTAAACCTGGAGGTTATGCATATGCCAGATATCTGGATCTTATTTTTTACTTTACAACTAACGCTAAGTAAGTTAAATCCTCTGCCTCCACGTGTCACCTTCACTCACTCTACCTGCTAGGTCATTTCACATTCAGCTGGATGTATCTGCTCTTCAGGGTTGTCTTGTCTTTTCTTTTTAACTTACTACTAGCTTGTCGAATATATTTAATGATTGGTATGTAGTTGAGAATGTGCTTTCTTACAACTTTTGGCAATTTTAAATGTGTCACGATCGGAGACACAAAGGCTACGTTCACACAGCAGGGAAATGTGACCCATAGAGTTATTTTTCCCGGCAGTGTGAACGGTTCAATCCCAATATTTTCACCCCCAAATAAATACGATTTGTGCCACTTCCATATGTGCTAATGATTCGGATACGTATCAGATATTTTTCAAAGTGTCCGCAGTCTGAACGGTCATGTCGCATTTTATCAGTTTTTCACGTCACTTTCCTGTCTCTCACAACACATCCACACATAGTAGTAGCAGTTAGTTCTCCATAAAAGGCCATATTTTATAGCTGTGCTGTTTTCTTATCTAACTTTGCGGTCTTGAACCGTTTAGACAGAAGTCTGATGATGGCTGCATTTAATATTAATATGAACAGCCACCTCAAAAAAATCTAATTTTAGCAAAAAATGGGAGTTGAGCAATAAAACCTGCAGTGTGGCCGTAGTCTTAGTCTAGAGCATTGTGATAGGCTAGCTTGATAATGACCTGCCACAGGCAGATTATATTTTAGGTTTGCAACAATGGCTACCTCATTATTATTACAGCAATGGCCTTGAAAATGGGCCTTTACTGATTTTGTTTTTTGGTCAGTCTTTGTCTGGTTTTGATCTTGAAATGGTAAGTGGTCTTGACTGCAATACTATTAATTACTGTGAGCAGCTTACACTGAGACTCTGAAGCCTTAAGTTGTTTTTGTCTAATGCTAAGTTGTCACATTTTAAAACAAAAAGCACAAGAATTTTCTTTCAAATCTTAGTGCCGCATTGGAACCACACCCTGGGAAATAAATTACAACTTCCAATGGTCCCCCTGGTACCTGTTGAGACTATGCACAATTTGGAGGTGTGTGTACCCCTCCCCAGCTGGACGGTCCAATTGCTTAACTGATGTACATTTTTTGTTGGTATTAAGTTTGTAGATTGCTAGTTTCAACCGCTTTGTGTGTAATGAACCACTGAACAACTGATAAGGAAGCATTAAAACCCACCCAAAAGACATTTAGTGCATACTCAAAACGGTCAGAAAACACAAACGTCATCATGTCTTCTTGGTGCGCCACAAGAGCCTGCAAATACCCTCCACATCCACGTTTTGGCAAATTTTCAGTGATATATGGCTGTCAAGGGAGCCACTGACATTAATAGATTTCTATATTGCTAAGAAAGTACACTCTCAAACAGGAGCACAAATCCGAATTTCCCCATTTTGGGACAATAAATGTATTTCTTATGTTGAATTAAAACCCTCCTAATAAAGCCTATAATAAGGAGTGTTAACAGCCACAGGTCCTGCAGGGAAAACAATAGGAACTACAATAAAAGGTTTTTACAACAGAAAAAAGTTCCTGCACTCTGAAGGAACCAAAGACACAGCTGCAACTCTGTTTTTTTTTTTCTTCCATGTTCTGTGCTTTCTTTTACCTTGGGTGTTGATGACTGCAGGCAATCCAAGTCAGCGCTGCAGCTGCTGCCATGAAGAGCAATCATTGATGCCTGGAAAGTATCGTCATCCATCCCAGAGTAGGTATGATCTAACACCTTATCATCCGATAGGTCTCCTTCACTGGTGTCAATCTGGGTTAATGGATTAAAAAATAAGTGAGACTCTAACACAATGTTTGTTATTAAGAATCATTATAAAGCTGCAAAAAGCTAAACTATAAATATCTGTTATCTAAAAACAGATTGTAATTAATGAAGTTTATCTGTCAAACTAACCTAAACTGTTACATTAATTCAATTAAAACAGACACCTTTCTGTAACAACTAGAAAACAGCAAATATCAAAGTGAAGAACAAAATGCTTCCCTTTTGGATTGTTCTCATTTTTCCCCAAACAAAGCTAACTAACCAATGCGGGTTCTGCTCGGTAAAGGATGCCCTCAGTCAGTCCTCCTTCCTCTCCTTCTTCAATCAAAACACTGCTGAAGTCAAATGAATGGATGATGGATGATGAAGTTATTTCCTGCTCACCAAAAGGGTGTGGAGAGTGGGAATATCCACATATTCCCTAGGAAAGTGGAGAAATTCTTTCAGTGTCTCCAGTTTCATAGATTAATATCTTTCCGTCACCAGATCTAGTGATGAATGTATTAGTATGGAATGGAGATGATTATGAAGGTTAAAAACTAATTTGTGAGTCAAACTGAAAATAACTTCGTATCTTAAACAGGAAAGCTACAAAAGAAAATCTCAGACAGGAGCTCTTGATCCTGATAGTGTAAACCGCATCCTGTACACATATAGTATCGAAACAGTGCAAATACATTTAAATAGAAACATTTTAGATTGACGAAACATAATTAGCAGTGACAGAGGGTAGGGCGATATGACTAAAATACCACATCATGGTTTATTTACAGTAAGAACTCGATTTTATTATGATTTCAGAAGTTAAAGGGGAAAAAAACGTACCATACCGTAACTTAGCACCAAAATTTAAATAGCTTCATGCTGATTCAAGTTCACGGTGCATTATACCTAGATAAGGCTCTTGTTGTGAGGATTTGCCATATTTATGCTATAAATGGAGGCATTTTAGCTGCTCTGCTGAGTATAACCGGATCCTCCAATACAATGCTGGCAATTTAATAAATCTGATGAGCTGGTAATGAGTTAAGCAGACAAATCAGACCATTCTGAAGCCTTCAGCTAAATATTTACTTACTCATCAGAAACGTCCACGTAGTAAGAAGCAGCTAGGAGAGAGTAATACCCCTGTAGTTTCCCTCTACAAGTAGTGAGGATCAAACATCTTTAAAAAGCCTTCCTTGCAAGGTTGTCAAGTCAAGTGTTCATTTAACACTTGGTGCCCTTTGGGGGTTTAAGTATACCTGCCTCGCTTTCTCTGCCTTCTGATGCAACGGGTCTGAGACGATGCGGTTGATGGGCATTCAGAAATTTCAGAGAAGCACTGCAACTAAATCTAATTTTAATGCTAACTTTATTTTCAACAAACTATACTATACTGATACTGACTACTGCCGTGGTAACCGTAAATACCAGGAACCATTTCTTCCCAGCTAGGTCTTTGCAAGGTGGGAAGAAAAGGGGGTAAACAAAACTTATACGCATAAGCAACTGCATAGAGCTGCAACGTGTAGAATGTGCCTCACAAGCTCACAGTCAAGCTGCTTTTTAACTCGTCATCAAACTTAATAAATCCAAACATTTCAAACTACACATTAGAGTGTTTGTCACGGCATCAAAAGTATGTAACTAAATAAATATTTCTTATGTATTACTCCTGTATTTCCTATTTGTGTCTCAGGAAAATCTGTGTCTATGACAGCTAAACAGCAATTTCCCCTCAATTTCCCCCTTCTCCACAGCAATAATGATGCCCTACCTACTACAAATGAAGGTGTAATATGTTAGAATGAGCAACAAGGGCTGAATTGGGATTCGTAAAATGCCCGGTTCCCCCGTCACAAACAAGCACTACTTTGCTTTGGTCTATCACATAAAAATACAATAAAACATACGGAAGTTTGTGGTTTTAACCATGATAAAATGTGAAAATCCTCAAGGGCTCTAGCCTTTGCAAGGCTCTGTGTATGAAAAGCATCAAGGCGAACAGGGAAGATAACACACGCATCGGCGTCGAGGCAACACGACTAAAGAGCCCCTGCTAGTACAGTCCACACCCTGCAGGGCAGCTCCCTACAGCTCAGTAATCCAGCTAACCCTGGCAGCCCAGGGGCCTCGCTGAGTAATCCAACAGCGCACGCAATACAGGAAAAATATAATCTCTACAGTGGAAGAAAAAATGTTTTAGGCAACAAAAAGATCCTGGGTGCTTGGGGCAACAAACATGCCGTCAGATGGACCTGCTGTTGTAACAGGTGCCTCCGTGTGTTTAAGTGTTCGGGAGGGTGGTGCTCATGGAAAATCCACTAACATACAATTGAACTGAGGGTGCAGGGCGTTTTGGACCGGTGGCCCTGTGGGTGGAATAATACACCACTACCTCCGCACCTTGTTCCTGCATGAAAAATTCAGGCTCTGTGTAAGGCGAGCCCTTATGACTGGGCCCAAAGTTGTGTGACATAAACAGGCCTCACAGCTGCAGAAATACGATAGGAATCTAATCTCTAATTCTAATAAAGGTAGCACACTCTTGCACCGGCAAGCCACGAACTAAAGTCGAGTTTTTACGGCATGCTTTGAAAGAAAAACAGAAGCCAGAATAGGGACGACGTCATTGCTTACGGGCAGTGGTTTGGCGACTCCGATCTGCACCTTTCCGACCTGGGCCCCCTTAAGGGCCTGGACGGCGTCCTCGAGGGTGGCGTTCTCCAGGTTTGTGTCGTTCACATACATGAGTCGGTCTCCTGGCAGAAGTCTGCCATCCAACTCCGCCACGCCGTTCGGAACGAGCGAGCGGATCACAATCACTGTCTTGGAGGGGTCCAACGGGTCCTGGTGATTAAAAACAGTAACAGAGCCGGGTATTATCCATCGTATTAGAAGTTAGAAGACAGAAACGAGGCTAATATCATCTCCTTTCACAGGATTTTTGAAGAAGTCCCACCTGGTAGTCCAAAATACTAAATCCCAATCCCCCTTCTCCCTTTTCCAGCTCGATTTTCTGAATCTCCATCTCCCACATGGCCAAAGGAGATCCGATCGCCTCCTCGGTCACTGTATCCTGTGGCTCTTCTATGTCGTCCGTCTCAGAAACTTCAGAAACCAGTGCACTGCTGAGGTCGATGTTACTCTGCAGGGAGAGGAAAAGCCCAAAACCACAATGAGACACCACGCCGTCCTTCCTTTCCCTCCCTGCCCTACACGCTCCAACCCTCTCATTCTGTTTGTGGATCAGGTTTCTGGCAGGAGTTAAAAAGGAGAAATACCTCTGGGATGCTCAGGTCTTAGAACGCTATCACAGATAAAGCCACAGAGATGAAAAACCCCTCTCCCGAAAAGGAAAGCTGTATTTGATGTCTCAAATCTCTGTGATGCTGGCAACTACTGATATATTGCTGCTGAAATGATTTCTAATAAACTTGAAGCCTCCTATTCTTATCACTAAATCTTAATCCGTCAAGACTATCAACGAGGAAAGCCAAAGGAGCCACTGACAGTTCGGTTCAGCTAGGTTTCCCTTGCTTTAAGCGAGGGATCGTGTTACATAATATGCTCCTGAAACCATTCAGTTTGTTTTTTTTTACACAGAAGCAGTGAATATTTTGTTATGAGCATCACAAAAAAAAAGACAAATATATCACTGTACCTTCAGTTTATAGTCTTTGGGGAAAGCCTCTGATTGTGGTTGGACCGCCTCCATGTCCATCTGGAGATCTGGAGCGGGTCTGCAGCACGTCATGTACACACAGACTGGAAGTTCCTTTAAGATTTTCACCACCTCCCTGTGGGTCTCCCCGATCAGAGAAATCCCGTTGACCTAAGCAAGAAGAGGTCAGTGTTGGCGTTACATCTAACGCCATGAAGACACCCACGGCCCCAAGGCAGAGTCCTTTTTTTAGTTATTTATTTCAGGTCTGACAGAACAACTTTTCATCATCTCCTCGTGGTTTAAATGAAGTAGGAGAAGCGAGAACTTTCACAACCTTCAAGAAGGTATTAAAGATGCTTTTCAATGAGCCCCGATTTCTGGAATAAAATGTTTTTTATTTATTAGTCTAATGTTCTAATCTTAAATGTGGTGTTTTCATTAGCCAGATCGTTGTAATTAACAGAAAGAAAGGCTTGAAACCATCAGTCTATGTGTAATTAATCTATATAATGTGTTTCACTTAGTGTATTGAGTTACTATGATAAATTAACTTTTCAATATTTTTTTCATTTGTTAAATATTACTACATAGCTATTATGAGTTTTCTTTTGGAATCAAATCACTAAAAATATTTGAGTGGATTGCATTAACTACGTTGGACTTGTTTTTATTATTTTTATATTTTATAATTAAACCCTGCGCGCATGTTCACATCTCCTTTTCGCAACGAGATAACAGGCAGATGCTGCATTCACCAAACACCCAAACACATGATCAAACATTGAGGACAAACTATTATGAAATTGGGGTATAGTGGCAGTTTGCATTTTACAGATTTTTTTGCCATGAGCTCTATTTCTGAATATGTAACTCTTGGACTTGAATTGGAGTAGAACGGACTGAATGCAGATTCTTCAAAGCACTGCTTAATGATCTTGTTATTTTTACTTTGTGTCTAAAAATAAATGCCATTTTCGTATTACGTTTGCCATTTTAGTCCCAGTTTAAGTTCAAATAATGGAGTGTAAAATTGTCCAGTGACCAAACATGTAGTGAAATGACTCCTGTGTGATATAAGACAGTAAGCCAAAATACTGATATGGCAAATCAAACATAAGTTATGAGAATCCAATAAGAAACAGTGTAAAAACCAAGGCTTTAACGGATCGGATTTTTGATCCAGGAAAAATGGAAAAAAGAAACAAAATGGAAAATTGAGCATCGCCACCGATAAGTTGCTGCTTGCTCTGCATTCACTAGATCAGAAGTGGGAAATGAATCTTTCCAAAAAAGGGCCAAGTGAGTACCTATGACAATTGTTCACTGGATGAGCACAATCATTCCTGAAAATATATTTTATAATACAGTTAAGAATAATAAATAAAAATGGAGTTTTATCAGCTGAGGGTCACAGCAGTTATCGCAACTCATTAATAGCTTGATAAGTTGCAAGCATTGTGCATAACTACCTTTGAGAAAGGAAAAGTTGTCCAAAAGACTCAAATGTGCATTTTTTTGTTGAATCAAGCTGTAATCACTGAGAATAACAGCCTATTCTCTACAAACCGAGCTCCAATGTCTTTATTTCACATCAGAAAATAGACACCTCAGCGCTTTAACAGCCGTATGAGGAGAACATCCACTGCAACCAGTAGATCCTCCTGCATTCATAACAGCTGAAGATATTCTGCTGAACACCACGGGCTTCTTCTGGACTCGTAAAGAACTACACCTGGTCCAGAGGCAGAGAAATGCCCAAATCTAAACAAGACGGTTTCATTAACTAATGAAGGAACATCAATCTGAAGTAGTTAGTCCCTCTCTACTGCAACACAGACACCGTGCCAAACTGAAATGTTTTTGTGCCGGTCGCTCACAGGCGAACAGAGTTTTATGAAAAGAGAAATGCTTCATTAAAACAGCGTAGCGTGTATTTATAAGGCATGGATGTGGATTATTTTGTTGTTATTTATCATTACTGCAGCTGTTTTTTACCCTCAAAAAAATAAAAAATATATCTATGTATGTAAGATATATGCTGGCCACTCTGTTTAGTTGAGTGACAAATACTATTAAAATATCAAATAATACACTGCAAAATCGCAACTAAAAGTAAGTAAAATTGTCTTGAAATTTGTCCTTGATTTGAGCAGGTAAATAGGATAATCTGCCAATAGAATGAGTTTTTTGACCCTTAAAAAAAGATAATTAGATATATTGCACTTGACGTAAGATGATGGAGATGAGTTGTTCCTGTTTTAAGAGCAAATAATCTTATTCTAATGGCAGATAATGTTATTTACTTGCTCAAATCAAAGGCAAATACACTTATTAGAAGAAAATTTTACCTATTTTTTGTTCCGTTTTTGCAGTGTAGTAGGAACAAAACCCCTTAAAGTCAATGTTTAGATCAACAGAAAAATAAGTGCGCCTTTTCTTTGACCAAGTTTACCTCAAGCAGTTCATCCCCACTGAACAGCTTAGCACAGCGACCGACTGGCCCCTCAGGAAGGACCGAGCGGATGTAGTGGTGACCACCGCTGGCTTCCAGGCTGATCCCCAGGCCGCTGCTCTCGCTGAACTTCTCCACCTGAGCCACCTTAATCAAACCAAAGCGCAGAAACAGCACGTGAAGCTTTTTAAAAATGATTTCTTCTTGTAAGAGACGATGAATATGGTAACCGTAACCCTTAGAAATGGCTGGTTCCTTACCACAACTTCATTATTTGGACCAAGAATCTCTTGCCATTTCTTCATTAGTTCTTCTTCTTCAATAGGTGTTAACTTTGGCTCTTAAGATACAAGGGGGGCAAAAAAAAATCAACCATGTTACCATTACCATTAAAAAATGGCAGTTCACGAAAACAAAGATGCACCAAAGCTTCCTAATCGTGGACACATTTAAAGCACTTGAATTAAGGTTTCCAGAAAAAACAAACATCAACACTCCTTCATGTGCCGCAGCTTAAATATTGAACTTTTCCGCATTGTTCCCGTCTACGGTGTTTCCTCCTCCGTGTCTGTCTATGTGTGGTCCTGTAAACAATAGCCCTCATCCGTCAAACGTGTGAGCGGTAGCTCCGCCGCAGAACGACTGGAGTAATCCCAGCCGCCTACCGTGTTTGTCTTTTGTCAGATGATCCACGGCGGCGCTGACATCAGATCCCTCACTTGTTGTCTGGAACTGCTTCTGAGCTGCGGCGGCTGCAGAAACACAGTGAAACAATGACGACTGTTCATAAAAAACAATTCTCTACTCAAGCAGCAGCTAATCAGCAGGTGTTAAGACGCCTTTGTTCGGACTTTATTGATCTCATTCGCCGCAATGTTGCAGCACCATAAACAGAATGCTGAATGACTTTTGTGCTATTTTTAAACGATATCCAGCAGTTTAAGACTGATTCTGATTCTCTTGGGAATGACAAAAAGATTCACCTTTTCTAAAACTCAAACAGCTATTGCTATTTCCAGGCTTTGCTTTTCTACATCCCTCTAACACCAATCTTACTTTTCCTTACACGTTGCAGACTCGTAAAAAAAGCGAACTGTGGCGTTCTTATAAGCTGCATCAACTAAAGGATAGGCACGCAGCTTTTGACCCATTAGTTAGGATTGCAGTGAAGTCAATTTGACAAACATTTACGTCGCTTGCAGCAGGAAAGAGAGTTTAATATTTGCAGCGATTCATGAGTATATATTTCATTTGACTGTTTCTGTTACTTTTGCTGGCATTTCAATTCATTTAGCGATATAATAATTGCTGTATTTCCTCATTTTGGCACATTTAGTCACTCAGACATCTACCGTTACATGTAGAGACGTGATGAACACACTTCTGTCTTACATTAATGGCATGTTTTCGCGTTCCCAGGTGGGATGAAGGCAAAAAAGCTTCAGTCGTGTCGTATATGAATCCCGGAGAAACAAATTAAGCCACATATTACTAACTAGAAGCTTTTAAACACCCCAATCAAGCTAAAAGTTGAAGTATAGATTACAAAAAGGTGCAGTTTATTTTTCCCTGGAATAGTTCAGAGTGCCAATAAATGCAACGTTTTGTTTAAAGCTCTTATTTCTTAACATGTGATTTCTTGTCTTTCCATATTAAAAATAAAAGGTTTACTTAATATAAATGTAAGTTTTTTTTTTTTTTCAAAAAGTATGTTTAGGGTAAAATTATGCTCCTGCAACATGATATAAATAATTTTATATATGAAATACTTTGTGTTTCTGAGCTTCTTACACGAATCATAGCACTCAGCAAAAAAAAAAAAAAAAAAGTTTTAAGTCTGCATTATCTGTTATGTACAACTCTGTCTTCGGGCTTTTGGGCAACAATTTCCCCACGCAAAATCTAATTACATCCTATTTCTATCAATCCTTGTTGACACTAAGCCACTTATCCAAGCTGGCTTCTTGCTTCGGTAAAACCCCGGAGGCTCTGTCAATCCCGCTGGAGACAAAAACCTTTCACTTTACTGTCTCTCTGTCATGATTAATGTCAAACCTCTCAGTAATAGAAGAGGCCTTTAAAACTAAAACGGCGCACATTAATACTATCTTGGACAGATTGGTCGGCAAAAACAGTTACAGGAGTTGAATCTAAAAATGAGAGTAACTTTGATGGTATGATGCTGTTTCGGCTCGTTTGGAGTGTGACTACAGAATGGGAATGGCTCAGAGTTGCCGTAAAAGAGGCTTCTTACTTTATTTGCACAGATTTAGAAATGTGATTTATCTGCATTCATTATATTCAGTAAAGGGGAACAAGGAAGTCGGTTAAACAAACACAAGGACTTCTGATGAATCCTTTTATTTTTAAAGTTCATTAAAGTGTTTAGGAGCTTCTAAATTGCAGTCCGCACTCCCTTTTTCCCTTTTCTCTGAATATAATATGGCACAGAAGCCCACTTTCTTTAGCCAGTCTACCAAATGAGGAAAAAACACAGAGAAATCCATTCAAGTAAGGCAGATGTGTGCTGATCTTCAGAAGTCAGCAAATGGCTCACCTAAATTAACCCTAATCTCTAGTCAGAGCAATAAATACAAAGTTTAGAACAAATATGAACTGCAAACAATGAACAAGGACATCTACTGGAGACACAGCAAGGAAGACGATGCGGTGAGGAAAAACTCACAGTATGTAAAACGTAGCCAGTGGAGGCATTTTGTGTTTACTATAATAAAATCTTCGGGGGTGTCGGGTATGTCCAAACTTTTCAGCATGTGGGCCAATTTACAAGTCAAAAGTACTCTGGGGCTCAAATATTCTTTTTACCTGCTCCACATAATATGAGCGTTAAATATTTAAATCAAACAAACTAGTCAGATTTTCTGTAGGAAAGGGATGTCAATCATCCAAAACGTAAGGAGGGTTTTGAACATTTGCCCTGGTAAAATATGGTCATTCAGTTTACTAATTCTTTTGTGGTTGACTGAAAAATAATTGGGGGAAAAAATGTGTCTAATCTGAGCAAAAAGAGCAGGATTTGGGTCAGTCTTTCTTTCAAAAAGGCTTGCAGTATCTGTACTATTCTAATAGATTCATTAAAAGCAGAATGTTGAGCACCAAAGTCTGCATCTGAGTAAAAGTCACTGGATAGATGTGCTTCTTTTTACTATGAAATTAAAGCAAATGTAAAAAGTGCGATCATCAAAGGACGGATACTTTAAAATCTTCTTACGGTTGAAAATGTTAGGTACAGCACAACTTGTCTGTAATAATTCTGTCCGAATTAAAAATAAAAAGTCTCCACCAGCATCAACCGCCTGTGGCGCGTCAAAATCACTCTTGAATTGCAGTTGGGGGTCATGAAAAAAATCTGTCCAGTGGACCAAATGGCCCCTAGGCCCCACTTTGGAAACCCCTGGTTTGGATACTATCTATAAACCAACATTTTTTTGTGAGGCATTACGGGAGTAACCCTTTTCTGTCCCATTATCACAAATATAAACACTTCGATTCAATGCGCACTGGGACAATCCTGGTGGGTGTGGGCTGAAACAAAGCTCCTTTAGGATGTATGATACCGTGGCCCTGTTTCTGCTCCAAACACCTGGTGACCTTTAAAGAACACAGGGCCTAAATAACTATTTGATGGCCTCTACCAGAAAACTGAAAATATTTGGGTTGTCCCTGGATCTTTCACAAAATCAACTGCAATAGAAAACCTGGGTAGTGAGCTGAAGAGAAGATAGTAGAGAATCTGGACACTGGGTGATCTAAACTGCTTTCTCCTACTTGCTTTTATTCTGTTTTAATTTGCTATATTTTAATCATGTAAAGCACTTTGCATTGTCTGTGTACTGAATTGTGCTATATAAATAAATTTGCCTTGCCTTGCCTAGAGAGACTGCAAAAGGAGAAAAGGGGGCCCTGTCTCTGTGTGCTGTAACCTTGTAAAATGTTATATCCTATTGGTAAAAGGGTGCTGCAGTTTCACCGGAAGGGGGTACTTTGCAAAGAAAACAGTATTATCCAATAATAATTGGTTATTATTGGATAATATTATATAGTTATAATTGAAAAAGTATTATTAAAAGAACCAAAAAAAAAAACGGAATCTATTCTGTCACAGAGCACTCGAAGACAGGCTGTCAAAGACCTTTTTTCCAGACATTTGCTGAGAGAGATTGGAATCCCTTTACAAATTTAACGGCGCTCATTAATTGCTTTGTCTGTTTGATTCGTTGGCAACATGCAAGTGCTTTTTATTATCACACGAGTAAAACGTTGCAACAGAAAGCTTTAGACACAGTGCTAGAGAAAGAGATGCTATACGTTTGGCTGAGGTATTTACATGTTTATCATTCTGAAAATTGACATGAAAATTAAATGAATTTACTGTGGCAAAAAAAAAAATTTCCTATGTTTCTAGCTGTAACAAAATAGCATCCTAAGTCTTATGCCGCATAAAAAACAAGGGAAAAAAATTGTTTTTGGATGAATTTCTACACATAAAATAACACCTTCCAAGAGTAGGGTTAGCTGAAAAATGGGTTCTTTTTCTTAATTTATTTCTTCTTACCTTGAGCGGGCAGCTCGGCCATCCTCTCCAACTCCAGCTCCTTCATGACGGTGGCGGTGGTGGGGATGGTGGCAGAAGGGGACAAGACGGAGACGATAGGGGTCACGGTGGGGGGCTCCTCCTCTTCGGCCCTGAAGTCCCGCCGGATCAGCTTAAGGTGGACCGTCTGGCCAGTGTGTCTGAGCAACTCCACCGCCTGTTGATTGGTGTATCCCTGGATGTTTACGCCGTCCACCTGCAGGGGGCGATCATTTGGATAAACCCAGATATTAAAAGGGGGGCCAGAGAAGATTTTATGGGGGGGGATGCGTTCTTGCTTGAAGGAGATGAAATTAATTTAAGAGTTTGTAAACACCAGAGGCGATGCAGGAAACCCACCGAGTCTTCCCAGCTCTCTGCTTCAATTCCAACCTTCTCAAATGGGTAATAACTTAAAGTAATTTAAGTAATTATAAGACTCTCACCAAGCAGAATAAAACAAGGGGAATCAGTCTGAACATTATGTAAACAATGCACCATAAAAAAAAAATCCCCAGCAAGAATATTAAAAACATATTTTCTCAGTATGCTAATTAAACACTTCATTATATTCATGGTTCCAAAAAAAAAAACAAAAAAAAAACTGCTGCTATCTGTTAACTGTGAATTATTCAAAATTATGCATCTCATAACTTCCCTCCACCGAGTGCGTAAATGCGATAACTGTAACACAAAACACAACCTGAAACCCTTCGCTGCATATTTTAAGCCCACACCAAATGAAAACAGTAAAAGCAGCAATCCCTCCGAGGGGAACAATCGAGGTACTCACAGCGATTATCTGGTCTCCAACATGAACGCGGCCATCCTGATCCACGGCGCTGTCTTTTGTTATGCTCTTAACAAAGATGCCAGAGGGCTCTGGGGAGTCAGAACACGTTGTAAAATCAGAGGGTGATACTTAAGTATTTACACTTTACGTCGGGGTTTATCTGCTGTTCTCAGACTAGAGAGCAAACACAAATCAGCGGCGCTTGAAAGGGATATTTAGTAAAGCACAGAAGCAGATCTTTGATCTTGTATATCTCTCATGTAAACCGTTTTAATGTTACATTCCAGCAGATACTCTGTCCTAATTACTTGTGGCTGATATACACTTTTGAACATCGGGAAAGGATGCAGAGGAATTTAACTGAGGGTTGCTATACATAACTCAAGTTGAAAGGCTTTTGTACTCATTTGTTTTTTGCGTCTTTTTGCTTTCCGTTCAGATTTTTTTCCCAACCGTACACTTTTATTAGTTCCCTTAATTGCGTCAGCATCTTTTCCCCATCTCAGCTGTTTCCAGCGTGTTATCAGGCCCACTTGGGCTCCGGTCTCATAATCACCCTCCTCTGTATTTATACCTCCGTTTCTATCTGTGGTTGTCAGGTTGCTTGTTGTACACCTGTTTTTTTTTTATTCCCTCCGCACTGACTCTAGCTCACCTTGCTGTAATCTTGACTTTGAGTTTTTGCACGATGCCTATCGTTCCTGCACTTGCATGAGAGAAAGATTCGGATCGGCGCGTCTCTTATAGTAAATCTTTAGATGGTCTGCATACATAATGCCCATCTCATCTCTTGGACTGAACCAAGTGAGAAAGATAAGAAAACCAGGATAATGGTAAGACTAAACTAAAACCAGTTCCCCCGACATGTTAGCATGGACAAAACTGAATTACATGAGCCCATCCGCAGTCCGAGAAAATATTTAGCATCATTAGTGACTAATCTATCAGGAAAGTTTTTTGTTTTTTTTTTAAATCTAAATTCCTTCAGCTTGGGGAAGAAATATTCCAGGCAATGTTTATAGGAACATTTCTGGCACCTTCCAGAAATGTTCCTCGTTTAGTCTTTCTGATCATATTTTCCCTGAAGCTCCTGCGAGTTTTCCCCCAGCTGATAAAGGGAATCACACCAATATTAAAAACTACGTCCGCACAGATGAAGCAGCAGCGTCTCAGAGGAGCTGTTGTGAGTCCACTTGCAGCCACGGATTTCGCTCTCTCAAATTTTCTAACTACATTATTTATTCATTTATGCAGCAGTTTGTTTTCTTTTTTTTTTTTCTGAGTAACGTACATACCCCACATGGATATGTTTTGATATCTCACCTGAAGTCTTATCTCCAACATAGCCAGCAATAGTGATACCCAGTCCCTGTGCGTTCTTCGTTAGGCTCACATCAAATGCTTCAACCTCCTCTTCCTCTCTGCCCTTTAAAAAAAAAAAAGATCAACAAAAACGAGATTATCAAATATGTTATTTCATTTAAAACCGTTGCTGTTAATATAATGTAATGAAAACTGAAATTGACTTGTTTTTGTGTTATAATGGCAGCACAGAATGGACATACTAGAACTGCAGTTTGAAGCATTGCAGAATAATATGGCGTTACAGTGTTTTTCTTATAGTTGATGTAACTTCCTGGTGTATGTAATTATTTTCATGTGTTTATATAAAGATGTATCAGGGTTTAAATCTGGACAAACAGGACAAATACCAAAGCATTGATCAGAGGAACTTTCGCTGTAAGGCTGATGAAAAGATGAAAAAAACTTAACAATGCCACATGCTTGCTGCGCTATCAGTAATTCTAAAGCAACAAGTTGATGCTACCACCCTGATGTTGGAGGGCACCTTAAAAAGGGTTGGCAAAATTACTGCAGTAAATCCCCCAGGACAACATAAGCTAAAAGTATCAGTTTCAATATCAGCTTCACAGACAATGACGGCCTTCTGTCGGTCGGATCTCCCCCATTAAGATGCACTTCCCCTCCGTTCCGCTGCTGCACAAATCAATGCAGGAAAAAGTAAATGATCTGATGGTTCAGTCAGCTAAGAAATAGTAAAGTAACAAAACAAACCAGTGCATCCCCATCTCTATTATTTCTCCGTCTAGTTGTAAAGATACCGGTGGCTAATGTGGTTTATAATAACACTGGTTATAGTGAAGCCAGACTGAAGATGACCATTAGAGCAAAAAAAACTATGAACCTATAGCAACCTATCCTGCAGCTATAGATGATCACAAGAGAAAACACTTTGCAAATCTACCAGAAAAACAAAAAAATATAGCTACCGGTTACTGCTCAGTACATCTGCATGTACCAGATCTATGTTTAAACTGTTAACATATGTATTGCATGCATGACATCCATGTTTGTTTTAAATAATTATTTATTCAGTGATAACATTTTATGACTCATCAGCAAATTAACAGGCAAATGGTAGCAGAGTTGCTTGCTAATGATAAGCTATTTTAATAGGATTAAATAACTGTGTTACTCAGTCAAAGGTCAATGCTTCCATTAAGGATATTAACACTTAGCTGGTCTATTATTGAGTTGTCAAACAAGGAAGTGACACTCTAATTATATACTTCTATAAATGAGGGCTGAATAGTCCCCTACTTATTGGTTTTGCACTAATTAAAGGAGACCAAAACAGGTTTAACTCCTGCCGGCCAGTAGATGATGCACTCACGGTCGTCCACTCCCTTTCCAACTCTCAGTTGTACTGTTTGCGAGCTGGTTGCCAGGTCCTTTGGTTAGCATTAGCAAACATTTAACTTACCTGTCCAGAAGGAAAGGGGCAACCTCCAGATGGCTTTTGAGCCCCTTTGCTTTGTTAAGGCACTAACATTCAAAAGCTTGAACGATATTCACCCTCGTTTTGCTTCTTTTTTGGTCCGGCTTGAATCTGAGAAATGTATTTCTGAGAAGAAGTCATTCCTCAGCACTATCATGGAGCTACTACGACCTGGCAACGCCTGAGCTACGTCTCAAATGTCTTCAACCTACAATTCCTACTGGTGCAGAATCCTTTCCTGTCGACGTTGGCATCATTACCAGAGGTAAATATTTATATATATTGGACCCATCAAATTTTATGAAACAGTTATTTATATACTATATATTTATTTTTAGCTAAATTAATACTTTTATTCTGCCCGACTCTAACTGTTTTCTAGATGTATTGTTTCTGGAAAATGAATCGTTGTAGATAGAATCCACAATGAATTTTTACAGTCACAGTATGGGTACTGTATATAATGTTGTATTTTGTTCTATTTCTCATCTGCTTCTCTTGCTGGCTTGCATGTTAGCAGGCTGCTGCTCTTTTGACAAGATAAAATGCCAAGTGCTGCACTCTATTTTGAGAACCCTGGGAACTCTCATTTGATTGGCTCAGGAACCAGGAAGTAAACACGGGCTACACACTGCACCAAAGTCATTTCAGACCACACCTCTAGGTTTGACAGGAGAAAAACTTGACTAAGACATTATTGATGGAGAGGACCGATTGTTTACAGGGAATGTTACTTCCACCCTGGGTGACAAATTAGTATGATTTACTTTCATTTTGCAGTAAATTTCTAACTTATTGTTCCTTTAACTTTCTTGAAAGTAAAAGACTTTCACTTGTATTTTTTCACTGTCTGGCAGTGGGGATCTGTTTAAATTAATGCCTTAAAATAGCATACCACGGATTGGAAGAAAGAACTACAGATTACTGAGAAGTGGTTCCACTGCAACTCAATGCTGTCTGGGTGTCTGTGCGGCACATCAGCTGGTGGAGTTACAAGGATTTAGACTCTATAATTACTGAACAATAATGAATATAATCTGTGAACCTGAGTCTAACCTGCTGTAAACCACTGCTTTTGTGCTTTTGGGGGGGGGGGGGTGTTATTATGTGTATTTTGTGGATGGGCATTGACTTAGCTAATTATGTAGATACTGGTGTGTTTTTTACACAATAATATAACTTTTTTTTTTATTCTAACATGTTTTACACACTATAATTGTTTGTAAATTATTTCATTTAAAAAAATTAAATTTTAAGCAATGTATATATAGTTATTTGAGGATGCAAGACATAGAGAAGCTCTGATATTACTAAAAATGAAAAACTTTACACTATGTATTGTGCGTTAAAGGTCTAGTGAACAATTTTTCTATCAAGTCACTTTAGCCCCAGTTCAACCAACGCGGTCGGCCACGCACCACTAGGCTCCGCCCACTTGCAAGTGTTTCAGGAGCAGCTTTTGTTGGGGCCAGCCAGGGTTTCTCCGGCCCTGCTCAAGAGCCGGATCAAGCCGATTGGACTTGAGCAGAGTTTTGAGTAAACACACTGCTTTTCACTGATTGGCAGAGGAGCGAGAAGAAACACTAAAGTTTTTATCTAAGAAAGTCCAGAAAAGAACGACAATGTTAATACCAGGACCACTATGAGCAGACTGGGTAAAACTAAAATATAATTTGATGATTTGCAAACCATGAACTACGCCTGAAAGAAAAAGAAAAGAAAAAGCTAACTTTGGCTCTCTATATATGTATCCGATCTGCATATTTATCTAGGCTTTCTCTCATTTTACACACACTGAAAGCTGATAAGTTTGCTGTCTCTAAAGTGTCCATCCATCCACCCCATTTCGTTATTTTTTTAAGAACTGTGCATGCGTGAGACCACCCTACCTACTCTTCCTCCATGCGTGAAAGAATCTCCAAAATACACTCTGGTCTTATTTCTTTCTTGAGGCCTTCTTCTTCTTCTCTTATACTCGTTAGACAGTTCGCTTCTTGCAACTCTCAGCCATTTTCAAAGTATACAGTGAAAGCAGTGGAGCTACAATGAACAGCTGAAATCGAAGCTCACTGGATACTTAAACACTAGAAGTAGACACGTCCAGCAAGAAGAAACCAGCAAGGAATGAGTACGCACACTGGCGTCACAAAGATATGCATGATATACACGGGACCCTCAATAGATAAGAGAGTCTCCTGCTGCATTTCCATGTTTCAGTGAAACAGTCTCATTTACCTGTTGCTCGGCGACAGTGGGCAGCACCACTGACATGACGGCAGACGGGGTCTCCTCCACCGGACCCCTGGTAACAACCAGCTTCACCCTGTTGCCACATTGCCTGAGGACCTGGGCCACCTGCTCGCTGCCCATCCCGAACAGGTCGGTATCTCCGATTCGCAAGATGTGATCCCCACTTCGTAAGCGTCCATCCTGTGATCAAAAAAAAAATGTTTTGATAATATTAACAATACAAACTCTGAAAGATCCTAAACTCAAAATGAGATATACGAGTGCAATTACCTGATCTGCAATCCCTCCAGGAAGTATGGTTTTGACGATAACCCCAGTAGTTTTGCCTCCAACAATACCAAAGCCAAGACCAGTGCCATCATTTACTAACTCAATTGTCTCCACATGCTGCCACTGGGAGAAAAATAATCAAAGACACTGAAATTGACTTAACTGCCATAAGATAGTAACATTTTAAAGATGTTCTGATCTTCTTTTTCTACCTTGCTGGAGTGGGCTGACAAGGTGCTAGCAGCGGAGGGCGTGCGGGACACCGCCGGACTGGTCAGCTGAGGTATCGGCCCTCTGGCCACGGTGAGCTGCACCTCCTCTGAAGCACTCTGCAGGATGCTGATGGCTTGTTGGTGGGTGACAGTGTGATCCAGAGGCGTACCGTTTATAGCGAGGATCTGGTCCGCTTCCTTTAGCTTCCCGTCACTTTTGGAAGCAAAAGACATCAGGATATAATGTGGAAAGTTGTGTTACGTAGCCTATTACATCTTTTCTATAAAATTGCCAGAGTACCGTACTGCTGCAGCAAGGCGCCTCCATTATTACAATCAATGCTGTACAACGGAAGTGTAACGAAATCGCCGGAAGTTGGTCCCAACAGGAAGTTAATGAAGTCGTATTAAACCCACTGAGCTTAAGTTTAGGTTTCTCATCCACTGTTAGGGTTAGCCCTCAGGAGAGGGGATAAATTGCAGGTAATAAATTAGGTTTAGGTATTAAGCCCACTGACTTAATACCTAAACATAACTAAGTTTACCGTAGGTTTCCTTGCCTTTCTCTCAGTCTCCACAAATGTTCAAAACCTCCGGTGTAAACTTCCAGCATTGATAGTAAACATTTGGCTGCAGTAGGGTGGGTCTCTAAAACATATGTTTCATGTCATTACAGATTTTTTTTTCCCACACTTTGAGATTTCCAGTTCTCAAATCAGGATGAATGGGGACATGGATGCACAAACAGATGTGTGGAGAAACGGACAGATGGATGGAGGTACAAAGAAACGGATGGGCGGTCAGAAGTTAAATAAAATGGGATCGATGACGTCTGTTCAAAAGGTATTATTGTTACTATGTAATTCCCTCAACATCTGACAAAACTGTGTTCATTTGGAAAGTGTAAATGGAAGTATTTAAACGCTGTCATGTTTACCAGTGGGCAACACTTCCTGGTTGAATTTCTTGAATAAAGATTCCCAGCTCTCCGCGGTTCTCGCTCTTTAGTCCCACCACGCTGAAGCCGAGGCCCCCAGACTCTGGTTTCTGCAGCTCCACGTGTGTCACGTAGCGACCCTTTTGACATACAAACACAAACGTACGTAATTTCAACATTACCACTCAGAATCTTCTAGGCTGATTTTCTTTCTTTTTGCATGTAAAAATAGTAGTAAAATAAATAAAATGTATTTTGCGCGGGATGTGGAAAAGATTTCAGATGACCGACGTGAAATCGACAAATGGTGAAGATATGGCATTTTAGTCGTCTCCCCTTCAGGTGATTCTACCTGAGCCATAGCGTGGATGATACGCTCATATTCTTCCAGTGACGTTTTGCCATTGATATGTGAAGTAGCTGGGACGTCTGAGTAGGAAGCATGGCTGCCGTTGGCTTTGATGATGTGATCGTTTAGGTCACTTCCACTTCTTGATGGTGTTAAACTTCCCTGGAAAGATAAATGAATGGATTGCTTCTTCACATTTTGTCATGTTACAGCCAAAAACTTTAAAGTCAATCAATCAATCAACTTTATTGTCAATTTCTTCATATGCTCCAGACATACAAAGAGATCGAAATTACGTTTCTCACTGTCCCACGGTGAAGACAAGACATATTTACCAGACTAAGTACACAGACAACATAACATTCAGATAAAAGTAAATAAGAGGGCACATGCAGTGAAGAAATAAATAAAAGCAGCAACATTTGGTTTTAAAATTGTACATGGACAGTCAATAAAATATAAAATTTTAAAAGTTTTGGTTTTAAAAATTTTGGTTTTAAAATTGTACATGGACAGTCAATAAATATTAATGCAAAAATAAAATATTAGTGCAAAGTATTTTATTGGGAATGTATTCCTTTCTCCCACTTCATGCTTATGTACTGCTTTGTGTTTGTCTACCACATAAAATCCCACACACTGAGATTTGTCGATCTAAAGCAGCAAAAAAAAAAGTTCAAGGCGTATGAATTCTTTTTGCAAGGCACTTTATGTATATAAAATAAAAATAATCCTCCATAAAATGACACAAAACAATCAGATCATATTATGAGGAAACCCTCATTTTTTTTAAAAGCTGTAATGTTGTATTGTCTCACTTTAAATACTTCCAGCCCAGCTCAAATGTTCAAGACGGGGGAAGCTAAGACAATAAAAGACAAAGTGCAAGTCTAACAGGAAAACAACGCGGCTCAGTGCTGCTGTGAACGTAAACATTTAAAGAGTTTAATTTTAGAAAATAAGCCTCTGAATGTGGGCTGCCTAAAACCACTGGGACAGTGGATAGCTTGTTATCCCACCACGATTAGCTGGATCTGCGGCCGTCTAATCCCCGAGGAGATAATGGCTCTTAGCCGATGTTCCAACAATGACTCGGCTCCAAATACAATATTTCTACGGTGGCAGGGAAGGGGAGGGAGGCCGTATGGATTCCATAACGCGTTTTAATTACGCCGGCAACGTTTGGCTGTGTGGCAGATGAGCTGCACAAGTGAGACGGCAGTATGCTGATTTTATTAGTCTAAAGGCTTTTAATTACATCCAAGAGGACACGACCTAAAACTATCCTAAATTTGCATCTGGAATTTGTTTATGATGTCCCTAATAAATAAAGCTCCAGATTAGTCCTCAGCAACAGAAATCCACTTAACAGGACGCATCAGTGCTGCAAACCCAACCCTGCGGGCTGCTATAAGTTAGTGTAGCACGCGGCTAAGTTGCTGTCCTCATGCGTGAGCTCTGTTAGCCGGGGCCTGGCTAAGAGGATTAAAGTTCCAGTTTGGTTCTTGCACATTTAAGAAATTGTTTCTGCCCCACTTCACATAGCAGCCGCGGCGGCGGCTGCGGCGGCAGGGCAGGCCTCTTTCTTATCGAGGAGCCGGGGCCCCGTCACCATGGCGACGTGGCGCGAGCAAGGCCTAACTAGCAGAAGCCAGAAGACAAACTGAGCGCCTTTGTGTCTGGCTCTCCTCTCAGAACAAAACACAACATGCCTCTCTCTAAATTGTCTCTGCTTTAGGGAGCCAAACAAGCGCGGGTCGGGTTAGAATCTGATATGAAGATGTAAGACACAGCCGCGGATTTAAGTCTTTTATTAAAATATGTCCCTTCAGCCTCGGTGGAACTCCAAAAAAAAGCGGTCCAGTTTTAGATCTGGAAGGGATCTATGATGAAGAGCGAAGCTCCAATCGCCAAGGCAAAATAACAAATATAAAAAAAAAAATACTGCCACAAGGCACCTTATGATCAAAATTATGTCTGGGGAGTGTGTGTGTGTGTGTGTTTGTGTGTGTGTGTGTGTGGGGGGGGTCTCTCTCATCCCAGTGCCTCCCACTGCATAGCTCGCATATTTTCTCCTGCTTTTCAAATACTTTCCCTGTTCCTTTTTGCGCTCTCACTTAAGAGCTCTTTAGGTCCACTGAAATCCCCTCTCAGCAGGAAAAAAAATCATCTTGAGAAGAACAAAAAATGAGTTTCCCCCACTTGTACCAACCGTCTCTGCTCATGTAGGCATTTCAAATCTGGCCTGCGTGAACCCAGACGTCGATTTGGCCGCAGAAAACACTCGAGGGCTTGAGGCAGAGGGGAGAGAAAACGACTCGGCGCGAGGCAGAAACAGAGTCAGAGAGGTTTGCTGTGAGGACGGCGGCGATACGGGAGGTGAAAATCAGGGCAGAACATGGATGAAGAAATGATTCCAACTCTTTGTTGTTTCTCTATGGCAAAACCTGAATCACATGTTTTAAATGAACATCTCTCATATCATTTATCAAAGATATACACTTTAACTAAAGACTGAGAACAGAAAAAAAAAATTACTAAATGTTTCTTCAGTGTGTTCATTACTTCCTGGTATTATACCCAAAAAAGTTCAATTCAATTCAATTAAATTTTATTTATCTAGCGCCAATTCATAAAACATGTCATCTTAAGGCATTTGCCAAAGTCAAATTGAATCAGAATACACAGATTAGGTCAGATTATACAGAATAGTCAAAGAAATGTCCAATTTAAGGGATGTTCTTAGACATATCGGAGCCAGAGTGCTTTATTAATCTGAATTTCCCCACTGTCAGCGAGGTCTGTAACTCTTACTTAGCAATCCATGACTTCCTTTTTTTTCTGATGCATAAATATAGAGGCAGAGGCAAATTTCTGCCAGCTGGTCTTCAAAACAGGAAAGACGAGAGAACATGTCAATCCAGTAAAGACAAAAAATGTATATAATAAATACTATACTGTACATGGACGTTTTTACAAATCAGTATTTAAAAAGAGCTGTGATAGCAAAGGCTGGATAAGGACACAACTTTGAGCAGCTTGCTTAGAGATGAAAAAAAAAAAACAATCTCCATATCTCACTGTTAAGAGATCTGCAGCACAAGCAGCGACTGACTGTAGGTCACACAACGTGACAGACCTAAAGTTGGGGGGTTGACAACATGTTACCGCGGCTTGTTGGTCAGATGACAGTAAGATTGAGCTGTTCTTTAGCTTTATCACTGCAGGTGGGTCTGCTGTTAAAGGACAAATATGTCGAAAAGTGCCTCATGCCCACATGTATGTATGGCGGAGCAGCCATGGCGCTGGCCTTTGTCAACAAACAGAAAACGGGTCTTTATTGGGTCTCTCAGCAGGACAAGGACCCAAACAGCTAGATTAACACAAAAAACAACAACAGTTCAGCAAACACAAACCAGCAGACCCAAATTCTCCAGAAGATATGTGGGGTGAGAGGAAGGTACAAAGTGTGAAAGGCAACCCGGTCGATCTAGAGAGGTTGTGCAAAAGAGGAGAGTTTAAAAATGTCAGTAGGACATCAGTCATCGAGTCCTATCAGAGATGATTAGTTGGGTAGAGACGCACTGTATCTAGGACACGTGAATGTGTGTGGACCCAATCTAAGGATATGACGTGTTTCTGCTAGCCTAGCTTCATTTGTCCCATCCCCCCAACGAGATACTGCTTCCACCACACTTCACTGCTGGAAATGTGAGAGACTGAACACCTCAGCAAGGAGCCAATCAGTGTAGTATCAGTTTCATCGAATACATTCTCACGCTTTAGAGAGTCCCGAGGGTGTTCTTTAAAAGAAAAAAATTAGTTGACTTTTTTTTTTTTTTTCGGTTTTAAACAAAGAACAGATTCCATTTGGCAACTTGGACAGTAATGTCTGAGTGATCTCCTGTTGCGGTGATGACTGTCTCTCTGAAACTCCCCCACAGGGACCATCGAGTCCCGGCTCCACCCCTCCGCAGTCTCTCAACATGATTTTTGATTTTCTCAACTTATAGCAGCCATGTCCACACTTTAGTCAGCGGTTCCTTCTTTAAGCTCAGAGATTTTTATTCATTGTTTTCACTGTAATATTATGGCATTTTTACAGATGTAAAGAATGTTGCACTTTGCTTACCTTGTGCATCATTCGTATAAAATTGCATAACCTATTAATTGGTAGTTAAAGGTTAATAGGGATTGCATTAAGAGCGTTAATTACCATTAATTAAAGGTAGTTAAACAAGCTTAAATAGCATTCCTAATAATTGATTTTGAGAAATGGCAGAAATTCTGTACATTGTGGGTAAATCCTTTCACATTCTAGTGATGAGTTCAGATACTAGAGTGCCTTGCAAAAACATTAATTTTCCTTTATTTTTCACATTAAACCACAAGATTTTATGTATTTTATTAATTCAGCCAAGATCGACGGCCCTTAAAAAAAAAAATCATGTGCAACGAACTGGCTTTAAAAGTCACCTAGATCAATTAAGCTCGACTCAGATCAGATCAGGTGTACAGTTATGGAGACGAAACCAGGGTTAGGTAAGAAAACAATTCACAAAGCTTTGAACATCTCACAGAGCAGGGTTTGATCTACTATACTAAATGGAAAGAGTACGGCACCACTGCAACTTAAGGGATGGTGGTCCATAAAAAAATTAAAATAAAAAAAAAATGACAGGCCAAGCAAGAAAAGCATTAATCACAGAGAAATCCAACAGGTCCTTTGTTACACTGGAGGAACTGCAGAGACCCACAGCTCAGGTGGGAAAATCTGTTGACAACACAACTATTAGTCCTGCTCTCCACACACGGCTTTCATGGCTTCGAAAGACAACTACTTAATAAATACGCTCCATATGCGTATATTTGTAATTTCAGTAAATATATAGAATCACTGTTGAAACAAGAA
Source organism: Fundulus heteroclitus (assembly GCF_011125445.2). Lineage (NCBI taxonomy): Eukaryota > Metazoa > Chordata > Actinopteri > Cyprinodontiformes > Fundulidae > Fundulus > Fundulus heteroclitus. Next base: position 19,774,744 of record NC_046374.1, on the reverse strand, counting down.
TGCATTTGTACCATTTTCAACAAACCATACAGGGAGCACAGTGAACATTCTGCAGCAGGGACAGGGAAGCCTGTCAGAGTTCACAGGAAGACCCACACAGAGCAGTCCTGAGAGAAACCCTGCCGGAGGCTTCGATATACTGGGCTGGACAGTTGCAATGGAAAGGCTTTGATCTCTCTTCGCTTATTAAAATGGCCCAGTCAAAGTTCAGACCTAAATCCAAAGGAGAATCTGGTGCAAGACTCCACCTGCGCCGGCTAGTTGCAGGCGCTCTCTATCCAATCTGGCCGAGGCTGAGCTATTTGGCAAAGAAGAATAGGAGGAAATTCAGTCTCTGGATGTGCAGAGCTGGTAGAGGATGGCAGAGACTAAGAGACTTGCAGCTGTGATTGCAGCAAAAGCCCGTTGTACAAAGGACGGACTCGGCAGGGCGCGGTTTTCTGATTTTTATTTCTAAAAGAAAATCTTCAAAAAACATGTATCCTTTTCTTTCCACTCCCCAATTATGCACCGAATGACAATAAAGTTTCTGATTGCACCATTATAAACAACAAAATGCTTGTGCAAAGCAGGATGAGGAGTGTTTTTTCATCAAACATGTCCAAAAAAAAGGCTAATGTCTCAAAACGCTTCAACACCCAAGCGGCGGGTGCTGATGTTGCATTCTTCGCATCTTAGAAAAGCAAGAATTGCTCTTATGCTACAGTAACGTAAACAACAATGAGTGAGTATTCCATTGTTGTAGTTAACAACTCCAGTGGTGGGGGGGAAAAAAAGAAGAAGAAGAAGGACAAGGTGAGAGATGGTGTTACAGGGGGTTGTGTCAAACCTGGTCTCTGAGATGCTGGACGGACTTTTGCAAGGCCAGGATCTGGTGGAAGAGCGGACTTTGAAGCACCGATCTGAGCAGGCTGAGCTTCTCCTCGGTGGGCACCTCCCCCCGCTCCTTCAGTTTGGCCTGGAGACGCTCCACCGCCTGCAAGGCACGCTGCGTATCTGCGAGCCGTCGCATATTTCAGTGACAGAGCCGGCCGGAGCGCAGGAGAGGGGAGGCAGGGGGAGAAACAGGCGTGGGAGAGACGGTTCTTTATTAGAAAAAGGCTGGGAGGGAAGTTGTTTTATCATTCTTTAGCATTACGCTTTGCAAAACAGCTTTTCATCATTTTCTTCACTGTAACTTGTACATTTCTAACATCGATTTATGCTTCAAACCCACGGGAATGAATGGATAGAGCCGTACACTGCAAAAAGAGAACTAGAAATAATTATAATGTTCTTAAAATGAGTGTATTTGTCCTTGATTTGAGAAGGTAAATAAGATGATTTGCCAATGGAATAAGATTTTTGCACTTAATAACCAATTCATCTCAATCATCTTATTTCAAGTGCAGGATGTCTAATTACCTTATTTTAGGGGTAAAAATACTCTAACTTTAAGAACATTTTACTTATTTTACGTTTTTGCAGTGTATAACCACAAACTAGGCTTAGCTAAGGCTGACGGGCGCTTAACAGAGCTTGCCGTATCGAAATCGTGCCGCCACAGGTTTTGCACAAAAAGCAAAAAAAACTCAATCTTTTAACGCTCTGCTTGCTTACGGAGGAGCCCCGCTTCCTTTTCTTGCTGTCAGGGTCAACGGTGGCCATGCCTGGGAGCAAAGAATGGCTATCGGGACGGAGAGATAAGAGAGGCCTGCTGGACCCCACACATAAGCTCCACGAGTCAAGCAACTCCGGAGCGGCTTGTTAGCGAGGAAAGGGCCGGCCGGTGGCGCCTTTTCCGAGGAAAAATAAAGCAATTTCTGCAGCCGGCCAACTGTGACTAACACCTAGCAGGGCACGCACAATGGTCCGCAGCTCCTTTTTTTCCACTGAGAAGCTTTGTTGTTGCAACAAAGATTGCAAATAGGGCCATAACACTCGAGCTTCGGCAGATTTAGCTTTTGTCCGCCGCGGGCTCAGAGCTCGTAACCGTGGCGTTTTCATCGTCTTTTACCTCGACGTGGATAATGAAGAGTCCCGCCAGCCCGTGACACGTAGCCGCTCTCTGCGTTCAGTTGTTTCTGAACAATAAAGCACGCAGGGTGGTGCTGAAGCATGTTCAAAATATTAGAAAAGCACCGATTGCTGTTTGGTAGAGCCCCAGCTATTTCAGATCTCGTTTTTTTTTTTTTTTTTTTGCAAATGTCAGAATGTAATCTACCACCTGTGGCTTCAAAGGAACTGACTAAACTCCAGCCTCTGTTACTGAGCGGCAGAATGAGCGGGGGACGTTTCTTTTCATGGTTTTTCCCACTGTCCAAATGTTTCCTTTGGGTTGATTTGCAACACACAGCTCACTTTGTGTCTTCTTCAGTACGTAACAAGGTTGACTGCCGGGCTTGCCATAGAGAGAATTAGCCAATGAACTACGGCGCGATCAAGCACAGGGGGGAAAAAAACAATGTGTGCTGATTTATGATGCATTCCGCTGGGAGGGAACGAACGCATAAGATGTGTTTTAAAGCACTTGTTTAAGGTTCCTTGACAAAACTTTGATTTTTCGGTACTTAAAGTGGATTCAGGAACCAGAAATGGAGAGTCTTTCTGTATGGTCCGCTCATGTTTCAAACACCAGGAGCAGTGATAAAAAGTCTTTTGTTACATGTCGATATGGTCAATTACTAAGAATTAATAACCATACAGTCATCTACCGGAAACAAACTATTTTTGAGAGTTTTACTTTGGTGTGGTTGGAGGCCTGAAGAAAATATGATTTGTTGGCCAAACCAGTTAAAGGAAAAGTTATCTCCCTTTGGTATAAACCTAAACGATGTTTGAGCCGCTGAATAAATAATGGTAAACGCTGGCTTTAGTTCAAACGAGCTGAAACGCCAGTTTCCAAAGCTGTCCTGAAAACTGGGCCGCGCGTCGGCTTTTTAAGGAAGGGAAGCTGGCAGCACCCATTTGCCTTCCTGCGTGACAAATAAATCTTTCAAAGGACACACAAATAATTGCATTTTCCGCAATGTTATGAGAGATGGCGACGCCGGCAGTTTCATCCCCGTGCCTTGAACCGCATCCAGAGCCTCTTACGCGGCTTCCAGAGAATCCCAGCAGGAGTCGAACGTGCAGCACAGAAACACGCAAACCTAAATGATTCAGCGAAACGCGCACGGCTGGAAAAATGAAGACTCGGGTCGAGCTGTAAAAGCATGCGTCAAGTCTAATCTACTCATTTACTGCTTCAACGTACACATCTTGCGGATCTGGTTGAACTGTGAATTAAAATAAAAAATAAAAAAGGAGAAACTTACCGACTGTTTCAATCATTTTGAAATCACCAGGTGATCATGAAGTCTTCTCCTTTCCCAAGGCCTGGAAAATGAGCAAGACGTTAAGTTAGGTCACGCACTTCTGCTACTTTAGCTGCACCTTAACATAAACAAAAATACCAACGGAGCACAGATTTGCACTTCTCATAACATATGAATGGAACAGCGACACACTTAAAAAAAAAGCGGAAAGAGCTTTTCCTCTGGAGCATCCTACTCCTCTACGTCTGAAGAGGAGCGCACCTCCGCTGTAGTAGTCATCCGTTTTTTGTTGGGCTAATCCTCGTAGAGCTGATTGAAAGCCAGCTAATTTATGTTCTCCTGCACCTCGGTGAGACAAAAGGGGTTTAAAATGTGGAAAGGTCCGCCTGATCCCATCAGACGTCTCGTTCCGTTCCCATGTTCAGAACAGAACGTTCGTATCGTCGTCCGTCTCGCGAAGGCTAGCGGCTTTATCAGTTATTTTGAAACCCGGGTAACACCCGTCTTATATAATGACTTCAGCCTCCGGTTTCTTGCTTTTCTCCCTCGTTTTTTTTTTTTTTTGGGAGGATAGCAAACCTTAAAGCAACGTTGAGAGCCGGGTGACATTTTGCAAATGCACTCCGGGACAGAGGCCTTGTGCTGTCTTAAAAACGTCACGGTGGAACGTTTAAGGTCACAGACGGCGGCTTTAACTCGGGGTTCCTCGAGTGAAATGAACTGAAAGGAACAGAACGAATCTGGTCGGGACTTCATATGCTTGTCCTGGAAAGCCTCCTCAGATGTTTTATTGTTTTGTGGCTCCATCCAGAATGCCTTTTGAGCATGTTAGTACCCCTAAAGCGTTTCCTCGGCGTATTTCGTTCATTTTTACCTTGTAGACCATCACTGTGATAGACTTTCCGCTGAAAATGAAGCACGCTTTAGTTTTCTACTTCATTTATGACTTAGGAATCTGAAAAGTGTGGCATGCATTTTTATTCAGTCCCCACTTATTTGGCAGAATGACTTTGTTTCTGCTATCACAGCTTACAAGTGTTTTAAGGAATTACACTGTCTTGCAAAAGTATTCACCCCCTTGGCTTTCTATCTGTTTTGTTACATTCCAATTTGTAAGTTAAATGTTTTTTTAATCTTATTGTATGTGATGGATCTGCACAAAATAGAAAACTGGTGTGTGCATATTCTATGCCCCACAAAAAGGTTCTGGTGCAACCAATTACCCTTAAAAGTCACATAGTTAAGTGATATAAAGTCGTCCTGTGTAAGACCAAGGAGCTGTCCAAACAAGTCAGGGACAAAGTTGTTGAGACATACAAGTCAGGGTGGGGTTATAAAAACATACTTAGAATATTTGATGTTCCCCCAGAACACAATCGAATCTATCATCTCCAAATGGAAAGCACATGGTTCCACAACAAACTTGCCAAGAGAGGGCCGCCCACCAGAACTCACAAACGGGGCCAGGTCGGCAGATTTCCACAGTAGAGTCTGTAGGACCACAATAAGCAGTACACTCGACAGAGCTGGGCTTTATCGAAGAGCGGTCGGAAAAACGCTATTACATGGTGATGAAAATAAGAAGGCACTCATTGAGTTTGCCAAAAGGCACGCGGGTGACTCCCCAAATGTATGAAGGAAGGCGCTCTGGCCAGAGGAGACTGAAATTGAACTTTTCAGCCATCAAGGAAGACGCTAAGTCTGGCTCAAACCCAACACATCCCATCACTCCAAGAACACCATCCCCACAGTAAAACACGGTGTTGGCAGCGTAATGCTCTGGGGATGTTTTTCAGCTCCAGGGACTTAGAAACTGTCCAGGAGCTGAAAAACCTGGACAGGTCGCCAGTCTATCGCAGTAAATACAGAGATATTTTTTAGCAAAACCTGTAACAGTCTGCCTCTAATTTGAGATTAGGATGGAGGTTCACCTTCCAGCAGCACAATGACCAGAAGCATAACGCTAAAGCAACACCCTGGTGTGTTTATGGGGAAACATTTAAGTACGTTGGAATGGCCTAGCCCAAGTCCAGACCCAAATCCAATTGAGAATCTGTGGTTGGTCTTGAAGGTCGCTGTTCACAACCATAATCAATCCAACACGAAGAAGCTGAAGGAGATTTTCCTTGAGTAATGGACACAAATCCCAGTGGACTTATTGAAAGCCACTGTGTAGCTGTAACAGCCGCAAAAGGAGGCTCTACAAAGTAGGGATGGGGCCGATATGATCCAGTATCTGTATCAGGTTCCGAAACCAACATATTTTACGAATCTGAAAATTCCATTCCAACTTAACCCATTTCCGATCTATAAGCTGTGCCGTGATATTTTCTACTGGAGAGTCTCCCAAGTCTCTGCCGGCTGCTCTGCTAGCTGGCTGCTAACTGTGGAAGGAATTTCCTAAACAGAGTCGTGTTGCTCCTCCTCTCGTGACGGAATCCATACACTGTTTACAAAGCTGTTGTACTGAAAGGCTGAAACTCCTGTGCGACCTACAATACAACGGACTTAAACATCTGAAAAAGGCCCCACTGAAGAGCACAGGGATCTTAGCCAGAGGGGAAGCCGTGCGCCGAGTCTCGGACTGTCCGCAGACTTTATAGTCAGGGTTGCCAAATTCCTACATTTCTTGTTGTGGTAAAGTCATACATTTCCCACACTTACTGTCAATGCATTGCATTACATTGAAATGACTGTTGTCATTTCAAATTTTAACTTTTTGCTCTCTCTCTTTTTTCTTCATAGTAGGTACACCTGGTCTGGCGTTCTGTTAGCTGTGACATCATCTAGAAAAGACAGATCAACCGCTATTACCATCTAATGTAGAACAGATTACTGGATCAATGTTTGCTTCTGTGCTTTTTTGTCCGTCTTGTTGTGTCTCTGCTCTGTCTTCTGTAACCCTCAGTCGGTCGAGGCAGATGACCGTTCATACTGAGCCCGGTTCTGCTGGAGGTTTTCTCCGGGCGCTCTTGTTTCCCCTACCACCAAAGACATGCTGGTCAGGTCGGCCATTAGTGGTGGTGTGCTCAGTCGCAGCGACTCAGGCTAACCCTCCATCTGATCTACGAAATTCCATTGAAATGTCATTGTATGTACATTGTATACATACAATGTACATACAATATATTATACATGTATAACGATAAATAAAGCACTTCATCGGCAAATATTCATATGACCCTGTCAGATCGGACATGATGTGTCAGAGCGGAGAGTTGCGTGCTGTGACGCAGCCTTTTCGCATCCCAATGCTAATGCTAGCTTGCATGTAGCACAGTTCAGCATTTTAATTTTCCTATCTGCCTGCCAGGGAAAGTTTCTCCCAACAATGTTTCTGTGTTTATCGTGTCTCTGTTTTCTTCTGGCTGTTCTCCGCATGTTAGCAGACTTTGGGCCAGGCGTGCGTGTGCGGCTGCAGAGAGGATACGGGAGTGTCTGTGTGCGCTGCGGTGGTAAGGACTGCGAATAGTTCAGGCTATATAGATTATTCAAATCTGTATCGTTGAATAATTAATTTTTTAGTATTGATCATATTGAAGCACTGATTATTTTCGACAACCGTACTATATACCATCATTTGTATCACTGTTTCTATTGTATAAAAAAACCCACATTTAAAATAAATAACGACGCTTAGCCTGGCGGTTGGGCCCATAAAGCCTGACGGGCGGCAAGGTTTGTATACCCTGGGTTTACATGTAAATTAAATTTTTTTTTATCTCATCTGACCACAGCCCCTTCTTCCGCACTGTTGCTGCGTCTCTTATATGGCTGGTCGCAAACTGGAAGCCGTAGCGTTGCAGTCAAGACCACCTATACAGAGACCGTGACCGGACCGAGACTTTGAGGGAAGCGAGACCGGGACCGAGACCTAGACGAGACTAATGTAGCTGTTGCTACAAAACCTTTAAAGAAAATCTAAAAGATCAGTTTTGTCAAAGTGAAAAAAAAAAAAAAAAAACAGGGGGTTACATGCAGAGAATAACAACAGCCTGTAGCCTCATTTGATACCTAACACGAGAAACTGTCCAAAGGATGCGGACAGAGACGAGACTAGGATCAAAACCAAGACCGGTCGTAAGAATCACCATCAGTGTCCGAAATCAACTTCCTGATTCACCGGCCAAGTTGCCCGGTAGATGTAAGAATCAACCGGCCAAGCGTGTTTTTCACTGGCCTATATGTTAATTCTGGCTGACCCCGGCTAAATATCTCCACATAATCCCGCTAGGTCATTAGCCCGGGCTAATCGCTAGTTGCTAGCGAACGGACATGACGTAGTTGCTGTAGTTCTCGCGTCACGTGCGCGTGCCTGTGTACGTGCCCGTTTGTTGTCGTACGGGCTGAAAGCAGAGGAACATAAAGAAGCATCCGCCCTAATGATGACTGATGGCTTATTTGGTGAAAACATTTACTCGCTGTGTGGCAGCTAGCCCTCTGAAATTTACTTGCCAAACAGAAAACTGACTCGCATTTGGCGTCTGACGAGTGTTAATTTCGCACCCTGATCGCAACACTAGCAAAAGCAGCTACTTGTTGCTCTCCTCGTCCCTAAAGGCCAGATTCGGTGAACTTGTGACTTAACAGTCAAAGAGGTTCCCCCACCTTAGCGACGTAACTCTGCAGCTCCTCCAGAGCTCCCATGTGCTAGCACCTCTAAATAATGGCGCCATCCAAGAATATCCGAGTAAAAGTGGGCTGACAGCAAATGCACGCCACACGTTTCAGATTCCGTCTGGTGGTGCGTTTTTGAAGTGTTTTACGGCGTCTTCCCACCTCACAGCCACAGTTTTCGGCTGCAGGGTGACAAAATGCAGGAAGGTCTGAGGAGTGAGAATACCGCCGCGTGTCGTAACGGACTTAAAGAGCAGGGCTTTGTCTAAGGCATGACTCAGAGACGGCACCACAAGCAGAAGGAGATTGGTCAGAGGTGGACTCAAAAGCAGGTGATGCGTTCACTGCAGCCTGTTTCTTTGGCCACAGTTTCTGACCTCTGACCTCACGGCCCGTGAGTTCACAGCAGTGCAGAAACGAAAAAGGGTTGACACTTTAATGCAGGCAGAGCTGCCGCGACAGAAGCGATGATTCACCCCCAAGGTCTGACAAAGCGTCTTACTTTAAACCGCGAACACCTCACTTTTTTTGTTGTTGTTGTTGTTTTTGTTTTTTTTTAGAACAAGGCTGAGGGGAAAAAAGTATCGGTTTCTGATTTAAGTTTGCTTGTAAACCCCGCCAATGTTTTGCTATTATGTTTGAAAACAGCCCTCCCTCGCCTGGGTCAATCCGCTTTGCCTCAACTCCTCCTCCTTCTTCTTCTTCTTCTTCTTCTCCTCCTCCTCTTCCTCCACCTCCTGCCGCCGAGCCGAGGCTGCTTTGCTCCGGCTCCTTCCTCCCCATCTCTCCGTGGAGTGTGGAGTGGGGAGGGAAAAAAGCAACAGGCTTTCCGAGCAGAACTTTGATAAGTGCGGGAGTTTGGGGAGAACAGAACAGCGGCTATAGTCGGCATAGTGTGTAAAAAAAAAAAAACACAGACGTTTAAATCCGGTTTAAACTCGCCTACACCGACCCTCCCCGGCAGCAACAGGCGTCCCATTATTTCTCTCTCTAATTAGCGAACACGGCGACGAACATGGCGCGACACGTTTGTTTGTTTTTTGTAGCTCAAAACAACAATTAAAGAGGACGCGATATAAAAAAAACTGTCCCACAAAGATTCACTTACATGAGTGTGGAGCTGTGTGTGTGTGTGTTTTCTTTTTTTCCTGTCCTCTTCCCCCCTTGTAGTTTCCCGTGTCGTCCTGCGGCTAGCGGCGGCCGCACTGACCGGGGCTTAGAGAGAGAGAGACGGGGGCGTAGAGTAACTGGATCCTCTCCGCGGACATGTTCGGCTGGGGCGGAAAAGGCGCCGCTTGCTGGCTGCCCTCCTCACACCCCACAGGAGGAGGAGGGGGGGCAAAAACACGCCAGCCGGACATGGCTGCCTAGCAACCGCAGTACAACAAACTCACCTATACTGGCATATATATTTTTACACTCACCGTATAATCTGTTTATTAAGGAATAATGCAGTTTGCTCCGTTATGCAGAGTTTTCCTACTCTTTCTGGACAAGAATAAAAGCTTTTTTTTTTTTTTTAGTATTTCTCTACTTTTGATTAGTAGAAAAAGAGAAAACAAGAGTATTGGAACTATTTATGTTTTCTGCCACATAAATTCCCCTGAAACACATAAATCGGAATTTCTCCTTACTCCAAAGTTTGGTTTAGTGAATTACTCTCTTAGAAATGTATTAGTTTGTTTATTTCTCATTTACCCACAGATTTAGATTGTTATTTAGTTGGTTAAATACTTAACAAAATTCTTTATAGATAGAGAGACATGTCTTAATACCTGTGTCATATTCATTCTATTATATAAATATATGTATGTATGTATGTATGTATATATACATATGTTTTTTTCCATTAAAGATGTGTTCAGTATATTGATTTTCAATTGCTTATTAACTTTGGTTGTTTTATATGTTTTCCTTTTTCTGTATATATTTACCCTTTCATTTCATAATGTAGAACAGATTCCTGGATCAATGTGAGCTTCTGTGCTTTTTTTGTTATTGAATTATTCAGGTATTGAAAAAAAAGAGGTATTTATATGTATTTTATGACTTATTTATGTATTAGTTTATAAGTAATTTTTAATATTTTTATTCATCTACTTAACTATTTATTTACTTGATTAATTGCTAACATATTTATTTATAATACTTGGGGATTGTTTTTATATATTTTTATATTAATTACTTATTTGTATGTTGCACTGTTTATATTTGATTATGCTCATTGCTAAGTTTTTTATATTGATTACAATACTTAACTTGAAACTCTAGAGTTTAGATTGTTTTTTCATGCAAGATTCATGCATGGTTTACATAGTGACCATTTGACCACTTCACAGAACTATTTGCTGCGATTTTAAAGTTACATCCTTTTACTCAAGCATAAAAAGTATCCAACTGAGCAAAAATAAAAATATGATCATGAGAATTGAAATATTTGGAATTTCAAAATGAATCTTTATACAAAGCTTTAGTATAGATTTTTGTCCTCTTTCTACTTTTTCATTCAGTAGGTAATGACAAAAATGTCGAAACATTTATTGCTCACATCAATTGTCTCTAAAGTATGGCCAAGGTTATATGGGTTGACAATATGCACCTAAAATATATAACAATATTTTGTGGTATTTCCAGTACTAAAGATTCAATTAAAGTTTCATTCCTTTTCACAGTTTCTACAAGTTAAAAAGTTGAACTTCTGGTCTAACCTAGAGCTTTTAACACAGAATGCCTCAGACTTTTCCTTATGGACATACAGTACTTGCATAGTCCTTTCATCCACTTTACCAAGTCTTGTGTTAATCTTGTAGTCATAGCTATCTTTTACACTACAAGTGCATATGTTCCGATGCTGAGGTTTTTATGAATAACAACAAGCGTGGACCCTATGATTTTTCATTAACCATAACATGTTGGGGAAAAGAGCAGAAAAATATTATTTACCACTTTCTTTAGTACTTTTTTAATTTTCATACAAATTAACCTGTAGGGAGTTTTTTTTTTTTTTTTTTTACATTTAAATTTATTGAATTATTTCTAATTATTTCTTTACTTACCCAATATTTATAACCTTGTTTATTTTTGGTTAATTTGTTTATTTACCTATTTATATTATATTTCATTTATTTCTAATGAAATGACATTTATGTTTACATACAGTTATGTATATTTATTTACTACATTTTTGTACGAACATTGATTTATTTTAACATTTTAGTTCTAAGATATTAGACAGCTAAAGGTATTTATTTATTTCCTTACTGATGGCAAGTTTGGTTTTTTTAGGGGTGACAGTGGTGCAGGAGCTATGGATTTCACTCTGTAACCCGTGGATTGCGGGTTCAATCAGTGGAAAAATAGCTTGAACGACAACATGTAAACGTTTCAGCTTCTTCTGATATCATGTTGGACAGTGCCTCAGTTGAAGCAAACTGCTTTCACATAAGTCCTGTTTTTACATGGTGTGTGGGGAATTTAAATTATAGCCCTGAATAAACAAAACCAGACATTTTGCACTGCTGATGCTAATCGTGTCCCAATGACGGACTAGAATCGTGAAACTCTATTACTGTTAAAACTTAATATTTTCAATTGAAAAGTTTGGGCAAACTGGTTGTGCATACAAAGGAAAGCTTCAATTATTCTTTAAGTAGTATGCCCCGAGGTTGCCTTTTCTCCTTTAAATCTCTTCCATATGAATATAATTGAATTGCATAAATGGTGCAAAGATGCAATAACAGTTGAACAAGTTGAGCTTGGGCTAAATTGTGCTGTTATCCACAGGGTTATCCTGTGGATAATAGGCCCTTTCTGCAGAAATGTTATAACAAAAAAAAGCCTTTTTAAGGAAAAGTGAACAACAGTAAAATGTAGTTAGCAGAGACAAAACATTAATGACGTTGCAGAGAAATGGGTCCTTGGAATTACGGTCTGAGAGACCCATTAAGGTCCCAGGTGCACTAGGGTTACTGTCAATGTGCCTTTCACAAAGCACCTTGATAGAGTCTTTCTATAAAGAAAGTTTTATACATATAGCCATAGATTTAAATCATTTAAAAGCCTGAGCTAACTTATGGAAGAAGGTGAGGTCTGGTGAGGTCAGATGAAACCAAAACCAAATGATTTGGCCCCCCATGTAAAATGCAATAGGCAGCGGGAAAGAAAGACCGTACAGCAATGTGAAAATTTGCAATGTGAAACGTGGTGGTAGAACCAGCATGCTGTGGGAATTCTTTTCTCCAGCAGGGACAGGGAACTTGGTTATAGTGGATGGGATGGTAGGTTGAGCAAATACAGGACAATCATGGTAGAAAAACCTGCTAGAGGTGGCAGAAGGCTTAAAACTGGGGGGGAAGGTTCACCTTTCAGCAGGAAAACAGTCCTAAACGCAGAGCCAGAACAACAAATTCATTGTTTTAGATCACAGCATGATCCTGTACTAGAATGTCACAGTAAAAGCCTTGACTTTAATTGATGATCAGTCGCAAGAGGTCAGGCAACTTCAACGGAAGTTGTGTTCGTTGATTTAATACATGCTGGCCATTTTCTGTAGTCATTACCTCCAAATAATCATGTAGAAATAGGTAACATGGCCTCATAAATTGTACATTGGTAAGATAGTGTGAGTTTCATCACAAGTGCATCATTTATGCAAAGATATATTTTTTCGTCTTCTAATATTAAGATAATGCCTGTACTTCGTTACCTGACTCTGCCAGATAGATTTGCTCCGCATATCCATCTGGAAACCTTCCGTTGAAGTAATTTTGGGAAGGGGCGAAAATACTGGTTAGCTGATTGGCCTATGTTGGTGATAGACGGGCCAAATAAACCAATCAGATTCGTCGTCGCTCGTAACACAGCGACGACGAAAACACAACCACAAGCCAAGCTACTCTTGCTGCTGCAGGTAAAGGCTCGTTAGCTCAGCAAAGAAATACTCTGTAATTCCGATAAAACTTGCTCGATAGCCACGCTAACGCTAGTTTCGTCGGCTGAAGCCGCCATGTTCTTCAGACTGAACTGTCGCGCTTCTCGTTGCGTCACACCTCAACCCGCCTCAAAGCCAACGCTGATTGGACGTTCGTTTGGTGAACGGCTCCAAATTTTCTTTAACGGAGGGTAGCCAGACTGATCTGCGAGTGAAACCTTGAAAGCTCGCGAGATCAGGATGGTCTCACGAGGCTATGTACTTCGGGCATTCTAGTGGGCAATCTGTTAAAGCTGTTATGGTACTCTACTAACAAGAAGAAAAATATTCCCCTAACTTCTAATGCAAATATGAGAGCACTGAAACTGCATTGTGCTAATTGCATTTCCATATTTTTATGGTAATCTATGAAGAACTTACTTTACATCTAGCTCGTCAGACATATACCACTGAGCGCAAGATTCTTCCTTTGCTGCTGATGCGGCTATCTCACTGAGCAGGGGGGGGGGTTGGGGGGATATCTGTAAAAAGATTTCTGCAGCAGGGTCAAGGACACTAGCCACTACCAGGAAGCTGATATGGACCAAATCCTTTCATCGTCTATATCCTTCTTTAACTTCCCTTTTATCCACCCTGTAGCTCCTCATTTACTCTGACAATCAGTCCGTTTGCTAAGAGAGCTCTGGCTCAGCAGGACATTATGAAGCAACTGAAGCAAGAATAGGAGACTGGAGATGTCCCAGGCAAGAGCTTCTGCTGGAGAATCAGGTTAATTTTGTCCTCCCCAGTGTGTGTTTTCCCCCCCTTTCCCTTCTGTGTGTTGTCATGTTCACAGGTGGTGTGAGGCGGAGGCGGAGCCATCAGTGTGCTCTCCCTGCTGACAAGAAGCACCTGTTGGCTATCAAACGCCCTCAAGCTCCAGCTTAAAAGACTGGTGGCTCCAGCCACACTTCATCTGTCCGTTCTTTAACAGTGGTAAACTGGGGGCTATTTTTAAGTAAAGTCAAGTGTAGCGGTGTGGCCAGTTTCCAAGATCAACTCATTTTTTGTCTCTCATCACAGCAGGATTGCTCCACCTCATGCTTGTCAACAGATTCAACAATCCTCCCCTGCAGTATCGGGCTACGTCCGCACAAAGATGAGGTGCATCCGCAAAGGTACTTTGTCAGTTAGGCAGCGTGTCCACATGGCTGCGGTGTTTTGGGAGACCATAATCAATAATTTTGTAAATCGGGTCCCAGAGTAAATGCATTTTAAAAAACTGGTGTCATTAAAATGCCGGCTTTTCTGTGTCCATGTGTAAGCTGAATATTTTCTTTCTACGACGACGTCGTAGCTTCACCTCGCTCCATAATCCGCATGCGCCTCACTCTCACAATTTATTTATTTATTTATTTGTTATGGCTGTTAGCAAAGTCCTCAGTCTCTTCCTTTCTAACGAGTCCTCTGACAACCCACATAAGATCACGTTGACAATGTGTAAATGTTTGTGTCTGTGTTTACTTCACAGGAGTTGTCTGTGCATGCCTGGTGTTTTTTGCATATTTCTTTGGCTGTGTCACAGCACCACCAATGGGCCTGGCATACCTACTACGGCCTTTTCAGTTTTGCAGCATCCTCCAGGGTGGACGCGCGTTTTTTTTTTCTTAATCGTTTATGAAAGTTTACCTGGCAATCACTCAACTACAAGTTACTGTTGTGTCGTCTCTGAACCAGTCTTTCACCTATTATAGCACCTTCAGCTTTAGGAATTTTTTTGTACGAGCCTGTCCGCAATCGTTAATGAAAGCATCTTAGGGACATGAAGCCAAACAGCAAAGATGGGAACCTTTTGCAAAAACTTTATAGAGCGAGAAAATTTATACATTTTTCTCAGATTAAATATTCCTAATGAGCCCATTGCTTAAAATTCTCACCAGATGACAGCAGCAGCAAAAGTAATCCTCACATACACGTAAATAAGGATAGAAAGGTTCACAAGTGACGATTTATAACATTGATTGGGTCAAGAATTAAACACACAAAGACAGCGATGTGCAAAGTGGTGTAAAAATCCCCAAAACCAGCTGAAATCTGTCAATATTCAGTTATCTGCAAAACAGTCTCATTTAGCTTAATATTAATTTATGACCTATGGCTTCCTATTATCATACACATTGGTTTGTGATATGGTTGGAGAAAGCAGAGATGTTCCCATGAGTGCTGTTTGAGACATGATCTGGAAATGGAAAGATCCTAACCATATGCCGGCCATGGACAAGTGTTCCCTGTGTGATTTCTTACGGATGTGTCAAAGGAGTTGTTCGTGAGCATGCGTAGAGTATTTCAGAAAGACCTATTGTTCCATGAAAACAGAAAGTAATGCACTCAACCACAATGGTCTATCCACACTCAATGCACAAGACTCCACCGATGAAGAAAAGCATGTTAAAGTTTGTTTAAAATTTACAGCAGAAGATTTGGACAAGCCAATAAAATGCTAGGAGAATATAATCTGGTCAGAGGAGGCCAAACCTGAAGAATTTAGATGGCACTGGACACTGTTTGGAGGTAGAATGGTTCTGCACATCACCACCCTCCCCCCCAAAAAAACATGCCAAAAGTGAAAGGGTCGAATGTTGTGATGGGGGCTTTCTTACAGCATATGGTCCTGGTCCAATACAAACGAATGAAGGGTGGATGGAGACAAATATATTTTATAATCCTTTAAAAAGAATCTCAAGATGAAACAAATGTGGATTTCTCAGCAGGACAATAGTCTTAAACACACAATCCAGGATTTGTTTAATAGGTTTCAGAAACAGAAAGTGAAACTGCCTGACCTAGGCAATTGCATTAGGTCAGGCATATGAATGGTTTTATATTTTTAATAAATAATCAAGTGTTGTTCATTTACATTTATTTTATTCTCATGTACGATCCTGAACCTTCTCTACACACAAAAAAATAATTTCTTCATATTTTTGCATGCTGTGCAAGCACATATGCACACACAGAGTTTTTTTTAAAGGCCTGGGAAAGTGTTTTAAAATTTCCAGGTCATTTCAGTGTCTTGGGCTGGAGCTTAAGAACCTTGAAAAATAATAATAATTTTTCACAGTTTCTTACATGTGCTGGCACTCCGGTAACTCCAGGGTACTTAATTTGGCAATATGATCCAGCCTTAGTTTGTGAAATACATCAATAACAAATTAATAAGCATAAAATTATGGTCCATCTGTTGCGTTTCTGCACCGTTCTCACTAAATAAAAGCTCACATTCAGAAACAATCTCAGCCCAAAATGATATGCACCACATTATCTACTTTCAGCAGTTATCCCTGGTTATTGCAACCATAAGCTGCAGAAAATAAAGGCAAAGTTGCTCCCTCTGAGTTTACTCCTGTCAGCTCCTATGCTAGCCTGGCGTAGGAGAGACCCATCCAACATGGCGCTGATGCAGGATGCGCTCCAGCACGTAATGATGCATCTACATATATGTCTATGTTGCATACCCAAAGCTAATGGGGAGGTTCTGAAAATCAATTTAGAAAGAGGTTGTACTTCAAATAAATACTTTGCACTTGACTGTATCAATCTTTGAAGTGGAAGAAAAATTATCAATGGTTTAATAGTATATTTTACTAAAATACAAACAAAAAACTAAAAAGGGTGGCAACATATGGTTCAGCAACCTTTTGCTGGAATTAGAGGACCTTTGGTTCCGCCTGCCAGCTCTGCACATCTAGAGACTGATATTTCTTCTTTGCAAAATATCTTAAGCTTGGACAGACTGAATAGAGAGTTTTCAGTTTAAGTTTTCATTTGTGCTGGAAGCCTCATATAAACAATATAAACATTGGACAGTCTAAAGCATTTGCAATATTGTAGAAGACCAAAGACATTCTAATTTAGAACAAAAACAACTCCATACATCCTATAATAAACAAAGTGTTGGATATTTGTAGGAATAGAATTTAGAAAACACAGGAGCTCCGACACATAAAATTGTCTCACTTGTTTGTTTTTTAAAAGAAAGTCAGAAGAATATAATTAAATATTTGTGGGATTTTTTTTCTCAGTCTGCATTTTTTTTAATGTTATTGTTTTGTCTGTAAAGCCAAGTTTAATAAATGGGTGCGCCCAAGTGTGTTTCCCAAAACAGGCGCTGGATGTTAGTGTTCATGTAAAAGCAAAAAGTTGTGGCCAATAAAGCACAACTGTGCTGGAGTCAAACATTTCCATGTTAACAAATTTATTTATTTTCTGTCTGCATCTTTTTTAAAAGGCCTCACATCGTGGAAACTGGTCTTAAATTCTGGTAGCCTTAAACTGTGGTCACGGGCCACAAAAAACTATTCTGAGGGTCATAAACACCCTCTGATCCGAACCATTCCGCTGTAGCTCTGAGATTTATTTAGGATCGCTGCCGTGAGGTGAACCTCTGCCCCAGCCTTAAATCTTTTGCAGACTCAAACAGGTTTTCTTTGAGGACTGTCCTTTACTTAGCTTCATCCGTCCCCTCGTCAACCCTGATCTGCTTCCCTTTACTTACTAAGGAATACCCTCCTCATGCACTTTGGATCGTCTTTACTGAAAAGTGCTATATAAATAAACTTGCCGTGCCTCACTACATGATGCTGCTACAACCATGTTTCACTGGATGTAGGCATGATGGGTTGCAAGTGGGATGTGGAGTATCGATTCTCCATTAATTAAGTCAATTTTTGTGGAGTGCACAACTAACAGCTGTCATGTCAAGAGATTCTCCCACCTGAGCGGTGGATCTCTGTGGCTCCTC
Source organism: Fundulus heteroclitus (assembly GCF_011125445.2). Lineage (NCBI taxonomy): Eukaryota > Metazoa > Chordata > Actinopteri > Cyprinodontiformes > Fundulidae > Fundulus > Fundulus heteroclitus. Next base: position 19,757,121 of record NC_046374.1, on the reverse strand, counting down.
CAGGATGGTTCATTTGTCTCCCCTTCCCACATATCCAGTATTGTGTGTCTGCCTACAACATAAAGCTGAGGCAAATCTGAGTTTCAAGTGGCATCAAATTCAAAAATAAATAAATTATATATATATATATATATATATATATATATATATATATATATATATATATATATATATATGAAGTATTACAAAGGGGCCCTGTACTAATTGTTTCAGATAATCATCACATCTGTAAGCACAAAGAACAAACAGTAGAGCAAACAATAAAACGTTCAGGTTGGTTCATTAGTTGATATTTGTGTTTTCCAGTCAGAACCCTGTGTTTTGAGGGGGCTGCAGAGTGAGTAAATGTGATTGGACCTGCCTTCAGTGTGTGAGAGTTGGCAGCTGAACCAGGGTTTTTCCACAGGTTGCTGATTGCTAACCTGGCAAGGTGGGTTATTACCGACAATTTATTGCCCCCCATCTTCGTTTCCCATCTCCGTAACATTACACTCAGAGGAAATTACCACCCGCTTCACTTGAAAGAGCTACGAGAGCCATTAACCGACCCATGACTCTGCAATATCTGACCTCGGTACATCCGACAGCTGAAATTAGGACCTTAAAGCTGATATGCCACGGCATGTAAGGCTCTTGATTTCATTATGTTGCAGTCAAGGTCCTTTGAAAGCACCATGAGTCACGACAGGCGAGGTGAAGCTCTATCTTCTTGGAAAAATGTTGAATGACATCATGGAACATCTATATAATTGGGTCTTACTCTAAAGGCAAATATTACTCTGTTTTTAGAAAGAAATACCATCTTTTATCACCTTAAATATGAAATCCTGACTTGTTCATGCTGCGTTTAATATTGTATTTGCCCACAGCACGTCTTGTACATGGCTACGGGGTGATTTGCTTCTCCCTAATCTCTGCTTTCGCTAAATTAGTGAAACACTCTCTCTTCCATCTCTAACAAAGTATGGTGCAGCGAAAAGTGTTTGCCACCCCTTACAGATTTCTTCTTCATTAGCTTTTTTTTTTTGTCCCTTAAATGTTGTAAATCACCAAACAAATTTCTAAATCTGAGAGAAATGACGCAAGTAAATGAGCGCACACACACACACACACACACACACACACACACACACACACACACACACACACACACACACACACACACACACACACACACACATACAATAGATAATAGTTTTATTTGTCAAGGGACTAAAGCTGTCCATACCAATTGGGTCCGGTGTGAAAATGTAATGTCTCCTGTTGCTAAATCATGACTACACTGTCATTAATCACATTTTTTGCAGAGTTTCATCAGCTACACCTTTGGACCTGTAGATAGCAATTCTAAAAAATATCTCTGTTTGACAACATGAAGTAGGCTTAAAGTTCCCAAAGAAGCAAGAACAGATGCGGAGCAAAGACTATGGCATCTATCACCCTAAAAGGTTCTTTTACCAGGTTCAAGTGAACTAAAATACACAACAGATCCCAGCCTTTTATTAATAGTGAGGAAAAAATAATGTGCACTCTGTAATACATTGCTTTTACAAGCATAATTGGTAAGAAATAACTCAAGGTAGGGCTTTATCTGTCTCTTATATTGTTGAGAGGATGTGGGTTCGCTTGCTTTTCTGTACAACCTTGCTTCAGTTCTTTGAGGTTTTCCGGCCTTTTTTAATGCACAGTTGTTTAAAGTTTCCATGGCAGCATTCCTATTACGTTGATTGAAAGAACGGGCTCCCTTGTTTTTCAGCCCTCCGTTGTAGATTTGCTGCTGTGTTTAGGAGCATTGTCCAGTTTATTACCCAGTTTGGACTTTGCTTCAACTGTTACACAGATGGCCCCACATTTGAAGGGAGAATCCGGGGGCATATAGAGACGTTCATGATCAACTCAAAGACTGCGAGGCGCCCAGATTCAATGTCTCTGAAAAATAAATAAATAACAAAAAAAATGGTCAAAAGTTTGAATAAGATTGGGCTTTCAGGAAAAGAAAATGCTGCTGTGCACTATGGCCAGATATCTTTATTTCCATTTGATAAGGCCATTACTCCTGAATTTTCAGGGCTCGTCCAGTTGTGTTCATATTTGCTGAAATGTACCTAAATCCATTTCAAATTGCTATAATGCTGATGTTTTCCTGCCCTGGTAGTATGTCAATTTAACACACATCTAAATTGATGGTTTTTTTTTATATATATATATATATATGGACCATATGGCTCTATGGCCATGATGGCATGCCTCAGAGGGCTGCACAGGCACTTGCTGTACCAAGAACAAGTTTTCTGATATAAAAATGTAAAAGGTTTCTCATGTGGAATTGCATGTCAGTCAGTGATAAGTGGGATCGTGATCTGGAGCATCTATTTAAATCTAAAATACCAAGAATGATCTCAGCTGGATTATTCCACTGTGAACGAAGATTAATGGAGACGTTAATGAAGGTCTAGAAGAAAGGGATGGCCCACCGTGCAATTTGTTTTAGGTCTGCCACTGCATGTCTTTCTGCTCCAGACCAGCAGACTGTCAAAACTTCCACTTAAAAAAAAACTTAGTTTTACTAACTTAGCACCTGTACTTATTTATTTATTTATTTTATGTTTCTCCGATTAGTCTTTGTTTCTGTAAATAGAGAGCTCAACAGATCTTTTAATCACAGTATAATGTCACGATCTTGAGGTGTTTGGATTTTGGTTTCCTTGTGTGCGTAATTCTGGAATATTGATCTGGTCTGTTGAGTAGTAGGGGGGATTGTTACTTAGGCTGGACAATAATTCAATAAAAATATCGATTGATAGACGGATATCGATGATAGAAAAAAAAAGGGTAAATAAAACGTTTGATAGAACAGTTTTCCTTCCTTTTGCATTCTAGCCAATCCTGTAGGTTAATATTACATTCTCCCAACCAATCACAAACGCAGACCCAGGAACGCTCTGCCACCTTCAAAGAGTTCAGAGAGAACGCGTTCTTTTTAATTTTTTCAATACTTGCAGCTTTGGTAAAAAGTTTGAATTCAGTGTTTGTGTGTTCTGTAGGGGGGAACATATTGCATTGTGCTGTATGCAACGAAATTTCGTTCTGTACGCACTCTGTGCATACAAAATGACAAATAAAGTTGTCTAAGTCTAAGCCTGTATCTAAAAGTAGGTTGCTAAGCAACAGCATAAAATGGCAAAGGCTGCCCTTAAAATATGTTTTGAATTTGTTGATAATTATCGATGTCGATCCAATATGATTTCAATTTTATCGACATGCTGTTTTTCCTATATCGTCCAGCCCTATTGTTACTCAGTGTCAGCTGTTCTGGAGATAATTAAATCATACAACAGTCATTACCAAGGCAGTGACTGGACCCTACAGAAGTTCTCTCAGCACGGCTTCAAGAGCATGAAGAAGATTCCAGAAGGCGATGAGTGACTCAGGGGGAGCTGGACAGGGCCGTCTGAGGCCCTTCATGCGGGTCTGATTATCTGCTCCTTTGTGGAAGGAGGAACAGGAAAACTGGCTTTATGTGGCAAGAGTATTAAGGCAGTACCTGGAAAATAAAGGAAGGAATCAATACCACATACAGAACATCTCTGGGACATCATGTTTAGGTCCACCCGACCCAGGGGGTGGCACCTCAGGCTGTCAACGAGCTCCTTTAATTCTTTTTAGCAGTGAATAAAATACATTTTTTAAAGTTTAACATTTAAATTTAAATAACTTTGACATACTGGGAAGCACAGATTTCTATAATGTTCCATAATATTTCCTTTTTTATCATGGATGGGAGGCAACATTTTTGGTGCTCCCGTATCTTCTGTATTTAAAACCTCCTATGGGTATTCTACCTTAGGCAGCGGAAAAAGACATAAATGCATTTAAATTTCAATTTTTTTTTAAAGATACAGCAGTTGACAATTTATACTCGGAGTTGTCAAGCCTCGCCACGCACTGGGAGACCGACGAATAAAACAGAAATCTCTGACTGAAAACACAGCAAGTCAAGCTGTCACAGCCTGTTGCCTCTGAGATAGACCAAGACGGTGGTGATGATGTGCGGGACAAAATAAGACAGGAGAGGAAAACTCCTTAGTGTCTTCAGTACACAAAGAGAGACACTTCTATTTTACTGTAGCTGTCGCCGACTCCGTCAATTTGAACTAGAACTGCCACGTTCAGCGGATGAAAGAAAAGCAATCCAACGATCTGATTCAGTTCAGTTCAATTGAGTTTATTTATGTATAGCATCAATTCACAACAATTATTGTCTCATGGCACTTTAAAAAGAAAAGTACGTAGATTCAATCCAGACATATGGACAGACAGATTCAAAGCCAGTTACATACATTCTACTTTTATTCTAGTTATCAAACAATGCCATAAAGTTCAGTTTATTATTGAAATTGAGTAAAAAAACAAGAGGAAAAAAAGATTCCCATCAAAGGAACTCCAGCTGATCTAGGGTGAGCAGCTCTCACATAACCAAATGTGGGACAGCAGGATGCTCTTTGAGGTACAAGGCAGGACACATAGCCAACTCTATGACGACGTCGTACATTTAAATTTATTGCAGATCGCACGTTTCATTAATCTATCTCTGCTTTGCCTGTTAGTGCACAGCAAGTAATCATGCGATGTCATTTCAACCAGATGACTGCGATTTTATTTCTGTCGGATCGGACGACGATTCGGGTTTGGTGTGTCTCAGCCTTAAGTGTGAAGCCATGGTTCTGGACAGAAGACATAATGCTCCCTTCAGGGTTCTTTGCTTCATTAAATACAGAGTATCAAGTATCTATGTTTCTTAGTCTCAACGGGCCCTCATCTGTATTATTGCAACCAATGCTCCACTGTGTTGGGGTGAAGCAAGAGCGGAGCCAAAACCGTAATCAAAGTTCTCAATTTGATGTTCCGTCTATGTTCCAGCACCAACTTGTGGTCCTGGCATATGGACCATGACGAAAAGAGCATGATCGCAGACACGATTGGCTGAAAAGAAATTCTTCCACAGGGTGGTTGAGCTCAGCCTTGGAGGTAAGGATTATGAGTTACTCCATCTGCAAGGAGTTTGAAGGAGAGCCACGGGTTCTGTGCATTGAAAGGAGCCTGTTGAGGTGGTCTGGACATATGATCAAAATGCCTCCTGTATCTTCACACCTAACACTTGGAAGAGACGCTGGGAGAGATCCAAGGACTGTATCTCCCTTCTGGTCTTCAAACTCCCTTGGGATTCCCTAGACTTAGCTGTAGAAAGACGCTGGGTATTCCTTAGCGGAGATGGATGGATGGATGGATGGATGGATGGATGGATGGATGGATGGATGGATGGATGGATGGATGGATGGATGGATGGATGGATGGATGGATGGATGGACATACAGACATAACGCAAACACTATTAGTACCCATTTTGATTTCATTATGCCTTTAAAAACTTTTTTTTTTATATTTTATATACATTCAGGAATGCCTGCATCCAGTATTTCTGGCTAATGTCTGAAACACCCCTCTCAAAGAGCCTGTCCAATCTGATTTGTCAGCCAGGTCTCATGTTACAACAACAACAATCGGACCAGTGAGAATGATTTACAATAGAGCACTGCTTTTTTGCTTCTTTTTTTTTTTGTCCCTATCAGCTAAATAAAAGTGAACTAAACTAGTGTGTAGAGAATAGTCTGGTGTACAAACCACAGCCTAAACACAACAAAGCCAGACACACCAAACACACTCATGGTATGGCTGTTTTTTTTAACTTAATTTGCCTTAATTATGTTCTAAAGAGTCATGTACTTAAATCTTTCATGAAGCCAGGGAGTTGTCTTTGGCCTATTTAAATAATTTTCTGTCTTTTGAATTTGTTACAGGGAGCTAAGTTGGTTTGTGTGCTTTGGATCAACTTTTTAAGCTTCTTATTAAGTTGAATTTTAACATTTTATTCTGTCAGCATTTTCACACCCTCTTTACAGACCGAATGTTGCAGAAAATGTTCAAAGCAATGATGAATTATGTAGTGTTTTTGTAAATGTGCAGCTAATTACCGGCAAAGTAACTGCCACATGACTCGTGTGACAGTGAGGGAAAAAATCCCACATTTTGTCATCTCTGTGAAAACTTGTTTGTTGGCAGGAGGATTTTTCATGTAAGGATACATTTGACCGACTTAATACTTTTACCAAACCCCTTTTTGCTAATAGGACAGCACATAGTCTTATCCCATTATATTTTGCAAGGATTCCATACTTCTTTGCATAATCTCTCTAGATTTCCAGAGTCTTGACTAAAGGATTATGGTTTAAAGGTTTGGTTGAACAAGGAACAAGGTTGACTTTTTGTCTAGGGACCCTATTTCTGTTGATTTGATCCTAAATTTCACAATATTACCGCTTCATAAAAGATCCAGTGATATTTTGTGGCACTGGGTATTTATGAAGAATGGTATTTTAAAGAGTTCATGATGCCATCAACACCAACAAGTTCCCTAGGGTTTTGGAATACTGATTTCCCACTATATTCATAGGCATTAGATGTTCTTTTGCATATTCCTCCTTTGCTTTATGCAAGACCACCCAGCGCATTTGTTGTTGAATCGGTCAGTCTTGCTGCTATGTCACCAAATCCAAACAATACCAGTTAAAGTCCCAATAATGTTTTGCTAAGGCAACAAATTTACACTTGTGATGATAGAAATATGCCTCCGTTAAATACAGTGGGGTGTAAATTTGGCCACATTGGTAACCAAGACTTTGTTCTTCTTGGTAAGATGCCAAACAGTTCTCTAAATGGGATCTGATTGTGCATGATGCAGTTGGTGCCATTAACATACTCTGGATGGGTATGTAGTGCGTTTCTCCCTTTAGTTTCTCCCAAAGACACACTGTTTTAGATGAACGCACTCACTAAGTCATCGACTACAGGTTTGACACTGTAGCCTATACAATTTTCGAATAGAATAGAAAGAGCTTTATTTTCCCACAATGAGAAAATCCAGGCGTGGCAGTGGCAATAACACATAATTGGGATACACCAGAGTTACACACTAGATCAAGTGATATGAATAAAAAATCTAATTTGAAGTGAAGTTCTAAAGCAAAAGAGAATTACCTTATAAGAAAGGGGGAAAAAGAAAAAAAATGTACAATTATTAATTGATAATATGGAAACATTGTTGAAGCAAACGTTGCAGGACACCGGCCATCGAGGATTGGAGTTTGAGTTTGGTGCAATATGTGATTGTTTAAACTTCCTTTTGAACAAATGATTATTATTTTGTATGGGTCCTGTACCAACCTGGCACAAATTGTTGCACAAGGAAGCACTGCACCTCTTGGAAAATCAGATATGTAATCACCAGATAAGACAAAACACCCCCAATTGTTTTTGTAAATGTCCAAAAAAATGGTGGCTCTTGAGCAGCATAGCTCTCACACATCACATTTGAGAATTGACTCAACAGCAACTCAAATATCACAGCAGTGAGCAAATAATAGATAATCTTTATCTCATAATTCACTTACCTCAGGATAGCGGATGCTTGAAACTGAAAGGGAAAGTGATTTGAGCATGAGCTACATTCTGGTTGTCTGGCTAATAATTGTCTGACCACAAGGGGGCACTAATAACACACCGAAGATGGATTCTCATATTGTCAGATGATCCTTAAAGGTACATATTGCAAGTTTTGAAGTTAAGTATTATTTATTTTATTTTCCACACATTCCCTTACAATTGTCCAACGTGTAAAATGAGTTTTCCTCTCTTTACCGCAGTTGCCTCTATAGGCTGGATTAGTCAGTCCATGAGAGAGTGACTGGGCCGAATCATATGGCTGTGTGCATGGATGTGACAGGCTGCGTGCTCTCCTTCACCTGACTACTTTGTTGAGTCTCAGCCATAATCGGTGCCTTAGCAAGAAAACACGGGCTAGCTTTAATATGTATAGCTTTCAGAAGACATCACGCATCTAAACAAAAGACCTTTGCAGTAGCAGCGGCAGATGGTTTTCCTCATCTCCCCTCCATGTGCACAACACTGCTGTCATTTCAACATAGCACCAGATGTGGCAGACCTCTGCAAAAATCCTATGCTCTTTATATATATATATATATATATATATATATATATATATATATATATATATATATATATATATATATATATATATATATATTTATATAATAGCAGGAACAGAAAAGTGATATCTTGCAAAGGGTAATGTACCCATTCCTGATGCACCTTTCAGAACAGAAGCCCAGCAAAGAACTTCAAAAGCGTGACAGGATATTAAGGTAGCTAACACGCTAAAGTAGCAAAAAACAGTAAAAGCAGCTTAAAGTGAAAATGACGTTAAAATTAAACTTTAGACATGGAAGTTCATGTATTTTAAAAGGTTGGAGAAAGTTAGTCTTTTAATTTTGATCTGACATGTATGTTTTAGCAATTATCTCGATCCACAGTTTACAGAAAGAGCGGAATATTATTTTTCTAATAAAATTGTCATGTTGGACTGAAGTTGCTATTCCAACAGCAAAGGCAGCTCTCTGAAGGTAAGGAATGCGTTTCTGCAATTCATACAAATAAACATTGTGCGCTCACACACTGTACGTCTCTCATCATGTCAGGGGCAGAGAAAAAAGTTGCCACACCATCTGTTTTGCTTTCCAGGGATGCAGCTAGAAAACAAAAAAGGTAACTCTAAAAAAGGAAGCATAAGTGAGACACCTTTTTATTTTAGTACTTGTTTGAATTTGTGCAAAGTTGATTGATTCCCAGTCTGTGTCTTTAAATAACTCAGCAAGCAATGCAGATGGAAATGAGAATAACCAAACCTTTTTCAAAATAAGCCTTTTAATAAGTGTGCAAATTTTTGCACATTATGAAAAAAAATAGGGTGTGCAGCTGGCAGAGGGCCTACTGAAATGCAGGGTTGTTCGAGAGGTCCTGTTTTAGCACAAAGCGGCAGGTTTTCCTCTTTGTTCCGTCTCCATATGTACGCACTGCGATGCTGTGAGCCTCTGTAACTTTTTCAGTCGTGATTATTAAAAGATAATGTATTCTTGCGCATATGTGAATAGAAAACTTTGATACCTCATCAGGACTAACTCTGTCTAATATTGCTGTATACTTTTTTTTCAGCTCATGCCTGAATCATTATGCATTTAATCGTCGTTAATTCCCTGAGTGTGGCAATTGATATTCTAATGGAAGAATTGCTTTTGACTATTAAACTACTATTACAACAACAAGCAGAGACTCCCACTCAAACTGAAGCCCAAACAGTCACGACCACTGTGTTGGAGGTGGTGACTCATTACAATATGGGCTTCTTCACCAACTTTTCTGCCCATCTTTGCAACTTGAGGTAATTACATGTATTTTTATTTTTATTTTTTATATATTTGCCGTACTGCCTTGCATTTAGGTCACAGTGGGTGATAGAAATGTAGGCGTCGCTTTGCTGTAGTTTGTTCGCTGATGTAATGTGAGATGTAGGCTGCTGTGTCATAAGCCCACTGACTGTGGGTGGCCATGAGCCGGCACGCACCAGTTAGAGAGCGAAAACTTTTAGGCACGATAATCTGCGGGATCCAAACAGCTTTAGAGAGTTTGGATACCCAGGTTTTGCTCTGAACTTCAACACGCTTCTGTTCTGCTGCGGTTATATCCACTCGAGTCTCGTTTATGCTCATATAAAATGTCGCATACTCACACTGTGATTCTGTAAGCACAGACATTATAATGTATATAGACAATGAGGTTAAGTTGAAATCCTGCTAGCTATTTCATTTTTATGGCATAGAAAATACAAAAGAAATGCATTTGGTTTAATGTTCTTTATCTGGAATAATGGTGAATGAATTAAAACATTTACTTTACAATCCTTGACTTTATTTACTCAACTTTATGTGGGAATATAAATATCAGTGGGGAAGCTTAATGGGAACGTATCACTCAGAGGTTCATGTTACGGGGTTTAGAATAAAAAAATATATATTTATGGGGATACCAAGATAATTTATTATTCATTGAAAGGAAACTCAACATAAAAATACGGGATTAGAATGATTATTGGTCAAATGTTGTCAAATTTCACCCTATTATTTGCTTTTACGTCTTTTGAGGGGGACCCTACAGAGCCCCTAAAGGGACTTTGCAGGGAAAAAGTCAAAAAATAAATGTTCTGGTGCACACCAGATAGTATTTTTTATTTTTATTTCCCTTAGGAGGCTCCATAAGATCCACGTCTTTATTGGATTCCTTCTTAAGATTTGAAATATTTTTCTCACCCTTTCACAGAAATATATTACAACCAAAGTTCTAGTTTACATTTTAATCTACCGCTTGCATATTGCATCACGGACCAAAACTCCCAGTTTTGGTCCGTGAGGCAGACACCCTATCTATTTTTAAGACTAATGTTAAAACTTTCCTTTTTGACAAAGCTTATAGTTAGAGTGGCTCATGTTACCCTGAGCTATCTCTATAGTTGTGCTGTGATAGGCCTAGGCTGCTGGAGGACATCAGGGTCTAATTTTCTCACTCTACTGATTTCTACTGTTCTTCAGTCTACTGTTCTCCAGTTTTGCATTGTATTACATTGAAATGACTGTCGTCATTTCAGCTTTTAACTTTTGCTCTCTCTCTTTTTCTTCATAGTAGGTACACCTGGTCTGGCGTTCTGTTAACTGTGACATCATCCAGAGAAGACGGCTCACCCGCTACTACCATCTAATGTAGAACAGATTACTGGATCAATGTGTGCTTCTGTGCTTTTTTGTTTCTCTTGTTGTGTCTCTGTTCTGTCTTCTGTAACTCCCAGTCGGTCGAGGCAGATGACCGTTCATACTGAGCCCGGTTCTGCCGGAGGTTTTCCTTCCCGTTAATGGGGAGTTTTTCTTCCCACTGTTGCTTCATGCTTGCTCAGTATGAGGGATTGCAGCAAAGCCATGTACAATGCAGATGACTCTTTTTGTGGCTCTACGGTTCCCCAGGAGTGAATGCTGCTTGTCGGGACTTTGATGCAATCAACTGGTTTCCTTATATAGAACATTTTGACCAATCTGTATAATATGATTGAACTTGATTTTGTAAAGTGCCTTGAGATGACATGTTTCGTGATTTGGCGCTATATAAATAAAATTGAATTGAATTGAATTGTATGATCAAAATATTAGTGTTGTGTCTTTAAATTTTTTTTTCCTTTCTTTGTTTTGCAGGCAGCTTGATTTTGTTTGTTGACCTAAAACCAACTTTGAGAAGTTGGAACTGGATGGACGGAGCTAGGAAATAGCTGTTTTTTAACACATTTGAGTTGTTTCTGACATTAAAACAGTGTTATTTTTTTTCTCTGCTGGCTCTCGATGTTAAATGTTCTCTGATTCTCTACAATAGGGGTTCCCAAAGTGGGGGTCTCGAGATCATCCAAATGACACAAAATTTCTGACTCTACAATGTCAGAGATATACTTGTTTCTAATATTGCAAGTTTATGCCTTTAATCATGGAAAAAACACGTTTGGTTTTTTTCTCGCAAATACGTTTTTATTTATGAGTTTTCTTGTGGTAATTTACTTCAATAATTAGTTTTTCTTTAATCCACAATGACTGTAGTGCAAGTTCTTCATTTTTTGGAGATCACGAGAATAAATATAAGGGTAAAGTCATAATATTATGAGAATCTTTCTAGCAGATTATCAGAGCCACCATGTTTCATGACACCTCACTGGACTCTTCAAACGGATTCTGATTTTCATTAAGTGGCTTCTGCTGATTTTAAAGGTCTGCTGAGGAGGCAATCGAGTCATATGAGGGAAGAACACCGGAAGATGCAGTTTTTGATTTGATTGTACTGAGGGTGGGAGCTACAGAGAGTAGCAACGAGGCGTTCATAAATTTCACTGATAGCAACGACTTGTGAAAAGAACTGACCTGGGGTGTGTGAATGGAACAGAATGGACAACAGTTTTGAATGAGAAAGGAAGCAGTAGAAGACGAGGAGAAGGGGAAAAAAAGGAGGATAGGAGTTGGTTGGACAGTCATGGACGTAAACAGGAATTAGTGGAAAGCAGTTTGGATGAAGAAAGAATTGTTTGAAGGACGATTGTGAGAGAAGAGTTCAAAATACTTGGATTCAGAAATGAGGAAGAACCGGGCCACATGAGACCATTTATGGTTTCCGGGGAAATAATACTAATAAAAAAAAAGATTGGACAAGTTGAAATGGTGAAAATGATGAGAGAAGGAGGCTTCCTGATAATTTGCAAAACTGAGGAGGCAAAAAACAAGGCATTATATGTTGGACACAGGAAAAAAGAGGCAATTGAGAGAAGTCATCGGAGAGAACAAAACAGCTGAAAGGAGTGATTATAGGAATACCAACCAATGAGGATCTAAACAGATTAAAAATAAACATGGATGGAGGCAAGGTTAACGATTTACACGGATTCTATAAAATCATACAAGGAAAAAGAGAGTAAAGCCTGTCACTTCTGAAATAGTTTTCAGAGCCAGTTTTGCCAGGAAGAGTAAAATATTATTATACATGAGCTTCCAGGTCAGGCCACCTCCACTCAGATGCTACAGGTGTCAGCGCTACAGACACGTGGCAGCGGTTTGCGGAGGAAAGCAAAGGTGCTCGAAATGTGGCGAAGAACACAGGATCGAGGAGTGCAGGAAGGAAGCAGAAAGAAAGGTGTTGCGACTGTGGAGGCCAGCACAGAGTTAACTATGGAGGATGTGAAGTGAGGAAGAAAAGAGGTGGAAATACAACAAATTAAAACGACAAAAAAATTAGAAGCTACGCGGAAGCAGAAGAGATAAAGGACAGAGGACAAGAGAAATAAATCTGGTGGAGAAGACAGAGAAAATAGGAATTATTCCAAGAAGAGTTGAAAAGCTTTTGGGACTTAAGTAACTTGTGGAAATATTCTTGGGAGGTTGGAGACAGATGGAAGATCAGGAACGTCTGGTGATCAAACCAGATGTTAATGATTCAAAAGAATGTTTATTAGCTAATGGATAGAAATTTAGGGAATATATTGATAGATTAGAAAATAAACTAGAATTGATAGATAAAAAGGGAGAGTAGGAGGGTGTGGTATATTTAAATAAGGAAGTAAACATCAAAAATTAGGAAAGGGGATAGCTTTAGAATAAACAGTAGTTAAAATATTAGCTAAAGATAGAGTGTAAAAAATTATTATCGTATAAAACAGTATAGTAAATACAGTATATCAGATAGAATGCAGCCATTTCCCCCCACATTCCATGCCAGTAGGTGGCGGTAATTCACATTGACGTTGTTTGCCAACCGCCATTAAACATCACAAAGGAGAGGTTGATTGAGTCATTTGAATCAGGTGTGAAAGGTTGGAGACATTGGAAGAGCCCAAACGCCCCGTGGGTTCCGTGGGCGTCAACATCCAGGGCGAAGAAAGCACGGAAATGAAAGGTAAACACTGACACAGTGGGCTCTGACATGGACCATGATGGCTATTTACATTTCTGCCGGGATGTTTATTGTCTTTAAATGTGTAAATTAGTCAAATATTGTCTCAAGGGTTGCTTCTGACAATAGACCTAAGCAGCACAAAAACTGAGGTTTTTGTTGACGTGCATATTCCCATTTATTTTGGTGGCCTTTACTTGTATTTATAAGATTTTGAATGTATCTTTTTATAAAATATATAAAAATTCACAGTAGTTTTAATGTAAAAAAAAAAAAAAAACAGATTAAAATAACATTGTTACATGAGAGGTGGTGGACATGTCACTCTGCCTTGACTGAACAGCAAAATAAATCCATTTATCGCTTTCCAGTCATTATACAAAACATCTATCCATCCATTCAGGGAGGAAAAATAAATAATAAATATAATTAACTGTTTATCAGTGATGGAAATATAAAGTGAACCTGCCATGTGTACACCTAAACAATGTGTAAGTCATTTCACATTTCTGTTAATTACTTTCAATTTCTGCACAACCAATCAAACTCCTGCTCCTTCCAGCTCACATCCTATGAAAAGCTGCATATGAGGTGAGTGTCCTCTTTCCCAGCATAAATCACCGTTTATTTATATAGCCTTTAACCACATGCGGGAAGACCAAAGTGTTATACGTAAAAATCAACATTATAGAAACAGAATTAAAAACATAACAAGCAAGTATAAAATACAAAATATGAGACTGTGCTACTGAACGTTAAAAGCCCGTCTGATTATAAATAGGTTTTAAGCCTGGCCTTAAAAATGCCGTAGTCAGTTGTAGTGCAAATGTCCAGAGGCAATTTGCTCCCGAGTCTGGACCCAGCGACTGAGAAAGCCCGATCACTCCAGTTTTTTGTAACTGGCTCTATGGATTTCTAAAAAGAGCTGCTATGTTCACCTTAAGTTCCCAGTTGGGTTATGAACACACAAGAGTTCAGACAGGTACGGAGGGGCAAGAGCACTAAGGGCTTTAAAAACAAACAGCAGTGCATGTTGGCTGCCACAGAAGACACATCCACTAGGGCTGGACGATATAGAAAAAAAAGCATATCGATAAAATAGGAATCATATTGATCGATTATAGATAATTATCAACAAATTCAAAATATATACTTTAAGTGCAGCCCTGGCCATTTTATACTGTTTTGCGACTTTTATTTTTAGATACAGAACACACAAACGCTCAATTCAAACTCAACTTTTTTTACCAAAACTGCAAGTTTAAAAAAGAAAAAGAATGTGTGCTCTCTGCACACTTTGAAGAGGGCGGAGCTTGGTTCCTGAGTCTGCGTTTGTGTTTGGTTGGGAGGATGTAGTGACTGTAATATTAACTTACATGACTAGCATGCAAAAGGAAGGAAAACTGTTTTACTATTGAACTTTTTATTGACTCTTTTTCTTCCCCCCCTATCAATCGATATATATATCATTATTGAATTAAAATTGTCCAGCCCTAGCATCCACATGGGAATGTTTGGAGTGAGTGTCCCAAAGCAACAACTAAACATTTTACCAGTACTCCAATTTCCCCCCAAACAATATTTTGTGTTAGAAACTTATTTGGATTATATGTATGCTGCCATCTTGACCAGGACTTCCAGGAGGGAGAGATGTTCTATTTCACCTGTAATAAAACCTTTATGTTTCCAGGATCCAGCTTGTCTGCCCTGTATTTGCTGTGCATCGGACCGTTTACATGTAAAGGCGACAGCATAATTCACACAAGGTAAGGTGGGGTTAGGAAAGGTGGGGGACAGCGGTTGTGGGCGGCTTTTCTATGTCTTCCTGTTGACTCGGGACTTTTCTGTCAATTTACTGTTGAATGAAGGGCACTCGGCGACGCAGAGGAACGCTCCGTGAATTAGCTTATAATGATCTCAGGATCACACTTCTTCATATCATAGAATAAAAAGCACAAAACACATTGATTTTTGGGTGGAAAAAAATAAACAAAAGACTTTGCTCAAACTGCATTTTTTTTTCCCTTTTGCCCAGCGGTGACAAGATTTTATTCACCTATTTATTTATTTTTTAGCTGAGGATGTCGAGTTGTCTAGGCCCTGTAAGCACCCTGCATGTGTAAGTGTCAGCACAGAGGAGATAATTCCTCCGCTTGCTCGCATAGATAAACAGGGGAAATGGCTCTTACATTATTGGATTCACTTTGCACAACAACTGTCCCCGTAAGCCTTAATTTTCCTGAACAGCTTTATTTTTTGGCAGGCGCTTCTTACAACAGCACGGCGAGTAGCTGTGCAGAGGTTTTATGGTGCCGTGCATCATGTTGCAGTGTTCAATTATCACGGCTTCTCAGGTGCTTAGCTCTCTGTATTTAGTAAATCTGTCGGCAGCTGGACGCTGAGCATTAGCATGGTGCATGCGATTTTTAGCTTTTTGTCAAAGAACAGGAAATGGTGTTGGGGAAACAGGTTGGTGACATGAGAATTACCCAGAGGAAGAACTGTGAACACCTCCTATTCCCTGGGAAGGTTTTACCCAGTATTGTTTAATAACCTCCCATGTATAACTGACCCTTATTATTTGGGTTTGTCTATGTACCTATTTATCTAGGGAAACAAGAGCTGTAATTTGACTTAAAATCTAAAGTATTGGCCATTGATGGATGGTGTGCAGCAGTTAGCGCAGTGGTGTCTCCAGAAATGTTTCATGGGGTGGCCAGATGGGGCCCACTTAAACTCTTGGGGTGGCACTGAAACTAAAAGCCAGAATTTCAGGATTTTATTCTACTGTTGTAGTAAAGCTGCCTGTAAAAAAAAAACTCTTAATCTTAACGATTTAAGTAAACACCTACTAATATCTTTTGGTTTATTGTTTTGATTTTTAATGTTACTAATAACAGTAGAGTTAACATTTTTAGTTGGACAACAATTCCTTGTTATTGTGTAATTATATTAGGAAAAAGGTGTACATTTATTCATTTATTGAAAAACAAAACAATTACTAGGGGAAAATGGATACTGGCAGATACAAATGAAGCTGTGATAAAAGGTCAGGAAGAGCGGCTGCCTTGCTAGCTGTGCATAATGGGATGAAATGCTAAACTGATGCTACTACAATTTACACTGGCCAGTGGGGTGGCTAAGACATGGCACCCCCTGGTGGTACCATTGGGTTAGCGCTGTTGCCTTGCAGCATGAAGGCCCTGGGTTAAAATCCTGACCCCAGGTCTTTGTGCATGGAGTTTGAGTGTATAAAAATGTATTTAACTGCAGCAGTATTGAAGAGAAAATGTGTAGTTTGAGAAGTTTACATTAGGTCATCATCGGCATGGATGCCATTAATTTTGTGCATTCAGTCACATTTAAACCTTTTCGATTTCACCATATACATCTGCGATCATTATTGTTGTTGGTTTAAAAAAGTGGGAAAAAAAGTGACTGGACATGTAAGTGGAAGCTTTAAATGATTGTTGTGGAAGCTAAGCTCAAAATCTTACCTAGATGATGACACTTGGATTTTTTTTTTTTTAAGGCAACACCTCAAGCACATTTTTTGCATGCGTGACACCATTGGGAAAATCAAAAGAATCTATCCAAGATCGCAGGAAAGGTCTTGTGGACCTCCAAGAAGTCTGGTTCATCTGTGGGTGCGATCGACAGATCCCTGAAGGTGCTGCGCTCATCTGTTCAGACAAATATTTGGTTGTACGAAACTCCCAAAATCAACAGCCAGATGGTTGAAACCTGCAGCTGATCCAAATCACACATCAAAACTGGTTGGGATGTGTGATTTGCTCACCAGCTCAGTCTTTTCCTAGAAGCCAACTGATATAAATGAAATCTGTTTCTGCTAGCTCGAGTCGTCTTTTCTAGCCAACGCTATGCTAGAAGCTTCCTGATGGCCTTTAAAAAGTGTCAGATCAAGGTGCACCTTGTCCATGCACTAAAATTTCAGCTTTTGGAACAACCCGCTGTGCTCATCAGTGTCACGGTTTTCTCACAGGCATAACAGAATAAACAGGAGGCTGAATTTGTGACACCAACATGCATCATCAGTAATGGGAGGGCACATTGATCATGGCTCTAGCCTAATATTTACCGCCTGCGATTGAAGGGTTACCTGGATCGATGTTGGAAAATCTTTAGGTTCACCGTGGAGGAATGTGGATGCACTGGAAGATGGTTGTGTAACCTAGCAACAATAAGGACTTCAGAGAACAGCTCTGAAAATAGACGGGGGTCACAAGTTGCCCGCTTCCAGACATTAGAATCAGCCCACTCCATCTGAGAGTTCTGTCTGATATCTGACAGCTCAGAAAACTGCCTGTTGACGCTGAACATTGTGAATACTGTTACATAAAGAGAAATAAGTTCAAACTGATTATTCTTTTTTTTTTTCTTTTTCTTTTTTTTGCACATTTTGTCATCTTTGCCTACTCTGCAGTCTTTGAGTATCGTGAAAACACTAGAAAATGGAAATCAGCCAAAGTGTACCTTTTGGTCATTCAATTAAAGTAGTTTGAAAATTCCTTCACATAAATTATAATATTTTTTGTCAAGAAATGACCACGGCATTAATTGCCATTTCCTCATATTGCCATCAAGTTCATAATTTGTTCATAACGTGTTCTTTGTTTATATTAAATTTACTCTTTAAATTTATATGAAACACTCTTAAGTATCCAAAAAACTTTTAAGTGTTCCCTCTTCAATCATTAAGTTTTCTTTTTTATCCACTAGGGGGAAAAATGGATACTGTCACTTTTTAAATTGGTGCACAGCATCATCATCTGATGCAATCTTTTAAATGTTTTTAATTTTTATACCTAGTTTGTTAAAATATTATTGAATTGCAAGTTTTTTTTTTTCTTTTTTTCACTGGTTGGATAGGCGGATCATTTCTGTGAAAGTAGTCAGCAACCGTTCAGTTAGATTTATAGGGGCATTATCATGCAAAATCCACTTTTTTAGCCTTTAAGTACATTTTTGCTGTGCACCTGGTGTTTCTTGGACTGCAAAAAGTGTTATTTTTCTTAGTCCAGGTACTGCGTAAATATCTTTACATTCTTTTTGGTCATATTTTTCAAGTTAAGTTTTCTCTGTTTTCTATAAACTTTTTTTTAGCAAGGGCATCACTGTATTTGCTGCCAAGCAAGGTCATGGACTTTCAGCCTGTGGTGAAGTGCCTCATGACATTTAAAGAGACAGCACCAAAACGAGTTGCTCTAAGATGTACCTCAGATCAGGGCTAAAAAGGGGGAATGCAAGGCATTCATGCCAATGCTTTGCAGTTCCACATTATATAAACCCAAACTGAATGATTTCAATGTGAAAAGGAAGAACTGAAAAGCGTCAAATGTCCCCTTTAAGGTGGAATTGTGAAAATAAGGATTGTCTCTAAAACATCATTTGGAATACCTAAATCAACCTGCTGATCTTAGTGGGGAACCCTAATGGCTTAATCTGAACACATGATCCTAACATTGCAAACTGTTTATTTAGTTATTTATTTTTTTATTCTCTTTATCACAGAGACATTTTAAAGCGTAGTTCACCTGGTAAATCTGCTAGACCATTGATTTGCACAACCGCATTTTAACCCGGAGAGACTCACAGAAGAGGTAATTAGATTTATTTACATAAATCAGAGTTCTTTAGCGCTCGGACGCCAGTAGCAGACGTGAAAGCTGCGAATGTCTGAGCATGGATGTTCACTTTAGGATTTGGATTAACGAAGTCTTCCTCCTGGGGTTTGGACACTGGTAGTGGAGGCCAGAGGAGATGAGGAAGCCAGGTGGAGTTTGCGAGCTTGAAGGAGGAGATCGGGGTGTAAGTGGGTCGAAACTCAACTGAAATAAGGAGAATCCAATGATGTAGACCTTTTTTTATAAGCAAAGTTTTGCAGCATGATTGGCTGAAGAAGGATGAAGACTTAATGACGTAGATTGGCTGCTGGAGCACAGGAGTGATGATGGCTCACCTGGGGTGAGTCTTCCAGTTCGAATTTTGCGTCTAAATTCCATTTCACATTTTTTCTGAGTGAAATTAGTGTTTTTTTTTTTTTTCTTTTAAATCAGACAGCAGGCTGTAATCACTGCCCTAAGGACATCTTGGTTGGAACTGTTAAGGGGGAAAAATATCCTCTTTCAGTATGAACACAGGAACAAATTGTAAAAGATAGTGGGGCAATTATGAAAGAACAGGTGGGTTATAATGATACTTACGCGGGTGTTTTTAATACGAAACATAACCCTGAATCAGCTCGTCCTTGTAATTAAACTGTTCTACGTAGAGATATAATGTAATGAGACTTCAAATTCTCAATTTACATGAAACGCATATTATATATTCTCATGCTGTTGCACCTTTTACATTTTTACCTGCTAGGTTCACATAGTTCAGGGATTTTCCCTTTCACTAGCATGATTTACTTTCTCTGCACTAAAGCCACATATATAAAAGTGAAGAAGTCTCCTCCATTTCCATGGATTTTTAAATCGCTGCTTCATTTCAACAAGGAGAGAAAGCTTTTTATACTTTAATCAAAGATTTTGTTATTCCGATGCTGATCTGAAACATACTTCTGTCCCTGTAGTCTGTATGCAGCGCCGTCTTAAATATTGAGGGAGTATTGAAGGTATAGCTAATGTTCTGGCTGTTCTGTCATTCCTGTTTAAATTGTGGATGGCAGCAGTGTACTGCATACATATTTTGGCTTTGAAGGTTACAGCCAGAGCCAGCCCAGGGCCTTAAACTGCATACGTCTGGCTGCTTAAGGCCCTCTGGTGAAGCAGTAATTAAGATTTTGCTCTGTTACTTGAAATAATAATAATAGTAACGTAAGCATCACAAGCATGGTTGCTAAAACATTATATAGAAATTTAATCATAAACTCGTATAATCCCAATCTCAAATTGCCCCTTCTCATGAAAACTGTAATACTGTATTCATGCACAGAAAAAAACGAAATAAAGTATTAAATGCGCTTCGTTTATGATTCTGATTGAATTTGACTTTGTATAGTACCTTAAGATGACGTGTCGTGAATTGGCACTATATAAATAAAATTGGATTGAATGTCTGCATAAACATTGTAACATTGTAGCAAGCGATATGTAACTTTCGCATAGGTAGCAGGTTTACAGAAATACTAACAATACCATTGACTTAAAACCATTTAAAATTGCATTGCTAATGCTTAGTATGTTGCTGCCATAATGTGCTTTGAGACAATACTAAAATGTACAAACCTAGGTGAGTGTTTTTTTTTTTTTTTTTTTTTTATCTGTTGGTTGTGTTAAAAAAAGAACAAAACCCAAACCTTCTTGGTCACAAGTCTTTTTCTATTGGATGTCAAAACGTGCCATCATTGTAACTTGAGCAGGTGGGCTTGGCCCATAAATAACCTACTTAATGTCCCCGTAACTTTGTAACGTCAACTGAACAACTACGGCAGCAATAATTGGATTTTGTTTTCCACAGTCACGGCTTGATGGGGACATTGCTTGGTTGATAAGGGAAAAGCTGTTATACTTGCTCTGTAAACGGATGTGCACAGGGTCTGCATGTGCTGCGGAGGTCTCTGCTTCGCCCAATGGTGTTATGACAGTGAAAATAACTACAGTTGATTACTTACTGTTCCAAGAAATCACTGAAAATCGAGCGATAGGGCTGTTACCTCGGGTTTTATTGTTTGTATTTTTATTAAACTACGTTTCCTCGGTAGAACCCGTTGCTTTCTGCCCCTGAATTGCAATGCTGTTGGATAAAACCTCTTATTGTATCTGTCAGGACTCAGCAGGCAGAGCCGTGCAGTTTCTGCTGGTTCTGCCTTCTCTGCTTCTTCCACAGGTGACTGCAGTTGACAGGTGGGCGGGGCGCGCACACCTGCAGCGTGTTCAGCAGCGCTTGGCCGGACTTTAAGAACCGTGCATGGACAGCAGGAGGACTCCAGAGTGTTAACCATTGTGGTATGCCTCAATGGCCACTGTCTCACGACAGAAACCATCTTCCCAAGCTAATCTTTGCTCTTTGTGTTTCTCAGGTCCTCTCTCGTGCTCCCTCGGCTCTCTCCCGTGTTGGATCCTTCCCCTGCGCTCTGACGTCTCAGTCTAATTTACTGGTTTCCTTTGTCCTGGATTTTTGCTTTGGATTCCCTCTCCTGCTCCCCTGGTTGTACCAAGCCGGGCTGAGAAGCCTCACCGGATCCGCCTGGTTCCTCCTGCTGCCCCTGGATCCCTGGACTCGCCGGCGATGCTCGGACCCTTCCCCAAGCCCTCGCTCACTGGTCACTCAGTTACCTGCCTCATCAACATCAAGCCTAAGCTGAGTCCGCTCCGCTTCCCCCGATTCCGATTCCTGAGCCCAGTGGTAAGCTTGCGTTTCTCTGTTCAATCACCCCATGTCAAAACTTACCTAGTCATTTCCTCTTGCCTCCTAGATCGTGTGCGCCCCGCTCGTGTTTCTCTCCTCGTCTCCTCCACCTTGTGAGATATATGCACCCGTGCATTCTAGTTTACCGCAGCTTGTTCAATAAACAACTTAAACTGCCTCCTGTGTTATCGAGTGTGATCTGCATGTGGGCCAAATACATTAAGCAACACATGACTATCAATTTTCTCTGCCATCTGTTTCTTTTTTTCCTTTTTTTAACAGCTTAACTTGGAGTTTTAGTTGGTTTTGTATTTCACTTTTTCTTTCAACTTCAGAGCTTTTTCATGAGTTAAATTGTTATGAAAGTTACTGTTTCCCAAGCTAATGAACATTTTTGTCGGAGGTCTGATGTTTCACCGAATGTCCAGAGAGCACATACAATTTCATCTGGAACAATAAAAAAGGAGTTAGTGGTAAAGAGACTATGTAAACAAAGGAGTTTAGTGGTTCATAAATTACCTTTCTTGTGAACTCTTTGCTATTTTAGTCATTGTATGATGCCAGAGATCTGTTTTACTCCTAATTTCAGCTCTGATAAGTCATTAGCTTCAGCTTCCGGGAAGTTTAAATCTTTACCTGGAAAATAAAAATGGAGGAAGGGTTCTGTACTTAAGGTAAAATAATCAGTTGTTTGTGGTCTTTCAACAGAACGCCCTTTGACATTCATAAACAATCCCTTTATGGAATTCATTGTAAGCAAGTTGGTACATGCTAAAATCACCAAGTATTGAATATAAAAGAAGAATTAATGTAGCTGTAGGTGCTGGCGGTCTCTGAGCTTAATTATTGATGGGCCCCAAATCCAAACTCTACCCAAGGCTCCATATATACGTTTTGGCTGGCCCTGCTAAAAGGTTTTAGTCCAGCGCATGCAGCAACTTTTTTGTCTGGACTTCACTTACTGAAATGTATTTTTATCTATTTAACAAACAGAGATCCTTGTGGCAGGAATAGTATGGCAAACGATGTCGGTAACAGAAAACTAGTGTCAACAGCGGTTCCCTTTTTACTGACACATACACAGGATGCTTTAGATGTGTTACTTTTTTTTTCCCCTTTTTGAGGATGGAACAAGTGTAAATAAACGTGGGTTTCAATCTATGTGTTTTGGGCTCATTAGTGGAGCACACAGGATGAGTGATTGGATGTGATTACGTATTGTTTGATTGTAATTAGGATTATTGAAGTGATTAATAGGCCACAGGGATGATTGAGGGGATGAATGCTGGTTGGCTCCAGCTGGAGACGCGGTGCAGCTGGTGGAGAGCTCTGAGGTCATCAGATGAGTTTGTAGATTGTGGCCGAGCTCTGGCGTAATTCCTCTGAGGCCACCTTTAAGCAGTTGCAGATGGAATAACGGTGGTAGGGCAAGACACGTCTGTTACAAAACTCAAAACTCTTCTTTTGTTTGGTGTTAATGCTAAATATAGCTGTTGGAAAAAAAGGATTAAAGTGCCTTGCAAAATAATCTGTACCTCTTCAATATTTTCACATGTCACATTGCATCCACAGTCTTCAATGTATTTCACAGAGACGTCATAGTTAAGTTAAACAAAAAAGTTAAACATAAGTTAAGTGGAACTAAAAGGATAACTTTCAGTTTAAAAAAATAAAACCACAAGATGTATGGTGTGTATTTGTATTGTCAGCCAATTTCCTACTCCTAAATAAAACGGTATGCTATCAAACGAAAGTAACCTAGATTGTAAATAAAGTTCACCAATGTGTAAGTCACTCCAAGTATAAATAAGAATGTTCCGTTAAAGCCTCTCTGTCATAATGTGGAGGCAAGTATGCTGGAAAATAGACATTTTTAAAGCTAAGCCCCAAACTTAAAAGAAGCACCATCTATTGCAAAAATATATATCCAAGAATAAATGGCCAAAAAAAGGCTGTGGAACATTGACACCAGCCAGATAAAAGCTGACGACAGCAGAGGATCAAAGTGAGATGTATAGGTAAAAGGAGGGTCGTGAATCATCGTCATTTGTTACCATAATGACAAATTTTATGATGCAGACCCTGGCTCAGAATGCACACAAATTAAATGTAACATGCTACACATAATCTTTCTAAACTTTTTAAAGCGGTTGATTCCACTGGCCAACAACACTTCCTGAATTATATTTTAATATAAACTGTAGACTTTACTCAAAACATGGGACCAAAATACACAATGCTGCAAAGATTAAAAGGCTGATATCTGTAAACATATACAAAATCCTGAAAATTCCAAAAACTGTAGTCAAATAAGGATCCAAAGTTCTTCTCAGTAGCCGACAGGTCAGGGAGAAAGTTACGAAGAAGTTTAAAGCCGGGTTGGATTAAGAGCAATATCCTAAGCGTTGAACTCGGAGCACTCTACAAGCCACCATCTGAAAATGGAAGGAGTGAGGTAAAACTGGAAATCTACACACACGTGGTTGTCCATCTTAAACTGGCGGGGCCCATGGTAGCTCTGGAGGAGCTGCAGAGAGCCGCAGCTCATGTGGGAGAACCTTTAGTCCGCCAATCTGGCCACAAATCTGAGCCATTGTTGAAATAAATTACTTTTGCAGTTTCATTTAACCACATAGGATAGAAAAGAAGCAACTCTGGAAAGATGAGACCAAAATTACATCTTCTACCCTATGGGGCGGCTGCTGTGTTGAAATCTGACCCTGCAGATCACCCCGAACACACCGTGCCCCCCTTGTGAAACGTGTCTGTGGCAGCATTGTGAAGTTGGGATGCCTTTCTTCAGCATGGACATGGAAGCTAGTCAGAGTTGATGACAGGTCAGTTCTTGAAGAAGACTTGACAGAGGGGTAGAGTTTCACCTTCCGGTAGGGCAACAACCATTCAAATCAAAGCACATTAATAATTTGGAGACGTCCAGATCTAAATCTAACTGAGACTCATTGGCAAGACTTGGAAAAATTGTTGTTCAGACTCTGAATAGAACATGAATTTTTCACATTTTGTGTGGACAACCCCATATTCTATCCAGCCATGTCAGAGCTGATTCAACCCCGTTTTTAATTGCTCAGCTAAAAAAAATATATGAAAGCAGCCTATATGTCCAAGACATTTTGCAGCTTGGCTGCCTTTTTTTAAAGGCATATTGAACCTTCATAATGGAAAAGAGGAATATCTCTTAAATATTGCAGTCACAGGCTCACACAGAATGTAATATAACACAGGTCTCCTTGCCAGCCTCGGGCAAAATAAATAAATAAATAAAAATACACAATATACTGTCAGTGGAGCCTTTGCAGCAGCATGTTATCTCGCGTTTGCTGCTAGGTGGAGCCCGAGTATGCGGTGAAAGCGGCAGCGCACATCCGAGCTCTCCCTTCACCTTTTCACTGCTGCTCCAATAGCGCCTTTGCTTTTCATACAGATTTACTCCCAGCCAGTGCGCACAATTGGTTTGTCATAGGAGCCGAGAGCGCAGTTTCCCTTTGGACCCAAATCACCGGACTTGGAGCGTTTTCTTTTTTTATTATTTCCCTCTCTGAAAGACAAAACAACCTCTTTCCCCTGGATACGCTTTTTTTTGTTTGTTGTTGTTGCTGTTCTTGTTATATTTCGGACCGGTGAGGTGCCGCTCTCCCAGGTTTCACGGGACGTGATGTAGCCCCCGCACCGGAGGGACGATCTGTGGCTGCGTTACAGGGATGGAAAATAGATAGAAAGTGGGGACAGTGTCCGTGGATGCTGCTTGTGTTTTTTCTTCTTCTTCTTCTTCTTCGCCCCCATCGGATTCTGGAGCTATTACGACCAGACTAATTCATAGGATACCAAAAACCGAGCGGCTGGATTCTCTGCTCTGTCAACTCGACCCCCATCAAGTCTCCAAGCACGGTGCGCAACGCCTGATGAGGACACTTTCTTTTTTGTCTCTCCCCCCCGGCGATAAATGAATGCAAGCTTTTGAATTCGAGCGTGTGCGCCCTTCGTGTTCACCGCGGTAAGTGTGACGTTCCTATGCATTGTTTTTAATTTTTATTCTATTTATTTATTTATTTTATTTTTTGCTGGTGCGCGCATCTCCTGTTCTCCTGCAGATTCAGCTCAGGGCGATAATAATGTCCACGAATGAAAGCCTGCAGCGGCGTTAGAGGCGCCCTGTAAGGTTATACCCTACTATTAATTACTTCAAACTGGGAAATCTGCGCGTCTTTTTAGGGGGGGATCAGAGCCGATCAACGCGCAGGGTGCGTATTGATCAAAACCAATAAAGGGATTTCAATTTCCATCTGGGACTAATTCATCCGACCTCTCTTTCAGCGCTTGATTATAATCCAATCAGTCAGAATTGTTGCTGTTTCTCTCTTCGCGTTTCACACCAAAACAAATGCTGCTGTTCAAAGAAGTTTGAAAGCTGCATGCATATTTGGGAAGTTCCCCCCCCCCCCCCCTCTCCATTCTCCTTCAGTTGTGGGAGATGCACCTGACTCTAAGGCTTTGTATCATTGCAATATAAAATAAAACGCACAAAAAAAACAAGGAGCTCGAAGAAAATGCAGGCCCGAGCTGTGCAGCAGCGATTGAATTTTTCATTAAAGGGTACAAGAGGGTCTTAAGTATGAAACCGGGCCTGCGGCGCATTCGGCATGCCGGATCGACACATCTCCACCGAAATGCACGACTGGCTGTCACTGTTGACTTGTTTACATGTGCCTGCTTTTTGCAGGAGATATCCGCTGCAGTCAAAGTAGCATGAATACTGCACAGCACGCATGATTATTTAATGCACAAACAGAAGTGGTTGCAAATGGCTCCATATTTAGAGGCATATACTGGAGAGAGAGGGGGGGGGGCAGACTTCAACTTCAGGAGGCCCCACTGTGCCAGGTCCTTTAACTCGCGAGGACAGGGATGTCTTTCAATATCAAAGAAAGGAGGGTAAGCAAGATGATCACTTGGAATTAGATCTGATTCCCCCCCCCCCCCTTTTTTTCCCCAGCACATTATGGATGCTGTTCCTGGTTACATCCTTATCTGACAATTAGGACCATGATATCCAGGACTGCAGCACCATCTGTCATATATTGCAGATAGGTGGAATTTCCCTCAAGCAGATGACACACATTCGCACAAGCCTGCACACACACACACACACACACAGCTTGCCTCTCCGCCAGCAGTGAAAAACCTTGACTTCTCCCCCACCCTCTAGGGGGAAACTCAAGGGGACATTTGATGCTTTCTGACTAAACTGTTAAGCCAACCTGCACTTTGTTTTGTCTCATCCGTTTTGACTCAGCTTTAAGTGCTGCTCCTTGAGGGATGTAATCTGGGTTGTATTTAACCTAGCAGCGGCTGAACCCAGCATCTGGTGCGATAACTTTTGGGCCGCCGCCGCCACTGCAAGAACACTTTAATAATTGCTTCTTCTTCTTTCTAGTTTAGTTTCTTCAATATGAACTGCTCTGTATTTAGTGAATCGAGCATCTCAAGGAAAACGGCGAATATCTGCTGGCAAATGGATGTATCGTAGCAGAAGCTTAAAAAGGTTAAACACACCATCAATGTAGGTATGAATGATGTGGGCTAAAAATCCTGCAAATTGTAACCAAAAGACATGTCCTAATAACTGCTTTCAATCACTTTTTCTATTATATTGATGTTGCGCTCTCATGAAATCAATAGTGGAAAAATGACAATTTCATCCTTAATTTTAGTGTTTTTGTTTTTTGTTTGCAAACAATCAGTTTATCGTCAAGATAAGTCACATTTCTTACAATATTTGTTTTCCCTTAAGGATGGGAGACACGATATTATCCATTACCTGGCTGTGATTAACGGCGACATGGCTAACCAGCAGAGGATCTTTCTACTATACATTCAGAAATATTTTGACCTTCAAGCTAATTTTGTTGCTTTGATGTCATCAAAGTCATTAAAATTCCAACAAAGCCTAAAATGTTGTCTTAATCACAGATCAACAAATTGGTTTTTTTTGTTTTGTTTGTATTTTTGCACCAATAAATAGTATTGTGGCTACAATTTGACATTTTTATGCAAAACTAAACAAAGAAACCCATTTTTTTTTTTGTCTGATTTAGTGAGCAAGCGCCAGCGGGTCACGCTGACGAAACACTTTTCGCTGTGGAGGTTGTTACTGAAGGAGGAACACAGGAAAGAAAGTCAGAGGATGCTTCTAGAAAGGAAGCAGAGGCTTGTTAGCTGAAGCTGTCACCTGAAATGATGAACTGTGGCGTTAAAACAAACACAGTGCTTCTTTCCTGTTTCCCCAATAGTTTTCTTTTATTCCTTGTAAAAGCTGTCTTCGTTGTCTAAAACCGATCTGAACTGTTAACCTCAAAAACACATAGGAGCGTTTTTCCTAACAAGACGCGATGCGATAAACCTAATTAGGCTGTCTTTTGTTTGTACAGGGACTTGTATATTCCTGCTGAATTGTGCATTAGAGTAATGCAGGTTAATTTTCTTGCCCTCTGAATAAAGATTTTTTTTCTTCCTCGTTGGATTGGAGAGATGGTGCCTTTCCTCCACTCTTTAAATTTATTTCCATTGATTTGATTTTTGCCATTTTAGACGAGAAAAGGAGCACTCCAATTTGTGGTTGCCATGTAAAAAGACACGGGGGCTCTCATACAGGCTTTATTAGGTTAGGATTGGGCTTGAGCTTTATGGTTTATACGATATAGCTTTACGTATAAATTTGCATAATAGCTTTTTTTTACTGAGTGTCGCGGGATGCTTTCAGTCTGCTGCGGACATCTTTTAAAATGCTTTGTTCAGACCCAGTTGGGAGTTTACGTGGTGAGGCTCGCTGCCATCGCTTTAATGCAGTGTTGATTTGGCTCAGAGGTTGAAACTCGGATCTAGAGATTGTGTCACGACGAGTTGAGAGAAGGAAAACCAATGGGATTTGCTCACTGTTGTTGCACTACCTACCAGAATTAAGGCCGAGCACTAACGACCTATGTCTGGCCTTTCTCAATAAGTTAGAACACCATCAAAATGTGAATTGAAAATCTTAAATAAAATTTCTCTGATAATTGGAGTATGCTGAAAGACCGATAAAACGTATTTTAATTATGGAAACGTTATGGTACGGCCTGCACAACAGGAAGAACTGCTGACATGGCAGGTGTCCAACAGTCACTGAAAACCATAAAAGGTGAGCTAAGTAGCGTGGCTGCTCGGGTTGCTGCATCCAACAACTTGAATGGCAAGTTGCGTGGAAGGTAAATGTGTGCATGTAAAGGTGCAAAAGTAACGGGGATTACAAACACCTTGAGCGGCTTGTAAAGCAAGGTTCGTTTATGAGTAATGGAGATATTCTCAAGGTGTGGACTGTGAGTGGAGTCGGGGCTTCCAAAACAACCACAGATGGACTACAACTGTTGCATTGTTTGTTTTATCCCACGCCTGGGCCTGAGATAATTTAAAAAACCTATTTCTTTTTGGCTTAGGAGGAAATAAAGAATGGAGTGTTGCTCCAAACTCCTCTTTTTAATGTCCCAGAGTCTTTTAGAGCATGTTACTACTTGCTTAATTGGCCAGTGACGTGCCTGACCTAATCCTGTAAAGAGGAAGATGAGAGGTCACCCCAGCAGAACCTCGGTCTGATCTCCCCATGCCACGGTGCATTGACACAAAAAAAAGCATGGACATGCGTTTCAGTAGGCCAACATTTTGGTAATAAAATCTTTATTGGTCTTTTGCCAGATTCCAATGTTTTGGAGAGGGTAAATTTTGAGGTTTCTTAAGTTTAGTCAATCGGCCTCACTTTTTGTATTGAGATACGGAAATTGACTTTACCATGATGT
Source organism: Fundulus heteroclitus (assembly GCF_011125445.2). Classification (NCBI taxonomy): domain Eukaryota; kingdom Metazoa; phylum Chordata; class Actinopteri; order Cyprinodontiformes; family Fundulidae; genus Fundulus; species Fundulus heteroclitus. The sequence goes on along the minus strand of NC_046374.1, from coordinate 19,727,464 downwards.
TCTATCTTAATGAGGTGCATCAGTATGCATTCAAACACTAAACATGCTTCCAAAGTGCTTGTAAAGCACTCTGTGCCACTGGTTTAATGAGATGCACACCACCAGAAGTTTTATACCTGTGACTTTCACTGCTTTACATGCATGGCAGCCATATTGGATTTGGCTACCGACTTTCCTACATCAAAGGCCGTTCTTCTGGGGTCAGCCTTGTAAGGTGTTTTTTTTTTTTTTTTGTCTCCATATACACAAAAAAACATATGTCTGTCATTGCATTGTCCTCTCCAGCATTAATAGCAATAGAAGTTCAAATTACAAGAAACATTGCTTATCAAAGCCAGACCCCTGAGCTTGGGTTCAGGGGTCCTTAAAAATATCTATATTTAATGACTTTGTCATTAAACTAATCACATTTACCTTAAACCATCAAGATTAGAAGAAGAAGAAACCATCTTCCCCAACCTTCTCTGGGTTGGGAAAGATGTGCTGCCCCAAGTGAAGAAGTTTAAGTGTCTCGTGGGTCTTGTTCACGAATGAGGGGACAAATGGAGCAAAAAGCTCGATAGTCAGATCGGTGCTGCGGCTGCAGTGAAGCGGACGCTGTACCGGTCTGTTGTGGTGAAGAGAGAGCTGAGCCAAAAGGTGAAGCTCTCGATTTACAGATCGATCTACGTTCTCACCCACATCTATGGGTTCTTTTGGTCACGAGCTTTGGTCATGACCAAAAGAACGAGATCCAGGATACAGGCGGGTGAAATGAGTTTTCTCCGTAGTGTGTCTGGGCTCTCCCTTAGAGATAGGGTGAGGAGATCAGTCATCCGGCGGGGACTCAGAGTAGAGCCACTGCTCCTCCACATTGAGAGGTGCCAGTTGAGGTGGCTAGGCATCTGGTTAGGATGCCTCCCTGGTGAGGTGTTCCGGGCACGTCCCACCGGGAGGAGGCCCAGGGGAAGACCCAGGACACGCTGGAGGGACTATGTCTCCTGGCTGGCCTGGGAACGCCTTGGGATTCCTCCTGAGGAGCTGGCCCAAGTGGCTGGGAAGAGGGACGTCTGGGTCTCCCTACTGAAGCTGCTACCCCCGCGACCCGACCCCGGATAAGCGGAAGAAAAGAAGAATGATCAAGTTTAGTGTTGGGTACCAAATTTAATAGAATTTTTATTAATTTGCCAGAGAAAGCACTAGAATGATTAGTTGCCTCCAAAGAGTAAAGCACTGTTGACTTCACCCACGTATCACTGCACACTTCTGGACAGTCGAACGAAAGAAGGCTAATGCACGTTTACCTTGCAGAGGAAAAATAAACAATTCTGTTGCTTGGGATTGTTTTTGATTCGGAAAACGCAGCGGCAGTCACATCAAAGTTAATAAAAATAAAGCCAGCAAGCTGTGAGATGTATTTCTGTTAAGCTGCAGGCTAGCTGCATGTGCAGGGAGCCTGGCTAATTAACAGGCTAATAAAAACTTGTTATGCTAGTGTTACTTTATAAAGAGCAGAATTTTCTGCAACAAGAGCTTGAACTGCTCAATTTAGCGTGTTAATGCAATGTTTTTGTTTCGAGTTTGTATTTTAAATAAAAAGATTTGGGTCATATTGTCCTTTTTTTTTAAACACTTAAACCTGGGATTTTTTTTACTCCATGTTCTAATACAGCAAGAGTCTTGTGCTGTCACATCAAATAGAGGCTTCAAGTTCTAAAAAAAATCTAAACGAGAAAATCAGCAAATCACACATGAACATTTTATTTTATGTTTTTATCCAACTCTCTCTTTGTGCGCCATTATATGGGCAAACGCTGAATGTTTGAAAATACCACCCAAGGTCATGAGCGGCGTGTACATCCAGTATTCTGTTTATGAAAAAATGTAATTTGAGTTGGAGATGACAAAAGATGACATTCAAACTCCTCATTCGTTTTTCCCCCCCTCTTCTTTTTTTTTTTTTTTTTTTTATTGGCAGCTGGCAATTACTGCAAAATGAGATGAAGTGCAGCAATTCTTGTAAAAATTGGTGGTCTCTATGGCTACCATTCAAGCAGGCACTTTCTTACACGTGGCCGCCGCAGCATCGCCTGCTTTCATACAATACAGTTCATACAATAACAGGCAGTCAATACATGGTGCAGTGGTCCGCTTTGTGCAAACTGGAATTTATTCCAACTGCAATAGAGGATGCAAATAAAACGGTCACGCACAGAAAATGTATCGACACATTTACAGCTCTTTGTGTTCCCAGGCGAAAAATCTTTGGAATTTGCAGAACCGGTTTCTCTTTCTCCGTTGTTACTTTATTCTGTCCACTTATACATCTCAGCATCCACCGCCCCCCCTCCTCCCCCCCTGCAGCCAGCTGTCTCTTTCAGTACATAAAAACCTTGAAGTCTCCCAGAACAGTACATTGCTGTTCTTAGGAAGAGGGGGGAGAAATAAAAGCCTTCTCTCTTCTCTCACTTTTATTTATTTATTTTACACTTATCACAAGTGGCACAGTCTGAGATGCTTGACAAATTAGAAAATACGTCCAGCACAGAGGAGAAGCGCTCCGGATTCAGACGCGCCGTCTAAATGATGGATTTCTAAAACTTATTTGGCAGTTGAATGGTTGTTTATCCCTGCGGCTGGATGCTGACATGCTAAGCATCATTCACATATCTTCTGAGAGGGGGAGATGACAGTTTATACTGTTGGCTGACTTGGTCCTTGTGAGGGACGGAACGACTGATGTATTCCAGTTTGTGCCGTTCCATACATCGCGTATGAACTTGTGCTGTCCGTCTCTTGAATAATTAAATTAAAATAGGGTAACGCAGGTTGCTGGGTGCGGCGTATTCCCGTTCCTGTTAGGTAAACGTCACCCGCTGCTAACCTGCGGCCCCTGGTCTCTCTGTGTCTGCAGCCGTCATGCTGTTAGGCGTAAGGCAGGTCGCTCAGCTGGGGCCCCCTCTCATTCTGGCAGGAATGTCACACAAAAAGAGAAGCAAGCGCCTGAGAAGGGGAAGAGAAAAAAAAAAGAAGGCTCGTGGCCAAGAAAAGGTCCACAAGGTGCAAGCCTCTCAACACTTTGCCTGCCTTGTCTCATAAAGAGCTTGGACACAAAGGTTTTGACACGAGCTTTCATAAATCCTCCCGAACGTTAAATTGTAGGAAATGGGGTTAGAGTTTAGATGGAGATTTGATGGGAAGAACAAGACAATTTCTTTTCTCTATGACTGACCTCAATGTTTGGCAGCCATTAATGTGTAAAAGCCCCGAAAACCGCACAGAAAACCGCCGATGTTGCTGAAAGAAGTGAAACAAATTGATGTACGCCGCGTGGTGGCACAGCGCGAGCAGAACTTCTTTTGTGGAAAGGTTTAAGTGATTGACATATATGTTTTTGTGTGTTTGTCACAGCCTTGAATCGTAAAGAGAGCTATTTGGAAAAAAATGTGTGAAATGGGCTGTAAAAATGCAACGTGACATGAGTGGAGAAAATTTTTTTCTACAGGTGCGCTAATTTCAGAGGTTGTAAAACCCTGCGCACGAGGCGATTCCAGCTTTCTGTGAAATATGGAGAGAAATCAACTCTGTATGTTCATCTGCTGCTAAGTAAGCTCAATATTTTGTTCCAGAAATACACCCTTTTTTATACCTTTTCTACAGATTTATATAAAAAAATACTTCTAAGGTTCAGCTCAAATCCTTGGTATGGCAGTTGCAGTCCTTGCATAAAGGCTTCTTCAACATCCCCACACACAAAACCAAGCATATTAGCCAATCGCCCGATAAGCTTTTCCTGCACAAACCTTTTATTTGGTGACGTATCAGAAGGCTGGTACGCCAGAGTACCTGGAGAAAACCCACACAATCACATGGAAACTCCATCCTGTAAGACCCCCCGGTCAGGGTTCGAACCCAAGACCAAGCATCATTGCTACCAGCTGCGCCGCCGTGTGGTCCCAGCCTAAATATGCAACATTTTAAACTATAGATGGTCAAATGCAGTGTAAACTTGTTTAACAAAAAGTAGGAGAAAGCCTTTTAAGTTCTGCACCAAATCGGAACGTGAGTGAGAAACCAATTACAGTGCAGTATTTTGTACACCACTGTGGGGGACTATTGCCCTTAATTGATTATCACAAACGAGATAAAGAAAACCTGTTAGGTTATCAGGCTTTTATTATCTTTATTCCTAGTTGCACTCCCTGTTGTGTACTGCACTTGACAGAAAGCTGTATTGCATGTTATAAACACAACAAGAGAAAAAAAACCTGGGCACTGCTTGAAACCTGGTGATGCAGCAACACATGGATTGAGTTTGCTTACTTTGTGAATGGTTTCATATTTTTTTAGCATGTACAGTTGTTGCTAAATTGCTGACGCTGAATTTTCCTCAGTCTTGGTTAGCCATCTACCTGTACAATAAACTTGGTCAGCAAAAAGCTAGCTAAGGTTAGTTGTATTTTTTTTGGTTTAGTTTAAGTAATTACACAAATGAAGACTTTTTTTTTTAATGTACTTGTATGCAAGTCACACAGATGCTGTTGAAGAACTGATGCTATCCTGTGTTTTTATTATGCTACCACAGGGGCTTTTCAGCATGAAATTACTTTTTTTTGCCAAAAGCAGGAGCAATTGGTGAATTCAGATTGCAAGAACAGTTGGAGTTATCGCTAAGAGCTAGATGCCATTTACTATCCCACAATGTGTTTTGGGCTTCTTTAAATTTTTATCTTGTTTAGAGTATCCGCTTATCTATAAGCTTGTATAAGTTAACTTTTTTTTTTTTTTTTTTGATGGACAGCTGGTGGTAATGGTGAATTTAGGTTTTGAGTGCAGCTGAAGCTAGTTAATGCTAAGGCTAGATGTCACTCCTGACCGACACATCTGATACAGCATTACTTAAACCAAAGAGCCAATGCATTCATAAACCTGTGCAGCTTTTTTCCCAGCAAGGAAAACACACACAAGACAGCTTCTGCAAGAAATGACAAATGCTTAAATCTTCATATAATCATTATCATACCAATATGTATGATGGAGATTTACAATTGATCCCTACTTGTGGCGCAATTCTTTGATATATATAGGTATAATATTTGATTATAATAATAATAATATAAAAATATATTTCTGAGAATAGCTGGGAGGTATTGGACAAAGATGTAAATGGCCGTTTTAAATGGAGGAGGAAAATTACTGGCTGCCTGTGGTTTCAGTTTGGTATTTTCTGCCATTGTTTGGCAACTGTACTGGCAGGCCAGCTGTATTTAGAGACTGTAGTGGCATGTCAGATTCATTTATGCTTTTAATTTCAGCAAGGGCCTGCAAGGCCAGTTTATCTTCAGACTCGAGTGTGTACATTATCATGACTTTCGGCCAGGGCTTTAAGAAGTTGTTCTGTTTTAGACTGCACTCCTAATTATCTGCGAGGCACCCTTCCACCCTTGATTTGGCACTTAAGCTGTCCTTTGGGGGGGGTCAAAGCATTTAGCAGCTAAAGTTTTAATGCAACCTCTCCAGGCAGTGACACAAAGTCTGCACGAGTGCAAAGCATTAACAAGCGTCTGCAGATGTAATTGCGTGGTTCGGGAGCAATGCTGATTGCAGGTAATGACAAGTGTACAGCAAAGCCACCCGGTTTGTTGCCCCCACATTAGTACAGCCATTCTTCAGGGTTATTTCTGAATGCCAAAGATGCGTTTTGTGCAATATTGTTAACACTGCCCTTACAGCTGGCTTGGGGAATTGCTTGTCTAAGAGTAAAAAAGAAAAAAAAAAAAAAAAAAACACAAACAGGGAAAAAAAACAAATTCTTGCCTGTAACGCAGATATGGACCCAAAAATGTCAACTTAGCATTTAGAACAAGCCCAGCCGCTCTTACAACCCCATTGATGGTGTTAAAAGCTGACCAAAAGCTATCAAACTGACACAGCCTGACAGAGCGGCAGTACATCAACCTCTTTACGGCACTGTAAAGTCACTTACATTTGTCTATCTGCAATCTACAATATACAGAGATTTTTTATAAGGCTTTTTTATTTATTTATTTATTTTTTTGCTTTTTATTCATAGCTTTTGTATTAAAGGCCTTTTTTTTTTCTTCTTCTGCTTACTCGTGAACTTTAGTCCAGTGAAGAGGATTCAAACAAAGATGCAGTGCTTCTCTGAGGCACAGCTCTAAAAGAAGTTAATTTATGGCCTGTTTGGGAGGCAGGTTTTGGCTTGAATACTTAATAAGGAGGTGCACCTGCAGCCGCATACAAATGAATGGAAATGACGGTTAGTATTTACGCCTCCCCAAACCACTGGGACCTCCTGATCTGACCACTAATTTGCCCGCAAAGAGAAATAAAGATAACTTTCTTGTTGTCTAGCATTTCTTGCACCCTCTGCCTTTTGTGATATTTTATTTCCCTGTCACTGGGAATTGTTGGTCTACTATTAAAGGGACCATCTTTCAAACAGGCACATATTTGGGGAACTAGTCCATACAGTAAAAACCATAAAGTGTTGAACTATTTTTTTTTTTTGGTAGTATTTGTGTGAGAAAAAGAAAGGTATGCACATATTTATCTGTCATTCTTCGACGTTCAGTTTCAGAGGAGCTTCTCCAGGAACAGAAAGCACGAGGAAGAAATGTTGATTGCTGTATCCCGCTTGATGTTTTTCAACATTCATGCAGTACACGTAGTGTTGACGCATTAAATTATATTAAAGTACATAAATAATACATTTCAGGATCTACTGGATGAATGTGTTTTCTCTTCAGTGAGATTTCCATGTTTTCCATTGTTTTTCATTATTATTTGGGGGCTGGGTGGGGGGTCAACATGGGAAATTAATACCTTGAGTTAAGATAACAGAAGAAAGATGGTCCAAAAAGAACCAATAAGCAATAATGAAATATGATATGAATCAAGTGATTTACTTTGTTCTGATTAGATAAATAAAAATAAAAGATGGGCTGTACAAGGATGAGCAGGTATAGACGATGGATGGATGGAAACTATAATTACTCTACATGGAATCTACAGGCCATCTACTTTTAATTGTTAAAAGTGTTCAAGACAAAGTGGTTAACTTCCATTTTTCTAATCAGATTTATCAAGAATATTGTTTTGTCATTGGATTATTGGATGTTCTGGAGCGCCACACTTTGTCCATGGAACCTGGAGGTGTGCTTAGAAAAAAAAAAAAAACATAAGGAAGGCTGAAGTGGCAGGAAAAATGGGAAAAACAAAAACAGTCCAGCAGAGCTTCAACCAAAGAGAAAACATGGGCTGAGGGAGCAGAATCTCCATAAGGGGAAGGTCTAAATCAAGAGTTGTGCGTTGCTACGATTCAATGAGATTAAAAGTGTTTTTTTTTTTTTTGTTTTTTTTTAGGCAGCTGATTAATATTTCAAATAAATAGATTTATTAACAATGACTGTTTTATTGCTTCATTGTTAAAACCTAATTCCAATTAGACCCCCTGGATCTCCAAAACGCATTACAGAAGTTTAGTGTCTCCACTTGTAGGGGCGACTAAAACCAAATGGATTTTCCTAATCGATACTACAGGATTGGGTTCAGGCATGCGGGATGGGATGAGCCTCCTCATGAGTTCTGTTGTCACTTTTAGAGGGACGGCGCACCCAGAATTGCATTTCATCTCGCGCCGGTATAGCGGGGGACGGATCTATGCTTCCAGTGGCGTGTGTGTATATATATTCTTCTGCCAGGCCTTTGTCACTTCTGAAGTGGAGATGACTTAATTGATGCGGTGCCCTGCTGGAGCAGCAGACGTGTTTAAATGACAACCCATTTTTGTCTCACCTTGAACCTAATTGACTGCCTGAAAGCCGGGCTTTGGAAAGTGCTGACAGAGGCTGTTGCAAGCAGTGGATTGTTTCGAGCCATGAATTGTGCTGTATTTAGACGTATCAGTCGCATCTATAAGTCTGGGGGGTTTCTCTATAAGGGTTTTGCTTTTCAGAGATGTCATGCTGATTTTGAAAATGTCCATTAAATAAATTCTGAACTCCAGCTTTTAATTTGAACTCGTTTGTTAAAGAAATCCCATGTTAGGGTTTATTGGTCGTTTTGATGTCAATAAGGGGCCACACTTATTGACATCCCTCTCCGTTCATGCATCTTTGCAACCAACTTTTGCCGGTAGACTACTATTTGGTCATTTCACAAGACAGGAGAATACACAGACAGATCTTTGATCTTTTTCTTTACATCGTCCAGAGTGCCTGAGTCCAGTCTTATCCTCTCTTCTCTTTAGCACGCCTTCAAGGTTATCCATAGAACTTAGGTCTGGAACTCATTTGAACATGTATGGCTGATTTTTGAGGGACGTACTTCTGTGTTGTTTGGTCATATTTTTGATCAACATTTTTCTTAAAGGCCAGATGATACCCGCTGTAAGATTTCTGCACAGATCCTCTACCGTTCTTAAAAGCTAACAGCGAGTATGAAGTTATTTTCTACATATATTTATTCCTTTTACATCAAATCCACAATCTTTTTTTTTTTCTACATTCTGGCAAAAGTGAACCAAACCCGACTTGCTTTTTTCTGTATCATGTGTGTGAAAAATTGACTGTGAAAAATATAAAGAGATTTTTTTCTTGTCAGACTCATTCCATTCGTGGACCTAAATTTGATTGTACCTGTTTTTTTGTTTTTGTTTGTTTTTTTAAGAGAAATCAGTCTGATTAGCCATGTCATATTTCATCCGACTTTTCTGCCACTGAAGTCTGACAGACGCACAATGTTGCTCCAAAGGAGCCAGAAACCGAGGAGATTGAATATAAACGAACGAAGCAAGCATGGCAGACACCATGGAGGAAGCTAGTCTTATATTTGTATTCTCTGATTTCATAATGATTTAAGATGTGAGACACACACTGACGTGTAGCATCCACAACAGCCTCTGCATATACAGCTCGCTGCGTGCAACATCGGGTCTTCTTCTACGCATCCGGGTCAATTTAGGGCCGCAAACCGTTCGCACCCACTTCCTAGACATTGGCATTAAAATGACAACTTGACAAAAACAGAACTGCAGAAAGTTGTGATTGAGTGTTTAGACCTGCAGAGAGAACAAAGCCTTAGTCTATTAGTCTAGTTATGTTTGTGATGGACGGATTTGTAACGTAGATGACAAAACGGGTTGATGAACCAGGTGGCCACGGGGCTCACCATCACTCATGGCAGCTTAAGAACCGGGCGGTAGCTACACTGTCCATTAAAACAAACACCGACTCCCCCCGACCCCGATCCCGCTTTACTTTTTACAGAAATCCGTCCGGTGACGCTGAGCCGCCGTGATGCAGCCGTGGCAACTGTGGGATCTCTTCGATAGGGGCCGCAAGACTGTAATCAGTCATTATGTCAGAGACGAGCCCGTGAGCCCCGCTCCAGCTCATTCAGCCAAATAATAAGCAGCAGATAACTGCGCTGGCATGCAGGCTGCAGCCGAGCCCCTGCGGGTAAAGAGTAGGAAGAGTAGGGGGCCTTTTTTTTTTTTTTGCTCATCTTCTGTGCCCACTCAGGGATGTCACCTTGGCACAGGGGCTGGATTGTCTTGTGTGATGAATTTACAGACTCAGTTTTAAGTACTTTTGCGCTCTGAGTGTAAATGTATTTTCAAATAAGCGTATATGTGGAAGAGAGGTGGAGATGCGTAAATTAAGTGCTGATTTTTATGGTTTATTAGTTATTTTGTTAGGAGACGCGTCGTCTGAAAACCACAAAATCGCCTGATGGGACTCCTGAAGGAAGAGAAGGGTAGCTTGAACAACTGTAGATAAGATTTAAAAAAAATGTTTCAAGCTTTCCTTTGTCTGATATCTCCATCCCCATGCACAGTGTTCTGTATAGGAACAAAAGGCAAGGGACAATGTGGAGCTCAAACTATATTATAACCTTGAACAAAATGCCCTATCTACATCAGATATTTTAATTCACTTTATCAAAAAGACAAATAGCCTTTTATTTCCCTCAATGTCTGACATTGGATCGGACCAAACCACTCCCGTTTTGGGTCAGGTGGTGTTACCAAGATTATCTGTATTTGCCAAATGCCAGAATAATGGAGGAGAGAGTTTTTTTTTTTTCATTCAGATTCTGAAGTATGTGTTTCTATCTGGTTAAATTGTCTGTTAAAGGATATGAGTTAAGTCAAATGTTTCGGGTTACTTCCCTAACCTCTTTCCTACAGTTCGCTGGAGTTTTTGACCCATTCCTCCTGACAGAGAATCAGTCAGAGTATTTTATTATACTAGTTATTATAGAACTAGTATAACTCAGCCAGGTTTCTAGGCCACCTTGCCGACAAATTTTCCACAGGACTCCAAAACATTGACCTGGTTGTCTTTTAGCCTCTTGGTCACTGATTTGGTGCTATGGTAAGCTTTTTGGAAGGCCCAGTCTAAGAGGTTCTTAGTTTTCCCAAACATATTGTGAAAACCACATTTTTTTGTCTCCCTTGTCAATGCGGTCTCATTTTTCATCTTGTTAGTTGGCCGTTTATCTTTTCAGCCTAAGTCGCACGTTTTTGAAATTGCAATAAAACCGCTTTTTTCTTTTCAAGCTCCGCGCCTTCCCCCACCTCCCCCCCCCCACGGAGGTTTGTCATAACAAGGGTCAGGGCCTCCTGTTGTCTCTCGTCAGCATTCCTCAGCATGGTGGTATTGACTGGCTCTGCTGGGTGAGCGGTGCCATACAACATCCATACATCATCTGGAAGACAGAGTGACAGACAGTGGGAGCTGAGATGTCAGATCTCTCTCTTCGGGCTACTGACATCCACTCCCCTTCCCGTTCCCCCCACAGCGACACTCCATCTTCTGACTGCGACTGCATCGATGGTTGCGGCTCGGCCCACCCCCAGACCTCACCGGCGGCAACAAATGACACGGCCGTGATCTGAATTACCCGACGGAGGGACGGCGCTGGGCCCAACTCTGCTTCCGGGTTAATGCTTTCGGAGCAAACAGCCGTAGAGGGATGAATGGTATTTAATCATTTACAGCCTTGTTATAATTGGCTGACTGCTCTATGCGTGCATAGATTGATAGCTAGATTAATCTCATCAAAATGTTAAGCTTTTATAATCTTCTCATGGACCCCTTTTAACCCTCTCATACATAATAAATGCAGCTAAAAGTCAGGTTCACCCAGAGCAAACAGCTCAACAGGGGTAGCGCGCTTGTTGTGGCTGGGAAAATAGAAAAGTGCAACGTGAAACTAGACGGTGAGCTCACGCGGGTCGGCGTAGGTCGCCGCTTTATGGAATTCCAGCCCGTAATGATTAATAAGGTTGGCGCAGTGATTGCATTGCGGCGTATCAGTGGAATGCAGGAGAGACACAGTTATCTGTAATCCAGTTTTATTGCACCCGCTCCCGACGCGTCGCCTTTTCTTCCGGTTACCGATCGGCGTTCCCACTTTCTTAGCCCCCCGACGTTCGACAGCAGGAGCCCCGTCGTCGGCCGCGGCACACTTGGCTTCTGTGCTCTTACTTAAGTTGTGCGGTCATCCCCGGGGCCTCCCCTCCCCCGCGCTGTTTCAACGCGCAGCTGGAGGGTCCCTTACAGTCGCGGCGGAGCAGAAATAACGGGTTCAGCAGCTTGGATGCAGCCTCGACTCACAGGTAATTTGCTAATTTCTGTCTCCTCAGCAGGCGTCGGCGGCCCGCTGGACGCCGCAGCTTCTCAGCTGCGTAAAAGCGATTTGCACCCTTCACCTTGCTGTGTTAAGAGACACAGGGGCACCTTCATAAATCAGAATATCATGAAACGGTTCGTTTACTTTGGAATTTTAATTTCAAAAGTGAAAGTGTAGTTTCATTGCACGCCGGCTGACATATTTTTAAACATTTATTTCTGTTTGTTTTGTAGACTACAGGTTATGGCCACTGAAAACCAAACGTTTGTTTTTCTGAACATCAGAAAACAACACAAGTCTTATAAAACAGGATTTGCATTAAAGTATCTGCCTACTCAAAGTTCTGCCTTTGGGTTAGTGAGGTATGTGTTCAATAGGTCCGGGCTTCTTTTGTCATGAATTACTGCATCAGTGCAGTGCGGTACGGTGGCGTTCAGCCGGTAGCTCTGCAGAGGTGGTTGAGGAAGCCCAGCTTGCTTTAATATTTGCCTCCAGAACATCCGCCCTAAGCCATCACTGACTGTGGAGACGGCAGACTGGATCTCCAGCAACTTAGATTCTCTGCCTTTTGCTTTACAAACCTCTCAAGGCTTTCACAGTTTTTCCTTCCACTAAACTTTCCAAACCCGGCTTGGATACGGCTCTGTTTTAGGACATTTTGTCGCCTTCCTTCCAAGGACTCTATCTGCTGGACAGCTTGTCCAGTGGCAGGTCTTGTTCATAATTGTGTGGGCCACGACATAACATTTCCAAGCTAAGGTTTTCAATTACTGTAAGCAATACTCATTAAGGTTATCGGAAATAAATGCTTGGTATAGGTCACTCTGTTTGTAATGGATCTGTATTATGTATGAAATGGTCTTTAAAATTGAATTACCAAAGTTAATTAACCTTTCAATGATTTTCTAATTTATTTAGATGCACCTGTAGGCAAACAGAAACAGGCTTTTCTTTGCTTTCCGTTCCTGTTGCCAAATCAAGCTGGGATTTTACGAACTAAAATCTTACCACTACGTTTCCATTCATTTATTTTTTTATTTTTTTTATTTTTTTGTTGGGCAACATCATTCAGAGCAACATCCATTCAGAGCAGACGTTTTTCTCACGTAACCGTTTCATTGTGAGTAAACCAACCTTCTGTTTAGAGAGCCTGAGCCCTGCTTAAGGGATTCCATAGCAATCCCAAGAGAAGCCCTTTTCCTCAAGCTGACGGGGAAAATTGGGATTGGAAAGTCCGTCGAAGCCACTTTTAATTACACTGGCAACGGAGGTTGAAGCTGCAGGAACGAAGTGCTTTCCATGCATCGATTTTTCTTTGCATCTACGAATACCTGAGAAAGAGACGGATCCGAACTTTTTATTTTTTGCTGCATTGCTACATTTTCTGTTTACCTTTTATTAAAATGAGGGTATATCAAACCACACTTCTTATCTAATTAGGAAATGCCACTAGAAATGAAAATGGAGAGGGGCCAGGTCTGGAAAGGAGCCACGCAAGCACTTTGTTTTGATGGAGTTTTGATGGTTTTTGTTACTCGCCGTGACGTCTGAGTAACTTTGGCCGGTCATTCTTGCAGCATCCTGTGATGCGAGTGAGTAGGTGTTGCAAAGCACGGGGGGGGGACAGATCATCCTGTGCTCGTCCTGCAGATCTGAGCGTTGGATTCGTACCAATTTCTGTTTTGCCGTGATCTTAAGCCTCTAATCTGGCAAAATGTCACCCTCACCTGGGTATTAGAGACTGGCTGTCACCTCGATTGCCTGGAGGTGATCTGTCTGCCTCTGCTCGTGTGGATGATCCCGGACCATAGGAAAAAAATATATATAAATCAGTTACTTATGAAACAGATGGCGGCTTTGCTTTTGTTTCTCTGTTTTGAAGATTATGGTTCCTCCTGTTTCCCTGACAAGAGGAACTGACCCCGAGCTTTGCACAATCACACCAGCAGATGCAACAATTCGTCATGCACAAGAAGCCACACTCCGCCAGCCATCTGTGTCTGTATGTCTGCCGCCGCACTGTAACGGTTTGAGGTGTTTCATCGATGCACAACAGTGGCATTTGAGATATCCTGGCCTAAAAAAGAATGTCTCACAAAAGTATCTAAAGTTCTTCACATTTTGTGGCGTTGCAACCAGCGCCGTCTCTGGCATAAGCGGGGCACAAAAACTCAACACCTATTAGCAGCTACTCATTTATTTGTGACTTTGATCCATTAAATTAAACAGATAAATTGGCATAAACCAACGCACCAGAAAATCTATTTTATATAAGATAAATGTAATTACATTTTTAAACATTATAAAGGCTCACTCATATATTGTTCATTTATTGAACAGAAGGTATTCACATCAATCCTTCAATGAACCAGAAAGGACAACCAACACTAGATTAATGTTTGCTTTTAGTTTTCCTATGTTTTTCTGTTTGTTTTGTTGACATTTTTGTACATTTTATTCCAACAGTATTTTTTTTACTTGCTTTTATTCAGTTTTTATTTTATTAGTTTTTTTATTTTCCAGATAAACTTGCCTTGCCGAGATGGTCGCACACTATCCGACATAACGTAAACATAAGGTGTGCCATTCAAGTATTTTGATTGGACGATCCGATCTTGGGGCCGTAGTATTTGTGCCCCACGGCTGTCGACTGAGAGCATGCGCACTGTGATTTCAGACGTTCTTTATTTAAACAAGCGTTGGTGGGCCGGCCCCAATATCAAGGCGCCTCGAGAGGATTTGGCCTTCTGAGCTTGTCAGTTTTCTGGCAGACTTGGATATATAGACAAAAATGTTTCTAACACAATTTCATTAGTAAGGGAATCGGATTTTCTTACAACATTGCTCTATAAAGAACGATCATGTCCCCACTCATTATTGCGAACGGTATTTAGGGCCAATGGGGCCCGGCCCCATTGGCCCTAAATACCGAGACGCCACAGGTTCCAAACTTCAATGTGTTTTTTTTTTTTGTTTTTTATTTTTATTGTAATGTTTGCGATAGACACAAACATCACACATGATATTGCACAACTGTGAACTGAACAGAAAAGTGATGTATGATTTGAATAATATTTTCAGATGAATATCTGAGAAGTGCGGCGTACCCCCTTCACTTTGGTATCCCTTCATGCAAGACGACCGGCTGCCTTCCGAAGAGCACCGGTTTGGAAAATGGGGTCCACCTGTGTGTCATTTAGACTGATTGAATGCAGCTGTTCTCTAAGGGCCTCAGAGGGTTTTTAGAGACCATCACTCAACAAATATCATAATAAAGGGCAAATTTGCCACAAGTCACGCTGGGGACCCTGCAGACGTGCGGATAAAGGTGCTCATGTCTGAAGCTGAACCTTTGTGTGCTTGAAAAAAACAAACACATCACCGTTAACACATGAATGGCACAGTGAAGTATGGGGGTGCAGCGTTGTTCTATGGTACAGGGTATTCGTAGACGTAAACCTGGTCTAAACGCCCTAACTCGAGGGCTGGTGTCCTAAAGCGGTGTCCCTGGTCCTCTACACCTGAATCTAACGGCTGATTTAACGTTACAGTTTCAGATCTTTATTACTTGACTGCTGAAGGACAGTCTTATCTAAAATCTCCAGGAGACTTGTCTTGAGGTTTAAGGTTTGAGACATCAGCGTTGGAGACTGTAAAAGCCACGAGGCTGGTACAGACGTTTACCATCCAACAGGACGGCTCTAAAGATGCAGACAGAGCTGCAACGTCATGGTTTGGATTAAAGCACATTCCCGTTGCAGAGTTGAAAATCTGTGGAAGACTTCAACTTACGTTCCCTCGTTCTACCTGGATGAGCTTGAGCCATTTTAAGCAAATAATCGGAAACCATGTATCGTTTTGCTTCCCATGTAAAAATATACACCAGTCTGTGTTGGTATAGCAGATAAAATCCAAGAAAATCGCTGTGAAAAAGCACAAGAGGTGTGGATACGTTTGGAAGGCAATATATGTGCTCGAAATCCTGGTCCTGACTTGCAGATGACCTGTGTAACACAAACCACAAAATGTGCAGCGCAGACTATCAATATATTTTGTAGGAGTTACTGAAAGGTTTACTATTGAGACTCATGCTATACTGTTACCTAAACTGGATCGCAAGAATGAGTTATTATGCCCAGTTAATATGAACTGGACCCCCAAGTTGGTAAAAGGCGAGAAGGTCACAGGGATCGGTTTACCTGCTCTGGGAGCCGATGACAAATTTAGCAACATTTTTTTCATTTCTCAGCATCAGCAGAAAAAAAAAACAGGTTTAAGAATGAATATGAAATAGATTATGCAGGTAAAAGCCCCTGTTGGCTCCCCTGGTCAGGATCTTTAGTGAACCAGAGCTTAATTGTAACTTTTGTAGCAGTAAAATAAACTTAAGCAGGGAGGTCTTGAATATAAATTTAAAGACAATCATTCAGTGATTTAACAAAATCGCCAGTGGCATAATTATAGATACCCCCGCAGTCAGTACTTTGTATAATCTCCTTCAGCTAATAGAGCTGCACTTAATCTTCTCCTGTTACGGTTCACAAGAATGGAGCATTTGGAGAGAGGGATCTTTGACCATTCCTATTCCGATCTCTGAAGAATCGTATTTAGCAGCGGTAGGACCAGGCAATGTTTTGCAAGTCACAAGTCAGACTCGAGATTTCTCCCCTAGTCTTAAATCAAGTCCCAAGTAAAGATATGAAAGTCCAAAGGCTTGTAATGTCACGGGTTGAGCATAAGTCCTAAACTTTTAACTTGATGCCAATTAATCTGTGTATTTTCTTTTAATGGTTTTCAGAGGTGTTTCAGTGCTGATCTTGCATTCTACAGTAAATATTAAGTAAATAAACCAAAACAAAATCTAGTCATTTTAAAATATAATGACCAAAATGATCCATACTGAAAAAATATATATAAAAAAACATCAATAAAATAAATTTCCCCATATTAACCTATTGCAATCGTACAACCTTACCTTTAGCAAATGAAATGGCTGACATAAAATTAAAATGACTCAAATTTATTATACAACTATATGAAAATTCATTCTCTGATCACATTTTATTTTATTTTATAAGGAATGAGCATGATGCTGCTATCTGCCAACGTGGATGCACTTTGTGCTTCAGGTGCCATGATTATATTAGGAAGCACAAAAAAAACCTTGTGGCTAAGATAACATGAGGCATACATTAGTTCCTGTATTAGCCTTCATTTATCACACTTTATGGAAGTTTCACTGTTGAACGGACGCTAGAAGTCGCCTCTCTACTCAGGTTTTCAGCCCACGTTTCCCTTACACAAATGTATTTATTGTTGATCACCTTGTAGTCTGTGCAAGCAAATTAGATTATACATGTCCATGTGCAAATTAGGAGTCACCAGGGTCATGGCAACCACCAACAGGCTGAAATTGGAGGCAACCAGGCTTTTGCTGAGCCTTTCTGAAGCCGTTTTAACACCTATCCATGAGTCTGTCAACTCTGGCGGCTGGCTTGAACAATTCTCTCCCAACTGAACAGAGGGGGAGGATAGCAATTTCAGCTTTCCAGTATCTATAACCCTGCCTTAAAACTCATTCCAAAGTAATTACATAAGCAGCCTCATCATGATTCACGTGGCCAAATAAACGGCTCACACCAAACAATAGCCTCTAAAGACCCAGGAGCCTTGGAATGTGCCTATATGGACAGGCCTCCATGTGCTGAAAAAACGCACATATTCGACAAAGGCTACATTTACACGTCACGGAAATTTAGCCAAAATCCGATCTTTTTGTTCATATGCGACCCATTTCCATCGTTTTAATGACAGTGTGAACTGCCCAATTTCAATCTTTTTAACCCAACCCCCCCCCAAAAAAAATAAATAAAAAATCCGCTCCCATATGTGTTATTAATTCGGATACGTATCGGATGTTTTTCAAGGCGTCCACAGTCTGAACAGTCATGTTACTTTTTACCCGTCTTTCACGTCACTCTCCATGGCTTCAAATTCACAACCACACACATTAGTATCAGTTAGCGCTCCATAAAAGGCCGTAGTTTATAGCTATGCGGCTTCTTTCTTACCTTATCTCGCTATGATGTGGTGTCGATATTGTTGGCTCCCATTGCTCAGCAGCTTTCTAATAAAAAATAAGGATAGATGTTTTTAATTTTTTTGCAAGTTTTTTTTAATTTTTTTTTTTTATTACAAAACTTTATTAAACACCTCTAGAAACAATTACATTCACCATTGCTTCCTTAAACGTTGTGCTGCTGTGTGACGTCTCCTGTTATCGGCACATGCGGGTCACTTTCTGGCTTTGAATCGTTCAGACAGAAGTATGATAGCGGTTGCATTTAATAGTAATATGAATAGCCATCTAAAAAAATGTTTTTAAAATTTCAACAAAAAAGTTAGAATATAGCATCAACACCTGCACTGTGAACGTAGCCAAAGACTCCTGGATAGGTGTCAAAATGTTTTACAGAAGAAACTGAGCAAAAGTCCGTCAGTAAATTCTCATAATACCCACATTGAACACACGTGGCTGTAAATTAAAACATCTAAATTTAGCTGCTTCAAGAAATGTATAAGTGACACTTGGTAAAATACAGAGGATCCTCTGAATACACATTTATCATATCAAAACTGGCCATTTTCAAACTGCAAATATACATTTAAATATAAATTAATATCTTTTTCAATGACAAACAGAAAATTGGGCAACTGTGGCTTGATGGGTTGAGTAGTTGTCTTGTAATCGGAATATCATGGGTTCCATTCCAGTTTCCCCTTGTCACATGTCGATGTGCCCCTGGGCAAGGCACTCAACCCCAAGTTGCCTACTGCACTGCATAACGGTGAATGAATGTGTGTGATTGGGTGAATGTGGTTCTAGTATACAGCACTTTGAGTGGTCAGTATGAGTGGGAAAGGCGCTATATAAGTTCAGTCAATTTATCATTTTACAAATCTCTAATGTTGATTTGGCCAAATGTTTTGGATCATCATCCTTTGAGAAAGACCTAAACATGACCCATTTTCACTTTGGAGCTCACCAGATTGGAAGGTGGTAGATTATCCAGATCCGTTCACCAGATTTGCACTGACAATGTTCCAGTATTTCAGAGTTCTGGATGCCAAGCACTCTAGGAAGATGCAGTATAACAGAACCATGACCAAAACCACCTGGACTGTTTGTTGCCAAAAAGCTTAACTCTAGCCTTAAGTTACCAAACTGCACGGTTCCAAATAAAGTCCGAGATTCTTTTATTTAGTGATGTGTGATTCTAGGACAGAAAACACTTTTTCCTGCATGCCTCTAAACGTTGGCATGCAGATAGCGTCTGGTGGTTGTTATAGAAACTTAGTGATCCTAAGAGATGCCGTCCTGTTCTGCAGTTTGTTTGTTTTTACGTCACTCACCACCCTGTGTGTTGGCAAGATAGAATTAGGTCCTCATCCAGCCTGGGCTCTGTGGAAGAAACTAATTAATAATTGAAAGTTCCTACAAACTCTGTGTTTATAAAAAGTAATTACTAAATTTAAAACTTAAATTAAAGTCAAGTTTACATTAATGGAATTGTTAGGGATACAAATACTTGTGGCAACAAGGAGTTAGTTAAAAACTGTTTTTAGCACATTACTTTTTCTGAACCCCACCACACATTAAAAGGATGATTATTGTGTTTTATTTTTGGACTGTGATATTTTAGTTACATCTGTCTACAATCTGTGTCATTGTTGACAGATGTTCACACTGTTCACATATCTTTACTGGGGGGGTCTGCATCTGTCGTTTTGCAACTCTTGCGTTGCTGTTGTTCTGGCAAAATGCTAGATAAGAAAAGATTCAAGGTTTTACTTATAAAACACTCTATGCATTTATTAGTACCCATGAAAAAGATGTGTAAAATAAAAAAATAAAAAAAATCTGTTCTTGCGCTACCCTCAACTATCCTCCTTACTCTGTGGGATGATGGAATAGAATAGACAATTTATCATTAAAAATACACTATTTAGCCCAAGCTACAGTAAAATAACATATTGTTTGGTCACCAGCTAAAGGTAGTAAAGAAATTAAGAAAAAAAAAGATGTGTGCATTCAAATAAAAAGACATTCACATAAAGGAGCCTGTGTATGCATCCTTCCCTGCCTGTCGTAGTTCTAGTTGTTTCAAACTTTTTATTTAACGCTCCGGCTGTTGCTGCCTGCAGGTTGAGGTGAGTCACTATCATCTTGAAGCCATTTATTTTGCTTGCAGCTCCCCGATTTTTAGAGTCATGCTCTATTGTGTTTCCTAATTTGAAGGGTGGCTGAGAGAAATTTGCCTCTACTACATCTTACACCACGGAACGGAAAGACATTAAACAACCGACGCTTTGATAGATTTCAAAAAGCAACGCAGAGATATGGGGGAAAGAAAATCTGTTACATTTATATTAAACGATTAGGACTCACTGCAAAAACAGACTAAACTAAACTAAAAATAAGTTAACATTTTCTTAAAACGAGTATATTTGTACTTAATTTGAGCAGGTAAATAAGTTGATCTGCCAATGGAATAAGATTTTTGCCCTTAAAGTAGGAAGAACTCATCTCCATCAACTTATTTCAAGTGCAATATATCTGATTATCTTATTTTAGGGGTAAAATTACTCTTTCCATTGGCAGATAATCTTATTTATCTGCGCAAATCAAGGACAAATACGCTCATTTCAAGAAAATTTTACTCATTTTTGGTTCTGTTTTTACAGTGCTGCAAATAATTGTGACATCTGAGATTTTATTTATAAGGAAGCTTCTTCTCACCTGAATAGATGCACCCAATTTCTGAAATGTGTAAAATTCCACAACTGCATTATAGTATGAATCTATTTTAAGGCTTTAGGACAACTTTACTAGGTTGTGCCAAAAAAAAAAAAAATACAAATGTTGAGGGCGCTGCATGTGTCGGCGGGTCAAAAGCAAGCGCTGCACACCGCTGCTCGTCGTTTTCCCCCAACATACGTAGCAGTCACCTTTCTGCTAAGACAGTCGCTGTCCAGATGTTAGAGGGCGGGATTTGGTCGGCTTTAGAGGTGAATTTCTGCGCGGCTTGACTTTTACAGACACCTTGTTCAATGCACAGCCCTTTGCAACCATTCAAGCTTTTCTTTTATCCTTCTTTGATGCTGCTGTTTTTTTTCTCTCTCTCTCTCTCTTCCCCCCCTTTTCAGTTCAGTCACGTTTGCTCATTGCAGGTGGCTTGATGAGAACATGGCCCTTATCTCCCGCTGAGCTGAAGAATTGAACTTGTTTCCAAAGGCCATAAGAATGCAGTAGATTGTCACATGCTGCCACAGAAGCCACCGACACGACCACGCTTTTCAAAGATAGAAAGATGCCTATCATCCGTTCCAGAGCTTTCTTTTTTTTTCTTCTGCTCGGGGCTGTGTGTGTTTAAATATTCTTCTACAAATGTGATTTAGCGGGCCGGGAGCTGCGGGACTTTGAGGTCGCAGCAGGCGAGACCTCGTGTAGTACGTGGCAAGAGCGTATGTAGGTTAAGGTTATCGAGCTGATGTAAGGGAACTTCCTGCGGGAAAGCGGCGTATTCAGGATTTTAAGCTTCGAAAAGGCAGGACGTGGCGAACATTTCAAACCCTTCTGATTATTTCACCAAATGATTTCCCCCGAGATGCATTTGAGCAGATTTTTTTGAGCATCTTTCCTGTTTTACAGCAGCTAATTCAAAGGAGGTGTTTTCTGTCAACTCTCATTTCCACCCAGGCTATGTTCATCCTGGATTCAATTACCTCTTTGGATTCGGCAGAGACTCGTTGCGGGGCCTCGTTGCTCTCCGATGGTACGTTATCGTGCCCCATAGATTTATGTCGGAGCTGAATGATGGCTGTGCAATTTTCTGCATGAAAAGCAGTACTGGTGGCATTGTGTGTGTTTTCAAAGCTCTTGTCAGATGTGCGTTAAAGATGTATGAGCCATACTGGGTGTTATTTTTCCAGTTACTGATCACTACTGTTGAGGCCTGTCACCAGCTTTTGTATTGCTGCTTTGCGTCAGGAGGATTTTATTTATTTTTTGGTATTTGCTCTTTAAGATCTGTTTTTTTATGATTATTTTACTGTTCCAGGCATTGTCATATTAGATAAATTACAGACATGTGCCAGAGGGAAGGGTATTAATTTAATTCACAATGAAAATGAATAATTATTTAAATGTTCACCTTGTTGGCCTGGTGTGGTTTGGGAAATTAGTCTCACCAGCTTAGTTTTTCATTTCAAGATGTCTGATTAGAGAAACTGGATGAGGCAGATGGAATTGTAGTTTAATGCAGTGCAACACATACACTGTCTGTAAAAATATGGAATGTCAGATTTTCATAAATATGGGAGAAGGAAAAATATTTGTATTAACAGAATTGATTCCCTATCCCATCATTTCAACGTGTTTTCCATCCATTCATCCGTTAATCTGAAATTGCCAAGGTTGAGCAACCTGAATGTGAAATGCAGTTTTTCCGCTGTATTTGATCGATTTAAGGTAAATTAAAGAGATGCAACACTGGTATAAATCTAAAGACGAATTGAGACATATAAATTTCATCCATCCATCTGTTTGTCCGTCCATCCATTTATGCATTCATCTGACATTCATTGCGACTGACATTTTAACTTTTGTATTTTTACATCGAAAGACCACAGAAACTGAGAACTTTAGAAATTGGCACATTGGAAAAAGTATGAACCTTTAACTTGACAAACATTTACAACATCCCTGTGCCGGGTGTTGCCGATCTTCTCCTACCGCTGCCTATTTTTGGCTCCCCAGCTATGAAAACTCGTAGACCCACAGTAGACCCAATTTGGTCAGCGTTATCTCAGCCGAATCTGTCTGCAGCGGAAGCTGTTGACAACCTCGATTCATGCTGGTAGACGGCTACCTAGCACGAGGTCACGCAGCCCGTTGCTGTCGAAGCAGTCATGGTTATGTCTTCCTTTGTAGTCGCAGTGAAAGGTTGATGTGCCCCGAGATGACCGGCCCCTCCTCACGGGGGTCCTGTGATATCTCGGTTGTCTCCTTCCAGGCTTGAATGGGCACATTGTGCCGCTGCCTGCCTGCTGCTGTTCTGCAGACTGCTGCACACACCTGTCAAGCCATGTCCTCGGCGCCTTGGGTGTTGAGATACTCCAGAGCCCCTACACACACACCACACACACACACACACACACACACACACACACACACACACACACACACACACACACACACACACACACCTAAAAGCAGTCTGATATGAACAAATAAACACTCGGTTACACGGACCATATGCAGAGACACGGATGTGTATGCACGAGAAGTGCACCACTGAATCTTACATAAACACATGTAGATACTCTCACACGAAGACTGAAGTTCATTGGAAACACATCTCCGCGTTTCTTTTTTTTTTGTTCATGCCAAAGTGATATTCAGAGTGCAGGCTGGACTCAGAACTCGGAGAGGGTCAAGTTCCATGCTTGACAGGGTGGGGGGTGGGAGGCGAGGGCACCAAAGGTTGGCTGGGGTGCACACGCTAGCACATGGGAACGGGATTCAGGAGTAAACTACCGGTAACTCGATACGCGCTCTCAATCAGTTGCAGATTTTCGGCGCAGAGGAGGCCTGTTTGAATGGCATAGTTAGTCTCACACAATTAGAGCCAGCTAAGAGGACATTTTTCAACAACAGTTTTTCTTTGTGCTCGTTCAGTTCAGTGGAGCTCAAACAGATTTATAGATGTCACTTTTGGCGCAGGAAAATTTGTCATAATTTTCTCTTGTTTTGCAGACCAATACGTTAAAAATGATGAGGTACAGATTGGTCATTATATGAAAAAAAGTATCTGCAGCCATACATCATTTCAATCAGAAAACTAAATATTTGTGGTTGAACTTTTCTTTAGTTGAAGGAAACATTTTAATCAAATGCTTACTTTTGGGATTGTGTTACTATTTCTAGTCTGTACTCTTTAACCTATTGATTTGACTTGAAGACAAAAAAAATATTTGTAATCGCTTTATTCAAATTTATTTTGCATGAAATGTTACAAATGTTCCCCTTGACTCAATGAACGCAGCCGGCATTGTCCTTGATTTCTTGCAGCCCTTGAGTACATCCTCTCATTGCCTTTGAGTGTTCTTCTGTGGCCTTGTACTGGGAGCCCTCCACAAAATGAGCCTCTACATGAGGATTTATCATCAAAGTAACATGCTAAATGACAATTTTCACATGCACGGGTTAAGCATGCCACCGAAGGACCAATGCTATACCGTCGGCCATGCAGTGTCCCCTCTGACTGTTCTGCCCTCCTGCAAGGAGGGACGCTATTTTGAATGAGGATCTTTCAAATATAAGAGTGCCTACGAGAAAATTACGACCAGCCATGATGAAAACATCTCCTTTTTTAGCAACATAAAGGATACAGCACAGGGCTGAGACCTCCTGGCTTTATGTGTTTACGGGGCAATGTCTATGTCTGGTGATCTTGACTCATTGTTTTGACCATGTGAGGTGTTCCGGTTGTTTTGTGACTGTGTGTGGGTTGAGTACTGGAATTGCTAGTTATGACTGATTGCTGGATGCTCCAGCAACTGCCTGTAACAATATCGCTCCTATTGTGACGGCGACACTTGGTACCCTCTGATTCCTGTTTTAGAAGTGCAAGATCCTTTACAGATGAAATATTTTTCATACCTATTAGCTAGATTTTATGTGCATCAATTTGCATCCAAGTCAGACCACTCCTTTAGGTTCCTCTACCATTTTTTGACGTTGAGTATATAAAGAAATCTGTCTATTTATACTGTGGCAATTTCCAACACGTCATATCGAGGTACTTTACAGAGTAAATTCAGTCAAATCAGACAAACAGACTGGGTGTAAAGTTTTATATCTACTGAAACCCAGCAGATTGCATCGAGTCATTGACTAGCAGGATTTACTCCTCCTGGATGAGCATGTAGTTACAGTGGACAGTCGCCTGCATTGTGTCATTGACTTTGCAGCAATCCCTCATACCGTGCATGCATGTAGTGACAGTATAGTGTTGGTCATTATGCGCATGAAGGCTTTAAAACATTCACTCTCTTTGACTTGGAAACAATTTACTTCCAAGAGAATAAATGAATAAATGAATTAATTAAATTTTTAAACCCTTGAGGTTTGTTTGAAAATTTCACAATCCGATTTTTCTTTTCTAACCCTTGGCCTTAGTAGTTTTGGAAACTAAACATGTGCATCTCCATTGTGTTGTAGAAAACCTAAATATCCCTATCTGAGATTTATGCAATTCCGGCCTGATAAATTATCATTGCATTATAAAGTCTTGTATAGGTTTTAAATACGGGAACATTTTTAGGATATTGACTATGTAGGGTAAAACAAAGAATCGGGGAAAGAAATTCAGATGCAATAAAAAGGCTGACAATTAGTGAGACTAAAAAGGGAGGAAGAGCTGGAGCATACATCATCTTCCTGCAGTTGCTCCCAAGCTCAGTCAATTGTTATTAGCTTCCCTGAATTTAATGTGACCCTTGGGTGTTGGGATGCTGTCTGCGCATTATAATTGCTGCCCCTTGACTTTAGTCCGTGAGAAAGATTGCTGACCATCTCTGATTACTTGAGTGATCATTGCAATGCGGCGTCATGTAGTAAACTCACCCTTCATGACCGAGAGCTTTGTTTGTGCCCGCCACCACACACACACACACACACACACACACACACACACACACACACACACACACACACACACACACACACACACACACACACACACACACACACACTAATGCAGAGGCAAACTTTCTCTCTCTCCTTGTTGCTAGTAGAGTTAATTTCTGAAAGGTAAAAAAAAATCTTTGTCATGTTGTGACCAGAAGGGGCCATTCTCAATCTGTCCCCATATTGTTTAGAGATCCAAATTGTGGAATATGCCTTGAGTTCCTTTCATTGGGACTAAAGGCCCATTCATACCTCACATAAAAGATGGATACGGATACGTGTGGAGTGTTTCATACGTTCTAACCGTCGATTTCGTTCGTATTTTGACACGAAAATTGGGAGCTTACGATCACGGACGAGACGGATCAATACGGAGCAATACTACCTGAAACGGTGGGGGCGCTATTGAGTTTGTAGTACAAAATGTCAACAAAATCACGAAGAAGGGTAGAATTCTGGGCTTTAAACAATGGCGGGATTCGAGGAACGACTTGCGGAGCTTGTCCGCAACTCCCCACACATATGATGTGTTGTGTCCGGGGCACAGGGACAAACAAAGAGTTTACTTACGGAGCAAATATAACAAAATCACGTCTTGGACCGTCGCCATGTTTGATCAGTGACGAATCATTGGCGCCCAGCACTGCCACCTAGAGGAAATATTGGTTATTGCGCACCTCAACGGACGGAGGTATGAAGGAGTCAACGGATAGAACGTACAGACAGAAATACGGACGTGTAGGCCAAACGTAGGGTATGAATGGGCCTTAAGGCGTTCTAAAGCCGACCTTGAAAAGCAACCCCACATACTCAGGTCTTCTCCACCCAGCTTTCCATTTTGCATAATACAGGTACATATTTAGTGTCTACTCCCCTGGGGCAGATCCCTGGCATTCTTTACACATCTACATCCAACAACTTGGATTGCACTTGGTGACGTAAAACCTTGGATCCAGCTGCTCGGGCTTGAAGCTCTCCACACCTTATTGTTCAACTGTTCAGAAGATCTCAGGCTTTTGACTCTGCAAACAGTATGATTTGTCGATTCTGTGGCTGACTTGTGGTCATTTCCAGTTGCGCAACACTAACAGAGGGTCGTGGGGTATTTAGAAGTGAGGAAATGTCACGACTGAACTTATTGCATTGTTGGTTCTACCACAGTGGATTACACTAAGCTCCTAGAGTGACTCGTTCTTCCACAAATGTTTGTAGAAGCGGCATTCATGCCTAGACGCTTGATTTTATGCACACGTAGCCATGGAAAGTGATCAATTGGTAAATTGCCGGAGGGTGTAACATTTACCTTTAAAGTGTAAACAAAGTCTTTAAGTCCTGATAAGATTAGCGTCTTGAGTGCAGCTCATTTTCAAAGCTTTCACGTTCTTCGCAGTAGCTGGCGGTTAATGAATGAGTTCAGACTGACAAGAATGTAGGTTACTGACGTCTGCCACCAATTTCAGTGGCTTTTCTGTTCATTAGCCATATCTCTCTTGCCTTTGGCCTTGGCGTGAACATGCCGACTTGTCAGTTACAGTGTCACAACCACAGGGTCATTTAATTTAGAGCCCCGCTCCGCCGATTAGGGCTTTTTTTTTGTGAGTGGCTGCAACTACTGTAATGCGGGTGTTTGGGTCAGCGACGGGCACAATGGCTTTGTTACTCTCGCTGACTTCCTCACTATTGCCGCTCCCTCTCTTTCTCAGCACATTTTCCACTTGGCTGATAGAATAAGCCACTCTTTGATGAGCTTTCAGTGGGCCACGGCGCTCTGCCTCGGTAAATGCTTTTATAAAGACACATCACAGGCTGTCAACTCGGATCAGTCATCCAGCGGCAGCGGCCGTCCGTTGCTTTCTCATACAGTATGTGCTATTGTCTCCTGATGACAGGATGTTTAGATAAAAGTGTTTTGGTTTATTTCAAGACCTTTATCTTGCCTTAATTTGAAAAAAAATTAAAATATATATATATTATTAGTCCAACCCTGTTCATCGTCGGTTTGCCAAATTCATGGCTGAGTATGCTTCATTGTAATTAGTTTCTCTACTTTTAAACCGTAAAATAGCCCAGGGCAGACGTAACTAACAGCTGCGAAGCCAACACAGGTTGCGGAAAAGCAGATGGTGAGTGCTGCCAGTCTGGAGACGGAGAGTTCATTTTTGATTTAATCCGGTGTACAGTATAAATCGCTTTGGAGTTTGTTTTGGTTCCATTTTTCCCTCCCAGCTGCTGCTTTAAGTAGTGCATTTTTATGAAGTTGAATCTGTTCTAGTGTGCTGCTAAAACGATGCACTATAATGGTGTTAAATAGGCACAGGCCGTAATAGGATCTGGATTGTAAGATATCTTGGAGTAACCATACCATACTTTCACAAAAATAGCAGAAAGGTAAAAAGACGTATTCATAATTACAGTTATAATAATTTTTCAGTCAACTTTCTTTATTTTTTTTTTTCCATTTTCATGCGCTGGTGCACATTAGTTTTTGTTTGTTTTAACTGTGACCCTTTAAAAATGTCAGCTAATTCATGAACATATGACTTTGATCACTTTCATTTATTTAAATGTTTTTCTAAAATTAAGGATCAACATGTACTTTAGCCTCAAACAGGTAATATTGCAAAATATAGAATAAGCAACCCTTAAACTTAAAAGTTTTTAGCTCAAAGCCCATCAGACTAGGGTGACCAGATGTCCCCATTTTGGACGACCATTTCCTACAAATGTCCCAATTTCATCGTTTTGTGAATTGGGTCAAAATGTTGCATCCAACTACAGCTGTTATGGTAGCTGGTCACGCCGCTGTTAGCGTTACGGACAGAGAAGCGCACAGTTTTAATTTTTTTTCTTCCCTTTTTGAGCTGGAAATATGTCCGTATTTAATTTGAGTATTCTGGTCACCTTACATTAGACGGCCTGCCATGGCGTTGTCTTGCTTGGCTAGCTGACATTAAAACCAGTAAAAGAAGACTCTACCTGATTTAAATCTTTTTGTGTGGTAACATTTTTGTGTGGTAGTCAGTAGAAGAGGAGAAATGGTGACATGTGACAGACAAGAACTCAGTGATTTCTAAGCAAATACTGCAGCTGGCTAACATTAGCTCACAGCCCAAATAGAGGGAACAAGGTTTTCCATGGCGTGCTAGCATTGCTTAGATAAATCATTGAATATTTATTCATTAGGTCCAAAATCTTTCTTGAAGTCAAAGTTTAACATTTCTACAACCTTCACTTCAGTTGATTTGTGAAAACCAGATATGATTTCCCTCTAAAATATTCCTAAAATCTCATCTCTGGTTTTTGTCTTTGGGACTGTATATCATCATATCCATGGAATCTACTTAAGAAAAGCTTCCCTCTTTGCAGTATATATCATCACATAGTTGATACAGATTAATACGTAAAATAAGCTGATATTAAATTGATTAATCAGTCAGGGTATCTGCTCAGGTAGCCAGCCTGAAGTCAAGCTTTTATGAATATGCTGGAAGTCCTTTATTATATCAGACACAGCAGGCATCAGTGAAAACCAGCCACTTTGTACTTTTACATTTAACTCGGTTATTTATTTATTGAAGTACGCGGCACCTTTGCAAATAAATGCAAATTGAAATGGCGGTGGGTGGCGCTGCTTCAGTTGCTATGCCATGGTATTCCAAACAGCTGAATGCTTCTTTCTGATGAGCAAAAGAAGAGTGTAGGAGTGACTGTCAGTGAGCAGGAACAAATGGGGGACGGACAGCATGGCGCTACTCTGGTCCACACCGTCAGCTAAAACTTGTTACTCTGGTAAAACGAAGTAAAAGAAAGGAATGGTTTGACTTGTAGCTTTATCGCTTTTTAAAATGTTAGCTTTTCAAAATCTGGGTCTACCTTGATACTGGTAACTGCCCTATAGCTAGTGCTAATGGTTGTTTCAAGGGTGCATAATCATCAGTACTTACCACTGGTTAGCAAAGTTAATAGAACTTGATGAGCAAAAGCTCAACGACAGATTGTGACCAATTTCCAGCAGCAAAAGTACGACTTTTGTTTCTCACTTCTGACCTTGCGCGCTGATGTTCTGCTGATGCTTTTTACATCCCCTCTTTTTGTTTTTTCTTCTGCCATGAGAGAATATCGCAACAACATAAAGCCTTTTGTTCTCATTTTGAGCTGGAAAAAACACTAAGTTACTAATTGTACAGTATCGTTTTTTATGCAGTTGTGTAACTGCTGTTCAGGATAAACAACATCAAAGTGTTTAACATGCATGTTTCCGACTACACTGAGAACTTGAGTTCTTGATCAAGGGTAATTGATCAAGAAATTATGCTTTAACTAATGTATCGTGAAAACACAGGCTTGGAGATAATTAAAGTGAGTTGCATTTTATCTTTGTACAACAGTTTGACAACATGTTTGCAGTAAAGTAGAACAACAGCATTATATATATTTAACAGTAAGGCAAGCACAAAGTTTTTGCTTTGCTTCTGGGGTCTTATTTTTTTAGTTTAGTTTAGCTGGAATTAACATCCTTAATGATGACGAAATCCTAAATCGTCCACGGAAGAAGACAAAAAATGACCATATGTTACATTACGGCCAGGCATTGTCAGAAATGCTGTACTCTGCAGCACAGCCACACACAAGAAGGACTATCGAGCTCACTACAACCACCAATGAATCACATTTGGAGTGTGAAATAAAATTTGGGTGTAAGATTGCGGCAGTGAACGCTGGAGAGTCATGCTACGTTTCATCACTTTGTAATTTAGAGCGCACTTCTTTCGACAAGGGAGCTGAAAAACTGAGTGGAGTGGATAATGTGACAAAGAAAAGGAGCCAATTTTCGGCGTGTTGCGACACACGGTGCCGGCTCTGGCGCTCATGCTTTTCAGCAAGGGGACAATTGTTCACTTTGGCTTTCTAGTGATCCTGGATAGCTTGCTTGCCGTTCCTACCACCCCCCCCTCCCCCCAAAAGGACAAGGGAAAAAAAAGCGCTCGCATTCCAGTGTGATTCAAATGGTCGCATATCTTTAGCAGGCAGTGAAAAGTTAATGAGATGATGTAAAATTAATCCCACTCTCAGTTTTGCTTCATAATGGAATCTCAGACGGCCTGTACTTAACATGCAGACCTTTTCTCCCGTCTACAATTTAAAATGGCCTTTTGGAGGAGGAGGAGGAGGGGGGGGGCGGGCGGTGGTGTTTAAATCAAAACTCTAAAATGTCAGTATGTTGAGGCGTGCAAATAAGGCAACTTTTTATGCTTTCTATAAAGCTCCGTCAGAATGGGCATTTTCAACAGACACAATTATTGTGTTAAATTCACATCTTGCAATGCTACTCGTCCAGCTTTACTCTTTTTAACATTTCCACTCCTTTGGTTTAATTTATTCATGAGCCAACAGATGTATATCTCTGATATAAAAAAAAAAAAAAAAAAAAACTAGGTCTGGCCTTGGACATGCACGCACAGACCATCGTGAATAGATATTGATGAATTATGTAGGTTAAGACATCCAGGTTATCTGCTAATGGCTTAAGCCTTCTTCCATTGGACTGTAATAAAATATTGTGGCATGAGCAATGTTAAAGCCATTCATCTCACGGTGGAAGTTAAGACAATGGCATTTTGTAAGACCTAAAAGACGGCGGTACTCCGATGATGCTTGACTCCGGTGCAGTTGGCTTCCAGTCTGCAGCCTCCAATTCATAAAATCTCAAACATTTTTAGTTAAGCCCGAACTGAGGTATTTTACACTGGACTCGGATAATGATTTTTATTCCCCGTTGTCTGGAAGTCTCTGTGTTTGTGTGACAGTTTGCGCTTCGAATTGTTGCAATATGGTGCGAGCGGGTTCCTCTCCAAACAATCGTGGGCCTGCAAAAATAATTGGCAGATGCTCCGTTGACCAAACCAGCTTCAGCATTTTGAGCTGAGTTGACCTATAGCATCTGCATCCGCTGCCAGAGTCTTAAATTTGATCAAGCATAATGAAGAGCAGATTTGATGAAGCACGGCCTTGGCAGCGCGATTGGAAGCCAAGATTAGTTGGCCATTTTGCCCAGATGATATTTGGAACTTGCCGCATAGATTCAGTTATATTTTTCCTATTCTCTGACGGCGTCTCCATTCAGTTTAGGGAAGAAAAAAGAAAGAAGATTTTTTTCCTGCTTTTGATGAGTGACTCGTGTGCAATTTTAGTCTTGCAAATAAATGAAAGAAAACGTTGTATGCCGCCATGACAGGCAACGCAAATACAGGTGCATCTAAATAGAGTTAGTATTGACTGAAAAGCTAATTTATTTGTGATTCATTTTAAAATATGGCACTGATATAGAATCATTAAACACAGACTAATGTATTTTATGTTATTATTGCTGATAATTTTAGCTAAAAAAAATGTTTCTCAGAAAATTTGAATATCACACAAAACCAATAAAAAGAGTAAACATTTACTGCTAAAAGGTTTTCTTAGTGGTGTAAGATGGCTGACAGGTGTCCCCCTGCCTGTCACTAACCAGCAAATGGAGTAAGTCATGAAAGTTTTCTTTTTTCCCAAGAGGCTGGGCGTTCATAGAGCTGCCTTCAAGCTTGTTAATGAAAAGTTGAGTGGAAGGAAAATGTTTGGTAGTAGAAGGTGCACAGGCACCAGGAACTGGTTAAAAGATGTGCTAACTTTGAGCTTAATGAAACCCAGCAGACCAACAGCAGCAGATGTCATGGCTCCGCAGATGTTTTATTTTGGCAATGCAAAATTAGCTGTCGTCTGAAAAGACTACTTTGGGTCGCTCAGCACAAGTTCAGTCCCTTTTCTGCTCAGCAAAGGAGGCTAATCGTCCAGTTTTGACCTCGTTTTTGATTTAGGGATGGCGGAACACGTGGAAGACAACAGCTGCAGCTTATCACCTCTGTGTGTGTGTGTGTGTGTGTGTGTGTGTGTGTGTAGTGACTCTTGAAGCACAGTCACAGTCGACGCCTTGTGAATTTCCCCCAGATTCTTTAAAAAAAAGCTTTGCTCATCAAGGCTGCAGGTATCCCTGTTGTCTGTGTTCCTTTTTCAACCACACGTTGGAAAAAGGACTGAACATGTTGAAAAATCCCATTTTCATCGGTCATGTGTAAGGTCACAATTTGTGGAGAAAATTAGCTTTGAGTTTTAATTATCAGTTAGCCGCGTTGATGAAAATTATCAAAAGTAAAACCTTGAAATGTGTCCTTCTGTGCATAATGAATCTGAATGTGACATAGACTTTTCATAAGGTATTGCTGAAATGAATTAATCGGTGATATTTTAATTTACTGAGATGCAGATGTAGTTTGCCATTAACAAAGGGCCCTTTTAATTGAATTAATAACCTTCCTTGGACAACTCAGTTACAGAAGCTCTGGCGCTCATCAGTTTTATGATTTGCACAAGTGTTAGAATTGGACACCATGTAAAGGCACCATAAATGTCGAGGTGAAGACCAAATAATACATTCAGTGTGTATGAATGGAGATCGAATTTCTCTCTTCCTAGCTCATTAATAACTCGTAATTAAACGTAACTACTTGGCCTTTAGAAACTTGTCAGTTCAGCGAAGATGTGTGTAAAATGTTGAGTGAAAAACATGTTCAAACCGGTGACATGAAGTGAAGGGAAGGATGTTCAAAAAATTTTTTAAAAAAGGACTGATGCGAGAGGAAGGAAGCGGAGAGGAAGAACGGAGATGTGCGCCACGTGGCGGGGCAGTGAGACAGCGCAAAAGGTTGACGAGTGGCGGTGGTGGTGGTGGTGGAGGGGTGCGGCCATCAAAATGCTAATGTTGTATGGGATATTTACTGCAGAGGCTTAATGCAGTTTAAAACAGGCTCTTTGTCCTGTAGCCCATCACCAAACCCCTGTTGGGCTCTAATAAATCAGCCATTAAAAGCTGATGTGACCTGAATAACACGGCAGTCAGCCTCGGTGCCAGAGAGAAGCCGCAGAAAAGCAGCTGAAAAATTTATGAAGATGACGTTTGATAACGGTTGACCTAGAAGAAACCCTAAATGAAGAGGTCTATGATGTGGCCGTAGGAAGGTAATAATTATGATGCTGAAAGGCAATTATTTATTTATATTTTTCTTCAAAGCCATCTTATTTTCTTGCATGTTACGGTGCGTGGAGTGTCTGTGTGGGTGAGGCAGTCCAAAGGGGAAAAGCATGAGGTGTAGGGGACCGAGCCCCACCAACCCAGCCACACCTCTGTCTCCAGCTGTGCTGGGACCTGCACCTACTCCCGGCAACGCAACCGACTAGCACCAAGAGTTGTTTCTTTATATGCAAGGAAAAGGGAGGAGAAAAAAAATGAAGTCTTGAAACCGCAACCTGCTTATTTTGTTCCACAGTGGTGCAGCTGTCTACTCGGGCTTCGAGGTGCTCACTGTGTTCATCAGCCTAACAGCCTGGTGAAGAAACCGTCTCTGTGGCGGCCGGTTTTTAGCAAATAGGGCTCTGTGGCTTCGGCCTGAAGGTGAAAGTCTGTGCAGCTCGTGTGCAGGATGTGTGGGGTCTGCAGAGATGTTAGCTGCCCCTTTTTCCTGACCCTAGACCTGTACCAGCCCTGAATGGAGCGATGGTCAGCCCCGACGGTGATCTCAGCAGACCAAGTTGTTTGTTGCCGTTTGGACCTGACCTGCTAGACGAACCGCACAGTGATGGACGGACATACGACAGACTGAAGGATAGCTGTGTGGAAGATGACCGTGTGAGGACGTGCTCACATACTGTAGCAGTGAAATGGGCCTATATCACAGTCCAAAAAGCAGAGGCCAGTTTCAGTTATTGTTTATTTGTGGAACCAAGATATAGGCAAATGTTACTGCTATTCAATCACTCATTGGTTAAAAAAAGCTTTCAGAAACTGACCATTACTAAAGTTGGGTCCAAAAAAGGACAATTATCCAAAATGTTTTACTCTGGCAGTAGCTTGCACAGCTCAATATTTACATTCTTTGGAGGTGACGGCACGTCTGTCACAATGCATGATCTTCCTTCCTGCTACCACAGTGTAAACCTGGCTGTCGAGAAGTCGCTCTGTGTGACATCATTTTAATACCCCGGCGAAACAGAAAATGTGTGGATTACTAATTAAAAGTTAATCAACACATCGATCAGCTTAAGCATTTCAATGATTGTGCAGAACACTGTAAATGTGTCACTATTTTTTCCATTTGCAAGACCCCAGTTAGTAGTTTACTTCACCCGATGAGCACGTTGACTCTTTAAACTTGTTGCCAATGTTTGTTCCAAAACAAGAGCAGCTGAAAGAACACCTGAAGAGTGGAAACGTTCATGATAATTCCCGTCCTTTAACCGTCATACAAAGCTGACTGACAGCTGAGAGCAGCTGGGAGAATGGGGAAATGTGTCTGCTCTAAATAACTGGAGAAAACTCAGTTTTAATGAGTCATCTAATTAAAAAAAAAAAACTTATTTCAGTTAAATTCACATCAAATCAAATAAATTAAAATCTGTTCAATTCCATTTGTTCATCAATATTGCATTATCACTGAACACAGTATGCATACTTTTGGGAATTACTGGACTGCATAGAGCTGAATTGAATGTATTTGATACAACTGAGCACAACATTTGCATTTCATGACTTAAAGGAGCAATAAGTAAAACATTTACTTTAAATCCCCCCCTAAATCATTCTCGTATGTCACCTGGGATGGAAGTAACATTCCCTTTTTAAATAATAGGTCCTCTCCATCAACAAAGCCTTGGCCAGGTTTTTCGCCTGTCAAACCTAGAGGTACGGTCCGAAACTACTTCAGTGCAGTGTGTAGCCCGTGTTTACTTCCTGGTTCCTGAGCCAATCATATGAGATTTCCCAGGATTCTGAAACAGAGCGCAGAATTGTTTGTTTTAGTTTTGACAAAAGAGCAGCTGCCTGCAAACATGGAAGCCATTAAGAGAAGTGAACCAGAAATGGAACAACATACAACATCATACACAACCTGTCCTGTGTAAATAAGAATTAAGTGCAACAACGGACTGTTGAGTAAATGTCTCTGTGAAAGTCATTGTGTACGTGTTGTTCCGATTTTAACCACTAGGTGATTATTACTTATTGCTCCTTTAAGTCAAGTCTCATCACTGAAGATAAAAATACAAGACAGCCAAGAGCTTTTCTGCAATGTAGCCCTCCAAGCAATAAGTGTTAACACATCTTTTAAGCAAGATGCATGCAGGCTTGTTTTTAGCTGTAGTTTGTCAGGTGACACTGGGTGCTTGGGGCAGCAAAAAAGTTTTAGAATGTGGTAAGGTGGTCCAGTCCTTAGAAATCTACAATATAGCTGCTTAAAAACCGCAGACGCTGGCCAGGAGCAAACCTTTCTTCCCCCCCAGTAGTTGGATAGAGTGTTCATTATTTGGTGTCTTATGTTAACTATGAACCCAATGCAGGACATTAGTGAATGTCGATTATGTCTTCATTAATCCAAAATCATGTTATCTTGAGGAGTACTGTTGCACATTGCATGTTTTCCTAGTAATCCACACCACCGTGCTGCACCAGTTCACATGACGGATGTCAAATCTAGGCACTTTAGCGAATACGTTGGTCCAGTTCATTTCCAATTTTAAGGAATGACGCGATAACTCAAAATTCATACCAATATGCAATCCAATATGCAATCACTCATCCATCATCCATCACAGAGATTGGGTTCAGCGTGCAGACATGCCGCATGCATAGTCCAGTCTCATTCAGATTATACTCCCAATAAATTGAAACGTATCTAGGCGTGGACACGCAGCCGGTCGCGTCGCATCGTTGGCTGTGCAGCGGTCCTTCTCCCTGAGCAAAACTTGTGCCAAAAGTGAGGAGGAACGACGGCACTTTAATCCCACAGGTTAATGGGATGTCTTGAGATCGTTTTCAGAAATTAAAACCAGCAATGGGTGTTCATGGTATTAACGTTGAGCAAACAAAAATCAGTCCTTTTCAAATAGCTAAATGACTAACTCGCCTGTGCCGTCATTTTGCACCTGTCTACTACGTTAGACCTGTTTCATTTATATAACACTAAATTTACTCATAGGATGTGATTCCAGGGCCAAGCGGCTAAATGGGTTTCATTCAACTTTTAAATTGTGTTTCCTGTAATCTATTTTTAAGGAATATCCTTTTATCATGCTTTGCTGTAAGGTTATCCTGCTGGGTTTCCCTAAACTCTTTCTCTCCGTTTCGTTCCAGGACAGAACATGCCTTTATTACCTGGAATGTGATATGCCGGATTTGTAATCAGCAGCACTCAAGAGCCACTCTCTCTGTTCTCCGGCTGAGGTATTGTGCCATTTCTCAGACTTCATAAACGGCGCTGCAAATGTTTGATTGCGATTCATGAATACCAAATCGATCCGAGATTAAACGTACAAGATGTGCTCCGTCGCCGTCACCTCCCCAAACACGGCGCGGTGATGGGAGAGCATTCATGTGAGCCAGTCGGGCTCGTTCCTTGCGTGCAAAAGGGGTGTTTACCGAAATTATTCATGATGGGCGCTCATCTCCGTATGCAAATCTGACGAACACCTTTCGATAAGCCGTAAATTTCTGCGACGGCAACAAGGGGGATTTTATTTTATTCTTTGTTTGTTTTTATTGCATGTTTGGATTTCATTCCCTCATGCAAATTAGGTTTTTGGCGTTATCAAGCTAAGGCGCACCTGGTTTGCATGTCTTCATGCATCTAATCTGCCCCCCCCCCCCCCTCCTCCCCCCCACTCCAAACTGTCCTAACCCTGTCCCTGTGTTTGCTCTCTGCTGCTTCCTGTACTCATCTTCCACCTTCAATTGTCGAGACAGCCGAGGCCCTTCCCCTCCTCGATCCATCCTCGCAAAGACACACAAACACTCACGCTTCCTGGCTCTCCAGAATGAATGGATCCACTTCCCTGGGTGCCTCCTGTAGTGAGGTGGGATTGAATTCAATTAGGGAGATTGTTTGTCCCCCAGAGTCTGCTGGTGGGCTGGGTTTGCCAGCTAATGCCCCCCTGCTTACCCCACTCCTTCATGTCCCTCTCATCTACACACATGCACGCACACACACACGCACACGCATTTTGCATCCGCTTTGTTTTATGTTGTTGTTATTTCTTGACTTAGTATTCAATGAGATTAGGGCCTGAGTCAGAATGTGTCATATCCCCTCGCCTTCTATATGCAGCAAGCCTCAGAAGAGTTGCATGTGTTGTTGTTTTTTTTTTTCCACAGGTGAATAATTGGGTCCCATATTTGAGCTCAATCCCAGCAGCCGCACATACGATGTAAAGAGGAGGGGGGGGGGGGTGCATTTTTACAATTAGTTTATTCGCTGACATCTCTGCAGCCAAAGTCGGGATGGATAGATGTTGCTGACGTAGGAGTAATGGACACATTTGTTGCAAAGGTGAAAATAGAACCGCGGCTGTCGTCTGAATAATATCGAGGGCGGCTTATTTGCGCTGCATGCTTGTGCTTTTTACGCATAATGGCCTCGATTGTGTGTAGGAACACATTTCAGCGGCAGGTCCAGCAGCTCGCTGCGTTCCTTCAGCTGTCACGCTACTCAACAATGCACGGGTTGCCGCTAAGAAATCAGATACCGTATGAATGCTGAAAGATGTCAAATTAATTAAAACTCAAGAAAGCCGAGTACCCTGATGGACTCTTATGCCGAATTACAACCTTCAGTTCTTTTGTTTGCCTTATTTAGGGTCCCTTGTGGTTTAGCCTAATCAAACTTGAGTGGTGTCACACTTTACTATTTTATTTTTGGCTGCTGAAGGCAGATATGCTACTTTATTTACAAGCAAAGGAAGATGTGATAATAAGCAAGACAGTAGATCACGCGTGTGGCGCCTCGTCTTGAACCTTTTCACATTTTCTCGTTTTGGAACCACAGACCTGTGTGGGTTAGGTATTTTAGTAACAGAGCAACAGTTCACAAACATTAACAGCAAACGGCTTTATATCACTGAACTTTTTGCACCAAGTCTTTCCAGGTATGTGTTTACCAGCTTTGCCCCATTCTTCTTGACAAAAACGGCTCAA
The DNA here is from genome assembly GCF_011125445.2 of Fundulus heteroclitus. Classification (NCBI taxonomy): domain Eukaryota; kingdom Metazoa; phylum Chordata; class Actinopteri; order Cyprinodontiformes; family Fundulidae; genus Fundulus; species Fundulus heteroclitus. The sequence goes on along the minus strand of NC_046374.1, from coordinate 19,689,017 downwards.
GCCCCGTCTCACTGGAAGGAGAGCATCCCGTGAACGGCGGCTTTCCTCTGACTCTCAGTTGGATTCTAGTCTGGATTTTCGCTGGGCTATGATGAACAAGCCATACATGACTATGTTTTGACCTACGCAGCTCCAGTGTAACTGTGATTGTGTAAGTGTCCCGTTTGTCCCGTTGAAGCAAGCTCTAGCAGGTTTTCATCTCCATCCATCTTCCAGATGCGGCCACCACCAGGTTGCACAGTGGGTGTTGGTCTAGTCGGGACGATTCTGGTATTTATGCAAAAGTGCTGTTTGTGGAGTCAAACTAGAACTACAAAAGTACTGTTTTTGTTCTCACTGTTGTGTCCCAGTTCCATCTGAAGAGAAGTAACCCAAGGCCATGAGACTGCCACCGCCGTATTTGACTTTAGCCTCTTTTGCGATATGTTTCTGTTAGAAACTCGTAAGGACAAGCTGTCTCTGTCTGTTCAACAACCAGAAGTGGAGACGGCGATATCCCGCAGAGTTGTGAGCTTTCACAAGTGATGCAAGCAGCGTCAGACAACAGGACGTGTGTCGTGGCGTTACCCTCAGCAGTATGCATGAATCTGTCAGAAGTCCCCCTGCGCCGTTCTTTTCAAAACGCTAACGGTGGACAAACTTGGTAGCAAACATGTTGCTTTCTGGGCAAATACTTCAAATATTTCCCACCTTCTTTGTGGACAGGGACCTCCATTTCCTTAAAAACAGCAGCGCTCCAACTACAGGTTGCTGAACTGCGAGCCACCAGAATTGACAAAGACTCCTGGACAGGTGACGAAACATTTTCAGAAAGAACTGAACGAAAGTCCGGTTGCCTCCGATTTAAGCCTGTTTACTGTTGCGATGCCTGTGCAAATTTGAACAGGCATCTCACCTTCTTGAAATACTCGTGGAAATTATCTCTGTCTTGTGTCTGCTATTAAATACTGCAACTGGCTGGTCCCAAAAACCATACAACATCGCTCCCTCAACTATACAAGTCCTCTGATGTGGTCTGTGACCGTCTCGCCAGCCAAGTCAGAAAAACGGAGGCCCACTGAATCCAACTTTGAACCGATCCTCACAAAACACATGGACCTGACAAAAAGGCTCCTCAATCCCACCTTGAACGGTTTTGTGAAAGAGGCTCCTGGGTCAATTTAAAAAAAATTGAATTTATTTTATGGTGTCGGGAATTTTGTTGCAGAGTCCATGTTCTAATGCTCTTTTATCACAGCAGACGTACAACGGGGAAACAATGGCTGCACCAAACGGCAAGGTTTAGTTTCTTCTCACCTCAGCGGCTTACCAGGACCATTGCACATATAAGGATTTGCACATAACTCTGTTTATTTTACTTGTTTTAATAGCTTTTGGGCATGAAGGTAAAGAGTTTGGTTTCCTCCATCGGTAACTCTTTGTCCCACGAGAATCTGGGAGATTTCAGGCACAACTGGATGTTTTCTTCCAAAGAAAACAACATCCAGAAGACTTATATTAATAGTAATGGTTATCATAGCAAAAAATATATAAAAACAATTTCTTTTTGGGAAAAAAATGGTAAAACCGCGTTTTATTTTCCTTTTTAACTTCATAATCATACGCTACATTGTATTAAATGCAAAAAAAAAAAATGTGTGGGTCTTGAATACTTTTGCAAAAGCATTGTAGATTGGCTCAAACCGCGAAGCTCAACTCCAGCCTCATTTGATGGCATTAAACCCAGTGAACAATGCTTTGCATAGCCAGCATGGTTTCCCATAGCAGCGTCCATTCAGGTTAGTCTGACCATAATGACCTGTGACAGCAGCCCGGCTAAGTTTTGGCTCTGTTATCTTAAAGCCCCTGCTTTTGTTTTCCTAGCGTGATCCTGCTCCGGGGACTCTCAAAATAATGCAAAACAGGTCATTTGAATGGGGGAAAGGAGGTGAACTGCTTCCAGCCTATGTCAGCAGGTCCCTCGGATTTGAATTTGGTCCAGAAGTAGTTGACTTTGCACATTGTCGGTGGGTCCGGTTACTGAGGCAACTCCGGTCCGCCCGGGAAGCAGCCCCAGTTTGCAGAGATACCAGGCAAAGCGCGGAAACCCTCTAAATGACCAAATTACTTTAAATGGCACACATTGCTTTGTCGTTTGGATGGCGGATAATGGAATAGTGTGGAGCCTCCGCAGAGAGGGGCTGCTGTCTAGACAACGTTGACCTGCTAACAACATATTTGCCCAAAACGTCTCTGTTGTCATTTTCTGCAATAACCAGTCAAGGCTAATGCGAGAGCAGTCCCGCGGCGGCACGTCATTTTATCTGAGCGTTTGTGTGCAACATTTGCCAAATTGCCTGATTGATATTGATTTCATCTTCAAGCAAATTCACGTAGCTTCATTTATGAGCAGCAGGAATCGTCGAGAGTGGCAGCGTGGATGCTTCTCTTGCCTTCCTTTCTTATTTTGAGAAAATGGAAGCCAGATGTGCACGACGACGCTTTAGAAAGGCTCAACTCCTACTGGGGTCAGAACTTCTAGCAGATGCAACTTTAATTATTTACATTGTTGTTTTTGTCTCTCCATTCAGCCTTTTTAGAAGAAATGCAATATTGATATATGTAGTTTGGTCATGCTCAAATGGCATCATAATCGTGTATTCAGCTTAGTGCACACTGTGTGGTGTATTCAGGGTTTCACACACAGTCTGGGAAAGCCTGGAAAACTGTTTGTTTGATTTTTATTTTTATTTTTTTTCTCCGGGTGTGGATTTGTGTAAAAACAAAAGGAAGGATAGGAAAAAAAAGTTGCATTTCTAGACCTCATTGCCATTCCCATTATCTAAAAGGTGTTTCCTTCACTTTATCCTCCCTTCTTTGTGTCTTTCTTCCTCCCTTTCCACATGCCTTCCTCCCTTTCTCCCTTGTGTCCTTCTTTCCTTCCTAATTTTCTTTTCGTGTCAGTCATTTTCTCTCTCTCTCTCTCTCCATTTCTCTCTCGTTCACATGTTCATCCTCTTCGTATTTTCACTGACAATCCCTCGTTATCGAGATAAATGTTTGTGTTTGCAATCTTTAATTTCCCAGCTTTACATTTCAATGAATTAAAAGGCAAGAACTCACATGATTTCGATACATGTTAGCGTTACAGAATAAAAATGTAGCCACAGTTAATTATGAAGTGTCAGCGTTTGAATGGAATGACTCCAAAGGCCATGGCGTTGTGAATCTTGCCTATTGAAGGGGAATGCATTGATTGCCACATTAACTTGGGTGCGGTCTGTGGAGTAGTAAGTCAACAGTTTTGGCTTTAAGGTTGACGTAGTAGAAGTTAGAAAAAAATGTTAGCGGCGAGGATTTCATCGACCAAATTGTGATGGTGAGACTGTTGGGTCATAAATTCTCCACAACTCCGCCTCTTGTAGGATGTTTCATGGATTTAGTGGTCAGGGACTGATTAAAGGGAAGGAAAACAATAAACCTATTCATACTCTTCTCATAGGAGTATAGTGAAGGAAGACCTGACCCAAACAGTAAAGCTCCTAATTTACCGTTCTATCTATGTTATGATCGTGTCCCTAGATATGGATTTTGAACAGAGCTTCATCTGAAGTGTCTCATCTTGGCCTTAGCAATGCCAGAATCCGAGACCACCTCAGAAAGTGCCTCTCTGTCTGGTTATTTGTTCTGACCGGGATTCATCATTAGGATGAATCCAGATGTTTTCTTAGGTCTTTGTTTCACAATTAATTCTCATGTCTTACCATTCTGGTGGATGTTACTTGGCTATTAAGTAGATCTTGTTACCGGGAACTCATTGATTTCTTATTTCTTGGTGGTTTGGTCCCTGTAGAACAGAGCAAAAATGGCTCAGAGGACGATTAAGGTGCATACAGGACTAAACTAACAGACAAACAAAGGCCCAATCCTATTATTATGTCCTGCAGAATTGGTTACTGATGACTTTGATCCAATTACAAAGTAGACGTGCAAACGTCTGATTAATTGTTTCATTTGGGGCCAAAGGGAACCGTGCCTAGGAATTGAAGAGAAAATTAATATAAATCAAATGTCTCACCATTGAATACGCAGATTGACTAGAAAGTTAGACTGCATAGCTTCAAAAGAAGCAATTAAACAGGATTAAATTTCCTTTTAATTCTTGGGTTCTCTCAGCACGAGTTTATTTTTCTTTTTTTACTTTTCACACGTGAGAAAATGATTGGCAGCAAGGGAAAACATCAAGGTGATCTAAACTTGTAAGGGTATATTTATATAAAAAAAATACTGAATGTAGTTGTTAAATGTATTGCCTCTGTAACTAATGACAGAATAATATAAAAAGCTGTTCACATTAAGAGACTTGAGTTGTTGTCACAGATGGCCAGGTCTGTAATATTGTCCAGCTAATTTCCTCCCTATTCACCTCTTATTGACACGGAGAGGATGCAAGACGATGGAAGTTTTTTTTTTTTTTCCATCACCAGAAGAACCTGTGTACGTATTCACAAAGATTCCTCAGACTAAAAGTCACACTGAGTGACGTCATTTTAGGAAAATGTTCTTAGAAGTTTACTTTGGTAAAATAGAAGTTATTTATAAAGCATCTTAGGCCTTAAGAGGGCTTCTAAAGTGACAAAATGTTAGGAGCAGTGAGGAGGACCTTTAGTGAGCCTGAGAGTGTCTTAAGCAGGGAAGATGGTGGAAAATGAGAGCTGATTGGTTTATCTACCACCTAAACAGTGGAGGAAAGCACATAAACTTCTTTAACAATCATACAACCATGAGAAGTGCAGAATAAAAGGCGTCTTGATCTGAAGCAATATGCTTTAAACTCTGCGTGTTTGTGCCGTGATCCAGGGGCCAATTTAACTTTCAACACGCCTTCTCCTCCCAAACATAACTGGACCGGTGCGCTGCTGTTCGATTTTTCCATTTAAAAAAAAAAAAAAAAAAAAAAAATCCATTTCAGGTCGGTCATTTTGCCAAATCCGACCGCTTTGTACTAGCAGGCAATCCAAGTAAAATACTGACGGGTGAGTGTGCATTAATATACACTAGATGATGATTGGCAAGTAAAAATAAGCCAATCAAAATAATGAGGATCTAAATAAGGTGCTTTAAAACATTTTGATGCTGTGTGACAAACTAAGTTTAACTGATTTTCATCATCGTGACACACGTTTCTTAACGCTGTCAAATTTTTCTCCCTGCATTACTAGAGCGCATTTGTGTTTTTTTTCTTGTACCATCAACCAATCGCAGCTCTTAAAAGACAGTGTCACACTTAGCAACGTGGTCAACCAGACATCCTGACTAAGATAAACATTTCTGTAATTTCATCAGTCGCTCTCAGCAGCGATCTGAATCGCTTTTAAGCTCAGACTCCTAGGCAGGAATTTTTAGGCGAAGGTAGGAGCTCTCTGAGATTCTTTGTGAATACGGACACAGGACTATATCCCAGGTTTTTCAACAGAATGGAGCTGGAGGGGTTTTAATGGTGTTCTTTAGTAGTACTGTGTATTGAGGCATCTTTTAACCGTCTTCGCTATTCATTTTACAGTGTGCTCTCTGTCTTTTGTTCTTATAGGAAATGCATCACAGGTTTGTTTTCTAACCTTTGACAGTATTCCATGTGGGTTAGAGCCACAGAAAAAACTTTCTTTTTATGGGAATTGAGGTGATTTGAGCGGCCCTTTTTGTTTCCGAGACCCAACAGTCCTAATGCCTGAACAAAGGTTAAGATGACTTTATCCCCTAAAAAACAACAACACATTTTTGAGAGTTTATACTTTTAATTTACTCCAAACATTTTGTCTTTGGCCTAAAGAGCCACACGTCTTTTAACAGTGTGTATCTGGGTTTGTCCATATAGGTTCTATTTAGTCAAACCAAGTGGGTCCTTTCCAAATACTTATTTCCAGCTTGATTAATACACATATGGGCCCCAGATCAGATTGACTACTCAGACATTCATACAGATGGGACTCTTTGTAGGTTATGATATGGCCCTCTGAGAGATGTCTATATGGGTTTCACACAAGACAACTCGGGGTAAAACCGATTTACTGTTCGCCCCCCAGCTAAGATCTACATAGGGTGCCCTGCTAGGTCGGCCTGTATCTCAAGTGGGTCCCGTACCAAAGGCCTATTTCCTGCCTGAGCAATTTTTGATGAAGGATTGGATACCAAGCGCTGCAGTGGCTGGGTGACATCCTGCATAAATGAGGATAAAAATGTTCTAAATGTAAAAAGGTAAAATAGATTCACAAATCGAAAAAGAAAAAGAAAAAAAAGGAACACAGATCGTACCAGTCATGACAAAAATCTTAATAATCGAACTTTATCACGACCTAAACAATTAAACCCCTTAAAAGCTTGCTCAGGAAGATTCAGGTTATGGCTGTCGTTGGTACAAAAAGGTCCTGGGCACAAGGTGATTTAAAAAAAATAACACGTCTGTAACAACTCGGGGGTCTGTCTTTTCCTCCTCTCCAATCTATCACCTTTACACAGAAACCATCATTGTTACTCACTTCCTGTGGCACCCCCACCTCTCCAGCGAGTCCATGCAGGTGAGTGTTACACCTGTTTTGATTGGTGGACGTAAGAGCCCCCCAGGTTTGAAAGAGAGTAGTACATTTGGATGGAGCTGTTTCTGTATGGGAAGGGGTCACCAGGATGTTGGTAGTGTCTTAGCCGTCTGCCTTAGCAACTCTCTCCGACAGTTCTGGTTTCTTTACGAAACTGTAGCCGTAACAGGAAACTGACAGTTCTCCCTCCATCATTTCATTTTCTGTCAGCTTGTCTCCTATGATCCTATTTTTCCCCATCTATTACCCTTCTTCCTACCTTGCTGAGATCGGGAGTAGTTTTTTATTTATTTTTTTTTTTTTATTGGAAAAGTCATTCAGGCACTGATTGGATTCTTATTGGCTATTTGGGAACTGTCTGATATGAACTGAAATCCAAGGGGGAAAGATATAGCGTTAGTGGAAACTACAGTACTTAAGAACAGCAGCTCAGACGTCAAACCAGCAAAAAAAAAAAAAAATGATTTCAGGTAACTTGCAATCTCGTTTTTCCTCCTTGGAATTTTGTCGTGCAAGTTCCCCTTGAGCTTTCGCTGCACCCGATCCAAAAGCCTAAGCCTCGGTAAGGTGTTCGGGTCTAATCAGCTCTGTTTGATGTGCGCAGGCTGCCGGCCTTACGTAGGAGCCAAGATCTCCGAGGATATTAAGGAAAGAAGGAACAGTGAGAAACAGATTACGTCTGGGCTTTTAATAGAGGATCACTCCATCTTGTTCTTTTTAGCTCAATCATTAGTTCTTGCTTCTTTCCCCCGGAGGGTGATTCTCTCATTTTGTCTTCTGCTGATACCAAGGCCACCTATGGGTCTCTTGGCAAGAATTGTGCCTCGATATAAGTTAGCAAAAATGTCAAAAACCCCAAATTTTTCCTCTTCAGTCACCAAGTCGGAGTCAGGCAGTGCTTGTGGGGCTAAAGCAGGCAAAAAGAGAGATTAAAAAAAAAAAAAAGAGTAAAAGGATACTAATTGTAGAGTGCATTACTGTTCCACATTTGGTCATGTTATAACCACAGACCTCATTGTTTTTTTTCTTTTTTCTATTGTATTCATATAATTTAGACCAACACAATAGGGGTGCACATTTATTGTTTTTTTTTGACAAATAATAATCTGAAAAGTAAAATATATTTGTATTTAAGTCCCCGTTGCTCTGATATCCCTACATAAAACTCTGGCAGAGACTGCAAAAAACAAACAAAAACAAAACAAAACCTGAAACCGGGGGCTAAGGTTCACCTTCCAGCAGGAAGACCCCAAACATACAGCCAGACGGCAATGGTTTTAGCTCAAAATATGTCCAGGTGTTAGAATGGCCTAGTCAAAGCCCAAACTGAAATCTGATTGAATTGAAAATTGATGTGCGCAGATCCTTTCCATCCAGTCGCTGCACAGAGGAATTGGGAGCCGAAGCTGGTGGTGGTAAAGTCACGAAATGTGGAAAAAATTTTGGGGGTGTGAATACTACTTCAAGGTATTTTACCTTAGCCAAACATAAATGTCCAACTCTTTTCCAGTCGCCGCCTGGAAGCTTGCGTGGGGTCGGAGCTACTCCTGCTTTAGGCGGTTATGGGGGGGAAAGAAAAAAAAAACAGATGCAAATGAATCCTGATTGTACACACGTCCCTTTGTGAGACTGTAAGTCTGCGAATCACCAGACAAGCCGGTTCTTCATTTTCTTCCCCTCCCTTCGGCTAGTACCTGTGAAATCAGACATCCTTGTGTGCCTGTCAAAAAATAACCAACACTCTGCCACTCTCAGCTGGCTGACAGGAGAGTTCACCTTCCGACAACCAGCGCTCACGCTGAGGCAATCAGAAGTTGTCAAACGTGAAGAGTGTCCTCTGCTTTGACTCAAATATGTTTTTTTCTTTTAGTTTTAGGGTTTTTTTTCTGGCCGTTTACCCGTCCGACATCAGGGCTTTAGCTGTAAGTGTAGGTGTGCTAATGGCCTGTTTATCTGCGGGGATAATGACATAGTGGCCACATGGCCACGTAGCTGGCGTTGGAAAACGGAGGACACCGAGGCTCGGTTTGCACACATTCACGACTCCCCGTGATTATACATCATTCTCAAGTACACCCAGTGCCCGTCTCTTTAAATATGCCCATGCGGTTTATGAAAATGTAATTTACATATTTGTTCTTCGTATGCATATAGCCGGCTCCCCGGCGCCTCTGAAGGGAAGGCTGGCTGTCCTATAAAAACACGAGCGGGGAAATTATTGATTTGCATCTGTTTAGCTGGGACCGAGCCGAGCACCTCCCTCCTGTCAGCCCCCACCGGCGACGTTCCGGGATCCCAAAGGTGCCATCGCACTTGTCTGTCTTTCTTTTATTTTTTATTTTTTTTTACGGTGGCTCTAAACCGTGGATGGGGCCTGCAATCTGTTTCTGGCCTCCCTTGGATTTTATTTACAGCCCCAGCCTGGCAATAAAGGCCAAAATTTATGACTTAGTTTTTAATTAGAAATAATGTCTTGTAGAGTTTAAGTGATGGATGGTTTAATCAATATATAGACTGTGGCTGGCCTGATGATAAACGCCGCTATTGACAGTGTGCAGAGTAGCCTAACTTAACACTTTGTCTTTTAAAGAAATATGGAGTGTTTTGTTTGCTCATGGAAACTCGACATTGGCCTTTTCTTCCACCGTTTTACTGTCTCCCGCTGCTTTGTCAACATTTCTTCCCTTAGCAGTCGACATTAAGTCTCTAATATGAACTCGGCTCCCTTGCCCCACTGTTTTCAGGTCATTACTTTCGCTTAGCTTACCAAAATGCTGTCGTGTGGTCCATTTTTCTTAGTTTTAAATTAAGTAACAGCAGAAGTCTGGTCATTATGAATAAAAACCGACAGGCAAACAGGTGGAGATTTTAATGATTATGCAGTCTATTTTTTCTTTTCTTTCTTTTTCTCTCTTTCTATGTCTGTGGTTCGGAGGAACGAAGCACCGGAGGATTTTCAAGTAGAATAATTAAATAGGAATCAAGTCGATGGGATTTGTTTCCCGGCGCTGTGGATAATTGTGTAATATACACGAGGATGAAATTGAGACACTTGACAAGTGAAGTTCAATTTTATCACTTATGGCTTATTGTGGAGTGCTTAAACAGGGCCGTGTTATACTCGGTGGGGGGGTTTTCCCACTCACCAAGCAGTGATAAATGCTGATCTGACACAGGAGCAGTGTGTGCATTTTACAGAACTGCTTGGAAAAAAAATGTTGTTTTAGCGCCGTAAAAGTATGTGACCGATGGACGGACCGTCACATATGTATTTTAGAGGGCACTTACGATTTTTCTTCAGTTATAGTCATAAATTGTGGTTTGTTTCCATTCTAAATATTTATGATAAACTATAACGGTAGCAGTGTACGCCGTGTAAGTGTGGGTAACATCTATTTTTTTTAAGCCTTCATAAAAAATGACTGGGTTATATGGTGTTAGCATCTTTTTTAAACTGGCTTGTGTTGTTCTTTAACTACTGGATGCAGTTTCACAAATTAGATTTTTTATAATTGATTTGAGCCTGCGCACTTTAAAGCTGAATAACCAAGCTGAAAGTGTGCGTGCAGCTCAGAATATACTTCTCTCACCTTTGTGAACCACAAAATCTCATTACTATCTTGTGAGCTTGGTTTTCTTTTATTGTACAGGACCGTCAAATGGTAAAAAAACAGGAAAAAAAAAACCTTTAGCTGGGGTTTAGCATCTACAGGATCCTTCACTCCTTCAGCAGGCTGCAAGAACTTCCAGCTTTAGACCTGCTCCAATGAAGGATGTAACTAACTTTTCTAAACAGTTACTTTTCCTCCTAAACAACATTTTTTTAAATCCTTTTTATTCTGCTTTGGATGCCACAAAAGATTTGAAACAAAAATGTTCCCTTTAATATATGAATTGTGTATACAGTCGAGCCCAGGATTATTGAGTCCCCTGGTAGATTGTTTTCATTCAACCAGTAATTTGATCTCTGGCAGGAATCTAAATTTCTGTCAAAAGATGATAAAAACCGGGAAACGTGATTATACATTTTGAAGAAAAAAACGGCAGCTTGAAAGTTGTTCATATGTATCGCAAAAATAAGTTGAAAAATCATTCATATTACAGCAATCAAACGCTAAGTATAATTGCAAAACCTTTTGTATATTTCCTCTGGTGTTTAACTGATTTATCTTTGGTTAAGAACTCCAGGTCCACCTGGCCATCATCTTAATCTATTCCCAGATTGCTGATTAGATTCACGTCAGCATTCTGCTTCGGCCTCTCGAAAACCTTTATAGGACTTTCAGAAGGAGAAACTTGTTAGAACATGTAAAATACTTCTTTAAACCTAAATTTGTATGGGGTTAGTTGCCACTTTGGCCACAGTTTAAAGAATTATGGCTTATAACATCCATCCATCTATCCATTGTCTCTACTCGCCTATCCATGCAGGGTCATGGTTGAGCTGATGCCTGTCGCCAGCGGTCATTGGAGGAGAGGTGGGTCACACCCTGGACAGGTCACTAGTCCATCACAGCGACTTAGAACATAAAAAAATATATGTAAAAAAACAACTCGATTGCCTGTTTTTCCTTTTTTTCCCCTCCTTGTAGACAGCGAAATTATTCAATCCCAAAATCCATCGGTAACCACTTGTAACCATTTCAGTTTTTTTTAATAAAATCCTTTAAATAAAGACTAATGGCATCTTTGGCTTTCTAGAGAGATGAAAAGCTTTAACTTGTGGAGCTGGAGTCTGGCATCTAAAATCTTCTATCAACAGTTAAAGTAAATAATTATGGGAACCAGGAGCACAATTTGAGTTTCAGCAGTTTGTGGTCCTTCCTTTACCATCATGGATAAATAATCATAACATACAGTTTATCTCTACTTACCAGATCCTAATTCTAAAAGGCTGAATATAAACAGTTTTTTTTGTACCCATTTAACAGGTTTTCCTCTTGTTTCCCATTGAACTCCATCTGTTTCACCATACCCTCTGACAAGTAACACCATGCCATGATACAACCACAGTTCACTGTTTCAGCACATACGCAGGGTTGGTTATTTGCCACAAAGAGCATTTGTGTGCCGGCCAAAACGTTCGTCGGTCTCACCTGATCAGAGGACCTTCTTTGAGATGTTTGTGGTCTCCCACAATCCGTGTAAGGAACTCTGCAAAGAGGACTTCTTGTGGCTTCCTTCTGTCCACTGTGTCAAAAAAAGCCCAAATTATTGGCTACATAATCTATTTTTGTTTTGTTTGAATTACATATAATCAAAGACGCAATAATGAAACCTGATGGTTCCAGAGCGCTTTCACAATGTTTGAGCGACTAAATAAAAACGAATGCCAAAAATAATCTTTGGCTGTAAAACAGTGCAAACCTTTAATTGTAAAGGTTGGATCTGATATCCCACAAAAGGCTTTCCGGTCAACCTTAGGAAAGTTAATTATTTTCCTAAAAACACAGTGGCGTTATGTGAAATTCATCAGCCACTGACTTTTATTCGTCTCTCCCTCACCGTCACGGGTAAATTATTATAACGTATTGCTTTCCTTCGCTCTCCAGATCGCTGTGCTAAAAAGGATAATCTCATTCACATGTGAACACACACTGAGGTAATACCACCTTCCATTTAAGACGGACCACAATGCTGCTCTTTCTCATTGATTTGTGTTGTATTCACTGCCCAGGGCAGCTGGATGCCTTAATAATGGCTTTCTGCTTCGTGCTCCTGGTCTCTGGAATAGAATAACCATGAAAGACACGGAGGCCGGTGTTTTTTGAGTCGCTTTAGTCAATGGTTAACTGTTCTGTGGCGATTCAAAGCTTCCAGGCTGCGTCGCGACTGACCACTCCGCTGTAGATCCTGACCCGGGTATGTTTTCCTCGCCCCGTGCCCCCCACCCCGCCTCCTCCAGTCTACTCGCCGCTCCTTTCTCCATTCCATCGTTGTGCCGACCCGCATTAGCTTATCTGCTCCCTTTTGTGAAACATAAGCTCGTAGATAAGTAGCATATTGGGCCGGGTTACTCACGTCTGTGTTCATTCCTCTGTATCCTCTAATTCCCACTCCTCAGAAAAGCCATTTCCCAGACTGCAGGTGCGCCCGTGTTGCAACGCGGCCAGCGGGCCTGATCTATCGTGAGCAAACATACTGTAGACATTTTGTCACCAACGCCTCTTTTGTATTCAATAAGAGCTGGTAATGCCTCAGTACGTAATTGTGCTGCAAGTGTACACAGGGCTAATCACAGAGACTGTTGTAAAAACACTCCGCGGAAAGGTATGCGGCTTAACTCGAGATTAGCTATGAAGTCGGGAACTATTTGCCCCCCGTCTTTACACCTCGTTGACAAACAGCAATCTGAGAACAGAGTCCTATGGATACATTTTTTTCTTTTTTTAACCTGTGGTTAGCCTTAAGCCTGGATGTTTTCCGTCCTTCTCAAACAACTCATCAGACTTTGAATTTGTCTGTACAAGCTTTAGGCATCCAGGGGCTGGGAAAATTTGGCAGTTTTTACTTGCAAATTGGCTTAAATTCAGTCAGATAAGATGAAACGCATCTGTAAACATCGATTTACAAGACTTACCCAGACTACTGGGTCTGGGCCTAGGCTCTGGCTCGGCCCTTCTCACACCTGAACATCCACCCCTGGTCTCTGGTCTTTTGCAGTCTCCAACAGGTTTTGTTTAAAGATTTCCCAGTTTATGTCTTCAGCCATCTACCTATGAACTCTGACCAGCTAACCTGTCCCTGCTGTAGACGGTATTCCCCAGAGCATGTGCTCGGTTAAAGTCTGAGGCCGCAGTCTTTGGCATGTCCACCAACAAGTCACATGTTGGTCTCATCAGTCCTCTGCACGTTCTTGACATGCCCCACATACACTTCTGACAAACTCCAAGCAAGACTTTCGTCTTCTTTCTTTTCCCCCTTGCCGCTCGTTTATAAGGTTCAGGTTTGTGGAGTGCAGGACTAATAGTTATCTCAACGGATTCCACTACCTGAGCTCTGCATCACTGCAGCTCCTCCAGAGTTTGCAACGCCCTCGTGGCTGCTTTCCTGACTAATGCTCTCCTTGCTCATTAAAGGACAGCATTAGGTTGCTGCTCTACATTGCTCAGTCTTTTAATTTAGGTGGAACGTGGCATCTGGACTGGATTTTATTTGGCGGAACCACAGTAAAAGGGTAGCCTCGTGAGACCATCCTGATCTCACGAGCTTTTAAGGTTTCACTCGCAGATCAGTCTGGCTACTCTCCGTTAAAGAAAATTTGGAGCCGTTCACCAAACGAACGTCCAATCAGCGTTGGCTTTGAGGCGGGTTGAGGTGTGACGCAACGAGAAGCGCGACAGTTCAGTCTAAAGAACATGGCGGCTTCAGCCGATGAAACTAGCGTTAGCGTGGCTATCGAGCAAGTTTTATCGGAATTACAGAGTATTTCTTCACTGAAAGAAGAGCAAAACACTGCTCTGGAGGCTTTTCTCAGAGGAAAAGATGTTTTTGCTCTTCTCCCGACTGGTTTCGGCAAGAGCTTGTGGTTGTGTTTTCGTCTTCGCTCTGTTAGTACGTCATATGCTTCGTTGATCTGATTGGTTTAGTTGGCCCGTCTATCACCAACATAGGCCAATCAGCTAACCAGTATTTTCGCCCCTTCCCAAAATTACTTCAACGGACGGTTTACAGATGGATATGCAGAGCAAATCCATCTGGCAGAGTCAGGTTAACAAAAGGGAGCTCAATGCAAATGCTTGCTCGCGAGTTTGAGTCGTTCATGAGAAACTGTGGAAACCAGTTTGCCAGTCTTTTCTCCATTAGAGTTACCAGTGATTTGTTTTAGCCCATCTAGGAGCAGGAAAGGAGCAGGTTACAACAACACGAGTAAGAGCAGCGCCCCCCAAGGCATCAGTTGGGTTCTTTCTCTTTGGCAAGGTCATCTGTGACCATGATCTCTGTCCTGACTAGTTAATTAGGAATTAGAACATGGCATGACCCTCAGGGCGTTACTCCTGGTTAGAATAATGAACACACGGATAGAGTGGGAAGTCTGTGCATTGTGTTTGGGGGCTTTTGAACGCTTGTGGCCTTTGAATGGATAGGTTTGGGCTGTTACAAGCCCTCCAAAAAGAGCATTATATTTATAGCGTCTCTTGAAGAGTTACAACTACTATTTCACATGCTGTTGTGATTAGAGATGCATGGAAATCCAGTAAATGCAAATAAATTTGAATCCATTTATTTTTCATTCTTTCATAATTGGATGCGTCTTTACCCTTTGCTTAAATACATTGGCAATGCAATGCACTCGCCTCTCGAGAACCTAAGTGCATTGTTGCATTCTGCTTGCTGTAGGCAATAAAAAGTTGTTTTTTATCAGCTTGTTGCGCCGTTCCACTGTCAAATACCTGCCTAACCTAAATAAAGGCAAAATGAATAAGAAAAGTGAGGCTGAGAGTCATAGAAGACTAGGAAAATAAGTTATTTTCTGCAGAAATGCACTCTGTTATTGATGTTTTTTTTTTGGGATCTGTTGAGTGCGCCCCGGCTGTAAATTCCTAGTGATATCTGCTTCGCTTTTGTGATAGCTAGTATTCCGTTTGTGTCGGCAAAACAAAAGCTGTCTTTGCTCTGTCGGTGCATTCAGAGAGGAATGAAGCGCAGGTGGAGCGTGGGTTTCATGGTTTAAAAATACACACCGTAAAAATAAATGAAATAGAAGTTATATGTACATAGTGTATTTAGAGAAGAAAATCCAGTTGAACCTATAATTTTCAGATTGCTTTCCTGGTGCAGCTGTTGTGCTCATCCGGGCTTGACTGTGATTTTATTCCACCGTCCCTGTGTATAAGACCCAGATCTAGTCCCGTCTGCCGTATCGTAATCATTTGGCTCGATGCCTTGATTCGAATTGGTAAGTTGTAACACGCGGAGTATGATAAATCTGCTCCAAGGCCGCATTATTTTACTGACTGCTGTTTGTGGGTCACAGTGCATTCGAGAAAGTAAGGTGCCCCCTCCCACCCCCCCCAACCCTTCTGTCTGTGCTGGCAGTGAGCACGCCCCAGCGCACACAGTCCTGAGATGCAGTCTGGCAGGCCTTGTGAATCATCTTCCCGTCACAGGTGGAGGAAATACAACAGCGGGATTGGCAGTCCAAAGATGGCATCTGGCCCACGCTTGAGTGAGGAGTTTGGCTTTCTCCTGCTGGGAATGACTATATGTCACCCCCTCCTCACCCCCCATTTAGGTGAAGGAAACTACCTCAACAACTTTTCAATTGGCTTTACACCTGATGAGTGTCTAAGTGGTCCCACAGGTTTTTATCCTTACATATACGCATTCCCAGTGCCTGCCTTACCCTGTACACAGTTTGAGAAAGTTCTGCCCATTTCTTTATTTGAGATATCAGAACCTCAGACTGAATGGAAGGGGGAAATATATATATATATATATATATATATATATATATATATATATATATATATATATATATATATATATATATATATATATTTTTTTTTTTTTAACTGAACTTCAGACTCTTCTGACACATGAACATATAGACTCCTAACAGCATGGCACATCCAACAGGGATTTATTTAGGATGATGGGTACATTTTGCTTTTCATATACAGCATATTTTGTGCTGTAAATTATTGCAATATCGTCTACTACGTTTATTTGTCTGAATATTTGATTCAGTATATAGATTTAGACTGCATGTCCTATGATCCTTTTTGCTGTAAAGAACAGAGGAAGTGACGTAGCTCAAATTTGCGAACGGTTAGACAGGAAGCTAACGTTTATGTCGCTGTTATTTATCGCTCCAGGCGTTCCTTCGGTCATCAGTATGTTGCCTTCACAGAACAGCTGGATTGTTAATGCCTGAATGAAATTAGACTACTTGTTTATTAATCAGTTGACTTTTGAATCCAGTAGGTTGCATTGGACTTTATTTTAGGGTTATCAGGGGGCTCTGCCAGTTTCTGTTTGTGAATTTATGCTGAGATTAAATTACACGACAAGTGACTTTTGATGGCATTTTGTTGCACTCGACTTTAATTAGAGTAAAGTGGGTAGATGCGATATGCAGGCATTTAAGATTTTTATTTGTGTGTGGGGGGGGAAGAAAACTGCAGATCCCTAATGATTATTCACACCTTTGCATTAATCCGTAGCATAAAACCAGAATAAAAACACCTTCAAGTTTGTTGTTGCAAATATTTCTTCCATCCTTATTCCTCTCACGTTCCCTGCTAGTGCTCCAGAACTTGTTTTATCAGAGCTGCTTGTAGGAAGGTGGTAGGAGAGGGGCCGCTGATCAAAGGCAGATTCCTCAGGGCCCGAGAGGGCCCAGCTCGAATAAGCAGATGTTTCCAGTCTCTGTTAGCACCTCAGTTAGAGTCACCCTTATTTAAACGGCTCTGGCTAATGGCCCTCGTCGGTGTTGGATACACCAGATCGCCTTTCATGTCTCTTTGTGTGGGGAACGTGGGACAGAATGTAAAACGCCAGGGATATCTTGTTCCTCCCTGACACCCTTATTGTGCTCCTCTGCGAATTTCTGGCATAAAAAATCCCTTTCACAGTAATTGGGTGCGAATGAAACACTTGCGCTTTGGCCATTGTCTCCAGTTGTCTACTGTGTTGCATTCAGACCAGCGGTTAACCGAGCCAGCAGCGAGGGGGGCAGAGAAAAACAAACGGGGTGTGGTGAGATTCTCAACACAAAAAAAAATGGCCAACAAATAAAGAGGAGGGGGGGGGGGGCAGAGCGGCGTTTCTATTGTAGCCTGCTAGAAAAATGACGGAACTAATGAAATTACAGGAATTACAGGGGTAACAAATATGTTTGCAGAATGTGGGGATGAAGTGGACAGTGGCGTAGAAGAGCGGGCCAAGTTACAGTACATCCTCATTCTTCATGTGGCCTACAGGAAACTGATTGAAAGATTTGGCGGGCCTAATTGCGGTGCGCCATCTGCCCGAGTTCCAGAACCTGCCAGGCATGTGACAGCTTCCAACAGGCTCGCTGACGAGCAGATGTGCGCAGGACTCTCTGTGCGCGAATATTTAAGCACGTCAGTCTCTCTTTACTTTGCGATCACATCTTGTTTGGAGGATTAAGACAAGGCGATCGGGTTTCGAATTACAGAGTCCTAACATCTAAATGCACGCTGTGAAAGCTCTTCTTTCAAATGATGAAACTACCTGTGTGTTGCCGCGTGGTGTTTATTACCGCCGGACTCCGTCACTCGTGAAAACACAGGTTATTGTTTTCATCAGAAATGCCATTGATGTGACAAATGTCATGTGGTCCGAGTGAATTTCCATAAATCAATCATCCATTTCCGTCTTGTTTTGCACAATAAAGCAGATCGCCTATTGAATTATACAAAGGAAAGTCATAAAATGCTATTCACAGAACTTGCAGACTAATTTATTCATTTATTTATGGAAACATATTTGGTTTTCAATTAGATGGCCAAGGAGGGACTGTGTCTGGGGGAAAAAGCCACATTAGTCCTCTGAGATATGTGTTTTGTAAATCTAAAGAAACAATTTCATATTTTTTAGAAAAATATTCTTATTTGTTTTCTTGCTGACATTTGAATTGAGAGACTGCAGGAAATACCAAAGCTATTAACTGAAGCTGCTTTGTTTTCATATCAATGACAGAGGGAATGTGGTGACATTTGTTCGTATATTATAAGCCTACTGAGGTATTTAAGTGTGACTATTATATTGAATAAAATTACATATATTTTAGTTTTAACATGTAATTCATTTGAATGGATAGATAGTCCTTTAACACTGTTCCCAGCCAGTGTGTTAAGTGATGCTGTTTAGCCCATAGTTTTTTTTTTTTTTTTTTTTTGTGACTTTTTAGTTATTGTTTAGTATGTAAATGTTTTCATTTATGACAATTTTTAGCATTAGCCTTTATCTGCAGTTTAATCGTTTTTGGTTGCATTTTAGCATCTAAATGAAACTGATAATACAAAAAGATGTTTTCATTAACAATATGGATAAAATGATATGCCAATTAGCCACTTGTTTAAATTTTGGCATACACTTAAAAGTTGTTCTGAGTATCTATTTACAGTTTGGTCCCTAGATATTTAGTCATGACCCTGTTGTTGAATTATATTCTTTAAATAAGAATCTGTTTTTTTGGAAAACAGGATTAGTGTGCATAAAAAAGCTACTTAGTGCTGCATTAAGAAGGAAACAACCTTTATGTGCACGTTAAGTAACATTTTTAACTTAATATATCCTCCTCTAAGTCCCTGGAATGGTAATCTAAATATTTATAAAAAGGGTTGAGGGGTCTGTAGATCCAGCTCATTACCTTTTGTAACATAAGAATATTTTACTAAGTAATCGGGCTCGGTAATTAGCTAAATATTCTGCCAATATGGCTGTAGATATCCTGAAGTGATGAATAAATAACATGTTAAAGCTTCCATTTCCTCATCAGTGTGGAAGGCAAGATGGTAAACAATTATATTGATAAGGAGTTTCTAAGGTTTTTAGCATTTCTTAAGATCAGCGTTAAACCTAATTATAACGTCATATCTAAAAAAATCTGGATATGAATAAAAATATTAAAAAAGTTGGGTAAAACTCTAGTTGTAGAAGGCCACTCCAATTAAGACCTCACCGCAATGTTCTGGAAATAGGATTCTTGTTGACTCAGCTTAATGTCACTTATAGCTAAAGTATAGCAATTCAAGTCCTAAGATCTCTCTCCAATTAGACTCTAGGGTGCATACAACAAGGAAAAGGAAGCTGCGTACCTAATGACGCCACAGCTCACTGCCCTCTGGTACAAAAAAGGGATCCGATTTACCTGAAATTAGACACCTCTGTCTTGCCAAAGGGGAGGCACCGTGCAGATTAGCAAATAAAGTAATTGCATTTACATATCTAATCATGTACAGCCATCCTTCCGCTGCTTTGTTCATGTCAGGGGTTTGATTTAACATCAGCACGTCCTTGTGTTCCCTCTTATCGAAGACGGCGACGTCGGTGTCTTATGTCTGCGTTTTAAAAATGATCAATAAAACAAGTTTTTTTTTTTGGGATATTATTTCAAAGGGTTCCATAACTGTTTTGAAGCCAGATGAAAGATACAGTTTCCAACATGCTTTTTTTTTTAATGTCATTTCATCCTTGTTGTTGTTGAAGGGATATCAACAGTATGCCAATAACACGTGTGATCTAAGCCATGAGATAAACTGTAGGGCTTTTATAAAC
Organism: Fundulus heteroclitus; assembly: GCF_011125445.2. NCBI lineage: Eukaryota > Metazoa > Chordata > Actinopteri > Cyprinodontiformes > Fundulidae > Fundulus > Fundulus heteroclitus. Next base: position 19,669,197 of record NC_046374.1, on the reverse strand, counting down.
AAGGTAAGGGCTAAAAGTGAGTTCAGTTGCGATAAAGCACCAAGCAATCATCTGTTACCAAACTGCAGATGCTCATTTAAGTGGTGCAAAATGTCAAAAGACAGACGACCCAAGAGTTCAGTCAATTGTCCTCAAATCGGTCTCCGTTTGCTCCCCACCATCCTCTCCTCTGCTTTGCTCGCGACACAGAAGACGGGCCACGTCGGCATGTGCTTCATATTCTGCACGCTCATATCCCCAAGTCCCTTTCGTAATTATTATTCAGTGGATGCACTGCTTGGCACAAGGACAAAAGTTTGCATAATTTATGCGAAAGCCGTCATCAATTTTTGAAAAATGGCCCCGGCCTTTTCCCGTGCTTTTAACTAAATAGACACGCGTCAGACTGGACATAAAACGTCCGAAAGGGGCGGAGAGAAAAGTTTATTTATATCTTTGTCTAAACTTTGAACTGGCGCAAGCTTTAGAGAGCATATTGACGGGTGCCATGTGCAGTTCAAATAAAAATCTACATTTTATTTGCACTTTGGAGCCTCTCTCTCCCATTTGGAGGTAGTCCACAGTATGGGACAATACTATAAATACAAACAATAATATATTGAAAAGAGGTTTTTTCTTTCTCCTCAAGACACAAGCTTCTCAGATAAAATACTTGGAGATAAGCTGTGTATGATAACGGATCCACAGTTTCTCTGGATGTGTCCCTGAGGGCTCTCATCTGTAGACTTAGGAGCTATTTTCAGCATATTGCTCACAGGAAGAGATTGTCTGAAGGAAACAAAAACAAAAAAACAACAACAACCTTCATTTGGCAAGCGGAAATGCTCTAGATTCACTTTTCTAAGGAGGACGATGTAGACAAGCTTTATATTATGTTATTGTGAAAATCATCCCGTCTTTTGTCCATATATATTACAATCCTTTCCTTCGCCCCCTAATCCTGGTTGTAGATCATTTCCCTCATCACTGTCCAAAGGTTTGGATCTCACCGAGCTGTTGCTTGTACATCATAATCTGCTTCCCTTTGGGTCTTGGATGTACTTTTTCTGGATCTTTTGTTTTCAGTGTTATAGAGACAGAAAATTGGCATTTGTCCCTTTTTATTTTAAAAATAGGCTACGTTTAGTGGACGTTGTTTAGAGTCCCTGAATTAAACGGTTTAAGTGAAGCCTTTTGCTTTTCTTTGCAGTGTATATACATTAAGATAAAATGCTTTGCTTTTCTCCTCTTTCGTCTGTAAAAATCTCTGAGGTTTGATATTTTCTATAACTGGTGAATTTATATCATATTTATATAGTATTTTCAAATATAGTTTCCTATTGACTGTTCCAAAAATAACTTCACTGTAAATTTTTGCTATCTTATGGCGCGTTCCGACCGACCGTGGTGTTGGTGGCAGTAACGGTGGACTTGTATGTTATCCCTTTGCAAATCCGTGGTCAGGAGCGGTAAAATAGCCCAAGTTTCGGTGGCCCATGAGGAATTCACCGCGACTTTTGCTGGAGTTAAAAATTTGAACTTTTCTGTCAAATTTTGTGGCGGCAACCAATCAGGGACTAGCTGTTGTTGTGACACAGGGTGAAGGAGAGACAACGCTTTTTCAATCAAAATAGAAGAAAAATTATCAAGCAAGGAATGCTTTTTAGAGGTTTGTGGGTGGCTTTAAAAAAAACGCAGTGCAGTGCAGGTGGAAATTTTGTAATCATTGCGGTCGGAACGCACCGCTAGAGGTTTCTTAGGGTGTCTTTAGATGGTATTTAGACAGGCAGAGCCAGAATCCAAATTAAATGTAGACATAATCCAAAAAGGTAAAGTCCATCCATCCAGAGTTGGGGTTCTAGTCTGTGGTGTACTCCTACTGAAGAATGCCTGGAAACCTTCCAGATGGAAGTCACTCCTACTTCCAAGTTTACTTTATACCTGTGACTCAGCTGCTCTACAGATTTCAGTGCGTGTATCTAGGATCTTGTCAAGCTCTCCGAGCCATTGGACTGGTGAACTGGGGCCTCATTCGTTGTAACGCAGGAGGTTTGTCTGGTCTGTCGTCTTCTCTGAACAAGACACTAAGGTCCAAGAGACTGGACCTGGTCAGTATTGAGCAGTCCACCTTTTTTCTCTAAGATGACCATGATCTCAGATAATCTGTGTTCTCATATTATTTATTGTGTTGGCAGATTTAAAGACCGGTCATTTATTGTTGTGTAGAAGAGTTTTTGGACCGAAAATGTTGGACGATCCAGTGATGTTTTTTTTTATTGCTTTTACTGGATAAACAACTGGCCTCTGTTGTATCCCTGACATTGTCAAAGCAGAGATGAGCCAGGGTTTGTAACCTCTGCCGAGACATTTAGGAGAAAAATAAACTTGATGAAAGCAATAGCTCGAGGGTGTGTTTTTGATGAGCTTTTCTCATTGTAGCCGAGACAGCTTGGGTTTATCCCTTTGTCCATCAGTTTACAGACCAAACTGCTGAAAGTTGATATGAAGGCCATATGGCACCCTAAACGCTCACACTACAGTCATCTAAACTGCTTCATTTTTTTTTCTACAAATACAAGGCCCCTTTGTATTAATATTTAATGTGCTGGAAGGCCAACCTTTACACCACTGGAGGCACATTTAAACAATTTAACACCGCCCCAATCTGCAATACCTTGTTTCTGCTCATTTACTAAGATGATCTCATTTCTTCCCTCGCCGTTTGACAGCACAACTCAGGATATGTTGCCCTATTAGAGAGTAATAACGGATAAATAGCCGGCCAGATGTATAATAGAGGGGCACCGGGAAAGACTGGTGACACTAAATTATTTTATTTTCAGTCATTCAGATGCTGTTCAACACATAATTTAAATTTAAACAGCAGTGTTCCCCCACCCCTCCTCCTCTTCCTTGCTGGAAAATATCATTCGCTACTCCAGCTCAGTGCTCAGACATCATTAGTCAATACGTTTGTCTGGAATTGATGTTTGCCGTTAGTTCTAGTTTCCTGTTATGCAAAAACTCCATATGAGAACAGATGTTCGCTCATGCTTCTCCCACTCAACTTAGGCAAGAAGCACGTGCCAGTCTTCAGGCCTTGGCTTAACAACAGTGCTCTGGTGTTTTATGTGCGGGTCAGGGTGTTGATGGGGTGTAACGTGTGTGGACTCCATGTGCGCAAAGACGTGGTTTGACTTTTCCAACTACACCTTGGGTGCTGCCTTGTAGAAACGTGGCGCTCGATAAATAGGCAAAGTGCCAACTTGACTTACTTGGGGCTTACAAAAAGATGAGGAAGAAATAAATAAGATTGCCCTGAGGTAATGATTTCCCCATGTTACTGTTACTAAACCTGTCTAGGAGTCTGTTCTTGTTCAGCATTATGCAAGTTATCCCTACAAGTTGGGTTAGGATTCTCTATAATGTTGAAACAAATTTTACTGGCAAGAATTTGGGATAATTTAAAGATTTTTCTTCTTCATATTGTTGCACAAATGCAATTTTCGTTTTGGTTATACAGGTGTTTATAAATCAATTTAAAAAAAAGTATTAAATGATCATTAATCTGTGAAATTACTTTTGTATTTATTTACACAGATTGAGTTAATCACAGATTGACATTATTTTATCTGCCTCCTATATTGGCCTTAAATCTGAACCCTTTCCTTTACAGTAATTAGACAATATTGCTTATTAACGTTTATGTAACTTTATGTAACCAAATATTATTGGGCTCATGTTTAAACTGAAGAGGGAACGGGCCAGTGTGACATTCTCATGATATAACATTTGATAAAAGTACTCCAGTTTTATGTTGCACGCACAATTTTAGAACAAGAAAGTATAGCAATATAACCTCTTATCGTTGCATTTGAATGCATTCTGGCAGAATCAGATAAAAACAGGGCCTGCTAACCACAAACATTCACACCTGGGATTAAAATCCATCCTGAGTAATCAGATCAATGTAACCCACTCTATATGCAAATAAACACATAGCCAAGTTAAAGATTGGGTTGTCAGCTGATGTTTTTTGTTTTATTACAGATATATTTAATCACTTAAACCACATTATTATTCAGACTTTAACATTGTTGATTCATTATTTTGGCAACAAAAACTCTTAAATGTCATTATTTGGCAGTTGCAGAAATAAATAAACAAAGGCTTATGATAAATGTGTCGGAGCACAAAGGTTAGTGTCGGCACACAGACACTACTGATTTTAAAATACCTGATGGCATGCTTGCACCTATTAATTACTTTGAACACCTTTGTCAATTAGACTGCTGTGTATCAGATTAGTAAACATGTGACACACTGCTTTTAAGATCATTTTATATATAATTGACACGTGAAAATTTACAATACTTGGTCAAGAGATGGTGGCTGGTCTCCTGGTATGCCACAGTGTGAAAAAGCGACAGTTTTTAAAACCATAAAATTGTTCCACAGCCATGTGAGAGAAACTATTGTTATTATGGTAATTATCCTTTAAAGTCCAGTTGATATGCTTAAAGTCTTGAGTGACGAAGCAGGGTGCAAATGGCTAACTGACCCTGTTAAACCCAGGATGAAGGTAGTGCCTTAATTCCGGTCTAAAAGGGGCCTTTGCACCATACACCTGGAGAAAACTCCTGTCACATGACACCTTCCTGTTATCTCTCATTAAAATGATTGCGTTTTTAGTCTAGTTTTCTTTATAAGTCTTATTTTTGTTCCTAATGTCGCCCTTACAGAAATTCAACATACCTCCTGTTCAGTTCGGGTGTTGTTTAAGCCAGCGACATACAGACAGCCTCAATAGCCAGCAGACCTTAGCCCACATAATGAGGGTAAAAAAATTAGGTCTCCAAACTGTTTTTTACTAAGTTGTGTATTTGTCATCCTCAACCTAATTTTGCTCTTATCACCTCCCACCTCACGTGTATAAACAATATCCATTGCATGTGCAGGAATTGACATCTCAAAGAAGTATAGGTACAAACTTTAACCTAACATTACTTCAAATGCTAAAATGGACTGATTGGTTCATCTCTTGCATGCACCATAAAGCATAATTTAAAGAGATTTTAGATGATGGTTGGAGAAATGATCCTCCTGGAGCCAAAAGGAAATCTATCAAATGTGGTGACTGATTGTTACCATTTGCACCGAGCATTAGCGCGCGGATGCAAGCCTGGCTCACTGAGGTGCGCCTCAGTCTGAATAATGATTTGAAGAGTCTGATCGAACAGAAGACATTTCTCTGCGTCACATCTCACACAACCTTTGCGCTGTGGTGACAGCTTTCTGGATGTGAGAGGTTGTCTGTGGAGAAAGTTTTGCATGCATCGCTTGCAATCCTGTCCCGAATGAAACTGTGTCCCTGCCAATATTTAAATGCGTCTCTTAGCACACAGCAAGGGAGGTAAGAGAAGGACTTGGAGAGATGCAAGGCTGACTCAAGTCTTGATTCATATGGAGTATGTGAGAAGTGGCTAAGAGGTTGAGTATACTGAAATTGTTTCTGCCGGAATCAGTTTTTAACTGCTGCACACCATTCAACCACAACGGTCCCCCTGATTTATTGTATTCTTTTTTTTTTTCATTTGGAAATAGTCTAATTACGGTCTCCATCTCGTTCTCAGTATCCAATTTGTGCACCTATTGATATCGTGAAATTGCATTAGCCGTGGGAATATACACGCAGATATACGGGGCCACGTGCTTGGTCTGATGGCTGATTCAGCTCTGGGCAGCATGCAGTGTCAGAGTGAGTGCTGCTCTTATGCAGATAAGACAGCAGCAACGATTGGAGCAGAAATGATTGCGATTCACGCTCGTAGGCTTTCTCTTCACCCTGTTTGGAAAACAGTAAACAGGAACACAGTGGCACATGATGCCAAGATCAGTCTCCAGTAAAAACTGAGAGACTTTGATTATTCAGAACAATGAAAGACAGGTTTCAGCAGCGGACTGGCAAAGACAAATTTGCGTCTACATTTTATGATATGGGTTAAAATCTTCGCTCCTGATTGGTTTCAGTCTGTGTGAAATTTCTTAATCACCCTGTGTAGTAATTAATCTTTAATCTACTCAAACGCCTTGTCTAGTTTTTCGGTTATTCTTAAATATTGGTCCTATAATGTCTAGCTTTAATCTTTTACTTCATCACCATATTCTGCAACTATCTAAGTGAGATTAATATGATCGAAAGTCTGTATTTACAATAACTGATGTCAATGACATCGGGATAAGTTGGGGTGCCATTGGAGCTAAACCAACCAGGTATATTTGTGATGGGCACTCCTACCCGCTCTCAGTTTTAACACTATTTTACATTTAGGGGAGGTTTCTCATTTAGTGTTTCATAGCTTGGTCTCAGGATTTTATTTCCTTTTTTTACACAAGTCAGATTTTATGATTGGTAATCTTTATAGTGGTGCTGTTAAGCTTGCTGCATGAGTGTTAGTTTCCAAAGACAAGACTTTATGAACCGATTTTCTGGCAATCTCTTGTACAATCTACAGTTAAGTTTATTTACAGCATGTTTGAATTATGTCAGATCGTATACTTAACTGCATTCCGGCGCAGTCTTTAACAAATGTCCTTTGAACGTAGGTATTTATTTTAAAAAACAAGCTGAAAAAGCTTAACATTCCCTGGAAAGACTGTGTCATAGTATTATGCGGCTGGATGTTGTACAAGTTTCTGCTTATGTCATCACGAGTCCTAACAGAAACACTCGAAGGCCTAAGATTACTCTAAAAGTTTGTTACCTTGGTCTTGGTGATGTCAAAACGGGTACAATTTATATTTGTGTCACACCAAAGGATATCTGACGTAGTAAGTACAGGATTTTTTGGATGTTATATTAAAATATTATATGGAGTGAATATCTGTAATAGTTAACCGTGTTGTCATCTTCATTTAGTGTAAATTCAGATTAGTTTATCTCATAGACTTAAGCAGAAAACTAGCTGAAGGGTGGCCAAGAGCCAAGAGTCCAAATGTATGCAGATTATAATTCACCGTGATCAACAAATAGTTTTTTTTTTTCCGTTTCGGGCGAGAAATTGCAGTTACTCTTGGAAGAAAGAAAGAGGCTTTAAAATGTTGGAACAAACTGTTTTCTACTTTTATGTGTAGTGGCTTTGTAGTATGCTATGTGTAGGAGCACAACACTGCCCTCTAGGGTCTAGGAGAATAGTGCTACTTCAGAGGAAATGCCAACCGGAGCATAAATGCTGCAGACATGTCTGCACATCTGTTTCTTTGCAGAACATGAATGCGTCAAGCGTAAAATAGCCTTTAGTGTGAAACTGGCGATTATTTACATGAGAAGTATAGGGAGGAGGCGGTGTGCCACCATTGATCTTCCTGTGTGAAACATGTAGTTAGCAACATGTAAAGCGTTCCTGGTCTGACTAGCACCTGATGGAGAAATAAGGGAGCATAAAAATCTATAAAATAAACTTAAACGGCTGTAATTTTTTTTTTGCTTTTAATACGGCTTTAGTTTTATATCAGTCAGTTACTCAGAGTAGTAGATTGGCAGTGATCTTCTACATCCATTTCAACAATCGAAGGCTTCTCAGTTTATAATCATTCAATGCAAGTGTCATGATAGTTTAACACGCTGCATGTGATTCTCACAAATTTGCCTCATACCACCCCACAGCCAAGGTGTGACTTATGCATACCCTAATGACTGTAGATACATATTCAGCTCCAAGCAAGGGTTTCATTTGCCAGCAGTTTGTCACCATCTAAAGGTGACAAAGTAGAAATATGTGAAGTTTAGCGACTTTGCATATTAAATACCGACATCTGTTTTAGGGATGCACCGATCCACGTTTTTTTCATATCCGATCCGATTCCAATACCAGAATTTGGGTATCTGCCAATACCGATACATTTCCAATACCAGAGCCCTTTTTGCTTAAATGTTATTCTCATCATGTTGTTTTTTTATTTTTATTTTTTTTAACAGACTATAATAAACTCCTTTCTACCAGCAAGTATGATATGTATGAATGTAAGCATGTATCCCAAAATACAACTTGGGATAGATGTAAACTCAAAAAAAGAAGTCAGAAAAACAGTGTTCACAGAAAAGTCCTATCCAATTTAACTGTGCTAGTTTCAAATTGACTGTATTTATGAAATCCCAGAGAGATTTCCATAAATGGTAAACTCCCCTGCTGTTCAAGAGTTTAACCTAATTTCATTTTAATCACTTCTGATTTTAGTTTTTTAAAGTCTACTTTAGTTTAGTCTTTTTTACCCTCTTAATTGTAGCAATTTGAGATATGTAAACCACATGTAAAGTGGATTAATAATTTATTATTATTATTATTATTATTATTATTATTATTATTATTATTATTATTGTTATTATTATTATTATTATTATTATTATTATTATCTAACACTCCCTGCTCCAAATAAAATTCAAAGGGTTGCTTCATGTCAGTATACAAATAAAGTATACTGACAACAAATCATAGGCTTTTAAATGTTATACAAATTACTGTGACTGAGTGTAAATATTCAACTCTATGATGATGACTTTTACCTTGTGCATGGAATGACTCCAGAGGTGAGTCCTGCCACCTGCTCCCACATACTCGCGTGTTCTCAAACCTCTGGACGTCCACCTGACACGTTTACACAAACTAGCAACATTTTTTTTTTCCTCAGCAGATTTAACTGTCTTATGTGTGACGGTGATGCACCGAGCTGCTCCAAGCTGGGAGCAGCAAGGATGCGCAGCATCATGCAGTGCCTGCCTCGTGGAGACTAGAAGTCACTAGGTGCTCAACTCGCTCATTAAACTTAATAATACACATCCCCTAGCTTTGTCAAACTAGCAGAAAGTGTGGGAAATGTATGAGTTTGTCACAAGAATTGTAGGAAACTATGAAGTCCGCGCACAGAGTCTGTTGTGCTGGCTAAAACATCTGAGTGCTCCACAGTAGGGGCTTTTTCTGATGTTTAAGTCTGTTGTTTAGGTCGCAGCGAAGCTTTCACCTCTCGGTACAATGGCTACAGCTGTAGCACACCTTCTATCAAATAACTCCCGAACCACAGAAAAGAACATCAAAGTGGTCTTTCCAGGGCTAAGGAGAAAAGTAACTGGATTTTTGCTCAGTAATCCAAATTCCTATTATCGAAAAAAAAAAAAAAAACATGTCAACGCTATACAACTTCAGCCTGAGCTAGTGACTAATTTCTTATGCTGAATTAAATCATCAAAATAATTATCTGCTGCAGCTGAGATATGCTTATAACCTTTTAACCAAACCCCCTTTAAATAAGGGTTTGTAATTTCAACTCTTTAGGTATGTATGCGTGAAGTTGCATGGTTTGCTCGTTTACATTACCTTGAAAGCGTACATCAAGTTTGATGGCTTTCTGAAAGACAAGACGGTGACAGATTTTTAGAGGGAAGATGGATCGTGTGCTTGCAGTTCTAAAGTAATGTATCAATCAGCCGAGCATAATTGTGCCTCGCTGTGAGACAGTTTTCATGGAGTGATTTGTATGCCAGGCTTTTTCAGGAGTTGTCCAACAATACCCACTCAGAAATTCTTCACAGGATCAACGTGGACAACGTGATCATTATTTTTTTTTTTACAACCCTTCGAGTTGGCTGTACTGGGTAATAAATAGAAAATGCACCTGAAATCTCTCGCACAAATGATGTTACCAGACCTGCCACTCCAAGGCATCAGCTGTGTGTTTTGGATTTGTGTCAATGCAGAACCCCCCTCCCCGCCTGAGCCGAAACCAACTGGTCTGTCAGTTCTGTGCCAAACTCATAGGGAGTCCCAGAGACCATTCTTTGCTCCTGGTCCAAGTCAAAAAGAAAGGCTCTGGCATGGCGCACTAGCAAAGAAATGAACTACTTTTGCTTGGCCAGCTTAACTTGGAAGTTGGGATTTCAGAGGGATTGTGAAAGGGTCAGATAGAGTTTCAGAGTTTGCTTTAATGGTAGTCCTCCCCCCTCAGACAGCTACTCCTCCCGATGAGCTGTTGTGCAGGTTGAATAACATTCCAGTGTCAGTTTGATACAGAAATGAAATGAGGAAAATGAAATGAGAAAGGAAAGAAGGGCGGAAAATCCCCTTCCAGCTGAGCTTTTGCCACCTCTAGCGAGGTGGCTGACAGCTCTCCCCAGAAACTCAGTCAATATAGTTCAATTTTAAAGAGTTTTTGATCAAAGGGGATCATCGGCGGTGCAAAGAGAACCTGCTTTCATATTGGTGCAGGTGCTAAAATGATTTAGATGTGGTCAAACTGTTTTGACACTTACACAAGATTAAAGGAAATGTGTAGACGGGTGAGAATTTTGGCCCCAGCTTCTTTGCATACTTCTTTATAGCAAAATACCCATTTGTCCCTTTGGCTTAAACAAAACTAGATGTGTTAAGTCTCAACTGACGGGCTACAACTAGCCATTAGTGGGAAATAAGAGAGATATGGTACATTTTCATGTCTTTCTTATTCATGCCCTGTTTGAAGCAGACATGGGCTGGTTTTCTCCTGCGGTACGGACCACGCTGAACTTTTGCTGTATACTGCCAGTCAGCTGGCTGAGAAAAGACTCTTACTCATCATCCGTCCATCCGTCTTGTCTTGTGATGTACCCAGGAAACCTCCAAAGGGAGATGCCCAGTGGGCATCCTGATCAGAAATCCAAACCACCTCATTTGACTCCTTCCAATGCGGAGAAGCAACGGCTCTACAAACTGCTTTGTAAATATTTAAGAAGTTTGAGATTTGAATCCACTTTAACCATCTTTCTTACAAGAAAACCACATTTGTCCTGTTGGAAATGTTTTTGCTTAGGAAAAAAAACAAGATGCTGTATATATTGGTTGACAATAGGCCCGTTTACACTACACTTTTTTAACCAAGCCAAGACCAGTCTGAGCTTGGATCAGTTAACCAAGCCGAGACGACCGTTTACACACCACACTATCCCGGTTCCTTGGTTGCTCCTCGCCTCCTAGTGACGATCTGCGGTACTGCTGCTCTCTGGGATTGAAGGCGGGACCGAGCAAATCAAAACGGCGGCGCCCGTAACATTCAGGATGTTATGGTTAGACAGAGTCGGCTTTTGGGACGTGGATAAGACAAACAAACGTCTAATAAGGATTTACAGACGCAGGAAACAACAACAGACACTGAGGTTCATCACACTGCTAAGCACCGTCGTGAGACAGGTTAGTTTTACCCTACTGATAATGTGTTGTTGCAATAGTAATCCTGCAGTAATGCCGCACGATTTCTCTGGAAATTGTGTGGCATGGTAAGGAAGCTAGTATTATTATGAATGTCTGAAATTTGGCTGAATGGATTGTGAATCGGGACGTGCAGCCAGACACGCCGGAAAAACGCAGACAGTCAGGTGACTGTAAAGGGATGACGCGGTCTGCTCATGCGCTCTTCGTTATCAGATAACCGGGATAAAAAAAACAGTCCAAGACCTGCTCAGGAACTGGTCTGCAGTTAGCGCGGTCCGGTTATGTTTAGCGCGGTCCAGTTCAGTCTGCTGACCATTTACACACAAGAGTTATCTCGGTTACCGAGCTCGGACTGGTCTCGGCTCGGTTTAAAAAAGGTTAGTGTAAACGGGACAAAGTGGACTGTTTATACTGAATTTTATCTTTGCGTCTCGACAAGGCATGGTACAGACAGTTTTACAAATATTTTTTAGGGTTAAACCTACTAGCCCACTGGGGTTGAATTTGGATCCTAAACAAAAAGTGAGTTAGAAAAAACGGACAGGCTAATGAGCCATCCATGACTTGAAAATGGTTCTGATGACCATTGATCCATATTTGGGGTGAGGTGGTGGTAGTGGGCATCATCCCTTTAGCATTTGGTGGGACGTCTTATGGACCTAAGGAGGCAACATCTGGCTAAAGCAGATATAACTAGCTAGCAAAGACCACACTGACACATTTAATATTGATCAGGAAAGAGCCAACGAGCTGGGAGTTGAAGATTAACAGAAGGCAGCCTCATTAACAGAGCTCGCCATAGAGTGTCTGCACAGCCCTGCTGCGTATTTGGTTGCCTAACTCTAGAAAGACTAAAGCAATTACCAACTTCCTGGCTATCATCTGCTCCGAAGGAAAGGGTCGACTTTTGTTTGAGGCTGTGGCATCAGTGGACGAAAAACATGACACCAGAGTGCAATTAAGGCTTGGACCTAGAACACTGGGTCCAGATGGTTCTGTGGCATGTCACTTAAATCATGTTATGTACTGACAAAACCAGGAGGGGAGACACACACACACATACACACACACACAGAATGCATGACATTTGGGGGGTGAGGGTGAACTTTTACGGACCAGCTGAGTAAGTATTTGTTGAGAAAGTGAACTGTGTATTTATACAATCAGTCTTGTGCAGTGCACGGAGGCTGCCAACCAACACAAAAACCTTACGTTACATTCACATCTTCTACACATGAACTGCATGCAAAGCTGCAAGCCCCTTTCTATATTTGACATCTTCTCTTGTTCACTCACTTGTGTTTTTTTTTTTTTTTTTTTTTTTAAATGCAAAGCTGAATCCGAGTTGATGCAGGGAGTAATCCTGTTCTTGGCAGACAACGTGCAGAACGAGCCGTTGTCTCTTGCCCTTTAGAGTTTTAGTGTTACACATTGCTAATAAATGACAGACTTTATTTAGCCGGACTACATGGAGAACAACTAGTTTCTGCCCGGGCCTTAATTCAAATCAATTTTTCTACATTTTCAAGTCTCTTTGTTATAGTCCAGTTGAAGTAGACTCATACCCTTTTTGTATTGAGCACACCAATCAAAGCATTTCAATAGCCTTATTTTACAATTGTTTTCCCCCCTGTACTTTGACATTTGCAAACTACCCCCTGACCTTACCGTGGCTGCCTGACCCCCGGAGATCTTCACTTTTAGATTTTCGAGGAGGCTGCATGCTGAGCCCGGCCGAAACACGTTGCTCTGTTCAGCCAATAGGCCCCGTGGCAAGGTCATCCGCTCGTGGGCTTCCGCGGATTCGCTCGGTTACCAGAAGAGGGTTTGAGTGCATATAAACACAGAGACTCGCTCTCGCATCGCCGAGCATCCTCTGCGCCCCTGTACAGCGGCTGCTTTTCTGAAATAATGACTGAAACAGCCCAGCGCTTTACCTCCCCTCATTTTCACACAGGGCACGGATAGAGCAGCCATCGATGGCATCGGCGGTGCAGATTTTGTTCTCCTCTCTTTGAGCTCCCAAATCACTTCAATGAATCCCTTGTGCTTGCAGATTTGTGCTTCACACAAAGTCTTTTAATGGCTTAATTAGAATTAGTCAGCATCTAGTGAAATTAAACTGGTACGTCCTAAATGGGTTCTTTTGTAAGTTGTGCAGCTTCTCGGTTCATGCTGCTCACTCAATTACACAAGAACTCCATTAGTTTGAGTGAGTTTATTCAACGCTGAGGCACTTTTTTTTTTTTTAGTGTAGACTAATGTATAAAATCTATGAGTAGGTGAATATGGAGCTGCTTGTGTGCGCCGAGGGGAAAAGGCGTCTACCTGAAGACGAGGTAGAAGGAGAGATAAATTCCTAAAAATTCAGTCGACATTTAGATTGAAGTCGATATAATCCAGGCGGTGCAACAGAGTTCCCCGGGAACAGCCGCAATCTGTTTGACATGAGAGCATTTGCTTCGGCGAGAGAGGAGAGTGTTGCTCCTTTTGTCAGGAGACGTACCTCGTGAGGATGTTTGCCCAGACCAATCAGACTTTCATCAAACTCCATTCTCTACCAGTCTGAGTAAAGGCTTTTGATCCCCCCGCTGCCAGACAGCAGTTCTCCATACTGCTTCTTTTGCCCCCCCCTTCCAACAGCTTGTACTTTATTTTTTCTTCAGCTTGGAAAAGCAAAACGGCTCCCAATTATAACTCATTATATCTCGGCACATTGTGATAAGTTGAGCACAGGGATGACGGAAAGAGGTAGGAAGGAAGAGTTTGCAACGTTGGACAGCTTCTCTTTCTCTTTCAATGACTTGGAGTAGAAGGGTGCGTAAGTCTTTTTCCTGGCTGTCAGATATTCTTTTTTTTCCCTTTTTTTTTAGCTTTTTAAAAAGCCAGTGCTTGAAGGTTCTATCAGGAGTTTGCAAGTTTGCTCTTGCTCTCTAATCGATCACTCTAAAGCCAGGTCACCGAGGTCTTGACGAGAGGAGCTCTCTCACATTTCAGGCTGCGCTTTCTGAAAGCTGCCAAAGAAGAACCAACAAAGACATTCACCATTATGACTGTTGACCTTTTGTGTCAGCTATGTTTGAATGGCTATTTACCCTTAAACATTAGCTGAATAATAAAGTCTAGTTCAGCGGGGTAATGGGCTATTGTTGGCCCAAATGAGACTAAGTTGACGAGGCAGAAATGTTTGTTTTGGGTTTTCCTACATTCCTTAAATGTTTCACTTTCTTTTTTTTTTCCCCAACCTGGCCTGCTATTAAGCAAGTGGTCTAAAGAAGGCATGTATATATAGAAAATATGCTTACCATGGTCTGCAAACCAATATTTTAAAGAATGAATCATGGAGGCAGTACACTTATCTGCCTCTTTATTAGCAATGCATTGCTAGTACTGCGTTGGGACCTCCTTTTTCTTTTGAACTACCTTACTTTTGGGGGCATAGATTTAACAAAAAGGCATTCTTAAAAGATTTTGGTCCATTCAAACATGACACATGACACTTTTGCTGCAGATTTGTACGCTGCACATCCATGATAGGAACCTCCCAGGACATCACTTGGGCTCTTTTAGATTGAGATCTAGTGTCCATCTGGTCATTGGGAAAAAGGGAGACTCATCTATATGTTCAAGTAACCAGTTCAGGTTAACCGGTGACATTTTAAACTTCATAGTTGAGCGCACTTATTGGCTATTTCTAAATTGTGTAGCCAACTTCTTTTGCTGTTTCAGTATTCAGTTGCTGTGTAATTTCACCACTATGTGCGCTGTTGAGCAATGTTGACCAAAACAAGATGTGTGATCAGCCACGACTCTCTACCTCCAAAATCTAACCAACAGACCAGTTATCAAAAAATAAAATCCCAGAATGTACGTGAGGATCACAGTTGGCAGCTCACCAAACCCCGGGCCGTGTTAAACAATACCAGGTTAGCTGGTCTACCGTCTATCCGCTTCACATAACAGTAATGCCTGGCCGACTGCTGGTTAATCTCCGACAATTAACCCACATGCAACAATAGTAGCTTTACATTGAATCGAATCGACATAGTCTAAGAGGACTGTAACACCAACAAAAACAGCATCTGACTCCATGCTGTTACTCACCTGTCTGGAGGAGAAAAGCTAGCTTTGAGTGAAACTGGAACTGCTTCTGCTCTACAAATCCTTTCCACAAAGGGAGGCCAATATTGATCCTTGTCTTGTCTCTTTCCTTACCTGACAACTTCTTTGCCAAAGACTGTTGTTCTTTGTGGTAAAAACAGGTCCTGATCGCCTGTGGGTGAACCAGCGGCCACTGTAGCATTTTAAGGGGTGGGAGGGGCTAAGCCCTGAGTGGCTATGTAAGCAAAAGGCTGGAGAACAACACATAGACGGTGTGTGACGTCACACCATGGTTCATATAAACAGATACCTTTACTTCTCAACAAAACTATATTTTAGTTCCTTCTATGTAAAATAATGAAAGTTTGTTTATTGCTCCTTTTTAAATATTACGGAAAATTGATCTTGGTTCCCTTTTTGCAGTGTGCTCCTCCACGTACACAGCTCTCTCCTGAGAGGGAAGGCTATCCGCCTCTGTTGGGTGGACAGAGTAGTTGGACTGCACTGTTTCTAAAATAAGGCCAAAAATAAACTGAACTTTTATATTGAATTGACTTACTTGGTTTATTGTTGCTAGCGCGTACTCTGGATGCGGGCTGCCTTACATGAAAGCACTTCTAGTTTAGACATTACAGTCAGGCAGTCTTGTAGACAGCTCAGGGGTCCGATCAGGTAGTGACACAATGTACCGTAATGCTTCGAATATCCATTGAGCGTAGTGGCTTCATTGCTAACCAAAGCGGTACTTGCACATTTTAAGAGATTTTTTTGAGCGCATTGTAGCCTACCGCATAAAATCGATCAGTAAGCACAACTTTAATCATATGTAAGGTGCACCGAATTATAAGGTGCACCATCAATTTTTGACAAAATGTAAGGATTTTAAGTGTGCCTTATAGTCCGAAAAATACGGTAGTTTAAAATATTTGCATTTCCTCTTGCATGGGCTTTCAAATGTTGCTTTTACAGCTGTTTCTCTATGAATATTAAGCTTTATGCTTGCATATAAAAATCCTGTCCAGTGGGCATGTATATAAGCACACATGCCTTTAAACCCGTGGATCGGGAGTGGATTCCAGTTGCAACACATCTGCGTTCCCTGTGATCCCGACCCCTGTGGTTGCTTGTGACACAGCCACATCATACAGTTACATCATATTCATTGCACTCGCGCTACGATCATTATGCCACTTTGAAGCACACGTTGCAATTTCTGGTCAACAACGCCAAAGGTGACATGCGGGGCCGGATGTACGGGAAGCAGAATTAACATTGAAATCAAGTCTGTACTGAGTGCATGCAGCATGATACATAATTTAGTTGTCGAAAATGTGCATCACATTTATCGTGTCGGGGATGCTCTGCAATTCATGTTTTAAGATTTCATTATATTCGGTGCACTCGGCTCAGCATCAGATAATGATATTGAAATGCATGCACCAGTGGGATCTGCGTTATTGACATTGGAATTTGCTGTACCCCTGATTCGGAGGGTGAGCTGAAATTGCTGTTGTTGTCTCTGCCTGTCTGTGGATGTCTGTGTGTGTGTGTGTGTGTGTGTGTGTGTGTGTCGTGATTTTCACCCCATTCTTAAATCTGGCAGGGAATGAAGTGTCTATTGGAGAATTATGCAAATACAGTCAGTTGAAACATGAAACGGAAGGAAATGGAGATCTGTAAATGCCAAATACAAAAAAAAATAAAATAAGTGGAAAATTTGACGAACAGATGTTCAGCAGATTAGAAAAATGGGTTGGATTGGCTTTGTTTCTCATGCGGAAACGTGAGTTTATGGTATGTCATTTTTGTAGGCGTGATGCCTCTTAGTCAAAATGTGTTTTTTTTTTTTTTTTTCTCTGGACGTGTTGTCATTTCAGAAGACTTTATAAACAATTTCATTTATTTTGCCGGTTCCCATAGCTTTACAGTGTGTGATCTTTTCTGTCTGCATATTGTTTCGGTCGTGTTTATTCTGAAATTTTCCAAAAATCGTTCGTCATTTAAAAAACAACAACAACAAAAAAAACATATGACCAAATGTCAGTATTTGACATAAAGCACTTTTTCCCATGCCAACCTGATTTTACAGTAACTGGAACATGCCTGAAAGAGCTCATGTGAGGCAAGAGCAGCCACTCAGTGAGATTTCACTTTCAGTAATTGTGTGATGAGGAGGGAATCTGCTTTATGCTTTTTCCTGCTGTCTATATAATACTTTCATTATTATATACCAGTAGTACAGTATATTGTTAACTTATTTGCAGTATAGTTTGCTTCAGGTAAAAGTGTTAAAAGTGACTAAACAAGGCAAGAATGGAGATACTGTAATGAATAGCGTTACTAATTGCATTGCTATCAAAAGTAAAATCAATTTAAAAAAAAAATCTGTAAATCTTTGTTGTTGTGACAAAATGTTACATCGGCAAATATTGATTTCCTGAATTGTACCTATAGGCAAATTTCTACATTGTACATTTTTTTTTGTCCGTCTCAAACACTTAAATGCTGGGAGTAATTCTTCCTGAATGTATGCATTTCAAAGTCTATAACATCCCGTTAAATACAATTTGAATTATATTTTTAAGTTTGGAGGTTCAAACGTAATGCAGTATTCCATGTAATGGTATAACATACTGCCTTTTAGCCGCCATTCAAAACCAATGCTGGAATCACTGTGATTTGTAGTGTTTTTCATTTGGCTCTGGTAGACGATCGATGTCGAAACGGTGAGGTTGTCATTGTAAGCAGCTCACCTGAGCTTCTATAACAGTGTCTGAATTCTGATCTAATAAAGTGGGATTTAATGACCATCATCATGTCTTGAAATGCTTTACATCCTCATTTCTGTCTTTTGTCGTCTTTTTTTTTCCCCTTGCCCTGCCTATCGCCCCACCTTTTCTCTGCCCTGTTCATTTTCCGGAGATCTATTGCCGCATTAGAAGAAGAAGTGTTGAGAGAGAGAGAGAGAGAGAAGGGCAGACGGCATAGGAAGAAGGAAGATGTGGAAATGAATAGAGGCTGAGCTTTGCATCACAATGGAGGACTATCACAGGGCAGATTTGCTCTGCCTTAAAACGATGCATCCATCTGTATTCATTCACTCGCCCATTTGTGTGCTCAGGCCTGTGTGCTTTAATTTGTCTCCCAATGCGGGAGCACCACCCATCCCCATTGTATGCATGTGCAGCGTTAAATATTTGGGATGCTAATTTGCTTTATTTGCTTTGCATCTTGGCTTCTTATTGGGTGTGCAAGTAATTCCCGCTAATGAATTGTGTTCCGCTGTCTAGAAGTTGGGAAACGTGTTTTGCGGGTGTCAGGAGGGTACACACTGGCTTTGTGTACATTGATGGGGAGGTGGTGGGGGGGGGGGGGGGGGTGCGTGTATGGCCCCCATTATTTAACCCGAGCCATCAGTCACATTCAACAAGCCTATCATATTGGACCATTGAGGGAGTGTGCAGGCAGAAGTTGGGGCTATTATCTGCCTGTCACCGGCTAGCTGTGTTGAGGTCCCTTGTGGAAAACCAATTGTATGAGTGAATGCCTTCCCGCGCTTGTTGTGAAGCTCCAGGGAAGAACGCAGCTTCTTTAAAAGGAGCCCTTTCCATCTACCGCCGGCTCTGCGCGTTTTTCAGCCCGTATTAGAAAGGATGATTATGGAATTAAATGTTTAATATTATGTGATTGACCACTTAATCTTTAAATGATCGGCAAGCTTAGGGAGCTCACCGATTGAAGGGACGGCCTGAGTTCTAATCATCTTGGCTCATCTCCTAAGATTTCTGTGCTGGTGCTCATCAATCATCATGTATGCAGACTGTGTGCTTAGATTAATATTCATTTGAGAAGAGACACTCCATTTGCATGAACACACCGTCTGCTTCATAAAAAAAAAAAGAAAAAAAAAAAAAAGAAAAATCACCGAGCCCTTCACTGCTGTTGTGATAAGCATCTGGACATAAAACAGCTGAATATCTGAGACACGGCACTTAACCCGGCGCGGCATCCCTTTTCATTCCCCAGTTGATACGTAGGAGGGCTTCAAGCAGGCGTAGCGAGAAACATCATACTTACTATGCTTCCAATCAGATAACGCTAAGGATCAAGTTTCATTTTGGTGCAGAGGGGTTGTATGGATCGCCTCTGGATTGATGAAAATCCTCTTCAGTTTCCTCAGGTCAAGGGGTGACGGACGGAGAAATGCCTGCAAGTGATGATGTGAATCTGAGCAATGTCTGTCTTATTAATACTTCAAAAGAAGAGAGGGCGGATGGTGGGGGGGGGGGGGGGACTCCGTATCCAACTTACAAAATATTTTAAATTGACATGCAGAATTTAGATAATTTCTCTTGGATTACTTATCACTGAATTCATCTGTCAGGGTTCACTGATCTTCTGGCTGATAAAGAAACCTTAGATTTTCACGTTTAAATTTAGTAAACAAATATTTACTAGAAAAAAAATGACCTTTTTTTTCTGTAAAATACCAGCGTGATTGCTGTGAACTGAATGGGCTTTGAAGCAGAAACATCTGAATAAGTAGCAGAAGTATCTGAAAAAAATGTAAGAAATACAGATAAAGCACGGTGCATAGCAGAAGCTGAACCTGAAGCGTCTCATGTAGTGACCCCTGCTAATATTAGTTCTTAATATGCTATAGCTATCTGCTGTGTAAAATCTATGCAAGTTAGCACCAACGTGCTAGAGATAGCTGACAGAATACCAATAGCATGTTAGCTAACGCTCTTCCATGTCTCGGTTGGGTGCAGAAGTGAAATGCATCCTTCCCTACTTATTTAGTTTGTTAAAGATGTTTATCATTGCATTATCTAAAACAGAAGCCAGTCTATATTAAAAGTCTGAGGTGTGGCAGTGACACTAGTCCATTCCTTTTGAAGTTTGGCAAAGATTTTGAAACAGTTGGTTCCTGAAGGTTTTCAAGTATGCAGACATGTACTGCAGGACTGAATGGCGTTTCTAGACTAAATAGTTGTCAGCCTTTAGAGAGCAAAGGTTATTTGTGGGGGGTTGTTTAAAAAAGTAATGCAAGCGTGAGCATTCTAAAAAGCAAAAAGGTAGAGATAGGCCTACTGTGTCCTGAAAGAGCGGAAAATGTTGATGGCTGAATGACCAGAATGGCACAAAGATGGCAAAAGTGGTGGGAGCAGTTTCCAACAAAGGTTCAGAAAAGTCTGAAGAAACTCAGTAGTATAAATGCTTTTCTAGCCTCTACACAGTTTATGCATGAAAAAACTGCATTAAAAAGTATCTATAAATTCACTTTGGACATTTTTGCTAATTGTCTAACAAATTCCCTCCAGTTTTAAAAATGTCATGTTGGAAGACCCATTTTAAATCAATTTCAAGTCTTTTGGTTTAGAGCAAAATGGTTACGCTACATATAAGATTTTGAAAATGAAATTCTCTTCAGTTTCTCAATTATGTGTTTCATCAATGTCTGCAATGCAATGCACTGTTACTCATGCTTTGCTAATTTTAAGACATGCTCTGATTGTCTAGAAGTAGAATATTTTCACTTTTAAAGCGAATAACTAAATGGATAGAAATAAAAAAAAGGCTTTATTTGATATGTTTCAAAAGTGGGATTGTTTGCTCTTCTGTAGTTATTGCACGGTCTGGTGATGGTGTTCAACAGTCAAAAAGAGGAACAGTGGCTCACATGTAAAAGTAATGTGTGTTTAAACATGTAAAGTAGATGTAAAAAAAAAAAAAAAAAAAGATGCAAAACAACTGGTACACTGACTTTTATTTGATTATCTGCCATGCACCTAGACGTTAGAGAGGGAAGCAGAGTGAGGCGGGGCCATTGCAGTAAATGGGCTGCAATGATCCGGCGTGACAGAGGGTAGGATCCGCAGAAGGTCATCCACGTGCGGAAGCATCTGATTCTCCACGTTTTTCGGCGTTCAGACTTCACTGATGTTTGCCTTCTGATGTTTTACTTTTCTTTTTTTTCTCCGCGTTCAGGTGTTTTGTCATTGTCAGAGCAGTCAAACAGCAGGCTTGATCACAAGATAACACATTTGAGTCTCACTCAGTTGGAGGAGCATGAGCACGCTGCCGGCGTCGGGGTTAGTGGCGCCGTTTAACAGTACATCAGCAAATAAAAAGCAACTTTGCATCCTTACTACACCAGATTAATACATCTATGTGTGAAGTGATTGAAGGTGGCACCTCTTTGCATATATTATTTATTTCTGTTACCAGTTCCCTATAATCATTTCAAATGCAACTTCCCTCTGCCTCCTGTTTATCCCTCAAACTCGTAATTGTGTTGAGACAACTTATTACTCTCTCATCAACCACTGCTCTGTGTCAATATCACGCAGCTCCTTTAGATAAAAAGTCACTTAATTAGAACTGTCATGTTTCATCTTGGCCCCTTTGGCACATTGGGAAACTAACACAAACAACACTGCTGATTAGGAAGAAGTTGCTCTTAAGGAACATCGAGGCAGTAATGAAGAAGTCTCCTTGATGTGGCAGAGAACAGTTTGTTTGCGAGGTCTGCTAAATTTTTGGCCGACTTATCTAAGAGAGTTATCCTAAATACCCTCTCAGAACAAGTACCCTTGAAACGTCAGCGCTATGATGTATCACGAGGCTCCTTCTGGAGTACAAGACAAGTTGGCAATACCAGACCGCTGCTGTCTTTTTTTCATCTTTCCCCCAGTTGTTTTTTTTTTTTCTTAAAAAAGCATCCAAACTTTTCTCATAATCATGTATTTCATTCTGGGTTCTTTTGGCACTTCATTACAGTTTTTTTTTTTTTTTTTGGGTGGATGGGGGGGGGATCTAATTACCTACTCTGATTTCTGATGCTTTACATTATGAGATAATTAATAATTAGACTAGCACCTGCTAAAGTTGTGATCGATTGTGCTTTGAGATAAGTCACATACATTTTCCCAAGCGTGTATACACACACACACACACACACACACACACACACACACACACACACACACACACACACACACACACACACACACACACACACACACACACACACACACACACAAATGCAACAATGTCTAAACACCATCCTAGAGAAAGCATTCATCTTCTTCCGCCTAATGTATGTTACATTAATGGAGGCTACTGGTGCATAACCCGTTGATTATTTAAGTTAAAAAGAAATAAATTGTCCTTTTTGGTACTTTTGATTTAATGGGGAGAGAATATCAACCCAAAATCCAACAAAAAGAGATGACATAAATGGAGATGCACCGATCAAAGTAAGCTATGAAGGGAACAAAGGCTGCACAAGTGAGAAATGGTGAAGAAGCTAAATGACCTGTTCCTACCACACAGTCTGGCTCCCAGTCTTAGCAGCCTGAATTAATTGCTGCCGTTAAAAAAAAAAAAAAAAACATTCTTTTTTTTAAATAGCTTCTTAAATCTCTGACTTCGCTTTTTGACACCTCTCTAAAGCTAAGGGGTGCTGTGGTTAGTGTGACCTGGTAGTGCTTAGATGTGGTGCATTCCTGGACTGGGAAAATATCACATTTTTCATTTTCACACCAACTGGCCCTACGGTCAGGTCAAGTTGAGATAAAAAAAAAAAAAAATGTCCAATTTAATTTCCCTGTAAATCTCTCTGTGCATGTCTAGCAGTAAACTAATTGGCTTGTCACTAAGTGAAACATGACTCAATACTCGGTGGAAAAACCTTTCTTTTCAAGGACAGCGGAAAGATGCAATCTGACATTTGTCACCTGGATTGCAGACACATCGGGAGCAATTCAGGCCGACCTCTGTGCAGAAATGTTCTGAAGCCTTTAGGTTTCTTAGCTGCCACTCAGCGGCCCCAAGCTCCAGCTCCCTTGAGGGATTTTCTGTAAAACCAGAATCTAAAGACTGGCTATGTCCTTACTTTTTTTGTTTTTTTATTTAGCCACGCTTGTTGTCTTGGACACTGTTGTGTTGGAAGACCCAAAAAAATTCATCTCCAATCTTCTGGTCTGGAGCAAAAGGGGTACATCTAAGATTTTAACCTACATTGGCCCCTCAACGAACAGTTGTCCATCAGCAGAACATGTTTCCTTTTCTGTTTGACTGCTGGTATGGTGTTCTTTAAGTGATCGTTGCCATAGAGTTTACGTTTGGTTTCAACTGACCAACAAATTGTCTCCCAAACCGTCCCTGAATCATTTAGCTAAGGAGTGTCCAAACTTTTTTCTGCTCGTTGGCCGAAATTGTCACGTAAAATGCACTTGAGTGCCAGAAAAGCGAATAAAAATAAATAACATAACACATTGTTTTTCATTTTAATTATTCTTTGCTCAACTTAATGGTATTTTCAAATAAAGAAATTGGACTGTATGTGGCCAATTTTAATAAATAAATTTTAAATCAGATTGTAATGCACCAAAGTCTGCATTTAAGTAACAATCGTTGGATATATGTATTCTTATTTCCTATGAAGTTAGAGCAAATGTAAAATGTGTGGTTATTAAAAGACAAATGTTTTTGTGTTGTAACTAACGTTTAAAACAACATTCAGTTGTAAGATTTGAACTTGTCTGTAATAAGGTGACCCTAATTAAAAAAATAAAACACACACAAAAAAAAACAAGTTTCTGTCTTCACCAGCCTCCAGTGCTGGTCAGCCAAATCTCTCTTGAAGTACAGTTGGAGGGGGCGGCACATAATCAGCACAGAGGCCGCAAATAGACACGCACCTCGGACACGCCTGGTTTAACTATTGCAAACCTCAGTGCTGTTCTTGGAGACCCTGATCTCAACTGCTTTCAGATCATTAACAACCGCCTCTTATATAGGCACATATTCACTCCAAGAGTCAGCAAGCTCTTTGTCTTGGAGCATTTTCCTGTCTTGCTCCTGACGTCCTTAAGCAGCTCTTTGGTCTTACTCGTGGTGATGGAGGTGTTGGATTGAAATAAATCAATTCTCAGGACAGATGTGCCTTATATACACAGTTAAGGTAACAAGTAGCTGTAAATGATTGAGAGATTGGATCGTAGGATCACACATCAATCGGTGGCAGCCAGAATTCAAGCTGGGTCCACATACTTATTTCCCTCCATGCCATCCAAATCAATTTCTACTTTTGTTCCAGGGATTTTGGTTATTCTGTCCTCTTACAGGAAATATAGGACGGTTAATGCTTTTGCAACTTATTAAACCAACATGGGATCAAGTACTTCTTTCAACAACTTCCTATTTGAAAAATAATGTATATTATGTCTAAAAATTCTGCATCCCCTTTTTATAGTTTTGTAAATCATCTTACAGTTGACATTTAATCTTCTCGTTGGATTGTGTACTTTTATATGATTATTATTGGAATAAGATCTTTTTTACCCCCCCCCCCCCCCCCCTCCCGTCTCTGTCTCACGGGAGTCGCAGGATCTAATTTGCTGTGACGTCTAATTTTGCTCTCATCTAGCTGTCAAGAAATTATATTAAAAGTGCTGTTTACTTGTAAGAAAATGGCTTTGATCAAACACGCTCGTCCCGATTACTGTTCCAACACCCTGCATATCAACTGTATATTAAAAGCCGGCTTAGACGAGCCGTTAAACCTCTTTTTTTTTTTTCCCCCACTCAAACATCTGCTAAGATCGAGTTGATTAAGCACATTGACTTCTAACCTCTTGATATTGTCCAAATGGAGACTTTACGCAGTAAGTCCTGATTGGCTCTGGATCTGATTACTCTAATCTAGGATTTTTGTTTGTTTTTTTGTGCGTTTGGATTAAGAAGTAGCGTCTGAGATGGAGGGAATGTCAGCGCTCGCAGGGAACCCGTTGACACACGCCAGGGAGGACGACCGCATTGTGGTGGATGGATGGAAAATTGGATGAAACGCAAGGATCTTTTTTTTAGCATGTTTTGTCCGTTTAACTTGAAATTTGTGGATGCCGTTCAGCTTTACCTGTGCCATGGCCTTTGGCACACTTTTTAAGGTTTTCTTTTGCTAAAGGAGTGTAAGATTAAATGCAGTCTGGGTTTCCTAATGTGTGGCGATAATGCTTTGGTTGGCTGGAATCGTTTGGCAGAGGTTACGCGTGTGCAGCAGATCATGGCATATTATGGATAACAGAAGGGTGTGGATGGTCTAATCATTAAGGCTGACTTAACCTTAATATCCTGAAAACGCATTTGTAGAGATTATCTTGGCTCTCATCAGAATACAGGATGCTCATCCACCTTTAAACTGTGTTTTTTTTCTTTCTTCTCCTAAATATATACATCCCACTTATAGATGCACTGTTGCACAGTTTCACGCTTCACTTTAAAAAAAAAAAATAATTCTTCTGAAGTGTTAATCTAACACGGACGCAAGCTAACACCTTGCAAATTAGGTGCTATGTTTGCAGTTCATTTTAAGTCGAATGGGACGAGTGTACTGATCGTGTCATCCGGTGTGAGGATTTTGTGGGCGTGGCTGCCGGTTGAGTTTAAAAAGTGCAATCGCCGAGGGGAAATATGGGAGGGGTGGGTGACTTCTCCATATGAGTAATACAACTGGAAAACAAGGTAAAAGTAACAGCTCGTAGCAAATTGTGACATTTACACTGCTGTGGAAAAGCATTTCAGGTGATTTATTTTGCGAAAGGGAGGAATCGATTCAAAGCAACTTGGCTCTAAATGAAAATTACATGTTGAATCATGACTTGAGTGTTAAAATATAATTCATGATTGCATTGTTTGGGTGGTTATTCGGAGTGGTTATTTCTAGACCTACAAGATCAAGCATTTAGTCAGATGCAGTATCACACAAAGATGAGGACATTCCTCATAGTTTTGTATTTTCATTGGACGACACTTAAACAGCACTTTGATACAGATATTAATCAGTGTACAGCTTGTGTAACGGTGTAACTTTGTTGTCCCCTCAACATATTTCAACACACAGCCATTGATATGTAAAGCACCACACATCAAGGTTTGCATCAGAAGTTATTAGGATCAGGGAGCCATTACTTTTTCACAGGAGGCCATGTTGGTTTGGATAGTTGCATTTTTTTTTCCTTAAAAACTGAAACGATCATTTGTAAATAGAAGAATTGGTTTTGTTCTGAAACCTTTTTAAGTGTGGCAACAATATTATATATATAATTTTTATTTTTTTATTTTTTTACAAAAATCTTATGTTAAAACAAGAAAATAATGATTTCATCTTAGCACAAGCCTTCACAGTTTCGATCTATTTCTGGAAGACACAAAGACAAAACACACCCCACCCACCACCATTCGATTGTGTTGCTGTAATTTTCACCCCGGTTAAACTAGCTGCTCCAAGTAAATCTGGTCAGCCGTTGTGTTTGTCGGAACGTAGTTATGAAGGAAAAAAAAAAAACACTCACAGGTGCAAACACTCAGACTGTGCAGTTATGGGCTAATGCCCACAGGAGAGAGAAAACATCTCTGCATCTCTTATGTCAATTACCATCAGGCCCTGCGCGAATGCGCACCGGGGCTGCATACAAGCGTAGACATGCACGATACGCAGACCATCCTCGTTGTCCTCTCCTTTCCCATTCCCGTCTTTGTTTCACTGTGGGAGTGATTTGTCAGTAAGGTGGGGGAGTTAACACTCCGATGAGCAAACAACAACAGACTACCCAAAAATACATCTCGCCGGTTCACACCGTCCCAGCCTTTAGTTGATCACACCCGGCGTGAGCTCGGCTGACTGGAGATTGAGCAACTTGCGCTGTGCCTCTTGATGACAACTTGAAACCCACAGTGACATAAGGACTGGATGATAAAAAGCCACGGTGCATCCATCTGTTGTTATTTTTTTTCTTCTCCCCTCCCTTCTTCTCCTCCTTACTGGAAACGACAACGCTCCCATTGTTTCCCAATGAATCAAAAGGTTTGCAAAGTGTGTCCTGTATAGCTTTCTGTTTATCTCCTTTTTTTTCTTCCTTTCACAGATTTAGTGGCAAAACATCTGGGATCAGATAAAGAAGATATTTTGGCCTTTCGGGAGGAGCGGCGCAGTGGAGGGAGCCGTGCCATAGAGGAAGCAACCAATTGAGGCACTTGCCAGGGGAAGACTTAGCACTGAGCTCATCTGGGACTCTGAGCAGCGGGTGGTGAGAGAAGGAGGCCATGTGGACCGCACGCCTGCTAGTCCTCGCCAGCCTTTTCGCACCAGCCGCACTGGGTGAGCCTGTCTTCTTTAATCCAGCGTTTGTCTCTGTGCGCGCATGTGAGCAAGAAAAAAAAATAGCCTCGCTTTTGTCTTTGATTGGCCACGGTTTGAAGCCGTATCAGAATAATCTTTTCGCTCTGCAAGTGCCAAATTCCGTCAGTCATCTGGAGTAAAAGACTCTGCTTTTGTCTGCCGCGTTTTCAAGTCAATCCCTGACTAATTAGGAGTTTCCCCCCCCCCTTTTTTAACTTTCTAAAATGTTTTTGCATATCTTTTCCACTGTCTCCCCCCCCCCCAACTCTGTGAATTTCTTCGGCGTGGTTTTTTTTAAATCTGGGCATGTCTCCTACATTCATAAAAATGGCACTTCTGCTTTAACTTTGCATGGTAGACATTTAAAAAGTTTCAAGATTCCAGTAAGAGACAAAAAAATTATGCTGCTTTGCAACTTTAATGTGCTTTATTGATATTTTACATGAGAGATGGAAACAAAGTACTGTGTACTTGGGAAGTAGAAAGGGAAAAAAATTATACATGCTTTTGACATGTTTTGTAAATACAAATCAGAAAAGTGTGACTTGCATTTCTGGTGAGCACTTTTATTTTAGTGTCCTGAAATGAAAATTGGTGCAACCGGATGCTTTCAAAAGTCATGTGATTAATAAATACAGTCAATCCAGCTGTTATGTGAAGGCCCTCACAGAATATTAGTGAACAAATGGCATCATGATAAAAATTACATGGCAAACAGGTCAAGGAAGGAGTTGTGGAGAAGATTAAAGCAGAGTCAGTTTATTGAACAATATCTCAAACTTTAGCCATCCTTCAGATCCATTATCTGATTATTGCAAGAGTACGATACAACCCCATACCTGTCAAGAAATGTCCGTCCAACTAAACGGACCGGACAAGGAGAGCATTAACTTGAGAAGCAGCCAAGAGGCTCAGGGTAACTCTGGAGGAGCTACAGAGATTTGCAGCTGAGACTGTAGATTATTTTGTTCACATGACAGAGAATGCGCTCTGGTCAGATGATACCAAATTTGAATTTTGTGATCTGCTTGCAAATCCCGTACTGTGGTGGGAAACCAGCATTGTCCAGTCCCTTTAACACACCATGCACAGTAAAACACGGTGTTGAGAGCATCATCCTGGGGGAATGCTTCAAAGAGCGGATGGGCCAACATGTCTGTTTCTAAATGTGCAAAACCATTTGATGCATTCTCCCGAAGACTTAAAGCGGTATTTGCAGCCAAAGGTGGTTCCTACAAAGTATTTATTCAGGAGGGCTTATTATAAATGCATGCCGCACTTTTCAGATTACTGATTCGTAATCATTTTCTTTCCACCTCCCGATTATGCATGACTTTGTGTTGGTCTCTCACATAAGATCCCAATGATTTAAACTATAGGTTGTGGTTTTAATGGGACAAAATGTGTACAAGTCCCTGTGTATGCTTAGAAAGATTCCAGATGGTGAGAGAAGGAAAAAACAACATTGTTTCTCCTTCCAAGCGTAAAAATGTGAATATTACTTTTGAAACACTCACTTATACCACGTCTCTGTACACAGAAAGCGCCGTAGCTCTAAAGCCTTTTTTGTTCATCTTTGTGCAGAATGTTAATTGAATTCATTTAGATCTGGATTTGAAGAACTAAATGGAGTTGGTCTAAGGGTTCAGGGATGTTTCTGTGGCTACAGTGTAGATCAGTGTGTGTGTATGTGGGGCGGCAACAGCCAGCAGAAATGGTAATTTGCAACGTCTGAAACCATTAATGGGAAATATCACCCTAATGGAATTGTTATTTTGCCTCTTAAGGGTGGTGGCGACTGGGTTCACTATCCATTGATAATGATAGCAAGGCTCTCTGGCATCACTAGTTTTTCGTTATTGCCTAATAAAAAAAAAAGGTCAAGTCAGCACTTTGTCGTGCATCTCTTTAGAGATTGCTGTTGAGTAAAAAAAAGTGTTGGACTTTAACACTAGTAGGGCGCATGAGGCACTTAGACACTTGCATGTAAAATAAGAATTCCCCGGTGATAAGAAATTGCTGTTTATAACTCTGACTTGAACTCCCGGTTCTGAGTAAAGTGGGACGGTCACAGTTCTGTAATCGAGTGAGAGCCGTCAGCGGCGGCAACTATTGAGAAACAATGGTGATACTAACCGGCTTCCTCATTTAACCCTGACTCCCAGCATTCTGACTCTTGTTTTTTTTTTTTTTTTGCAGACTAGAGATTGATTAACAGATGCACACTCCTCCTGTCAGAGTGGTAATATCTGTAACACTCCCATCGCTACTGGAAACAGTAGCGATGGGAGTGTTCCTGACATGCCAGGAAGGAGAGATTGTACCAAGGTTTTCACGATTTAAATCAAAAAAGTTTCTTTTTTATGAATGGTTGGAAAGATCTGAAAAAGATTTCTGTGTTGGGACAATTATGCACTTTTCCCCTGTTGTGCAATAATCACTCTGAAGGAAAAGACCAAGAATAACACAGTATTTGCACAAAGTAATAATGTACTTTTGTTCAAAACAGGAAGGCAAAAATTATTCCACTTGGTGCTTAAATGATAAAACATAGTGTAACAATGTTACATAATTCAATTTTATCAAGTTTATTGTTATTTTGATTGTCGTATGAAAATGTTATCAATGAATATAGAATATGTTGTGCATAAATGTTTTTGCCTTTAATAAGTCGGGCTTTCTGCTCAAATAGCCAGCCTTCAATCTGCTGTTTAACATGCATGAACCAAAACAGTGTTGCCTTAAGCGTAATTGGTGGCACTCATTTAGCCCCAGAGTGGCAGCCTGTCTGACCTCTCCAGTACGCAGGCATCCTGCTCCAACCACTAGGCCACCACTCACCCTCAAACATGCTGTATGTCTCACAAAATACTTTCAAACAACTTTGTCTTTCCTGTAAACGAGGGAAAAGCATGTTTGTTTTCTTCCAGCCACTGTGAGCGGCAGGGCTCAGCAACAGGTGGGGGAAGGGCATCTGTGCTTCACAGTAAATCTCTCCAGCACTTTTTCGGACATCTTATCTACAGGAAACAAATCCGCAGGAACAGTATCCTGGAAAAAAAAAAAAAAAAACGTAGCAGTTTTTAAAGCATAGCTTAAAACTTTTTAGTTTTAAGCTATGCTTAAAGCATAGCTTAAAAAACTCCAACCTTTTTATGCCTTGATAGCAGTAAGAGGCAAATTCGGAGGCAATAAATCATTCGCAAAGAGATTGTTCTGTTTCTACTTCTGAATAAGAGAATGGGGTTTCTGTAGCAGCAAGGCTCTGCTGTGGCAGAACAAAGAACTGCTCTCATCAGGGTTCGGGGTGAACAAAAGGAGACCGAGCACTGTTGAGAAATGTTTTGAGCACTAAGTTTAGAAATTCAAAACAGTGCAAAACAAAGAGTGCATGTCGGTTAAGGTTGATGACTTCGCCCGGAGAAAGCATCTTAATCCAGGGTCAATGGGCCAGGTGGAGCCGAAATAAAAACAAGAGATAACACATACTAAGTGCAGCAACAATCGCAAATTATACATAAATGGAGAGCATCCAGACAAAAAAAAAAAAAATGGTCAGATGTTCTACCCAGCACCCTGAGCCCATAGGAGCATAAAGTTTAAAGAGAAAATGATGGTACTCTGTGGGGGCAGAGGAAAGATTAACAGTCTTGGTCTATGAAAATAACTTGGTCTATGTACCTGATATGCTTTGGTGAAAAATCCCTATTGGTTGATCTTTCTCCACCTTAGATTAAGTGCTGCTAAAAACTCTGCTGTTATGCAAATCTGAGCTGAACTCCGTTAGTTGAGCGCTTGGCGCTTCCTGTTTTTGGCTCTAACAAAAGTACATTTTGATGTGAAGCGCAGACATGGACCAAATGGCAATTTCAATGTAAAATCCCAAGAACAGACATAAAAAAGCGAATTCAGTATAGAAATAATCTTTCCACTAATAGAAGGTGCTCTTTTAAGACAAACAGAAATCGTATGAGACATGTTAAAAAAAACTCTTGATTTATATCTAGCTTTACAGTAACACTAATATAGCAGATTCAGAACCATAACCTTGGCCTTTACTAGGCAAGGCAAGGCAAATTTATTTATATAGCACAATTCAGAACAGAGACAATGCAAAGTGCTTTACATGATTAAAATATAGGAATAAAAGCAAGTAGGGATAGAATGTAGAAAAAAAGAACATTTAAAAACAGTAAAACCGTTTAATTTGAACATTCAAAGGCAATTCTAAACAAATGTGTTTTTAATCTCGATTTAAAGGAACTCAGGCTTTCCGCACTTTTACAGTTTTCTGGAAGTTTGTTCCAGATAAGTGGAGCATAGTAGTCATAGTACTAGTAGTCATCTTAATACTTTTTACATAAAAAAACTTAGATAAGGGAAAGCAGTTTGTCATATTAAGTAAAATATTTTGGACCTCTTTGCGCTTTATTTGATAAATTTGACATTGATGCGTGCCGACGTGAAAAGGTCCATACAAAACTGCATTTCTCATCCTATTATTTTTAAAACCATATGTTCACATTTAACCCAGGGGAGTGCGGTGTCCATCACCGCCATCAGAGGGAAAGCTTTAAAGCCTGTCCTGATTAGAAACGTGCGTGTCAATGTTGAATGGGATGGACATGCGAATGTAAGACAGTCAGCCTCAGCTTATCGGAAAGGGCCTCGAGCATCTGAGGAAGCTGACTGAAACTTACCAGCTGTGGAAAAACCTGTTGCAGCAAGTTCACTTGACGAGTAGAAAGTGTAATTTTGCACATTTCAGCCCAACCTCAAATGGGAAAATACTTTAGTGGATGTGTCCTTACTTCCCTAATTGCACACACAATTTGCAACCCTAAAGGTAATCGGCACAACTTCTCTTTTTATTGGGAATTGGGATAGTCACAGGATAAAAGGGTATGTTAGCGCTATCTTTACGCTGACAATGAAGCAAAATCACATTTTAGGGATGCGTTGTAACTAACACAAAGGTTAGCTAGGATAACAATTTTAAACTCTTGACTAGGTAGTACTTCCCAAAACCAGAAGTAGATTTCTAAAGCTGTGGATTGCAGAAGCCTCCAGGATAAACGCACACATGCATTATCTCTTATAAACTGACAGAAATGTGCAACAATCGTTTCCTAGGTTTTCTTGGACTATCTGTCAGCTTTATGTTAAGAAATGGGGACATCCAATTTTTGCTTTTGCGTTCTCTGGATGCACGGATGCAAGAAACCCGATCCGAATGACTTGCTCAAGATAAAATTGCTTGACACATTGTAAATAATTGAAATATTTTGTAGGCAAAGCGATTCAATTCCCAGCCCCCCCCCCATTCTGCTGTTAGCAGACGAGGCCAGATGTTTCCAGTGAAGTGTGTTGCAGCTGGGGAAGCTTTAGCGGGACTATTCATCGCAGTGTCATCGTGTGTTTGAGAGTTGTTTGGAGATGTGAAGTCTAGGGGACGGTGGCCCATTTTTTTGTTATCTCTACAGTCTCCTTTGTCTGTATATGGCTGCTGTCAAACAGAAACCAGCTGCGTTTCACACATACGCCAACATTGACTTTTACGAACCGCGACTTGCGTGCGGAAATGCCCACACGTGCGTGTGTGTGCCGGGGAAGTTAAAGGTCGCAGCTCTGCCTGAACCAGCGGTCTTGATTTCTAAATCAACAAATGCACCCAATTCGCAGGGAGAGAATGTTTTCTGAACACGTGTCGCAGCAGCTTAATCCTTAATGGCGTAATGACGCATCCTTAAGAGTTGGTAGGTGTTGTCTGTCTTTGCCCGCGTTATGTGCTTCCTTGCGATCCGTGTTGTCTGGAACAGTCTTGGCAAGATTAATAAAAAAGTTCCATCACAGAAGTTGTCAGTGAGTCGAAAAATAAGTAAAAGGCGCCGTCGTCATTGTTTGGCTTGCATTGAATAACAACAGAAACGGCGTTGCCTCGAAGAGTGCGGCAACGCCTGAGCAGCACATTAATCATGTGGTTCTTCGCATGCAAAATGCTCCGGGAAGGATTTTATATTCATTCCGCTTAATACCGCCCTACGGAGCCGGGAGATGCGGCCGCTGTAATGGATGACGGCTCGAGAAACAGTGCAAGAGACGTGAGTGTGAAGCCTGCCGTACATTTTTATTTTATTTTTTTTTCACGGTCAGATACGAGTGCATACATCAAGCCTGGAAGCAGATACCATACGGCTCGGGGGAGGGAGGGCCGCTATGAAATGAGCGATGGATAAAACGAACGAGGCAGATGTTTGCCTGACACATCTGCCTCCGTGTGAGCATCAATGCGCTGTTGCAGATCACAGAGCAGTGTCAGGTAAATCGGTTTGGTTACACATGGCTGTTTGGGGTGGGGGGGGGGGGGGTTTGAAAAACTAGTGAATTTGATTTTGTTATTTTCCGGAAGAAAATAAACAGTATGGAAAAAATTTAGTCGTATTCTTTTATGGTTGCAAACATTTATCTATTCATTCGGCACTCTGTAACTTCATTTATCTGTTCCTGGATCTCTCTCTACGTCCACCGGCCATTTGGTCGTCTGGTCATCCATTTATGGATGGATGGATGGATGGATGGATGGATGGATGGATGGATGGATGGATGGCCGGGTGGATGTCCTTTGTCACTCTAATCTCCCAATTTTTCCCGGACTCTCTCTGTTTTTTTGCATATTTTAAAGCATAAGCATTAGAGAAGCTCTGCCAAATGTGCCTAAAGTCACCAAAGAAATGTATTAATGTGATTCTGGGCAAGTATGGGTTATTAACCAGAAAAACAAAACATGTAGGAACGCCATGCCCTTACGTACCCTTGTTCTGACTCAAGAGTCGAATAATTCCCACATTTTGCCTGTATTTTTGTGTTGCACTAAAGGCGTTACACAAAGACCTCCAAACCGCCTCCTTTGCTCCGACTCAAGTGTTAACACATTTAAGCCAAGGTTAGCTGCATGTCACTAAACAAGCACATTTAACTTCAACGTCAGGCTCGCTCTTCCCGCACCCGATCCACTTAATTAATCTCCCAGTGCCAGGGCTCCGGCTCCATCCGCCAAGGCATCCCTGGATTTGCCTAATTTGCTTAATTAATTAAACAAATGATTTATTTGAGCTCATATTTCAAAGCGGCTAAAAGTTCTTTGTAGAGTCCGCCGAGGCGTGTAGTGTTTTGTTTTGACTGCAAGACGCCTCTTAAAAGCCCTGAAAAATAAGTAGGCTTTGGAGTGGGCGGATGCCAATCACTCGTTTGCGACGGGCAGATACGGCACTCCGGGGCAGGCTAAATTATATATGCATTAGAAAGAGATGTCAGATATAGAAAATAACTTCCAACCCTCTGTGCGTGTGTGTGTTTGTGTGTGTTTTGTCGAGTTGAAGCGAGGGGATGATTACAGTCGCACTGTTTTCTCTTTGGTTAAAAGTAAACAGCATAAATCTTCTGCAGTCAGATCTTCAGAAACAAGACAGCAGGTGTTGTATATTTTGATCTGTAGCGTGAGTGGGAGGCAGAGCTACAAAACGAGACCAGGAAACGGGCCTGACACCGCCGCCCGGATCGGCGCCATAAATCTCAGGCTACAACTCCTGCTTCATTCCTCTGTTTATTCTTCTCGGAGTCTTCGGAGTCTTATTTTGCAAGACGGCAGGCTTCATGCCGAACGGATTAGGCCAAATATCTTTGTAGATCTGGAAAAGCATGGCCGCGAATTTGTGTTCTGACGGCTCATCTCCTGTCCCACTGTCAAGATAATGAATTTCCCGGAATAGGGTTCCGGTCAGAACATTTATGTCGGTGTTAAAGGAGATCCACACTGATCGTAGCGTCATCTTGTTCTCCATCTACCCAATCCGGTCTGAAGTTTAACATTTTAGACGTAGTTATCTGGGTTTTCTGTGACACATTTATCCATCCGTCTGCCCAGTTGTCTGTTTATTCGTTTATCCACCCACCCACACACCAATCCATTGTTCTGTCCATCTCTCTGTTGGTTATTTCGTTGGTTATTGCTGCCTCCATCCACTTGCCTTTCCTTAGTTTTTTTGCTGCTTCCAATAAGCCTTAAGGGCCTCACTACTGGGTAAGATGACCAGGATGATCCGTGGCTGAAGCGTCGGCCATAAGTCATCTGGGACGTTTTCTGTTTACATATGTTTAAAAGCGGACCGAGATTGTGGCTTTGAAATCCCAAAAACGTGAGGCTGTAAATGTAAGGATCATTGAAAAGACGAACGTGTTGGATTCCTGTGAGAGTACGAGCTTTGGAAGAGCACATGGGGCGCTTCAAAGGCCATTTTGGAGCGTTGAATGAATTCCTGATGTAATAAATTGCAAGACCACAAAAGTCCTGATCCTCCTTGGCTCAAAATGATGACACCATGTGTTGTAATAAACATATTGGGGATGGTGAGCAAAGGCATTATGTTACAAGGACAATATCAATATTAAACTTGTTTTTTTTTTTCTGAAAGGGGTAAAAAAAAAATGGGATCTAACAAATACAGTTTCAAAAATATATTTATTTTGAACCTCACTTTAAAGCCAAACATAATTATAACTAAAGTTGTTGCCTCAGTAATTTAGGACTTGGGTTTCCATGTATTCCCAACGACCTTAGGGGTTATTCCCTCTATTTCCTGAGAAAGGATAATAAACCACACAGATCTTCCTAAAAGTACCTAATTGTGTTGCAGGTAATGTTGGAAAAATGAGCTATTTCTTAACCAACACTTAAAGATTGTCTTTACAGCCACCAAAAAGAAAAAAAAAATACCCATTCTGAATGCAAATTATTCTATAAAAGTCTCACATTATTAAAACAAAACTTGGCTGCCTGTCAGTTTTGTTTTTTTTAAATATTTATTAGGCCGCCTTCACTTTCCGTCATATATTTTCGGTGACATTTGGCTTGAAAGAGCCCTTCCTCGTTTTATGCCCCTCCGTAATGAGTAAAAAATCAATACCTGCTTGATATGGGGAATAAAACAATGGCCTTTTGCTGCCCACGGCATCAATCGTGACCGCTCCACAATGCCAAATGGCTGTCAGGACACGCAAATCAAGAGGAATGAATGGCAGCGAGATTAAGGCTGGTGGAGGTGGGGTTAAATACCCCTGCGTGTTTTATAGGTGCCCCCGCCGCCACCTCTGTATATCTTCTAAATAAATGAATTGGGGCCGGATGGCGGATGCACAAGGTATAATTTGGTAAGCGCTGAATGATGCCATTTAAAGTGGACCCGCAGCTGCCCAAACAGTGTTTAATGAGGACAGATATCGACAGCAAGGTCAAGTGGCAGTGGATGTTAGTTTACATTAGGCTGCATAATGCGAGAGTGTATGTGTGTTGTGTGTGTGTGTGTGTGTGTCGTGTGTGCGACTGTTGTGTCGGGAAAGACAGGGGAGAGAAATGCAAAGTAACCCTGCAGATGAGCTTCCTCATAGAGGCTGAAAGATAAAAAAAAAAAAAAAAAAAAAAATGCAGGGCGTACCGAACCACAGGGTTTCCCACATGGCATATCAGCAGGGGTCGGCCGCTAATTTTGGGTGTGGGCGGACTGCGAAGAGCACGAAGGGCAAACAGAGACCATGCAGAGAGACAATACAGTTACCTCTACTTTGTGCAAAATGGGTTTCTTTTCTCCACCCCCACCCCCCCCTTTCTCCTAGAGCCACATTCTGTCACCTATCCCTCACCTGTAAAAGCATTTTCATATGCGTCAGATTAGCATTTTAATGACAGAACTGTGGCCGCCACTGAACAGGAAAAAAAAAAAAAACATAACATGTTGGGATATTAGACACTACAGGGCTTTGTGTGTAAATCTGTCGACATGGAAGAATCGGCGCCCCCTCTCCTACGCACAGTGAAGCATGGTGAGGCTGCCCCAGCCACCCACATAATGAAGCCCTTCTAAAACAAGCCATCATTAAAACACGCCTCGGGGCAGCACTGTATACATTTGACTAATTAGTCCGATTAGAATCTCTTCCTATCAAAACATGTGTTACTAATAACATCATTTAATCTGTAGATAGTTTTATGTGTGGGAATTTCTGTTTTATCCATCCATAGATCGGTATGTGATATGAGGTGGTTCCTCTTGGAAACTGTTATCTCAGCATCCTGGATTAGACGGGGAAATAAAAGAGATTACGTAATGCAGTACGGCACGCCACAGTTCAAAGCCATTTAGATGGATTTCTAATCAGCCTCAGTTTTGATTTGGGTTTTACCGCCGTATAGTCTAAGCGTTGGCAATCTATTTCCGAGTTTATTTTATATCATAGAAAACAAAAGCAACAGAGAGGTTATTTCCATGCCTTTCCATGCGAAAGTAGTGATTTTCGAAGTAAACTAATGCAGTCATGCTTAACTAATAATAAAAAAAAAACAATGAAAATGATATTGCCCAGAATCATTGTGCGTTTGAACCACCATCTTCTGCCACAAAGAGTGTTTCCTGTTGCTTATTCAGGTCAAGCCCCAGGAGTCACAAGTGGTGCTTGCTGCAGAACCATGGGCGCCAACCCCGCCCACCCTAACATAAAATCTTGTCCTTCCACTCATCTTATTTAAAATAGTTATCAGAAAATGTGTCCTTGCACTCATTATTAGTTCATTATTGTTGATTATTTAACTGTCTTGTGTCTTGTATTATTCATGTAATGGCTTTATGCTTTTTAAATGTATTTCAAGAGAGGTTGAGACGGGGGCTGGTTTCATTGAGGTGGGCAGGTGTATCGTTGTGTTTGGGCAGGAAACTGTCAGCTCTGGCAGCCCTGCCAGTGAACCGCAGCACACCCGTAATTCAGACGCATTTATCCTTCCTCTAGCCACCACCACGCTACGTGAGACAATGCTATACACTTCGACTCAGCTGCCGTCACGCAGCGAGGCGATAAGTGACTAGACTCTCAATGAACAGTGGTCACAAGCACTGGAAGCTCACTAGCCTAGCAATTAGCCTAGCCTAAATCAGGTTACTCTAAAACTTATAGACGGTAACTTACTACAGCTCTTTCAGCTCAACAACTGCAAACCACTATGGTCATCTGCGGTTGCAAAATCTTAACTAGAGTTGGGACATCCTCTTGGCCCACACCGTCATCGGTAAGAGTTGGGTGGGGTTCATGCCAGTTGGGTGGCGTTGGTGCTGGTTCGGCTCTGGTACTGACGCTAGTGTCCTCTCAGGAGCCAAGATTCAACCACCAGCACTTATCAGCAAGCTCCCCCTCCAGGCCAAGCTTCGTGAGAGACAAAGCTTGCCTTTGTCTCTCAGTGGTTTGCAAATAAATGTGCCCTTCCATCATCAAGATTCATAAATCGCTCTTAGTCTGATACATCTCCCTGGAGAACAATTAATTGTAGGAGTCCCTAAAAGGGTGCCAAAGATACAGAGAACGAAGCTCCCAGGATCGCAGCGGTACTAAAACCCTAACATTGCATTAAGATGGTGATTCAGTGAAGGAAGTCTCTGGAAGGAGGCACCAAGGTCTCTTGGTGCCTTTAGTGATAATAAAACATTGGGACTTTGTCTATAGTAACTTGGATGCTCTTGATTGTCATGGTGAAGAAAAAGCTCAACTGAGAAGTTTCTCTTGAATTACTGGTCCATCTGCAGTCCGATTTTCACCTGTGGTCGTGTGGTACGGAACGTGACCAACACAATCAAATCCCACATACAAGTGGCTGAAATGAACGTCCTTAGAGAGAGGCTGGGGATTTCCATCTGCGGGTAGAGATGATGCCTTTCTGAATCAAAAGGTCTCAATTGAGGCGGTTCACTCTGTCTGGTTCGCTCCCACATGAAGGAGATTATTGATCAGCTTGTGATTTTTTTTTCCAGCTTGTGCTTGTTTTTTCAGCATTGGTTGTGTGGTTGGAGACTTGCTCTCTCAGGTCTTGTGAAGGTCTACTTTAACTAATGCAACATGTTAAAGACAAAAAAAAGCATTGACCTTCTCCCCTTGACTGGCCTCAGATACACTAGCTCTTTATATTAATAAAATGGAAATAATTACACCTCCCGGTCAACATAAATATGGTGCAGTCTTTGAATAAAAGGAAAAACTGTAGCTCCCCCACCACTACGCATAAACACAACTCATTTCTGCATTACTCTGAGTCTACATCATTGCATATAGACATTTTGCTCAATTATATTTACAACAATGCTTTTGTTTGTGGTTCATTGATATTTTACTGTCCCGACACACCCTGATTCTATGATTTCTGTGATGTTGTTGATTTGCTGGTGGACATCACCGGTGTTTCATTCAAGAACACTTTAGCACACAGAGGAGTTAATGGATGACTTGGGGCCTGCATGGTGGCCAAGTTATGTAGCTGCAAAGAAAGACCAGCAGCTTCATTTGTCTTAGCTGTCCAAGGGATGTTGCATTTGTTCTTGTGTTGCAGTAAGATGCAACTATGGAAATGAAAGCCATGCAGACATACTATTATTAGAGAGAGGAGGCCTTTCCAAAAGGGTTACACTTTTCAGTTAATTTTCTAATCCTTCTTATGAAGTTTAGCATTTAAGATCCCAACTGGTCCAGTGGAGTCTGAAATGGAGTTCTTGGGTCTTTTGCAATGTTTTAGAGCATTGCACTTGTCTGATTTTGAAAATTAGTGACCATCTCAAACAGGCAAACACAATAACATCTTGGCATT
This sequence comes from Fundulus heteroclitus, assembly GCF_011125445.2. NCBI lineage: Eukaryota > Metazoa > Chordata > Actinopteri > Cyprinodontiformes > Fundulidae > Fundulus > Fundulus heteroclitus. Next base: position 19,629,017 of record NC_046374.1, on the reverse strand, counting down.
GTGGACTCACCTCTGGTCTGCGGCCGAGCTTCAGTTACTGAAATGCATATATATTTTTTAGCAGCACCAATGTGGTACTTTCCTCCTTAAATACTTTTGAAGCAGTAAGGGTTTGCTTAGATTTTACACAAACTTTTATTTTTTCCAGTTTAGTTTTTACTAAACAGTTTAGTAGTTACTAACCTATGATGGTGTTGAATCTGTTGTGTCTTTGTACACTTAAGGTTGGATTTGGACCCTTTTAAAACCCAGTAATGACCAGCTCATTTACATTTTCGAAAGGTAGAATTGGCAGATGGGGTACACAGCTAAATTAGGTTTTAGTTCTTGTTTTCAGGAAATCTCGTTGCTTATCTTGTATTTTGCAGGTTATGAGGCATTTCAGTCGTTGTTTGGCCTCCTGAGGGCAATCGGGAGCAACTCGCAGACAGAAAAACAAAAGTGCAGGTGTCCTCCTTTGTGCATCCGAGGATTTCATGAAGCAACAGCACCTTTATTTCTCCAACAAAGGAAGTAATTGAAAAACAAAACTGTGTAAAGGATTAATTAGCTTCTGTTCCTTTTGATCTCTTTCTTTCCTTATGCGGCACAGGAGCAATCGGTGTGAATTTTTAATGTGCAAACAAAGATCGGATATAATTTTTTTTACCCCCCCTTGAACCTAAGTTGTGCCTCAGATGAAGCAGCCCAATTACGAGCAAGATGGTGTGGGACCTTGTTCTGTCTTCCCACAGTGTTATCACTGAATAAGCCGAGCATGCACTGTAACTGGTGATTCTGCCCGAGAGAATCAATATTAGGAGTTGGGAAGTTTGTGAATTGAAGGAAAATCGAATGGAAGAGTGGTGGTGATGGTGGTGTGTGTGTGTGGGGGGGATGATACACTGGCACAGTTAGCCCACGAGACCTGGAAGAGATGAGCGAAGGGGATGGAGCTCAGGAGGGGAAGTAGTGTGGAGGGTGGGTGGGGCGACACCAGAGATGGCCTTCACGTGGCCCAGTGGCCTACCGGAGCAACTCAATACAGCCATTGACAAAAGAAGGCATCCATTGTGGAGGAACTAGCCTCCTTGGGGAAGCTGGTCCATTTCCTTATTAATTGTGCTCTCATTAAAATAAAAGGAAGGAGAGAGGGAGAAATGGATAGCCCGAGAGTAATGGTAGATGTTCGGTGTTGGCCCCGCTGCTTGGAAGGATGCCAAGGTCGAGAACGATTCCACCGCTCCACGTCGGATACTCTGCAGTTTGTGTCGGGGGTGTTCTTGTGCCACGCAAACAACACATGCAGCCATGCACTCGCACACTCCGTTCATTTATCTTCCTCTTCTCGAACCCTCCCACGCGCGGAGAGAAACACAAATTTCCCTCCAATCCTCTGCGGACGGCCAGCATCAGGGCTCAGACGGGGGTCACAGCTTGGCCTCAGTCGTGTACCGCGGCTATTAACAGTGGAAGGAGTCATCCCTTTAGGTCACGAATCACAGGCATCCAGACCAAACATACGCCTCGACGTACCTCCTGACCCTCTCTAAGCGTGTTTCTGGTTGATACAAAGAAGGCACATGTCGTTCCAGCTTTATCTGGCGTATGAGTTCTTGTAGCTGCTGAGGTCAGGGAATAAGACTCAGGAAAGGGCTCAACAGCTGGATTTTCTTTGCCTTATCTTCCATCTTCTGAAGTTTTTTTGTTCAGTTGGATCGAATCTTTTCAAATATAGTGTTTGTGTCTGATTGATGACCTTGTCATAATAAACGATGGGTCAACATATAACGTTTTTGAAAAGGTTACTGTTTCAAAACCCCTAAAATAAACATTGAATTTGTCCATTAAATGAGACGGTGCCATATTTGCTCCGGCTGCATCGGTCATGCATCGCTGCCCTTCCCCCACTTGTTGTTGCACTGAGTTTTCTCACTGTGGGACTTTAAAGGATTTTTCTATTCTGTTCTATTCACACTACTACACTACCATTCAGATAGCAGAACCTTTTTGTTACTATGCCGCTATGTATTTTCCCTTTTGTAACAAAACTAATTTGGCTGTTTGGAAATATTTCCACTGGTTTGAAAATAAATAAATAAATAAAAAATATGATTGAAATTGAAGGAGCACCTCCTTGACTTTGAAGTTTTGCTGTCTTAAAACTGCAGTTGGTAAGTTATGACTGCAGGATATACCAGAAAAAAATAATTAAAACTAATTTCCGTACAACTAGGTTTAGTTTGTCTATTTTATATATTTCTTGGGTTGATCTATCCAAATTTATATAACACTGCATAACTGACATAGACGGTGCGATTAATTAAGGCAGTGGGAGTAATTGTTGCGATTTGTTGGAAATAAGAGCACTTAGAACACATTGAATATTTTCATTTTAGATTATTGTGTAAATACGGAAAAAACTTTGATGTTTATTTGCAGGTCATCATACCCCGAGAATCTAATGCTGGCCTACGTTTATGCAAAATAATGTATGAAATAAAAAAAATATGTTTTTGCATATCATTAGCATGACATTGACTTCCAAGAAAAATATTCTAGTGAATTAATTGTGAAATATTTGGTCAGATTTAAGGGCAGGAAAACAATGATTTGAAAAAATGTCAAGTTTTTGGGTTTTTTGCCTTTCCCTTTCAATTTCACGCTAAGTAGAACCACAAACTGGAAATCTTTTTCCAGTGACAGAGAAAGGGGAAGGCATGAGAGAACTAGCCAAATGTGTAGTTTAATCGGAAGCAGGTAAACTCTTGATATAGTGGAACAATGGTAATAGAACGGCACTATTTAAATGAGATAAGAAATCATTTTAAGGCCTTTTGAGTGTTTTTCTTCTAAGCGATTACATCGTTGTTGTTCCTTTTTTCTGTCTTTGTTTTCTTCCTTTTTATAGATTCTCATTCCTGAAGGTGGTGTCGTAAGCCTACAAGTGCCTTTACACCTGTTTGTTACAGAGCATCTTGTTACGAGCTTTGTTCGTCTCTAATAGCTCCATAGCAGTGGGACATGTAAGGTGGCGTTACATAGTCTTAAGTGTGATGTTTCATGATTGTAAATGGGCATATCATCTATCGGGATGCAGAATACCATGTCAGAGATGTATTTTTGGGAAGGTTCGGGAAGAGGTGCCGGGGCCATAACTTCTCTCGGACGACTCCCTGCAGCTGGGACCCTACAAAAGACCAACTGTGTCAAACGAGGCAAAATTGCAGGTGCACATTCCCCAGCGGTGCACTCCCACTCGCCGCACATATATTATCTCGTACTCGCACGCCGTCTTCCTGATCACTGCCCCCTCATTTGTTGGCGGAAAGAGGCGGCCGGGGTGTGGCGGGGAGGGTTAAAGGGGGTATCCTCTTTCCCAGTGATAATAGAGTCCTTTCTCCTCCTCGAGATGGACCTGGGAGAGGGCTGAAACGGGAGACGCGCAGGGAGCGATATCACTCCACAGCAGGCGGAGGCATCGCGCAATATGCCATGCCGCTTTTATTGGCCCTCTGCAGATGTTTCTCAGCTGCACGTTAGCTCTGGGAACACAATGGAGGGTATTTAGTGGTGAGGATCACAGGGACCACCCCTATAAACCGGCTGCTTATGATTTAAATCCTAATCTCCCCACTGACTCGTATCTCATAAGAAACAACCCCCATGGGGCCAGGAGCACCTTTTAATCGTTCGCAAATTTGGTTAGTTCAAGTTAAAACGGGCTTCTTCAGGGGGGTATTGTCGCTGTTGCATTAAACGTGTTGGATAAAATGTAACGCATTTTTCCTTTAAATCACATTGTAAGCGATAAAATACATTACTAGAAAAATACATAAAGAAGACTTAAGTTCATTTGTTTCTCAACGCAGATCAGCAGAGATACAATAGTCTTCTTTAACACAAACAGGGTGATGTCTAAGTATGTATTTGCTGTAAACTTTGCAAATGCTTTCTATTTGATATACTGGTTTGATCAGGCGGAAAGAAAGACATTTTAAATAAAAAAAGCAACCAAAATATAGAAAACACCTTAAGAATGACCAGTTAACTTTTGATCAGCACCATTTCAAAAGACTGTGGGGAAAATTAGGCTCCTTACATTCAAAGTATGTTTTAATCAGGGATTTTTTCAAAGTTTTCTGCACAGTACTTCAAAGAAAATACATTGATAGGCATAAAAATCATACACACAGCCATAAGATTGTTTTTTTTTTTTTGTTTGCTTGCTTGTTTTACATAAGAGTGAGATGAGATGAGAGGAGCATGGGCAGATTTAGGAGGATCTAGGCCCCCAGGACTACAATCAGGTTCCATGCCAAATTCACCCTAATTTCTAGTACACATTCAAATTAAGAATTTTGATCTTTTCCGCAAAAATAATGTTTTTTCAAGAACATTTATTTGTCCTTCCTGAAAGTTCCTGCTTAAAAAAGACCATTTATGTCTTCATCTATGTTGGGTATTAGACGCTATGGAGTCATTATAATAGAAAAGAAAAATACAGGAGTGGCGGAACATGTATATAACAGTTTGTAATATTTATCTATTGGACTCTCCAAAATCTCCCAGGAAGGCAGGACAAAGCTTTAAACCAAAACATATAACACAACCAAAGTAAATTGAAGCTGACATGATGAATCACGTCTAACTGAATGGATGTTTCACTTGTTTAGAAGAGGGATTTAACAAATGACCATATTTGAACCAACGCAGAGACGAGTCTGAGATGGATCACGTCATCCGCTTTAAAACGGCCATGATTTGATGCCGTTTTTGGAAGAAATCTTGACGCATTTGTTTCTGAATGTTCATATGTTTAAAAGCCAATCCACTCAGAAGAAAGCCCAAATGCAGGCCTCCTTCTCCTGCTGTCATTCCTGCTCTGGTGCTGTGTTATTTATGTCAGCTATGACCCCCGCTGATTGGGAAGAGAACTGCAGCGTGGCAGAAGAAAGCTTAGGCTTGAAGGACTTCAACAGTCCAGTGCTACTACTGCTGTGGAAGCACGTAATACGGCACAGGGTTCTCCCCAGAAAGAGTATAGAGGAGGGGCTGTGAACATTTTCACCGTTTTAGGTACAAATGGAGGCCATTTCCAGCAACTTAAGCTTTCAGTCCACTCTAAATATACAACTTAAGATACATAAGAAAATATCCAACACCAAGTTCTTCTTAAGGTGAAATGAAATGCTAACAATATGTACAAATACTAGTAGAAAGGTAACATTTGCAAGCAAACGCATAATGTTTGCCTTCATATGGTCTAGCCTAACAAACTACTGCTGTTTATTCTTACTAAAGCATCCATATGGGTGACCAGTCCCACCAGCTCTGTCCTAAACCACTTTCTACATCATGTACTGCTACTTTAATGTAATCATAACTACAATGAGAAGTTGTAGTCATCCCCTCTCCCCAGATGGGCCGTTCACTGCAGAGCCCCGCACTTTGACAAATTTTTCTGGTCAACAAAAAATGCAGAGATTGCCCTCTGAACATTGGGCTTTGTGTAGCGCTTGCGTTTTTGTCATGATTCTTCCTGTTTCAATGAACAGGAAGTCATGGAAAGTTTTTTTTTTATGAAATTCACCCGCGAAAAAGGCTCTTTAAAGGTTTGCCTGCGGCAAGGTTTCCAGGGCTTAGATTTCCTGCGCTTATTTTGAAAGCGTCACAGAACAACCGACCAATGAGAAGCAAGTCTCGCTTTAAAATATCACAAGATGACAGTACTCTGACTAAGATGACTATTTCGCTGGAAAACAATGATATTTTGATATAATTTCAAAATATTTGAGGACACCGATCTGGGTAAATAGGAAACTAATACCCTAGATTCAGTATATCAGTATAACGGTGCTGCACCCTTTTTCCATCCTCTGGGGAGGACCCTGCGGCATATCATGTTCAGTATGCTGCTGCTGACACATATTCACTGTTCTGATTTTATCACAAAGGAAGTGCAGTATTTTTGGATTATTCTTGTTACCTGCATTGTGTATTTAGAATTTACACCCACATTGAGTTAAGAAGTGTAAACTTAGTGCCTTTCCTGAGAAACGTTTACATTTCATGAGCAGGTATAAAGACTACCTCTTTGAGGTTATTGTTCATGTCCTAGGAAATCTACAGGTTTTTGTTTTGAAGGCAGGGTTTTTTTTACGCTCCTACCCAAGAGGCCTGGTAGTATGTTGAGACGCATATTTTGTATGCTAAAAGCGAAGCTACCTAACTAGCATAGCAACGTGCATCTCACTGATCAGTTTGATGAGTTTGGGATTAAACTCAAGATCTTAGACCGGCAGCTGATTGGATGCATAACAGCTGTTGGATAATAAAGTCCAAATAAATAATCTGAGGGTCTGAGGTTGCAGCCTTCCTCTCCGTCGCAGGACATAAACTCCACATCTGGTTGCATTAAGGGGCACGTGACTCGTTCAGCCCCCAAAATCCACATTTGCTACTGCTGTGGATCTTCTGCTGGCTGTCAGATGCCCAACGCGCCACAAGCAAAGGGTTGTCGCCAGTTGACTCAATGCCTCACAACCATGTACACGCTCCTTCATACATATTCAGCGCTCATTATTTCTGCACAATAACCCCAATGTCGGATACCTGTCATCCCGGAATCACAAGAAAGGACGATCAAAGCAGATCGTCGCGGCCATGCGTCTCGGATGCAGCGTAGCCACCCAGGCTAATTTTCTGCAGCGATGTCTTCATTGCACACATGTGGAATAGGATTGCTTCATGCTCAGTGGGTGGTGGAGGAAACCGCTTATTAGCATCCACCTCCAGCACACATTCTTGTTTTTTCCCCTCCTTTTTGTTCTTTTTTTCCTTCTTTTTGTTCTCATATTTTTATCTCCTTTTTTTCTCCCCTTCATTAGCTCTTTATTTTTATTCCCAAATCAACTTTAACAACAGTCATCCACATGTCCTCTCTCCCTCTCATCTTTGTCTTCTACCTCTGCGCGTCAGTGCTAGCTTCCCCACAGCGTCAGGCCATAAGCTCTTTAGGCTATATGACCCCACTGAAAGCCTGTGTACTCTCCTTCTGGACACACTGCAAAATAAAAGGACAGAAGATTAAATCAGTGCAAGGGAGGGGTGGGTGGATGGGTGGGTGGGGGGGGGGGGGTTCATAGTAAGCATGAAGGTTTTGATTTGAAAACGGTCAGCCTTGACGTCATAACTCTGTACTTATTCGCAAGACAGCAATATTCTTGAAGGAAAAGCTCCCGGCTAGTAATGTATTGCGGTTTGCAGGCAGAGGCACGCATATAAGAATTAACAAATGACAAGGGAGATAAACAAAAGAAGCCAGCTGCTATTAAGTACAGCCCTTAATCTGCTCTTGCCATCCAGTGGATCAAATTTCACCAGCCGCTGATGTCTTACAGAATATAGGGCAAGCCCCCCACACCCACCTGCTTCCGTTCACTCTCGTTCTGCATTTTTACTCACTCAGATACCTTTAAAACATACCTTTATTTGCTTTAAAATACAGACATATAGCATCCTCTTTATCCTCTATTACAGTACCTTACAATCCTTTGGTCAAAGGGTATTAACTTCACATCAAATCATGTTACAGCCACAAATATTAATGTATTTTCTTGGGATTTTATGTCATGGACCAACGCAAAGTGCAACAAAATTGTAAAGTGGAAAGACTATTTTATTAAATGTGTATAGGTTTTTCTTTTTACAAATGAAAATCTGGCGTGCTTTACTGTCCAGCCCTCTTTACCATCTTACCCCTAAATAAAATTCAGTTTGAAGTAGGATTAGGCTGTAAACAATAGCCCTTGAAGCTTAGTTTGCATTCAACAAATCCAGTCTTCAAGGAAAAGTGGCCAACAAGAAAAGCATTACTGTAGGGAAGCTGTGAAAAAGTCCCATGAAAAAGCAACAAAGCAAACATGTAGAAGAAAGTGCTTTGTTTGTATGGGACTGTAGCTGTTAAGTGGTGTCAACAGTATTCACATCTATTACTCAAGTAGAAGTATAGATACTGGGGATTAAAAATACTTCTAAGTACCAACTCAAACGTTTTACTCAAGTAAAATTATAACAGCTTCAAAACTACTTAAAGTGTTAAAGTAAAAGTAACTAAAGTAAAAAAAATATGGCAATAAGGACTAAAGCTTAGACCTCCCGCACCTCATTGATGCACTTAGCCATTAAATGCACTTTAAAATGAAAATAGCAAAATTCTAAAATTGCTATGTTTTTCTTCTACGTTGGTTCAGTACTGCCTCCAACCACAGTGAAAATCACTGTTCGGGTAGCACCATTTATCTGAATATTTATTTTTTGACAAGCCAGAATGAAAACAAGCTGAAATAAAATAGAAGTAATGAGACTATTTTCAAAATATAAGGAGTAAAAAGGACAGATAATTGCATGAGAATGTAAGGAGTAGAAGTAAAAAGTAGGTTAAAAACTACTACCCCTGTAAAGTATAAATAACCAAAATTTCTACTTGAGTAAGGTAACAACATATTTGTACGAAGATACTTAAAACCTCTGAGGTGTTACATGTGAAGCACTACAAGTGGCAGAAAACCACACACCACCCCGAACACAATATCCCTAATATGGAGATATGGTGGTGGCAGGATCATAAGGTGGGGTTGCTTTTCTTCAGCATGGACAGGAATGTTGCGTAGAGTTGATGGTGAAATGGCTGGGACTCAATAAAGGGCAATGCAAGAAGAAAAAACCTGTTTAAGAAAAAGCGTGACGTGGAACTTCACCTTGTAATAAGACAAGATGGGAAGGTTTAGATTGAAGCATATTCATTTGTTGGAATGGCCTCATTAACGTAAAGAGCTAAAGTCAACCGTTTCAGATTCAAAACAAGTTTACAGTTTTTGTTTTACTCCAATATGAAAACCGATGCCACACAATTTATCCCCGATTATATGTCTGTCCATATCAGTGATTTGTTTAGAAACTGGTGCTGTGTTGTGGGCTGTATTTGCCAGAGAAACATCACATTTTCCCCCAACCCTTTACAACATAAATGTTAATCCAGTGGCACTAATAATGGAGGAAAATGAGGTGTCTGCTTTTAACCAAAAACATAACTGATTTATGCAATATGCATGGCATTACATTTTAATTATGTCCTTTAAATAACTTCTTGTTCTTTGTTATGTATGTAAACGCTACAGCACTGGGTTTTAATTGGTATTAATTCATGCCTTTTGCCCTCAGATATTACACTGCCATAGCTAAATTAAAAATTGCAATCGCAGGAATGCGAGCCAGAGAATTTGCTTTGGTCTATTTCTGAACGCGGAAAACAAATCAGCCCGATGCAAGACAAAGCGCCGCGGTGTTCGTACCAGGAAACTTTTGATTAAACAGAATGCAAACAAGTTCACACAAGGATGCTGTGACAGAGGGAGGGCTCCGGTTTTCTGTCTCAGTCCACAAATGGTGAGAAATTGAAAGATCCTTGCCTCCAACCGGCAAAGAAAATTTAAATAGGTCCAAAAATTTCATCCTGCTCTAAAGTGGATTTCATCAACAGGCAATATGGTCTCTCATTTAAATGTTTGCCATCTTTCTCTTTGTTTTTGTTTTATCAAGCTGCAACAAATTACAGACTATTGTAAATGGTGTATTCACTTTTTATCCACTGATTTGGATCAACTTAGATTAAATGCTTTCTTTTTCTTTCTTTTCTTTCTTTTTTTTTTATCTCCGCATTCAACAGACACACAAATCAGCTTTAGCCAAAAGCAAGAGGTTATTAAGGGTTTTTTGTTGTGACAGCTGGTGGTGGCGGGGTGGTGGGCACTAACCTGGTGGCCGGTATGTTGGAGTTCAGCTCCATTTACGCGCCGCATTTTGCTCTATTAATCTATCCATAATAAGTCGAGCCCCAGGGATCCATTCAGGCGGTGATATTGCCTGGTTTCCATTTCATTACAAGAGAACACATTTTCTAAGTATTCTGTCATCAGCCTGGGCTATATTTTATCTGAAAGGACCTTCGACAAACCTGCCGGTTGCCATGGCAATGAAAGAAGCCCGGTGAAGTGTTAAAATGAATGGCGCTTCCTAAGGTGCAACATAAAGGTATACGGTCCTTTTTTAAACAAGTGACTACAGCAAATCAGTCAATTAATGACCTGAATTAACTTAATTTTTTTTTTTTCTTTTTTTTACATTGTAAACAAAAACTACTAATATTAACCCCCCCCCCTTTTTTTTTTTTTTTTTTTTTTTACCATTGATGCATGTTTGTAACAGGTAGCTGCATTGAAAAGATTTGGTGTACTACAAAATAAAAAAAGGTATCTAGTGATACACTATCTGTTAAGTGTTACGGGATATAATAAAACAAAAAATCTTATTAATTTTAACCTTTGCAAAAAAAATGCAATTAGTCACATATATTTGAACAGTAATTATATACTTTTTAATTTAAGCAAAAATAGAAATATCTGTGAACTGAAAGAGTCACGGCATACACTTACCCATTTCTGATCCTGTTCCGGTTATAGCTAATGGCGGGTTCACACAACATAATTGTGGATAATTTGTCCAATTTATGCCCCGATCTTTCTCTTCTTTCCCTTCCAACATTATTCCGATTATTATTATTATTATTATTATTATTTTTGGCTCTCAGTATAATGTTGAGTGATCGTGACCGTTCCGACCTCAAATCAGGGATATTCAACATGTTTGATTTTCTTGGCCTAGCAAATGTAGCGAATATGGAGCCCCTGTTCATTCTGTCTCGACTTATTTAACCAATTTATTGGTGTATTTATCTGTTAAAACCGCTCCACAAACGATCGCCATTGTTCTTCCTGGTCAGCCATGCTTATTTATTCTGAAACAATGTTTGATCTCCAGAGGTTTTGCAAGATTTTCCAGTTGACATCTGAATGTTCAGAATGACATCTGTTTGTGCGTGGCATGTTGAGGTTGCCGTTTGGCTGAAAACACTGTAGGACTAAAGCTGTTATATCTAAAAAAAAAAAAAATTAAATCATGTGTGGGGTCTCTCAAGTTTTGAAAATCAGCCAACACGTTACAAATCTTGCCATGTGAACAATTCATGCTGTCATCTTGGATGTGTATGCTCTTAGCAACATGTTTAGGATTGAGGTTATACTCTAAAACCTTGGGGGTATTACTGCCCCCTAGTGGGCTGGAGTGTGTGCATCAGTGTTACTGTGGGGCCATAAATCTGGGATTTATGGTGCGTTCCTTTTGCCTCTGAGGTCGGTACTCATGTCGGAAAGTAGGAAAAACATGAATGCTGGCAATGTTGTTTAAACAATAACAATGACAATAATGCTGTTCTAGGTAATATTGTGTGCAAATAAACAGAGCTGAAAGATCCCGTCTGATGAACCCTGAAAGGTAGCACCTGTACGACTGACTAAATATTCGTAAATAATCTCAATACCGACTTTTGGTGCTGTTCCAGTTAAATCTTTTCATTCTGGAGGTCATGAATCCTGACTACCGAGAACAAACGGAACACAGTGAAAGCATTGTTTTATTGTAACATCCCCCGTCTCCCCCGTAATTAATTAATCATATAAATCATCTTTGTCAGCTTCTAGAAGTACTTAAATGTGACCTCAAAATAAAAAAAAATGCACCCCTCAGATGCAAGTGTGTCATTATACAACAGCAATGACATCACAATATATTTGTCAAAGATATGGATACATATAAATCTAATAATTGAACGCGGTGTACTTTATTTTACCCCCACACTGTCATTTCCTTCAGTGAATGGAAGTGGGGCTTTTTATGACAAGAATAAAGCAAGCTGCATGTATTAAAGACCGCCATTAAACAAAGCATTTTTCTATAGTGTCGGTTATCATTTTGATAAGTGGCTGTTTTTTTTTTTTTTTCTTCATTTTTCACAGGCACCAGGCACTGTTGGCCATTACGATCGTTCTCCATTTCATATTTTCAAAATTTCAGGAGTTTTGTGTCCAAAATTTTCAGATGTAAAAAGGAGCTGCCTGGCACAAGACATTTCTCAGTTTGTCTCCACCGTGGACATTTTGTTAACAGTCTGCTCATGGTCTACTGTGAGTAAATGCAGTTATATGACTGATAGATGATATTAACCAGTGGAAGATTGACTGTGGATGCTCGGACAGGGGTCCAACCCTGTCACATTTAATAAGAGTCTACTTGATCAAATACGGATCACTACCACAATGAATGGAAAATTAAATCTTCAAAAAATATAATATTAAATGGGATTTGTGGATTTCTAGTATTGCATATCTCCATATTTTATGAAAGAAAATAGCTTGCTATTAACCAAAACAAAATAATTTATGGTGGTTAAATAAATGGTACACTGCTTTCTTTTTACCAAGGTTTTCTTCCCAGATAACATTTGTTTCAAGATTTAAAACCATTAAGTGCAACAACGAAAAAACGGCAAAACCAGAAGACAGGTGTAAGGGGGCATATATCCGTTTTCCTTTCCACTGTGTGCGGTATCCTTGTCTGAGCCTCCTCTCCCCGTAACGTTCACATTAGCCCGCCTGCACCGCAGTTTGTCTCAGTTCACTTTGCTAAACTCAGCCATGCGCTCTTGCCTCTGGTATGCTGCGAGGCAATTCCATCAGGTAATGCGGAGTCAAAGAAGAGTGAGGAAAAGACCTCTTTCCTCTCACGCGAGACAAAAAATTTCAGCCTGTTGTTTCTTCTCTTTGACCTCAATTACTACCAGGGCACGTGTTACCGAAGGGCCCGTGTTGAATCATGTCCGCTTCTGGGAGCCGTGTTTGTACGTACGTGTGGTGTTGTGTACCTCCCCCGACTGTGCAGAGGGGATGGTGTTAGCTTAAGCCCGAGGAGGCTTTGTACAGTAGGTGGGGGGGCCAAGGTGCATTATTCTTGGCTGAGACGTTCCCTCGTGTGATGCCGAACATGTGGGCGGGTGGGCGGGTTTAATGCAGGGGTGGAGGGAGGCAGAGATAGAAAGAGAGGGGAAAAGGCAATGAAAGGAGAGAGAAACAGTAAAATGATGTTAGACATGATTGGAGCTGAGCAAAGCCCTGCTGGCTGTCATGAGCCGCTGGCGCAACAGCTGCCTGCCGTACATATTCACCTCTAGCTTGGACATCCTGACGGAGCCCCGCTCTGTCAACAGCTCAGTCTTTATGGTTTGATTACATGTGACTATGCGAGATGGGAAATGGTCCAAATCTTCCTTTGATTGAGTCTAAAAATGGGAAAGACTTAAAGAATCCAGACATTCTCAGAGAAATGAATGTTGGAACAAATTCTCCTGAGAGTATACGTTGTCTTGAGAAGTGTTCAAACCCCTTGACCTTTTCACATTTCACTTCACCTTGTTTGCAACAAACGTCAGTGTATATCGTTGTGTTTTTTTTTATTTTATAGACCAACACAAAGAAGTGCATTCTTGTGGACCTGGAAGGAAGATGTTGTTGTGTGGCTTTTATTTTTTTTAACTAAAAGTCTGAAAAGTCAATCAACGTAGTTCTAATATTAAACTAGGCCATTCTAACATATGAATATGCTTTGATATAAGCTTTTGGATTTTAATGCGCACTGAAGTTTTGTTGCTCGGGATCAAGTCTTTTGCAGCCTGTGACTAGTTTTCTTCAAGGCTTTTCCCGTATCCAGCTCCATTCGCCTTCCCGTTGACCAGCTTCTCTGTTCTTGCTGCGGGGAAAACATTACCAAAGCACGATGCTGCCACCACCAAAATTCATGATGGGATGGATTTTTAAAGGTGATGTGACGATGTCAGGAAATCAACTGACAACAGAACTTGACAAGAGACTTGTTTCTGTTTTTAGTTCCTTGTAATTTTAGATGTCCACGGCTAAAATTAACACAAGTCATCTAAAATAAAATCAAACTTTCTCTTCAAGTTTTTTTTTTTTTTTTTTAAATCTAACCTAAAAATCTAGCTTATCTCACATGATTTTTTAACGTCAAGCTTCAATGAGAGACCTACTTTTTGTTCCTTCCTCTTGGGGCGTAAGTTATTTTAAATTCACAACTACACTCCCCACAACTACCGCTAATACTAATCAAATAATGGAATCTAACGACATTGTAGTGCTTGTTTTTTTTTCTTCACAAACCTCTCTCTGAGAGATGTGCTTCCTTCTTTACGCTTTTTCTTTTGATGTAAACATGTTAGCTATTTATAGCATAAATCTGCGCCACTTGAACCCATTTCAGTTCAACTTTCTGTAACCTAACAGCCTAATGCAGTTCACATGATTTGAGGATTTTTAACACTAGACCTTAATGAAAGCTTAGCTTTTTATTCTTGTGGTATTTGCACTTAATGAAACGAAGTGGTGATCAGTTTAATTGAAGTGGGTGCTAGATTAAGGGACACTTCACCTCGTCTTTTTTGAGGATGTGAAGGAATCTGTAAGGACCGGCGGAGAAACGCTTGTATTAATACTCGGCCATATGCAAATTGTACAGTAGGTATCTGCCTGCTTATAATATATCACAGAAGGATGTAAGCTGCTGGGCTTTGCATGTTCTCCTCCACATATAGGGAGAAATTTATTGCCTCTCACAGTTATTAACTTTAACTATGTTGATACACGGTAGCAGCAGGGAATGAAATGTAATATTCTGCCTCTGTGTAACGACTGCTGTCTTGTGGATAGATGTTGCATGTGGTTTATCCTAAATTTAATATAAAAAAAAAAAAAACACACCTCTCACCACAAGGAGCCTGGTATGTCTAGGTGCGGTTGTTTATTGCAACAGCGCTGCTTTCTGCATCCCCCTGTGCTAATTTGTTAACACTGACGAGCTCATTTCCCTCCAGGCGCCATGGGCAGTTTGACTGACAGTTTGAAACTCGCTCTTGTACATTTTCTTCCCCCCCCCCCCCCCCCCCCCCCGCCCCCGCCCTGCAGTAACCCACCATCAGTCTTCCCTCTCCCCTCCGCTGGAACTGGCGAGCGCTCGTGGCCTGATGGCAAAGAATGCGTTCGGCAAATGCAAGTTGTAACCAAACAAATGACCCGATTCGGTCCGGTGCGTCGCAGCCGATGTCTGGATGATATCAAAGGCAGACATGCTGATTGTTCTCAGCAGCATCGTTGGTTAAAGTGTCAAAAGCCAACAAGGGTGGTTTTTGAAACGTCTGCCACGTGGGGAATTCACCAAGTTACACCTGTTTCTATCAAATGAATCATTTTTTGTGAATTTTTTTTTTTTGGAGCTTTCCAAACTTATTTCCTGGGATTCCTGTGACCATCCGCTGAGTGTGAGATGAAAATAACTCGCCTCTTTCTAGTCTGGCACATCTTCACATGCAGCTAAAGGCCCTTTTTGTATTGATGTTTCTTTCGTTAAACGCTTTCAATCTGCAGTGTTCTTTGACAGTTCAGTTCCTGGATAGTTTTGCACTCTCAGGTAAAAAAAAAAAAAAAGAAAAAGAAGAGAAACCTTTGAGATTAGCCTGCTTCGGGCCGTCTGTAAACGTAATTTATTTAAAAACAATTTACCTGAACTGTATCTCACTTCAAGATAAAATATCACTCTTGTATTATTGAGAAAGCTTTTCTCAAAGATTTCTTGCTTCTTTGCACAATAGTCTTTGCAAGAACCTTCTTCTAGCCCTCCTCCTCCGCCCACTAGTTCGTCATTTGTTGCAAACTAAGAAGTCGGTGTGACAGGCTCCCATTGGTCTAATCAAATCACCGCTCCCAGATTCATGTGCTAATTAATCACCAGCTCTGGGGGCTGGACCCATCAGGCAATTCGCTGAAGAAAACGAGACATTTGATCTGTTGAATCA
This sequence comes from Fundulus heteroclitus, assembly GCF_011125445.2. Classification (NCBI taxonomy): domain Eukaryota; kingdom Metazoa; phylum Chordata; class Actinopteri; order Cyprinodontiformes; family Fundulidae; genus Fundulus; species Fundulus heteroclitus. The sequence continues at coordinate 19,613,221 of NC_046374.1, read as the reverse complement.
GCTCCTTCTCCATCCACTCCTCCCCTCTTTCTTCCAATCTTCCATTAATTCAATGAAGTTGAAGTTCATTTGCCTTTTTAAAAATCTATACGTCTTGTTTTGCTACCCAACTGTTAACATGCTCAGACAACATCTCGTTGCCGTTTATAATAGCATTGTTTTGTGATCTCAATCTGAACCCCAAACAAAAATCCAATTCGTGCCACTTCTATATGCGGTACTGATTTGGATATGTATCGCATACTTTTCAAAGCGTCCTCAGTTTGAACGGCCCACAAAAGACCATCGTTAATAGCTGTCCTTCAAAAACTTTTTTTTTTCACAAAGCTTTATTGAACACTTCTAGAAACAGTTACATCCAATTACTTCTGTAAACAATGCGCTGCTGTATGACATCTTCTGTTATCTGTGCATACAGATCGCCCTGGGGTCTTTAACTGTTCAGACAGCAGTCTGATGGCGGTCACATTTAATTAGTATTATGAACGACCATACAAAAAAAAAAAAAGCTGATTTCAGCTTCAAGATCTGCAGCATGAGCTAGGGCTGCAACTAACCATCATTTTAAAAATCGATTAATCGTTTCATTATTTTTACAATTCATCAATGAATCGGACAAAGATAAAAACAGTATTGTATTAATTACTTTTTTCCAACTTTTTGGACTGAGAACTAATAAGTGCACAATAAAACAAGTTGCTACTTAGGTGTTCTGTTACAATAATATTAGGTAATAAATATTTTTGCTGCAAATAAAGAAGTTTATGTTGACTAAATTGTTAGTCAAGCATTTAATAGTCAATGTTGACTACATGAACAGTGATTTAACACAACAAAAGTGAAGCTTTAAAACTGGTATCAAATGTGCTTTGGTTGAACCTGTTCTAGTGCACCTAAACACCACTTCTGACAACCAAATATACCACCAGCCCATTTCATAGACTATTTCAGCACAAGCTGCATTTTATGTAAATACTACATTTGTCCTTCTACATATTTTTCTTCCAAGGATGTTTATTCTGTTTTTTTTCCAAATTTTTGTGTGAAGTATCAAACAGGGTGTTAGATATTTAATACTTTTTATTACTTCTGAGTGTCCTTTAGTGATGCTTATATTTCCTTTTCTGTGTTTTTCATTTGGGTCTGCCTCTTATCATTCTGAGTGTCTCGCCAAAAATGTCATTATGCTTACATAACAACAGTAAAGGCTCTTGATTCTTGAAAAGTTAGTTCAGAGCCCTGCTCCTCTCTCCCATACAGTAAGTACCTTCATTCAGAAGTAAAAGCTTAATAAAGAAATGATTACCGTCAGAATGAAATCGTACACCAATTGAGAGGGCTGGTTTATGATCCATAATCCGATCAGCGTCCATCTAAACACTTGTTCTGATTAACTCGTGAACTTTCCGCGCATGCATGTGCAGGATGGGGCCGCAGCACGGTGCAGCACAGAACCTTTTGGGATGATCATCATTTCCTCCCGCTCTCTCAACAGCATGAGTCGCTGAGCCTGTAGCGTCATTATGGAAAGCAACGCCTCAACCGCTCTCAGAACAGTCAGAACCAGCCAACCAACTTTGCAGAGGCCTTTGATTCAGGCGTGTTGGAGGAGGGATGCATCTAAAAGTTGCTGGATAGTAGCTCTCAAGCACTGGCCTTGGTTACCTCTGATGTAGGCTACGCTTAACATGCAAGCAAAGCACATAGACAGTGTTGGTAGTAAAGCTAACCGTTATCTCTGTGCTAATTTCCACCCGACCAATTCTGTTGACTTTGTTTAAATAAGATCAAAAGATTCTCTATTTACACAGCACAATATATAGGTGCGACGTTAACTCTACTACTAATATGTATAACTAGTGGGCATTTACCAGACAAAAGGTTTTAAACCGTAATGCATATTTGTAATAAGATAAACTATCTGTTTAAAGATAAAGGCAAACCTTTAAATTGTCCCCTAAGATTTCAACTTATATTAAAGCTTTGAACAAATGGCGACGTAACATCTCGTGTTAGAAGTATATTTTCAAAGATATGAGCAAGGAAAAGTGTGGGAGTCTTCTTTCAGCCAGCTGACTGGCAGTGCACAGCAAAGGGTGGTCCCTGTCGCATATTCTCTTGTCCTGTCAAAATTTTGTGGTTTCAAAACTCCACTACTGTGGACTTTATCACAAGCTAGTCAACCCTTACTGTTAATCTTGTTTTTGGAGGCAAATCTAGAAAAGGTCACATCCAAGCCCGGAGTCTCTGCAATCAGCCTAGAAAACTTTGAAGGAGTCCCTACCATTTAAACCATGTGTCTCTTTTCAGGAACTACCGCATGTCCTCAAAAAGCCGGTTATCCAGCTGGTTTTGGCTCATTCAGCAGGGTTCAGTGTAATGTGAGCAATGGCCGACCTTAACAGCTCCACTCTGACATGTTTTCGCCAGAGATGAAAAAGAAGCCAGCCCCCCAAAGGCCACTGTTTTGTTCCCAGTGATGACTTTTAAATGTCATAGCCCTCTCTGTCTGAGTTTTAGAGTCTTTTGGATCAAGGGAAGGTAAAAAGCCCGTGTCACTAAAGCAAGCATGAGCATTTTAGCTGCACATTTCTTTTCTCTTTCTTATTCTCCGCCGCCATTAGCGAGCGCGCAATAAGTGCATCAAAGAATTCCTCCTTGGAGTGATGGTTTCGGCTCTGTGGGGGGGAGCGACATTTTCCAAATGACCATTTTTCTCTCTGACCTTTCTCTTGCCCTTTTTGGTGAGTAATTGCGTATTTGTGAAATAATCATTAGCGAGTTACGTCATGGGCAGGCGTCACGATGAAAACGACTTCGGCGCTTCAGAGGTGGTGAAAGTTTCCAGTATAGCCACTTCCGTTTGCCTATCTTGATCTTCTTTCCCTTTACTTTTTCTTTTCTTTTCCCATTTTCAGCCGTGGACTTATCCAGAGAGAATCTGCCGTGCTAAACTGAGATACGGGCAGCATATTAATACACCTCTAAAGTTTTCGCAGCTGGGGGAAGGGAGAACATGTTGGAACAGAGGTTCAGAGAAGGCTTTCTGCGGGGCTAATTTCGATTTTCACTGGATCTGACAATGATGAGTGCAGGTAAAAAAAAAAAAAAAAAAAAAATGTGCGTGTTAGAGAGAGAGAAATTGGGCCAGGATGCTGCCTGTGGTACCTGAGCAATATGAGCTCTATCAATCAATGCCCTTCGGCCTCAGATGTAATTAAACGCACAGTTGTTGAGTAACAGGGTAATTCGAAGCATCGCTGGCGCGCTTTTACCAGCTTGCATTAGAGGGATTGCCGGTGTCTGTGTCGACGGTGTCGTCTTCTCTGATGTTTTTTTAATGCGTCTTTTTGGGGAGGCATCAACTGCAGGGATTTTGGAGAGTGATGTAAAAGTTGATTCATACCATATTGTAAAAATTTATTTAGGGGAATTAAGTTAAAGCTACCTTGATATAACATTAGCTACGACCTGTCATTTTTGATAAAGGGGAATTACCGGGCCTAAAAGTATTAGACCTTTTGATTTTTCTACACATTTTCTGTTACAAACACTAACATTGATGTATGCTGTATTTTCCTTATTTACTCTACTGAAACTTCTTTTTAACTAAAAACGACAACCTTTATTGAATAGGAAGCCATTATATTTTGAGAACTTATAGATCCCAAGCACATTTCCAAAATCCTTGTCTTCCCAGAGCTCTGTGACTCATAAAACTAAACAACTAACGGCTAAAAACATAAAAAAAAGTTAATTAAGCACAATTGGGAAACCGCTGCCACTCTTCACAGAAGTGGGCATCCCAGTGCATTCACCACAACATAAAAAATAGCAAATAAAAAAGTAAAAGCTTCACCTCAGACCCTTCAGATCTACTGCAGTAGGGTAAACATTGACGTAAATGACAGTTCTGTTAGAAAAGGAAAGGTTGGAACGAGGGATCCTCTTCCCTAAAACGATTATGTAATCAGGTTTGCAAAGTTGCACCTGAGTGAACCACAAACCTTCTAGTTTGATCAGGTGGGACAGGTAGGAGATGTTTGGTGATGGTACAATGGAAAAACCAAGCGTCAGTAAAGACATCAGGCAAGGTAGTGGAGAGGTGATGAATTGGGTTTGACCTGGGACCCTGCAAAAGGGCAAGGCGCCAGTCAAATCCTGTGGTGGGAATAGGGCTGGACAATATGGGCAAAACCTGTATCAAAATATATTTCTTAATTTCGGTCGATGTAATATAACTATCATATCAATGTAAACCAAATAAAACCCTCAGAAAGACTGCAAAGAATGCCCACAAAAGATGTCTGTACAAACTTGTGTTTATAAAACTCCTCCAATATTTGCTTTAAAAAAAAAGAAAACGCATAAAATTACATAAAACCCCGGACATCAGTCAATGACAAATAATGTAATCATAGACTGTAATGTATATTCAAATATTGGAAATATCATATCACCTTTATTGGATAAAGATATATCACGGTATATATTCATATTGAATTATTGTCCACCCCTAGGTGGGACCTTTAGAGACTTAAGAAGAAGCAGATGTTGCTGGATCTAAACAAACTAAAGCAATGTTCTAAGGAGCAGTGGATCAAAATTCCTCCACAACAATGCAAAAGCGTGATGAAGTCATGTTGGAAGTAATTGCTTTATCACTTCTAAAAATGGTTCGGCAAGCTATTAATCATGGCAGATATTATGTTTCCCCCCTTTTTGTTATATAAATGTCGATGTGGATTCTGTTTTGGACACTTGGGGTTAGATTTAAGGAAATTTTAGAACCTGGTAAGCTTCCAATAATTTTTAATATATCTTGTCTACAAAAAAATACTACAAAAAAATTGTCTACAAAAAATTAAATAGGTTGTAATATGTTCCTAGTGTGACTGAACAGCCGTGGCAATAATAAATAGAAGGATGATGCATCCTATTTCTTAAATATAATTTGCTGTCGATAGTTAGTTATGAATTCCTCTTTATATATATATATATATATATATATATATATATATATATATATATATATTTAAACATTGTACCCTATGATGACATTTGCCAAAATGTGGTAAAACCTACAATTATGAAAACAGGAGTTGAGCTTTTCTGCAAATCATGAACATTTTCAATGTGAGCTATTCGGTTGACATTTTTCTCTCTCTTCTGGCTGCGCTCGTTTAAAGAGCAAACACAAATACACAAGGATCAGAAACAATTTGTTCTGATTTAATCAAACTAAATTATGCATCTTTTTTTTTTTTTTCCGTTTCCTAAGTGCACCTGCCTGAGTCAACCTGTATTATATCCCCCTTTTCTCATGCTGTTATTTGTTTCAGCAAACTTTGGTTTGATTCGCACCAGTGCTGTTTAGGAGGCGGAATAAATCTTCCCACTAAGAGGAAGATAATTGGTAGCTTTCATCCCTGCATTGGAAATAATTATTCCAGTCTGTGATGTTTCAATAGGAAGTGTGCTTTAGTGTATTGGGGTTTGAATGATTTATGAGACAAAATGAAATGACACGATAATGACGGTCCTCTCCCGTCGCTTCACCTCATTGCGTCTCTTTGTGTTTGCTGTTTTTATTTGTAGGGAAATATAAAGAGCAATACCTGGCTGACTTTCACTGATACAGGCTGGGTGCCTTGCTGTTCTTGTATTATGCACCTAGGGATTTTTTTTTTTTTTTTTTTTTTTACACCTATCCATCATGCATTGCCATCAGGGAGGCTTAAGAACAAAGAGTGCTGCAACAGATTGTCTGCCCACCCCCCGACCCCACAGAGCCTTGATCTCACCATCCTCGAGTTTTGTGATTATTACACCAAGAGTCAGGTGGACATTGTTGCGGTAAGATATTTTCAAGTATAATTAGACGTTCCTAGCCACTGGAACTTGAATAAAGCTTGAGCGCCAATGAGAAGAAAAAAAAAAGTTTACACAGAAAAACACTCTGAGCTGACAGGATGCTGGACAAACCTGAAAAAAAATAAAATGAAATGATCAATATAGCTCAGCTTCTAGATGAATCTGAATTTTTTTCTCCCTCCATCACCTAAACTCTAGACATGTGACACAATAAGTTGATCATATGAGTGAGAAAAAAAATGATAGAAGTAATGATAGAAAATTGTGCACTTCAGTTCTCAGGTAGAGTGGGTTATTAAGTGTTTCATGAGGAAAAAAATCAAAATCAGGAGAAAGAGGCTGTCAGTGTATTTTTTTTAAGCTTCATGTGTGTGCAGCTTATCCACCTTCTATGATCATCATCTCAAGCAATGTACAACACGTGTGAATCTGCGTGTCAACACATACATATACTTGCACTATTCAGATGGTCTTACCACCAGAACTTTTCTAAACATAGAAAATGTCTTTCTTAATGTTTGTCTTTTGTTTGTACGACAAGCCTTGCAACGACGTTTGACTCGAATGTAAACTGTGGATCTGCAGTTAAAGGACAATGTAGTCTAAGTTCTTTTAAAGATGTTCCACCTTCCAGTTTTTAGGATGTAAAATTTAGTGTCCTGAGGACCACAATGGCTACGTTCACACTGCAGTAAAATGCGTTCCAAATCTGATGTTTTTGCCCATATGCGACCCATATTAATCTTTTTCATGGCAGTGTGCACGGCCCAATTCCGATCTTTTCACCCCCCCCCCCCCAAAAAATGCTTCCATATGTGGTACTAATTTGGATATGTATCGGGATATTTTTCAAAGAGTTGGTCATGTCGCATTTTATCCGTCTTCAGTTAGCAGTTAGCGCCATTATTAATAGCTGTGCTGCTTTCTGCTTACCTTATTTATCTTGCTATGATGTGGTCTTAATGTTGTCTGATCCCATTGCTCAACAGATTTCTAATAATAACAAGGAGAGATGCTGGCCGTTGTCTGCTTATTTTTTTTTTCCTCGTTTTGTTTTTAACAAAACTGAATTGAACACCTCTAGAAACAATTACATTCACCATTACTTACAGATGTCTGCTTCTATTATCGGCGCACGTGGGTCGCTTTGTGGTCTTGAACCGTTCAGACAGCTGATGGCGGTCACATTTAATAGTAGTATGAACGGCCACCTCCAAAAAAAAATCTGATTTCAGCAGAAATTAGGAATTGAGCATCAAGACCTGCAGTGTGAACGTAGCCAAAGATAAAAATCTAAAGTGAAATACGTTGTGTACGGTTTGCTAAGCGGAGGCTGTCATAAACTCTTAAATAAATAATCTGGTAATTTTTCCCTTGTTCAGTACCGGGCATAGTCTGGTAGGAAATTCTGATGGTAGGTGTCTTTGTATTTACACAAAAAAATTAAAGCAAATGTCTTTTATGATCTCATTGCTTTTATATAAAAAAAGGAAAAGCAGCAGTTATTGATGTTAAAATAATACAGCATAATGATTAAGAACAAAAACAGAAGTCATACCTGCCAAATTTTCTTGCCACTTTTAAGCAAAACTGCTCATTTAACGAAATATTCTACCGTACCGTGATCTTTATAGAGTATATCAAGTTTATATCGCCTGCTTACATAATCACATCTGCTTGTGTAGCTAACCAGCATTTAGCTGCTTTACAGACGTGCGCACATACGTCCGCTGTAGGGCTGCATTACTCTAAGCTCTCTAAAACTTTAGCGGTTTTGAAACCATAACTTTTTCAAATTTCGGAAAAGGTAATGAGGACGCTTACAGCTCAGCGGTTCTAAAAAAAAATCTGATCTTTTACTGCAAAGATCAACGGCACAAGTTCGGGAAAATACTGACATTATTATACTGGTAAAAGTTAAAGTACATTTATTTTAGTCACCAAGCTTAATATAACCGAGTCTATTTCTGCCTCTCTTTTCTGTTTCACTTAGCATCATCTCGCAGTGCTTTATGTAGCCCAGAGACTCGTCTGAAAGGATGTTTATAAGATCTTAAACCTCCACACTTCCCCTCACTGTCACACAGGCCAGTGTTTATTCTTTCCGCTCATTTCTTTCTTTTTTTTTTTTTTTTTTTTTTTTTTTTAAATATCTGGCTCTAAACACAGAACTTCTGCAGCCTGTTATGCACATGCTCAGTTGTACGGCGGTCTGGGCCTGCGGACGTTAGCGGGCCCGCTTGCGCGCTCTCGTGTCCCAGAGGAACAGCGAAACGGTGACCCACAGACGGCCGTCACTCAGTCCAATAAATACATGGCTCCTTAGCCATTTATTTGTTCTTGGCAGTTAACATGAGACGTTTTACAAGAAATTGACTCTTTATCTTTATTTTAATCCATCTCTCGACCCTTCTTTTCCTGCCTCTGTGACCCCCCCCCCCCCTTCCCTTAAAATACAATAAACCCAACAGCTCTCATGTTTCCTCAATACGCTGTTTTCTGTGTTTCTCCCCCTAATCTCCCAGTTTACTGCACAAATAATTAACAGTGTATTTTCTCTCAGGAAACCCAACAAACACACTTCTTCTTTCTGTGTGGTCAGTGTCAGTCTCGTACTCAGTCTTCTTTCCACAACTCCTGGCCTCTGGAGGGCCCCTGTGGTGTTGCTTATCCTCCCACTCCAAACAACCCACGTCCAATCAGCCCCCACTCTTGAGAGAAGGGTGGAGAACCTTTTTTTTTTTTTTTTCCCACATGTCTCAATGTCAGACCTTTTGATTGCAGGTCCTCCCATCTGTTCTTGCATTTTTCTTCTTTCCTGTTGAAATATACATAATTTTATTCACGTCTTCACAAACAAACCCCGCGAGCTCCAGGATGAAGCTGCTTTTGCTTTTTCTTTCCTGTTTGTTTATTTATTTATTTATTTTTTATGGAAATCTTCAACTTGTATGCAAGATGGCAGAAATTCTCAAACTCACTTTTCTCTCGTCCTTTGCAGCTTTAGGCAGAGCACCCATCCCCATGGCGGTGGTGAGAAGGGAGCTGTCCTGCGAGAGCTACCCCATCGAGCTCCGCTGCCCGGGCACAGACGTCATCATGATCGAGAGCGCCAACTACGGCCGCACGGATGACAAGATCTGCGACGCGGACCCCGCGCAGATGGAGAACACGCGGTGCTATCTTCCAGATGCATACAAGATCATGTCTCAGAGGTAACTGCACATACAAATCGGCTGAAGCACTAACCTTGGCGATTGAAAACAAAACAGAAAAAAAAAAAAACGGTCATGTTTAAGTTTGAACTCAGTTTTGGTGATGGATGTTCAGGGCAATTTATTTATAATTTACTTAAAGCTTTTAACTCGGCAAATAATGTTTGATTTGGGGTAAATTTCAGACTAAACATTATTGCATCTAAAGATGACTTTGATAACCCATTCTCAGTGTTATGTGCTGAAGGCGGGGAATAAATGCTAATATATGCCATTATCAGTACTAAAACTCCCATAAGCATAGTCGCGTAACACGGTAAAGTGTTACGAATAAGCAAATTATTTAACAACAGACAAGGTTGTTATTTAGCTCTGCCTGAATGATCTCTCACAGATTTGCTAAAATACAGCGAATCAGTTAAAGGAAAAAAAAAAAGTGTTTTCTCTCCTTTATAAAAACACTGTAAAACTGTACCTGCATGGAGAAAAACAAGATAATTTGATTCACATTAAAAAAAAATGAATGAATGAAAGCACATGGCTTTTTAGTGTCATGTGGCTATCACAGCGTAGCCTGCAGGTTTTAAAGTAATACAACAAAAGCTTATGGCCAGGATTTGTAGCTTAATCCTAAAAAAATTTTCCACAATGTTTTTACCCGTTTTATTTCTACTTTCAGCGTGTTTTCACAACTTTCCTTTGTTTACTTTGGTCCAAATCAGTTGAGTTAAACCACAACCTGGTGGGATTGCTGTGTTCACGTCTACACAAAATAACGCCTAGAGGAGGGAAAGCGAACCAGAGTTCATTTTAAATGCACAGAATGTACCTCAGATGTGAAAACACATGGGTTTGAACATATTAAGATGCATTTTTTAAAACTCCAGTGGTTAAACATGAATAAATTCTTCATGAGTGATTTTCATAGTTTATGTGAATTTTGAACTTAATGGGGCTGATTTAACAGACAAACACAAACTGAAGGGCAGTCGACTGGAGCGACGTTAAATTAATTCAAATGCAGTTTCTTCTTTTAAAGTTGAAAATAAATTCTGATGGCTGATGGTTTTTTTATTCAACAAGCCTGAAAGCATTAGGGGAAGTGGTGATGACGGCTCTGGGATTTCTGGACTCTACAGATCTGACAGCCATCCGGCCCGGGATGCGGCTGGTGAAACTGAACCTGGCTATCCAAAAAAAAAAACTGGTTTATCAAAGTTAATTCATGGCCTGACACTGTGGATGCTAATATTCTCACATATTGACAGATTCTTTCTTTAATAAATGACAAAAATCTGGTTTTCATATTTACTCAAATTACCTTTCTCTAAATGTTCGCTGCACATGGATTGCGTTTATGGCTCCAGTTAGGTCTTTTAGATGATATTACTTTGGCTCTGTGGTGTTTGCGGTAGAGAGCGTCATAATAAACACGGTGATATTTGTGACTAATTCAGCAAATGACCTTATGAGTGTGCTCTCACTTGTGCAAAACTTGATTCATGCTGTTCAGTAATCAACTTGAGCATGATTTCATGTTAAAAAAAAAATTAAAGCAGGTACAAAATAACACCTGTCGCTTTCAATTTCAAGTAAATCAGCCTTTTTTCCGCACTCTCTTAAAAGATCCTCCTTCTGAGGAGGCTGTAAAGTAGGAAATTATGTTCAGAAATCTCATGTTAGCATGGTTTGGGAATGGGTTGGTTTAACTGTATGTTCTGTGCGTTCATCTCTGTTACTATTAAATGAAAGAATGGCACCGATCCATAACAGCCTCTATTAACAAAACCTTCATCACACCTGTTTATCTGTTCTGGTCATAAATCTGGTTTGACACACATCAATAATCATTAGCAGTTGTTTGTCAAAAATAATTACACGCTTGAGGAGATCGGATTGGATCGGAGCTGCGTTTCCAGAATCATAACCCCCCCCTTGGAGCAAAAACCTCCAACGCGCACCCATTTGTCTGCAAAAGCTACAATGAAGCCTAGCTGTGTGCTGGCTTTTGCCGCGTTATTGATTGCCAACATTAGGGTAATACATACACTTGTTTGGGAGTTTTAACTAAGCTTGAATTTTAGAAAATATTGCACTCCAGGGGGAGTGTGGATTGAGTGTACATTTAATCCGCAGGAGCTATTTTGTTGACGTATGGCAGCATTAAGAGCAGAATGAGAGCTCCATGCTGGGATGTTTCTCGGCGGCGTCGGTACTCCTTCTTTTGAGGTCAAAGCACCCTTGAGAAATGCGAAGGGGACAGGCTTTATCTAAATTGCTCCTCTAAATTGACTTTTTTTCTGGCTCGCTTTATTTCCAAAAGCTAAACATATGTCCACTTTCTTTTTATTTTTTATTTCCAAAGCTTTAGTTCCACTTTTCACTTGCCCCTTTGAGGAAAAAAAAAACACTAATGGACTTTTCGACTCTATCAAACAATTGCTCCTTCGTTTTCAGTTTGGTACCATAGAGTTCAGATAATCAACGGCGTGAAAAGCGGCGGATAGTTAAAAGAGACGGTTTGAAACAAGTTGTCACATAATTGATGCACCCTGTTGCTCCTTTTTTTCCCTCTCACTCCTGGCTGCCCACTCACGCAGAAAAATCCTGGCTGGAATGAATCAAAGGGTCCAAAGGGAACATAAAACACCGAGAAGCAGTCCGTCTTTTTAGCATTTCATTGCTAGCAGGGGCGTTTAAATGATGCTCAGAGATAAGTACGAGCCGATTCAGAGCCAGAGCACTTTTTCTTGGCGGAGGAAGTGACTAAGTGGATAAAGGGTGTGGGTGTTGTGAATTGAAAATGGATGAGGAAGAGGAGTCGGGATCAGGTGAGAGGATTCAGTGATATTTATTGCCGCGGTGACTCTGCTACACATTAGCATGTGAAGGTTAGCGCAACAAATGAGCACCACCTCCCTCGACCTTTTCGCCGTTGGGCTGCCGGGGCCGTTGCTAGGCGTTGCAGCTCGTTAAGGTTAAAGAACAGAAACGAGTCATTTAGACAGAGAAAGTGCTTTTTTTTGGATCAATATTTTTAAAAAGGGTAGTTTCTCTTTGTAAATTAAACCTACCAGTGAGAGTTGCATTTGCTTTTAAAACCATTTAGAGTATACTACTACTACTACTAATAATAATAATAATAATAATAAACAGTTGTGTAATGATATAGGAATTTCTTATGATGGATTTTGTTAAAAAAGTTTTTGAATAGTAGGCTATTCTAAAAAAAACAAAAACAAAAAAACTCCTTCAGCATCTTTGCCATTGTATACATCTGCTTCATTCAATCCACAGCTTTGCAGTAAGAATTTGCTGGAAAATTAAAGATGCAATGATGAGAAAATTGTGGTAATTTTTGATCTCTATTTTTATAAAACTGAGTGGCTGTTAGAAATTTTATCCAATTTAGGTTTCTCTTTGGGTGTATGATTGGATTGGATAAGTAGAGTTATATATTTCTGCATAATAATTGGATCTGTTTGTCTTATAAAGTGCTTTGGGATTGTATTTGTTGTGAATTGGCCCTCTATAAATTAACCGATTTAAAAATCAGCTGTTATTTGCAACGTTTAAACATGTTTTATATCCCCCAGTGGTCCTACCTGAGTGTTCATTTATTTATATTACAAGGAAAGGTGATGTCATGCGTCGTGAAGAGAGTCTATTAAATATACTTTTTTTTTTTCCCAGAGAACTACAACTTGGATGAAGGAGAATAGTACCAGGACGAGAGTGTGTGCATTTTGACTGTTTTGTCTGAGCAGGCTGTATTGAGTGAGTTGTGGGGCTAACTGGGACATTAGGGATCATTATCTTTAGTGATTTTAAATAATCCAGATTACTTTTGACCAGCTCCACTTTACAATCTAAACCAGAGCGGAATATAGCGGACCAAACATGGTCTGAGTTCTTTAAAAGCCGTAAAGAGGCCTTAAACGTCCCATTACATATCTCATGCTGCGATTTTGCAGTTCCTGGAAAAAAAAAATCTAATCTTTCAGCTTTACTTTCTCCAAAAAAAATAAAAAATGCATCAGCCAGCACATATGGTCTTCATCACACTTTGGATTGAAATAATCTTTGCAGATGTTCGAGAACAAAAGTCGGCCACAAATACGATTAATTGCACAGAAGCAGAACTGAGCTGACTTGCACCTTCAGTGACATTTTTAGGTGACATAACACAGAATGTGTAGGGTTTTTTTTTTTTGTTTTTTTTTTTGCTATCCGGTATATTTAGTCCACTTATTTAACAATCATACAAAAAACACAATAAAAATATGATTTACATAAAGCCTGTCTTATAGGCTATTTAATTATTGTCTGATAATTTTTTTCAACATTTGCTTTTTTGCTCAAATAGCAAAATTAGGACTCCTTCAACTGTGATCCAAATATACATATTCTTTCCATGGGATTCCTGTTATAAATGTCAACTTCCCCCCTATTTTCATAATTCCTAATGTTTGCACATACACCCAAAAAGTGAATTAGTGTTGATTAAACCATCAGCAGGGTTTAAAGAACTCTGATTTCCTCTCTTTAATTGTGCCTTCTGTACCTTTTTTGATTAATTGTTTAAAGTGTGCAAGGATGTTCCGCAGACGGCATGAAACAACACTAAGATGGAAAACATCTGGTTCCGAGAATTCGCATTAAAACCAACAGTACAGCATGCATTTTCAAATGTACATAAATAATCAGCCAGCCTAAGCTCTGTGCCTGATAAGGATTTAAGACATTTGTACTGAACATTGTGCTGAACTGAAAAAATAAGCTTCTTTTAGCTCTTATCTGCTCACAGACACACCAATACAGCGAAGTAGATTATCAGTGGCCAGGGCTGCCCTCTTCGTCTGCAGTGATGATGGACACTGTTCAAATTTCAAACAGCCAGAGTGATGCAGTCTGTAAGGAATCCTGAAAATATAAAATATTTTTTTTTCTTTGAAGGAATTGTAATCACTTGAGCTGTAGCTGCAGAGCTCAGAAACTGCAGGAGTCGATGCTTTCACAGCAGGGTGGTGACAAGGCCATCCACAGAGAGTACTCTGACTCACTTGAAGCCAACTTGAGTTTTTTTCCCCCCCCACAAGCTAAGTTCTATTTCTTTACTACATATCATTTATAATGTGTATGAAGAATACTTAAGGTATAAGAATAAACCTGCAGAGCAGAGCTTTAGTTTGCTCCATCCATAAAGGAAGGTTGGGTAAGCAGTAACTCTTTTGGAATACCTGTTTTGCTTTGTTGTCTTAATAAAAAAAGGTCCTTCGGATGCTTACACCGAGGTGGATCATGGCCCGATAAGTCAGCCCTGTACTGGAAGATGTTTTGACTTGCAGCCAAGCTTTTGTCCTCCTATGTATAGCAAATGTGGTGCAACAAACGGCATAAAGGGTCTGGTTTGAACAAAGAAAATGTGTCAAAATGAGGTTATAACTTCAAAAGGGCAAAGTTGATTCATGTTAGTTAGGCAGAAAGAACAAATTCCCTTATTCTAGCATATTACCTAAACATAGCAGAGTTAATAATTACCATTCAAAGCTAATATGCTAATACGAACATTTTAAGATTTAAGTTGCTGCCACAAGTATATAGAAGCCGCTTTGAGATCCTACTTTCATTCTATGATTGGCATGGGTGCAAATGGCACTTGTGCCATATTCACCTGTAGTGGAGAACACAGAATGGTGGGTTGGAGTCAACCCAGCAATATTACACCCTCGATATACTGCAATCCTACATTACCCAAGTCGTAGTGGTTGTAGGTTTTTGACTAAGTGTGGCATAGGGATATGATTTAAAGCGATGAAAGCGGCGGCACCGTCTTGGGGAGGAGTACTTTAGCCGATACTAAATTTACACACAGCAATTTTGTTTGACTGGAACCATATGAACACTTGTATATGTATTCGGTGATCGCCTCAAAAAGGGTTGGTGAGGATCGTTGGTGAACAAAAATCATGCAGACCAAGGAACACACCAGAAAGAGCAGGGAAACGAGCTTTGGGAAAGTATAATCAAGGGTGGAGGTTATAAAATAATATCCCATGCTTTGGACATCTCTGAGCACTGTTTAATCAGTCGTGCAAAATAAATTAATTTTGATGATTGGATATCATCAAATCAATCAGATTTGATAGTCAGATGGGACTACTATAAACCATTGTGCACGCCACAAAAGGCCTTTATTGAAGATTGAAAAAAGTGTTTTTAAGAAACCGGTCAGAAATTATGTTTAAAATGTAGCATGTCATGCAGGAGGCACTGAAAATCGGAGGGACAAATTGCTCCAGTTAAACAAGACCAATATTTAACTTTACCTCTGTGGAAAACACTATTGTGTGGAGGAAAACGGATGAAAATCATCCTGAATACAGCGAGCTCATCCTACTGGTGGCAGCGTCATGCTGTGGGAATGCGTTCCTTCAGGAGAGACTTGAAAGCTGCTAGGAGTTCGTGGGTAGAAGGATAGAGCCAAATGACAGAGTTACAGGGCAATTCTGGAAGAAAAGAGCATCCGTGTAGCTCATTGGCCAAGTCAAAGACCGGAACACAGTTGATAATCTGTGGTGAAACCTAAAATGCAATGTCCACAGTAAGTGAAGAGGCATATCCAAAACCACCTGCAGTTTTAACTGCAGGGAAAGTTGTTTCCACGAAGCCTACGCTCGGGTCTGTCGCCCAAAATCCTGATGAAATTCATTGCAATTTGTGGCTGTCATATGACAAAGCGTTAAAAGAAGTTCACGGGGGGGGGGGGTGACTGCATTTGCGAGGGACTGTATATTAAGGACCCCTTTGGTAAGGTGTCTGGTTCCATTAGCATCCATTACAGAGCTAAAAGCACCTTTTATCTGAATAACAGCACGTCACTGAGCTCCTAAGTAAAGGTTGTCTCGCATGAACCCCACGGCAGGACGAAATGAATGGATGCCTTTCAACAGCTGGCTCCGTCTTTGTGTTTCCAACACCATGGCTATGCGCAAGCCTTTGGATAAACATGTCTCCTCTTGGCAGTGCAGGCTAATGATGCTGTAATTGAAATGTGCTACCTATGATTAATTTAGCTCAATTTGACATCATTTGCATAGTGTGTGCACACACGTGCTGCAGATTGTGAGTCACTGCAACAATCCCCGGTCCCTCGTGGGATATTTTTGGAAGTTATTGTTGGGGAGCTGAGCAGTCTGAGTCGGCATCTCACCCAAGACATGTCTGGATCTAGCTCTGTCCTCCACGAGTGAAGTGGCTACAGGGATGGCGTTTGCTATCAAACAAGCCTGACTCTTTTCTCATCAAAGCCACAATGTCCTCCCCCTTTTGTATTCTCCCCTTTATGTTGCCCCCCCCCCCAAAAAAAAAAGACCTTCACAGCCTGTAATTATTGGCCAAATCAAAACTATATATCACCTCATATCTCAGCAGACCTCAGCAGATACCTTAAGGGACAGCTGATGGTATCAAGCCAGGCTTTTGCCCGACCCCTGAAGGACAAAAACAGGTCAGGGTCTTGTCTTATCACTCTTATTTCTCTTCCCCCGCCCCCCCCCCCCCCCCCCCCCCCTCCAACCTCCCTCGGGATCACTGCCGCTGCTGTGTCACCACATTAGGAACAAAGACGAACCAAAACATATTTATGTCCGTACAAGCTCTTTGTCTTTGTGTGCATGTCAGTAACAGTGAAGGTTAACATACTGCGGCTCGAAGAGTCTCACGAGGACGACGAAAACAAACCGAAAAACCTGCATTTTGAACCCAATAGGCACGTGACGGCTGACATTTGACAGCGGCCCCTCTTAATGAGGGTGACGTGGAAAAACAAGCGCGTGCAGGTCGTGGCTGGAATGCGCGAGGAAAACGGCTGCAGTAGAGTTAAGACTGAGAGCTGCTGATGGATGCTTAGGGATGGGGAGAGAGAGAGAGAGAAGCAGATGGGAGGATCACTTCCCTTGACAATAATCCTTTCCATATGCATCAGTCCTAATTATCTTTAGCTTTTGACCTTATTTTAAGAACTTCATGTATGGTTTGCTTGAGTGAGGATTAATTATTTCTCTTTATTTCTGTGGTTTTTTTTTCTTCGCTTGATTTCTACCGACGAGGGGCAGTTTTTACAAGATGAGAACCAGATGAGATTCATGCTATTAGCAACTGCTAATAAAAGGATCAGATGTCGGGAAATAAGGATATCATTTGCAAAGTAGCTTAAGCTTGGGTGGAGAACATTTGTGAAGTTCTGGCACAGATTACTTATTGGACTCACGTCCAATACTGAGCCATTCTAACTTTTGAATGTGTTTTGATCTAAACCACTCAACTCTGGCTGTATGTTTAGGGTTGCTGTCCAGGTAGAAGGCCAGATTCCAACCAGACTCAATTCTTTGCAGCCTCTAACCAAGAGGATAGTGTTTTCATGGTAATTAGGAATGACACTTTTAATTTTTTAGTTTAAACTTTGGCTTGTAGTGACATATTCAGAATAAACAGCTCTGTGCAAACGTTTCACACCATGAATAGTTTCTTTATACATTTTTGCGCCATACCTTTTATGAAATGTTTTAAGGTGATTTTGATCAGTACCTCTTCTAACCTGTTTTAAGTCTTCTTTTTTTTCCTGGCACTTTCTACTTATTTCTCCTACTTGCATCTTATTTTTTTTGCATGCACATTGCAGAACACAGACAAGCGGAAGATTAAAGTAGTATTTGTTCTAAAAGACATACCTACAAAAGATAACCAGTATCTCAAAGTCCCATCTTTAAGAAATGTAACCAATATGACACAACATGCCAATGCAACTTTGGCAATGACCAAGGAATGGTGCTACAATACCATTTTGTCAATGCAACCCTGGGTTTTCCCTTGAGTCTAAGATGCTTTTTTATGCCATAACGACGTGTAAGACATTCCTCTTAAAATAATGGCTGCCAAATATATCAATACGATACGGTCACTACAGCATTGGTGTAGTTTAGGAGGACACAGTATGGAAATAACCTTTTCATCACATTATTTTGTGGTATTAATTGCAATGACAACAAAGGGAACAGAAAAAAAATGTTTGGTGTAGACCAGGGGTGTCAAACATACGGCCCGCAGGCCGGTTCCAGCCCGCCGGACAATTTAGTTCGGCCCGGTGGCTACATGCACTGTCATTATTCAACTTTTTTTTAATACAGTGTCCTGTCTGGCAATGTGGCAATAACAATTGTTTTCTTAATGCCAAAAAGAGCTCATCAGATTTGACTTTCACAAGTGGAGCAGTACTGCTTTTGCCATAGTGCTCTGCTTGATTTATGAATGTGAATAGTTTTATTATGATTCATGCGGGGAATATCTCAAATGATATGGACACTACAATGGGAAAGAAAGAGAGGAAAGGAAGAACAAGAAGAAAAAAGAAAAGGTGAAAGAAAGAGGAGATAAAAGAGAATGATAAAACAATTATTGAAAAAAACATGTACTTCATTTAATTGAAAATCTGCATTTCCTATATTGTCCACGAGGGGCGCTGTGTTTTAATCAGCAGATTGTAGCACTGAGCTTCAGACGTGGAATATTGATTTTAAATAATTTCTTAATTTTTATGTGTTTGATGTATTTTGTCATGCAGGACAGTGTTTTTAAGTTCCAAAAAATGTGAATAAATGTTTTTCAACATTGTACAATCACTGTGATCAGTTCTTATGCAAGTAAATGTTTAACTGAGTAAAAGTATTGTTGAAATTGCACATACTTTTCTTAAAAACACTGAGGTTATTCATAATATATTGTGTAAAAGTGAAATTCATTTAATATAAAAATCAACAAAAAGTCCAATTTTATTAGTTCTATTTAATTTTGCAGTGAGTTTACTCGTGAGGACCTCTTGAGATCAGATTACGCTGCATGCGGCCCCTAAACCAAAATGAGTTTGACACCCCTGGTGTAGACAATAGATCTACACCAATGACATACCGTTATGCCTGTCACGAGCATCCTGCCTGGTCAGCAGCTGTGCAGAACTACAAACCCCAACAAACGGATGTGTTGTACTGTAAATTCTGACACTTCAGAATATCAGAACAAGGGTTCAGTTCTTAAGCAATTTCACCTTCAGTAGCTTCACTTTTGAGTCGGACTACACTCAAAATCATGGTTGGTTCACCACTATTACTTTCTTGCACCACTTTAGTTGGATACTGACCAATCCAAGAACACTCCACAGATGCTGACAGTTGTGACGTCTGATTTAGCCGCCAAGGCGTCACATTTTGGTCCATGCTGAACTCCCTCCAAAGCATCAACTTTGAGGGCAAATTGCTCACCTGCTGCTGAGCGTTCTCCGGCCTCCAACAGGAGGCTTGGTTAAGTAATAATGAATGCTATTCCCATCAACTTTCATGTTTATAATGTCTTCTCCGATTCATGTCTCCCTGCATACAGTAAGAGGCTCACAAATTTTGTAAAATAAATCAAAACTGCGATACATTTCAACCATAATTGTGATTGCGATTTAATTCTGACCTTTCTCTGCATTAACCACAAACAACAAAAATGGCTTTTAGATGAAGATGTTTGTAAACAATGACTATTTAATACAAGAAATGTAACTTTTTTTATTAATCAAGAGCTTGTTGAGTTGGACATCAATCCTTGTTGAACATAAAGTGCAACCAGCAAACAAGTCTATGTATTAAACATTTTGACTGGTACTTTATGCTATGGTGAGATTCCTGAAAATTTCTGGTTAAAAAACATGATACTATAAACTCTAAAACTAATGATAAAATCTCACTGCTGCAACTCTCTACCCTTCCATGTGGAGGAATCCCAACCTTAGTATCCGTTTTAGG
This sequence comes from Fundulus heteroclitus, assembly GCF_011125445.2. Lineage (NCBI taxonomy): Eukaryota > Metazoa > Chordata > Actinopteri > Cyprinodontiformes > Fundulidae > Fundulus > Fundulus heteroclitus. Next base: position 19,593,288 of record NC_046374.1, on the reverse strand, counting down.
TTATTAAGGATCAATTGAAATAGTTTTACAGGATTACATAGTTATCTTTGATAATTTCTTTTTAACCAACACAAGATATGATATAACCTATCACCTTTTCCTCTGCACTCAACTAGTAATGCAAGCCGTTCAGAATGCAAACTTTTGCTGGCTGTTATGTTCCATGTGTCAGAATCATAATCATCTTCATTGGCTAATATTTAGTGTACAAGCAGCAATCTGACTTTGACTTGACATAAGTATAACTATATAAACTAGGAAGAAATACAATTAAATAACAGATAAAGGAATAATATGTTAATTTATGTGTAAGTACATCAATTTTTTTTATTATGTTTCTCAAGTTAGAAAGACAAAACTTAGTGACAAATCACATCACCCTCAAATTACTCAGAGGGTCTGATGGAACATTATCTCAGGTTGCATCATGGGATAATGGTGGAGCTTAATATAATCTCATGCAACCCAGGACAGGGAGCAGAAAATCAAAGTACCTAATGTATATAGAGCATATGAAGTGGTTGCTGAGTTTTTATTAAAAAAAACAACTGCTGCTATTCATGTTCAATTCATGCATGCCACCTAACACCTGGTCAGGCGTGCTCAAGGTAAAATATATGTAACAGCAGATTTTGTGATGAATTCAAGTAAAGCACAAATATCTTGGTTTCATTTAAATACACTGTAAAAAAACAAAACATGTATGTATTTATGTATAATGTTATTTGTTGGTCTGCAACTGCTTTTCCAGTTTCTAAATTCAATTTATTTTGGATTTGCATGATACAATTACATTTTGAGCACCTGCCAATTACGAAACAAAGATCTGATAAGTGAACACAGCGCGGGACAGCTGCCTATTGTAATGGTGCGAACAAACAGAACACTGGGAGATTTTTCAGCTACCATTAATATGTAGAGGGCATTAATGAAACAGTGGACAAAATAAATAAATAAAGGTTTCCCTTTCCCCCCCCTCCGATGAAAGTGATGAACATACTAAGAAGTTATTTGGATTACTGCGGGAATTTAAACCGCCTTCCCATCTGTGCATGCTTGCCTCCTGCCCTCTCATAACCCTCTTTCCATAAAGACTTGTTTTAAAGCAAAAGAGCTTTATTTTCGTCACATTTTTCCTTCTCCGCTTTGGATGACATCACCTAACCATCATTATCCTGCCTCGTATTTCCATCCGTCGCTGCCTGCCTCCAAAACCCCATCCACTCGTCGTTTATTTAGAAGCTGCCGCATTCAATTTCTGCCCAATTAGTTGCTGTAAATCTGTACTATCAAGTCTGTCAGACGTGGCTCTACAAAATGTTATAATGATTAGAAGTGTGGGGGGGATGGAAACCCCTTGTCGGGAAATGTTTAAGAAAACCTCCAGTATAGAGGGCGAATGGCTTCCCTCTCCCAAGAGTTGGGGATAAAAGCTGGTGTGGGGGGCTTAAATCTGCCGTACTGTCGCCCCTTTTTTAGACCCTAAGCTGAATGCCCTGTAGACTTTATTATGTCCCTACAAGCAGCGAGGTGTGCAAGAGAAACCGGAAAGTTTTTTTTTTTTTTACTTCTGATTTGGACTTTTTCTCAAACTTTACACCCACAAAGCATTCTGCTGCTCAGAGGGAATATTTCTGCCATATTACCAGCTGGCACAGTGGGACCTCTTAATACAAGGGGTTTATAATGTGTTGGAGAAAAACCCAAGAACCGGGGCTCAGTCCATTTGACAACCAGGACACAGAGTTTCATCTGGATGAGTCCAAACACTGGGGGGAAAAAAAAGGCTAATTCAGCGGAGGGGGGGGCAGGTGGTTGGACACAGAGCGGTGAACCTTCTGGGCCTTTTCTCCTCTCTGTCTGATATTTGCCCTTCTCTCCTCTTCACAGTACTTTTCATCCTTGTTCTTTATTTTGGCTCTCCTCTGTTTCAACTGGCTGCTGCCAGTACACACATTTGATGTCCACCTCCAACTCTCCTCCTTTTGACATAAAGTACTGAAAACGTGTAACGACCCAATATATAAGCAAAATAGGCAAGTCTTATTGACCTTAAAGAAGTTTTGGGGATAATAGTAGTTTCTTCTCGGAGATAAAAAATGATCTAATTTTGGATGGGATATTTCCCGAAGGTCGTTCATCTCTTCGGTTTACCTCGGCACACTAGATTCACTGTTTGAAGGTAATTATTTACGTAATCAAAGTACAGATACTGGAATGTTTTAAACTAAAAGTAATTACAAATTTAAGTGTAATTGATCACAAGGAAAATTTTAGTTTTTGATTGGATATGTGCTCAAAATAGTAATTTGTTTATCATTGGTCCTTTTAATATCCTTTGAAATATATTTGCATAATGCTTTTTGAAGGTTTCTATTTTGTTTACTTTTGTAAAGTTACTTAATGGAGTAAGTTAGTTTTATTGAATTGGTATTTAGATATAGAGAACTAGGTTTGTGAGCACATTTTCAAAAATATATAAGTGATGCACCGTTGTCCTATTGGATTTCACATGAAAATTTGGGGGAAAAAAAGGGACATATTGTGCTTTTCAGTTCTTTCTTTTCACATTGAAATCATTCAGTTGTGGTCTACAGCATATAACTCCATATAACTCCATTTGGCCATTTTTGTAGTATGCTGGGGGGCGGTGCAGTCAGTTGTGTGGGTTAAAACATTTTAATTTATCCAGTTGTAGCTTCACCATCCTTCAGCTAGGACTACCAAATCCCTGCAAGACATTAGAATGCTGGAATTGTAAAATTGGTAAATCGGAGGTCCGTGAACTTGGTTAGCAGCTCCGCATTAAATATGTGACTTTATTGTTCAAACATACATAATAGAGAACAATGAAAACTGAACGGACTGTACGTTATGACCCAAACAGAATATTAAGATATCTACACAGCACCTGGAGAAACTAAATTCAGACTGCACAGACTCGGTACACAGGAAAATGTATTTAAGGGCTAAAAAAGGGGATTTTGCATGATGCTTTGGAGTAAGTTAAAATGACATCAGAACATTAAAGGTTATCACTGTAAGATTTAAAGTGGTTTTGATCACACATTCTTTTTTATTTTGTTGTAAAAACAGCCTGGAACATACTCTGAATAGTTGTGCAATATTTCTGATGTTGTATTGGTGAACCATCAGTTTTAGGTGCAGCCTTATTACCAGCCTAAACAAACTGATCCAGCGTTCTTGGCGACAGTCATGCTATTGTTGCATCTAACTGTAAGCATTTACTAATTCCAGCCAACATCATTAATCACTTAAGTGAAACGAAGGAACGGGAAAACATTGTAACTCGTAATTAATCTGAGTTTATTACACAGCCAACTGCGGAATATTATGTTTTGCTTTGACAAACACAAACGCATATTAGGTTTTAACTTGCATTGTCTCGTATTTGTCTTCTGATTCTTGAGCAGAACAAATTTGTTTTTACAGGCTGATAACTCCAACTAGACAAAGCTCTTTAAAATGTTTAGAGGCCAATAAGTTGTCTGGCTAGGAAGCAGGTGATTAATCACCACACCTTGTGTTTTCATAACTCTCATACTGTAACCGAATGAAATGGTGATAGTTTTCACATTTGTCACTTATTCTGGTGACTTATGACCAAACACCTTAATTGAAACCCATTATCTTGACTTCTGTAAGAAAGTTTCAATCTGTTGGTGACTAAGTCTGGTTTAACCGTCTCAGCTTTTGCTGTATCCTTCGGATACTCTTTTTATTTTTATTTTTGGATTCAGTCAAGAGATGCACCGATTATTTTTTTTTTTGCTGCCAATTCTTGATCTCATGTTTTTTTGTAAAGCTTTCACCTGCCAGTAAAGAGTACATTTTTTTTTTTTTGCAGATTCCATGTTTTCTTTAATCCCTCCTGCTCTGAGAAATGATTTATTTCAGGGTCTGAATTAATTCTTTGCTGTTTCTGCGAGAGGAGTTTCTGGAAAGCATGATCGTAATTTTAAAAGATACAAAAATTATTAGAAAGGTGAAATTTTAACCCGCTTTCTGCAGGAAATTCAGTCAGCACACTGCTAACCTGTATTGGCACATTTTGTAGTGAGTCCAGCATCACAAAAACAACTGTCTCAACAACACAATGTGTAATATCTTGAGAATAAAAAATACTAACCTTGACACTGAGATTTCTTAAAGGCTGCTGAAGTGTCTAAAGCCAGCATGTTCTACAATATAGTTCAGCGTTCCTGTTATCTGATAAAATCAAATTTAATAGAATAGAAATACCTTTATTCTCCCACAATGGGGGAAATTCGGTGGCAAAAACTCACATAGACTGACTTACACATCAGATTGAATTATATGAATGAAAAGCCAATTTGAAGTTGTAAAGCAGAAGAGAAATATCGCATCAGAAATAGTAAAAAAAAAAAGATATTGCACAATCATTAATAGATGACACTAAAATGCAATGGTAAAGTTAAAATAGAAGAAAGAGAGTAGCCGATTTACAGAATGTTGCTCTTTCTTGCTCTCACATAGCTTGATTGATCCACAATAGATGTCTTGATATGTAATAGAAATACAGTTTTCTTTCAAAAAGCTTCGTTCTCATGGATTCTTTAAATGAACCTTTACTAAGACACCGAAGACTGTTGTTGATACAGCAACCAAGTAACTCTTACGATTGGTGCATTTACTCATCAGCTCAGGGCAGATTAGGTTGAAAATTGCCTCATTCCTTTCAACTCTTCAATTTCATGGTACCTTCACATTTAAAGATTTTATTTTTGATCAATGTGTTTCTTTCTTGTTTGCTTATTTTCAGTTTTTGCTGATGGTGCGACTGGCCGCAGCGTGCCGTTTTCTTTTTTTTTTTCCAACTGTACCTTTAAAACCCATGCAGGCATGTTTTGTGTGTTCCTCGGCTGCTTTAGTCGGCCTTGAACGTCAGTCAGAAAATGAGTCATCGTCGAGGGTTTATAAAGCAAAGGACTTGTGCAGTCCCTCTGAACTGATAGATGGCTCAAACCGCTTGGCTGGGAAAGCCTCCAGTCATTGCTCAGCTCAGCATTACAAGACACACTCTACCTACCTTAATCCCGCTATCTTCCTGTGTCTCTGTCTTTTTCCCTGTCCTCTCAATTACCGTTCGACTCCGAATCCCAGCTCCTCTCCTTATCACTCCTCCCTCGGTGCTTCGTTCCTTCACTTTAATGTTTCAGTTTTACTTTGTGTCGTGGTTACATCACCTTTTCTAATGCTGCTCAGGATGGGCTTGAATGAGTTTCTACAATCCCCGGGTCTCCGGTTGCTGCGAGTTGCTAAGCCAGGGAAAGTGGGATGTGCAGTTTCAACTTCTTGCCCTCTAACCTCGCCCAGGGAAATTCATGGAAGCAAAACGAGGACCAGTTTTAATTTACCTCATACGTCTGGTGGGTTGTACACAGCTAGTACCTCAGGTCTGGTATATTTCATAAGCCTGCTCTCATTCACCTACATTTAGTCAGCTAAATTTGCATTTTTAATTTATTAACATTTTCTTGATCATTTTTCACTCCTTGCATTTATCTAGGGAATCCCAGGGAAAAAAAAAAATTATATTGTTATTCTCATACATTGTTAGGCATGGGCCAGTGGATCTATCTATCTGCTCGGGGTAAAATGTATCAATCTTAAAGCAGGAAAACAGATGACCCTCTCTCTTAATCAATGTTTCATAACACAATTGCATAATTCACTTTGATCTCACCCAAGCTGCTGAATATTCAAGAAAGTTTGCACGACTTGGACTCGCACGCATTTTCAGAACACACAGCAGCGGATTCCTGTATCCTGAGGGGTGTTTGCACAATTTACAGTTCACGTAAAGTCACATGAAGCGGTTCAGATCATCCCCGTGTTTGTAGTGATTGGCAGTGAAGAATATTCTGAACGCTGCACATGGTAATGCGTAATTAACAGCCTCGTGTGATCTTCCCATCTATTCTTGTTGGGTTTTAAAAGACGTCACCGTGGCCTAAAATACCAAACAGTTGGAGACACGTTAAGGTCTCTTGAATTCAAAAGTGGTACGTTTGATTTGAAGTAGTTTCACCCTGATTTTTGCAAGTTTGAAGAATGTATTAAACAAAGTTGGGGTCAAAATCTTGATGATAGAAGCTTAAAAACATCCTGAGTTTCTTGCTTATAGTACGACAGCTATTCTTTTAGGTTGATAAAATATAATGTAAACACTATTGATGTGTCTTGAATGGTTGTTGGTGTCCTCATATGCAGACAGGGAGCAGGCAAAAATCATGACATAAAGGACTAAACAACCCTACAATAGGGTACAATAGGGCAAAAAACTGAGAGACATCTATCTTCTCTCTCCTTATCTCTTTGTCTCTTTCTATCTCTCTATGTCTTTCTCTCTCGATTTACATATTGATACTAAAACGGAAAATATAGAACAGGCAGCCTTTGGGTTTTTGGTGTTTTAAAAGCTCCCAATACACAGAAAATTGTAACCTTCTGGCATTATTTTCTATAGTGTACCACGCATGTAAGAAACTGATATTTTGTAGGTAATTATTCAAGCTATCTGCTCCAGTAGCTAGCCTGCTGTCTGCTGCCCTAACAAGCATGACATTTATTGCTGGCAAAATATAGTTTCAAAACTACCCTGCCTTATTCATATTTCATGTGGGAGACAGGAAAGTGTAGTAGTTTATTTCTTTATTTTTTTGAGCCAGAAGACTTGACGGCGTGTAGCAACAAGTGGCAGAGGAGCAGTGCCCCACTACGTCTTGCTCCACAGGGCAGGAGAAAACGCAAATCGCTTGGGCTGCTTCAGTAATATTAAAAGAGCTTCGTACCATAAGATGTTTCAAATGGTTTTAAAAAGCGTGAGATTAAATGTGCCCTCTTATGACCTCGCTGTAAACACGCCTTGCCTCTCCAAAGCAGTTTATTTAAGATGGTGTAAAGAAAAACGTGTAGCGTTATTGGACTTTAAAGGGAATGCCGCCCATTCTGTGGCTTACATCTTATCGTATCATCTTCATTTGATTAACCGCTGTGACCGCGCGCTCTTTCAACCCTCATTGCTTTTTTTTTTTTTGTTTGATAAGCATATCAACATTGTTTAGCTTCCAGGTAGATGGTTAGTGCAGCAGACCAGGAGAAATGCCTCTCCTCTTCAACCAACCCCTCACTCGTTTTCAGCCGTTTCAGACTGCTCTTGCTAAAAGGGGTACGTCTGCATCTAGAGTGGCCTCTCCTGCTGGAACCAGACTCGCCCGTGAAAGCTAATTATGCCAGGCTATTTTCTGACCAGGGAGCATGTCAATATTACACAGTGGGAGAGGTCTCACTTGTCCTCGCGCCGCATTCTCATTCATGAGCATTAATTCCATCAATAGCCTCCTCGACCACCAGACCGTGGTCGCTTCTCGCCGGAGTGTAATTTTAGGAAAAGTGCATGCCCCAGACTTCCCACTCCGGTTGCACAAAGGAGCGTGCCTTACAGTCCACATGCTCACAGATGTGTCTTATGAAGGAGGTGATTTATTTTTTTAAATTTGTTTTCTTTGCAATGGATGAATGGTTCCGACAGGGGTGGAAAGCCTTTGGATTAAATTGGTGGCGGAGAAACTGTAAAATAAGATCGCTTTTTATAAAATGGTTTACTCCATTAATGCAAATTATGGATTGTTCAAATTGTATAATAAGTTTTATTCTGTCTATCAGAGCTTTAATCTGCCTGACTTTGGGTATTGTTTTTCTGAACTTAATTGCTGTGAAGAAGTATATTCACTAATAGACATTTTTTTTTCTTAAACTCAAACGTTTCAGATCTTCAAACAATAAATAAATAAATTAATCAGACAAAGATAACGCTGGTAAAGGCAAAAAGGCAGGTTTTCGCATGATTATTCTGTTAAGAGATAAAAGCTAACCAAGCCAATTTAGCTCAATGTAAAAAACGACAAAAAAAAAAAAAAAAAAAAGAAGTAATTGCCCCATAAATCAAATAACTACCATCAAGCATTTGTGATAACTGCCAGGGAGTCTTTTGACCCACTCTTATTTGCAGAATTGTTTTAATTCAGCCATACTGGAGGGTCTTCAGACAACTACAGCTTGGTTCAGATTGTGTCACAGCATCTCATTTCAGCTCCTCTTTCAACAGGAACACTCATTTTGTTGTTTTGTTTTGAGCAGTTTACCTAGAGGGGGACTACCTGATTTGAATTCTGTTTTAGTATTGCTGAAAGGGCAAACCCAGCAGTGTTTGAACTCATGGTAACTAACTGATGGACAGATGTTCTCCTTCAGGATTTTCTAATTTAGAGCAAATTCACGCTCCCATCACTTGCAGAAAGTCGGCCAGGTCTTCCCAATACAAGGAAGCGCCACGCCATCACATTACCTCCGCCATATTTGACCGCTGGTGTTGCATTGTGTTTCTGAAACGCCGTGTTACTTTTACATCAAATGTGATGGGAGGCTCTCCTTCAGAAAGGCTCCAATTTTGTTTTGTCAGTCAACAGAGTGTTGCCTTGAAAGTCTTTAGGATCATCAATGTGTTTTTGGCAAATAATGGGCTTTTATGTTATTTTGTTATTCTCAGATGTTTAGCCTACTTCATGCTGTTGGACAAGTTCTATTTGAGTGAACCAATGACTCTAGCTCTGGTAGTATGGCTACTGAAAGGGAACCAAAAAAAAAAAAGTTAATCACATATTGCCCTACATGTTTTAACAGGGATGGCAATTACTTTTTGGCATAATGCCAACTTGATTTGGACCGCTTTTATTCCTTTATTTGTTAAATTACATTTTAAAAATTGTTTTTCTAATTACCCTGGTTATCTTTGTTCGATAATAAATAATTTTTTGGCGATCTAAAGCATTTAGGTGTGAAAAAAGCCAAGCGAGAGGAAATCTGTAAGGGGAAACTATTTCACAGCACTGTAAATTCAAGTAATCTGAATAGAAAGATCTTATCAACCTGAGACCAGTAATGGTTCATATTTCATACAGTTTTAATGTCGGTATATTTCATTACGCCACTGGCTATATCTGTGAGTGTGTTTTGTTTTGTGGAAGCTGAGAGTATATCGGATGTGCAGCATCTGTACGAAGAGAGGGGGTTATTGTTGCACAATGACAACGAGGGACGCAGCGGAAGATAAAAGATGCTTTCTCTGAATTACCCCCACGTCTTCTTTTCCAGCTGATACCTCCGCCGCACGACAGGATTTTCATGTCACCTTGAAAGTTTATGGGATTTACTTTGCATCTGCAGTGACCCGATACATCTGCTTAGTATTCTGTTCACTAGATCGGTTTGTGTTTTTATGAAATATTATAATTTGAAACGGTCTGTCTGCAGTTCTTTGTGTTGGAGTTCAGAAAATTGCTTTATGACCTCAGGGCCTGATTTAGGAGAATGTGGGTTCCCTGGGCTAGACTATGTTTGGTGCCCCACTTAGGGAAGTTTATTTAAATGTAAACAAAGTACAACAATTAATAGTTGAGGACACAAAATAGTTGTTTTATCAAGATTTCTTTTTTGAATACAGATATGGACAGGGATTAAATTAAAGGTACACTGAGTTGTGTGTGTGTGTGTGTGTGTGTGTGTGTGTGTGTGTGTGTGTGTGTGTGTGTGTGTGTGTGTGTGTGTGTGTGTGTGTGTGTGTGTGTGTGTGTGTGTGTGTGTCTGTAGGGTAGGGGGAAGTACAAGAGCTACTGCGTGGCTTTGTATTGTGCCAAGCATTTCAATGACACACTGCTTCTCACATAAAAGAAAAAACTAAATTTAAAATCTGGATATGGCTTAAAAATCTTTTCTTTTTTTTAAACAACGTCATGTTCAGCAAGGTATGATTGGTCTGAAGAAAACATTTTGAAGTTTGAAAAAATACATTTTGAGTGCTTTTTACATTTTTATGTCGTGGAGTTTTTTAGTTGGCATTTCCATTAATTCTGTATATGAAATGGCACTTACAAAAAAAGCAATAAATACGTGCAATCTCCTCTGACATTTTCTCCCTTTAAATGCATGTCCCAGACTGTGTTGTCTGTGTCCTTTTGGTTTGGTAGAAATACAGGTACCAGGGTTTTCTCCATTGCATTATAAGGGCCACCGGGCTTTACCTGCCCATGGTCAGTTTAAGTGTCCTTTATTTTAAATATGTTTGAATTGATACCTCAATGTTTGAGAGCAACGTAGCTCCTATCTGCAACAGTTTAGTAGTAAATGTCCTGGACAACATAAGCTAATGCTAGCTGTTATTAGCTTGACGGACACAAACGGCCCGATAACCGAGTACTGTTGGTCCTTTGAGCCTCGCAGCGCTGCACCACTCAACGCCCGGGGCGCAAACTCCCCTTATCCCGCGCAACCCTTTTAACTGAGGATTTGGGTTCTAATAATATCTAATCTAATAAATGCATTAGAAATTAAAATGTAGCAAAGGAAAATAAGTACAACTTAAGTGCACAAGTAGATCAGACATATAAAAGAGAAGGTAGCCAAAACGGTGTTGGAGTGAACATAATGTCTAATTAAAAGAAGTAAGATTTGCAGTATATATTCTGAAGTAAATACAATAAAATTAAACTATCTAGCAGCAAGTACTGCTAGTCCTTCCAAGAAAAAAAGAAGCAAACAAAAAAAAGGTTGCAGGCATAGTAGTGACCCAGTTGAAACTGTTGCTCCAGCTTCTTTTACTGATCAAAGCAGCATTTCTTATTAAGCATTGGTCAGTTATGCCTTGGGAAAAGCAGAAGTTTACTTTTTGGTGTTAGAAATAATATCAGCCATATATTGCCGTATTAGTAATATTTGGTAACCTGACCCTCGCCAGATGGATCTCGTGCTGCAGAGCTCATAATGTCCATCTGGGATTACACCATTGGAGGTATATTTCAGAGGGAGGGACCTTATCAAATCCTTGCATACGATTGGATAAGCCACTTGTCCGTCATCTTTACTTTACTTCAACCACTCACATCGAAACCAACTCATAACGCTGAACTCATAACGCTGACATTAGGGCAGATCTAGCTTTTGCCAACCCCAGTTGGGAAAAGGGCGAAAACATCATTTCCACCAACAAAAGCCTTCAAAGCCATTCTCTGGTGTTCTTTTAAAGAATTAATATTCGGTAGATTGGACAACACTGATGAAATAGCAGCAACAATGTTACCGCTTGCTGCCTCGCTGTGAGCCGCCATAGTTGTCTGAATCCAAACTGTTGCTTCTCTGATACGTCACATCTCAAAAATCCTGCCCAGCGATCCTGATTGGCTCGTCCATTTGATGTGATGTTGAAATCCCTCCCAATGGCAGCGAGTCCACAAGGCGCTCAGCGGAACGAAATCCATCTGGCGAGAGTCAGATTAGATATTTGGCACCCGTTAAGGAAATATTTCTTTTTGAAGCAGCCATCTGGTCTTCAAATATATACCCCAGAAGAAGATTTATTTAGGAAGGGACGAGCAGATACGCTTCACATCAGAGGCGGGTAAATAAGCGGAGGAGAAACGGGCCGAAGCGATGAAACTTTCCAGGCTGTGCATTTAACAAGCAGAAGACTCCTCTTCTCCTCTGGTTGTATCTTGGGAGACCAGTTGGTGTGGATGAAGAGGTTAAAAGATAGCTAAATATCTCAGCTTCCCATGACACATTCAGTGGGACGTTGGTGGTGTGCGGGTGAAATAAAAGGAGCACTTCGTCACCTGGAAGAAAGGCCCAGAATTAGATCAGCCTCGGTTTTCTGTGTTCCCTCGTTGCTCACCTTGCTTGAACTCCTTCGCTCTGGTAAAGGAAAGCTCTGCATAAAGCGGAGGAACTCACACTGGGCGTTCAAGAAGTAAAGCGCGACAGTAGGTGTTATTAACACAGAGTACTTAAAACGGGCTATTGTGCTTATACAAAGGGCTCATTTATTGGTTAGAATATCCAAAGATACTTTATGCTTGTATTAGAAGTAAATTTAAACAAGAACTTGCTTCCACCGGTTCTTTTTTTTTTTTTTTGGTTTTAATGCGAATGCTTTAATGATTGAATACCAAGCGGTTGGTTTGTGAATTGAATTACGCACAGACCTTTTCAGAAGATAAGCTGGAGTCACAGTTCAGTCAAATCCAAGCGCAAACGATGCCCAACATAGTTTCTGTTTAGGTATGTTAACTGAGGAGTCTCGCAGAGGAACATTTTCCAGGCTCCCTTGTCTGTTTGTCCAAGGACACTGTGAAGAATTAATATAGAGGTCTTTTCTTTCTGAAAGATATATCTGTTAAGTGCTAAACTATTTAATTTCAAAGGGAGATATTTTAGCATTAAGACATACTTTCGCAAATATTTAATCAGATTCTTATAATTGATGGGAGTGTGTTTTGCTTTGTGTAAAGGCCCCACCTTATTATAAAGTACATATAATCATGTGAAAAATGTTTGCTATTAACCAGACTTAAAAAAAAAAAAAAAGAAGAAGTAGTTCAAGAAAATTACTACTTATGCTTGAAGCTTTGGCCGTATCACAGTTATGGCCTGTCATTCCTGAGAGAAACTGTGAACTTTATTGCCTCTTTTGGCAGATGTTTTATCGTAACATATGCTGTCATCAATTATTTGTAACACGAGCCGACGCTACATCAGCCCGTTTCGTGTAAAAGAGACGCCGCCATGAAACGGGGTTGTGCTAATATTTTCTATCACAGACAAAATAGCAATGCAGCCGACATGAATAAAGTGTGACTACTCGCTCTTATTAGTACATCTGGAAATAAAAAAAAAAAAAAAGGTCAACAAATTTCCTACCGGAGTGACTTTTGTGTCGTTTAATTCAGAGAATGAGGATTTCTTTCAATTGAAAAAAACAAACAAACACACAAGGTGCGTTGCCTTGAATCTCCTATCCTGCTGCTTGGCTATCAGTATAATTGGTCTATCTCGTAGTGAATTAGCACCCCTGTGCTCTCGTGGGTCAGTGAATTACGTCTCGGACTAAAGCTGTGCGCAGTGAGTGACAGTACCTTGGGCGTATCGACGCTGAGGAGATGCCACGTCGCAGTTGAGCCTGAGCTTTTAATCCCGACCATGCGTCCCCGAGGCTAAAACCCTTAGAACCCGACGTGTTTGCCCGCGCATGCCAATGCGCCCTTGGACCGCAGCCGAGCTACTGACGCCTGACCCCTTCCGCATCAAACACAGAGGTTACTCATAACCCCTGCTCGTCTTTCATTATTGAGATGTGAATGAGGAAGGGCAGAAAGGGGGGTGGTGCTCATCGATCGGTCGACACAGGAATATTTGATTGTTGCTTGGGTGCCTGTGCCAAGACACTTCTCTTCATCGAAACACACCGTATAACGGTAGTAAAGGGTGAAAAAGCTTAACATAGAAGGTTTTTGAGCATGTTTCGTGCTTTTCATTCCAAACCAATGTGGTGTGAATAGATAGAATTGTTCTATTAGAGGGACCTAGCTTGCTTTCTTGTCATACAAGGTAATTAGCAGCTAAACAACCTTCTGGAAGCTGAGCGCTGTGGGGGACCGTTAGTGAAGCAATGCGGTTTTAGGCTTGGAAAAAAAAAAAGAAAAAAGAAAAAGAAAAAGGGAGGTCTTTGAAGACGGAAAGTGCTGGAAGCGGAGACTGGACCAAGTCGGACATTGGAAGTTACCATGGTGACAGCGACTGGAAATGAAAAATCTGTGCTTAAAGGCAGGCCTCGATGCGGCGTGTGAGGAGAGCAATGGCAGAAAGCGGTGGGGGTTCAGCGATGCAGCGCACCTATTGATTTGTGTGTAGATTTTTAAATACACTGAATGGAGTGCTGGGTCCTTTTTTTCCCGATGTTGAAGGAGATTTCTATGCTTTTACAGACAAACCTCAGACATTTTTTTTTCTACCATTTTTCTTTTTCCTTCTATATCAAGTGAGTATGAGTTGAGGAGAAGGATTATAATCTTTTTGTTGTCACATAAGCTCCCCAAAGGACTCTTTGGACTCAAAGCATCAACAGATGTCCTTTTATGTGCATAAGAGACAGAACTTCATGTCTTGAAAATTCAAACTCGTGGCCTTTCTGCCCTTTTTGTTTTCATTCCCCTTCCGTCTCTCTGAAGGCCGGCACAGCAGTGGCACACCCAGCTATCTGGTCGAGGAATCTTTCTTGCAGCGATGCTCTTGAAGTGGGCTTAGAATCTCTGCAGGGACGGTTCAAAATGCTAACCTTGATCACTCGTCGCTAGGATATTGCAGCATGCAGATCCGATCCGATGCTGGCCAGCCTATCAGCCCCTCTGAAAGATGCTAGAGTTCATAATTCAAGGGGTCTCACTTCTTATCAAAAATGTTATCACTTTCAAAACCCGTCAAGATACTTACAATTCAAACTGTTGCTTAAAAGGTTCCATTTTCCTGAGGCGTGAACATATGTAATTAAATACAGGAGATCGCTTATATTATTAGCAGTGACATGTACTGAAATAATAAAAACAATAGCATACATTTCTAATTGACTTTAAGGTCTCTCAAGGAAACTGAACAACAGTTAAAATGCAATACAATTAGAGGGAGAGAGTTGATATTGTCTGGTGTGGGGGAGCTCCAGATTCGGGCAGCAAACCGTCTGAATTATGTTTTCTTTGACTACTGCTATTGATTTAACTGGAAACCAGCGCAGCTGAGGAAGGACAAGGGTAATGTGGTGGAAAGAGGGGACTTTGGTGATAAAGTGTTTTGAACCATCTGAAGCTTATGGAGGGATTTGTGAAGAAGACCTAAAAAGAGAGAGTCACAGTAGTCAATGCGGGAGGTGACGAGGCTGTGAGCAAGGATAGAAGTGGTTAAAGGGGATCGGGAGGCGTTGACGGTGCGGTTTATGCCGCGTAAGTGAAAATATGTAGAGCGAGTGATAATACTGATGTGAGCCTGAAAGGATAGTGAGCTGTCAAACTCTTAACGCGAGGGAAGGGGGAAACAGGGGAGCCATTGATGGAGGGAAAAGCTGCTGGATCTGGATAACACGCCATCGGTAGCAACAACTACAGTGACCTTCGCCCCTTTTCTAACTTCCAAAGTTCTGGAAAAAAAACAGCTGCCTGTCAACTTCACATCCATTTTACTCAAAACTCTCTCTACAATCAATTCCAGCCCGGTTTGTCGCACTCGCCACAGCACTGAAACTGCCTGTCTAAAAATCACAAACAACCTTCCCATGGCAGCTGACTCTGGTTCGCTCAGCATCTTCATCCTTCTCGGTCTGTCTGCTGCCTTTGGTTAGAGTCTCACACAGTTCTTCTGAACAGACTGTCTTCTTTTGACAGCATCCACACCCCACTCGAGTGGTTTAGTTTTTCTCTCAGGTTGGATTCAGTTCATCCAAGTCAAGGCGTTCAGATCCCACTCCTCTCCTGGTACAGCTGATGCAACGGGGGAGGGGTCAGATCCTTGTGTTGGATGGAAATTATGAGCATGGAAAATGTAGCAGATTATAGAGGAATACAGTTGATCTTAATGTGATCTACTAACCAACAATCAAGTCTATTAAGTCTTTTGTGAACCATCTAGTATGTACTGACTACTGACCAACAAAGAGACAGACTTAATCTAAAGGCTACTTATTAACACAAGGTTTATGATTATAATGGGACTCAAGCTATATCAATTACAGCTGATTGAGAGCCTAAAGCCATCAAAAGACTCTCAGAAACAAAAAGATTTTTTTAATGGAATAATTCAGTTTTTACATCACTTTAATGCAATAAGTTAGAGGACATAGATGGGCAAGGAAAAAGAGAATCCACAAGCTTTGGAGCTACAAGAATAATCCCTCAGCTTTCTGCCAGCAATCCAATGGTGAAAGACACCTTATGGAAAAGAGAGATGCTGTTGTTCATCACTCTCGTCGAAATAAGGTTGGTTTCTTCAAATGTACAGTTCTGCGCCCGCCATTGATTGTTACATCTCTTTAGTTCCCGTACAGCAGCGCTTTTGGATGCGCCTCTATTTAGACTTGGTACCAGCTGAAAGATTGACTACGTCTAAACTACACGTCAAAGATGTAAAAGTCACAATGGATTCCTTTAGGGCTAGACTCAATTTAGCAAAAGCATACAGCACAAGTGAACCGTCCTTGGTTCTGATTTGCTTGGATCTGGCTAAATGTCTCCTTCTCTGAATACAGCAGAGCTTCTTGGCAGCTAAAGCTCACAGAAGAGGAGACATCATGCAGGGCTGATGAGCCAATCAGAGGTGGACTTTAGTACGACTCAGGCAAAAAAAAAAAAAAAAAGATGAAGGGAGAAATATTATACTACCAAATATGGATTTCTTTCAGAGTTGTGATGTACATTTGTCCTCAATGGCCGGTGAAGGTTGCCCCAATTCACCACACCTGAACCAATGTGGTGGCCCAGCAGCAGGCCTTTGCAGACCTAGATTACATGTTTAGTAGGTATTTGATGGACGGAGCTTGCCCTGATGCACAGTATCAATGACACTAGTGAAAATGAATGTGTTTTATAGTTAAGCAGAACGATGCAGAAGTTTTAAATGTCTGGGAAAAGATCAGATACAGACTGAGTAATCAACCTTCTCTGATGTTACTGCATATTTTCTACAACTATTGGTAACTGCCTTCACTGTGCTATGACATATAATGCTTAGATTTTTTATTTTATTTTTTACCTATTTTAATCATTTGTAAGATCTCAGCTAACTGCAGTTTTACCTCAAGGCCACACATGAGAAAATCTGAGGAAAATCCAACTAGGATTTATGAAAGTCTATTTTAATGCGTCACAACATCCTAACATTTTAACAAGGTTGTGTAAAATGTATACCTCTGAACTCCTGCTTTCACATTTGTCACGATAATTAGAATTTCCTTCTGTATGTGACACGTCGGTATCCATGCAACCGTGATTGCAAATGACCTTAACCCCACACGTAACATTTTTTTTTTTTTTTAACGCATCTCCCCAAGAAGAGGGAGGGTTTGCCCAAAATGGCTCCACGGGCTGAACGCCCCGAGGGGCTACTCGCTGGAAGATAAATCAAGTGTCACCGGGACGATGTGGAGCAGCGTCATCCGTTGGCAAGAATAGAAAAATGAATCGTGCGAAATCATAAATCACCGGAAAGACCGGCACGAGCGAATAGGATTCAGCCGCAAAACAAATTGACCGGTAAGGGTAGCGCACGTTTCAATCCTCCCCTCCCACCGCGCCTTCGGAGGCACCTGGAGAGAAGCCGTGGGCGTTGAGATTTACATACAGTACACGACGCGGCGCCTGAATGAGGATCAGTGGCTTGTTGTTGACCAAGCTGCAGATATGCAAATAAGACATTTAGCTTCATTTAAAGCTTTTTGTTTACTTCTTATGGAGAAGAGTCGAAACATGTTCTTCTCTGATCAATTTGTGTTCTAATTAGAACGGATTTTACCTTCACCTGCTGAGTTTTCATCCTTGTTTTGCATTTTAGATCAGTGGCTCTTAGGCCTTTGATAAGCGGGTACCACCTTCTTGAACACTAAGGTTGAAAAAGACCGACAGGACAGCTTTGACACGTCAACTCCGGCTTTAGGTTTAGGTCGTTCTATTGCTGACCCCAATCTGCAGTCTTACAACCTATAACAGTTTTTTCTTCCCATGGATGCCCTGTATTCAGCAGCATCTTGCTTCCTATCAGTTCTAACCAGCGTCCTGTCCCTGTTGGGGGGTTAGGGGAAATGCATGCCGAAACCATGATGCTGCCACCACCATGTCTCATCACAGGAATGGTGCGCTCAGGTTGCCCTTGCATGCCTTGTGATAGACAGCAAACAGATTTCCTTTGGTTTCTACCAGGCATGATTTTTCTCATCCTTATTCCATAAAGGGTAGATTTGGGTGGTCCACATTTAATAGTTCTGTTTTCCTCTTTGCATGCTACATTTTTAAGATATTTTGTTTTACAAATATTTTTGTAAATGTTGCATGCTTTTTCATCCAATTTAAATTTAGTTGCTACTTGGTTTTGGTCTGCTACATACAATCACGGCCAAATACATAGAGGTTTGTAGTCATAGCAAGGCAAAACAAACATGTTTGTAAGGCACTGTACACGGACCCCAAATTCCGAGCTTCACAAACAGACAGCTAGCGTAGGGGTATGGCTGGGGGTACCAGAGGTCCCGTTTTTCTGGGTACAATCCCAGTTTTGGATCGTCTGACCCTGGTAAAAGCTGTTGATAAAGTATTTCTCAAGCGGGAGATGTCCCCGGTTTTCATTTGAGAAATCTGGTTACTTTAGGTTTGGCTCCCTCATTTTAAAAACGGAGCAATTAACTTCACGAATAAACTTTTTGTGGTTTGTATCTCATGGATTTCACACACGTAGTGTTGTTCAACATCAGTTAGTGAGCTTGTTCGTTTAGTGTTTAAACCTATAAAAGAGCAAAGAAATTATATGTGCTCGTATTGCTAATAATAGCTAATAGCTTTTGAAAGAGCAATTATCCTGTCATACTAGTTCTCTGTCTTGTAATTGGGACCTGGTTAAGTGAGGGTTTGTGTCATCCCTGGATCTGCTTTAGAGATGAATATGTTGCCACTAGAACTTGTTTGGTTTTCACATAAGTTTATAGTTTTGTGTTTTTTTCAGAATTGTCCTTAAATGCACATTTCTTTGAGGGGTGTCCGTTTTAAGCAACGCTCAGTGTGTGATCGACTCCGATCTTCTGCTGTCATTTAGCTTTGAACCACCAAAGGTAAGCCAAGTAGCCCAATTGGTACTTGTACCACATTTTCAAGAACCCCGCTTTTATTTCTGTAAAATGTAAACCCTCTGAGACGCGTGTCCTGTTAATGTTCAGGACTTAAGGAAACCACTCCCCTAAGGATATGATCAGACAAAAGTGAGCATGGCGTCACATTAACTGTCACAGACGGTGTGCTCACTCGTCAGTCCGCCGTCGCAGAAATCCACCGCTGCCTTGTCTTAAATGAGCCACCGTCACGTTTAACGGGCGTGCTGACGCATGCTTTTAATTAGTTACTTCCATAGCTGTTGCAATATATAAATCATACGTGTCTGGATGCACGATGACGCTGAAATCTGAATAGAAGTGTGCTGTTTCACTGCTGTGGTCGTATTCATAGCAGTGTGTTTTATCAATAGAACAAAGACATTTTCGAAACCTGAAATTGTAAGTGTAGAAATTGCATTAGTTATTGCTGTTTTTCTAAATGAGGCTGTGCTTTTACTTGTTTGTTATTGTAAAAAGCTGAGACCAGTGTTGGCAAGGCTGAGTATCGCTATCAAGTTGAAACCAAGCATCGTTATTTGGTCTCAACATCTTTATCAGCAGGCATCTGAGGAAGTGGCTGAGGGTCTTTGGCTGAGTTTGCCCTTTAGAGGAAGACACTGATGTCTGCTCCTCGCCGTGGCACTGCCTTAAAAACAGAAGAAAGCTGCACATGTGAGAGCATATATGAAAGGGCCTGAACATTCTTGACACAGAGGATTCATTATACCCACGCTCTATTGTTTTTTGCGATGACTGCTCCACACCGTACTGTACCTATATATTGCCGCCATCTGAAGAAATACAATTAAACTGCAATAAAAGGAAGCCCTTACACTCATCCAAATTAATTATCATTCACAAGCAAGCTTTTATTGTGTAATTCATACAGTGCTCTAGCTATATAAACTGTAACTGCTGCATAAAAGCAGTTGTAATGGATTCATATTTGGATCTGTTCTTTTTTTCTTCTTTTTTTTCTCCTCCCTGATGTTGAATTTGGAAGCCTCTGACTCCCCCGGCGCTCTCCAGCAGGTGCCAAATTTATACTTTAATTGAATTTTGCTTTGCACAGCTAGATGGATGTCCACACCATGTGCAGAATCACAGGCTGACCTCTCAAGGGGAGAGAGGAATTACATCACCCGATATCCGTTGTGGCATATAAACAGATGGATTAATTCCCAGGAGCGAAGCTGTATCAAATTTGACTTGTATGCACCTGCATTTCTTGTGTTTGATGTTATATGGCTGATTAAGAATACATATTCTTTATATTACATTCCTAAATTACATATGCTGAATTTTGGTTAATTAACCCTAGAAGAGTACTAACATTGATGTAAAGTTTAACTTGGGGAAATACTTTTTATTGTCATTGCACAGTCATACTTTATAATGTTAAAGCATACCAAAAATCACACTATATATATATATATATATATATATATATATATATATATATATATATATATATATATATATATATATATATATATATATATATATATATATAATAGAATAAAATGTATGAAGAATAAAATATGCAACGTGTGCAGAAAATGTATATGATAAATTCAAATATCAAACTTTGGACCTAATAGGGGCCTCTTAATCAAGAATCACATTTTTTATTATCTTTATGTAACCATAATGTCATTTTAGGAGAGTGGCTGAGAATTTACACATACCACACAGACACAAAACAAGACATAGATAACAAAGTATAGAAATAAATAGCAGAAAATGTGTTTTTGAAAAATAAAAGCTTTAAATATACATTATATAGCCAAAGTATTGGGTCACATCTCCAAATCATTGAATTCAGGTGTTTCAGTCACTTTCATGGTCACAAGTGTATAAAAACTAGCACCTAGGCATGCAGATTGCTTTTAAAAACATTTGTGAAAGAAAGCGTTTCTCTCCAGAGCTCAGTTAATACCATGTTAGAACATGTGCAATGGGTCCAGTTGTTACATTTCCTACTAAATATTCAGAAGTCAACATTTAGTGGAGTAGTAAATGTAGTTTAATTTAGTGTACCAAAGCAAAAGCAATAGGGCATGACAGCAAGTCAGCCGTGAAGTGGTAGTCCATGGAAAATGAGAGTGTGCTCGGTGAATGGTGGACCACCAAACTTTACTTAGCCCAATACAAAATGTAAACCTCAGCAGGCGCTTCTGTTGTATTCCTGTCCGAAAACCCGAGAAACCCGACGTCCGAGTACAAATCAAATGTTGCTTTGCTTCACTTTCAGACTTTTCATGAAGAAAAATACGAACAATATCTTCAAGATAAAAGATGTTGCAATGGTGCATCACAGGATAGCACTGTAACTTGCACGCCTGTTCAAGGATCATTTAAACTCAGAAGCTGCAACATGCCCTGGCTTCAACTGCTCACTTCAGTCATTGGCCTGTAATTTAATTAATTGTTAATGTGTGGTCGTAATAGTGAGTACTAGTGTGGAAACAGGTAAAAAATTAAATAAACTGGCTTATTGATCCATCAGCATCTTGGTCCCACCAGCTGGTTACAAAATATAATTTTAATCAAAGCGCTGTGTAAAGTACTCACTCATCTTAACACATGGTTAGCATGTGTTCATCAAGCTTAGCTTCCATTTGTGCTTCAGGCTCCTGGGTTGTTGCCAAGTAAAGAGCTCCACGGATGAATCTATAAACTCTCAGCATCAACTTAGGGGCCCGCAGCCTGGTTGGTCATCCCTCTCCACAAACACTCACGCTGCTTCAAGTGCTTCTCGTTTTCCTTTTCTTTTTTCTTTTCTAGTTTGTTGTTGCACTGGGATGAACTGCATCTTATCTTCCAAACACAATATTAGAGAGGGAGCAAACTGAGTGATGTAAAATCTTATGAAACTTACTAATCTGTTTGAATGGCTGAGAGGGATTACGCTTGTCGGGTAGGGAAAAAAAAGGAGCTTCAAATAGCCTTTTTTTTTTAAGCAGTGGAAGGACTTTACGAGGAGTGATTAATACTGACCTTTGTTTGACCATCTCCAGTGAAACTTTTTATCCTTCACTTAACAGAGATCCGTAAAGGTTGCCCATACATACTGATGTACATAAAGACACTGGGATTTCCTGTTGCACAATAGTCAGTGATCACTTTATTCATTTCTGCTTAGTTCCACCGTGCTAATCCAATAGAAAATGCACACGGTTGATGCGTTATCGCCTGTAGCGATGCACATCCGACAGAGCTCGGTGATTCTCTGAAGTTTCGTACCATACTGTTAATACCACCCTTGTTTTCTGTCATGTGTTGCTCAACAAATTGATCCAATCAACGGCTCATGCTTGCATATCTGTGAAGACGTGTTCACACGTTTGTGCAGCGGCACGCAGGCTTAAAGCATCCGAGAACAGCGCGTTCCTTTTGGCGGCGCACTTCAAATCCTCAGCGCCCACGCTCGGCCATTGTTGTCTATGTTGTAGACATTCATTCCCCATCTTTCTCTGCTGCCTCTTAATCTGCACTAAGCGGATCTCCTTATGTTGCAGAAACAAAGTGTGCAGATTTAACATAAAGGGAGAGTCTGTGAGCGGGACTCAGCAGTGAGACTACAGTTTTGGTAAGTTGAGTTGAATAATTTGTAGGTAACACGTTTCAGTGATTGAGAGCTAAACCTGTAAGTGCGGCGAGAAACTTTTAAGGACACTGTCTTCAGACATTTTAAATGTGTTATAATGATAACTTTGATAACTTGTTAAAGCAGCAGGAAAATGGAATAAATTGAAATAAATATTATTAATAATTAAAGAGGACCATAGTCAAATATAGTCCTAAACTAAATGCATAGTTCCAACAAGTATTACAATTAAAAGGAAAAACACACACACACTGCTGTATATCAAGTAGAGCCCCTACTTGTGCTGTCTCCACTTTTTTAACAAACCACTTTTCCTTTCATAATGTTTTTTTTTGTTAATATTAGTCCAAAAACTATTGTTCCTTCCTCATCGGCCATCTTTATTTACTCTGATTTACTTTTGATATCGGGAAGTTTGGCGAGATTTCCCATCTGACCTCTGAATGTTCCTGAGTGAAACTTGTTTGTGTGTGGTGTGTTGTGCTTGCCGTTTGGCCGGACACCACATGCTTTATGAGAAAAACTGATATATCTATATCTATATCTATATATCTATATCTATATATCTATATATCTATCTATATATCTATATATATATATATATATATATATATATATATATATATATATATATATATATATATATATATATATGCCAATTAAATACAGCACCATGATCAGGCTCCTTACCACATAGCAATCGTTATGTGCAGGGCTTTAAGTTGGGGAATAGCGTAGCTCCAAACTGTGCAAGCTTTCAAAAAAGAAATCCTAGCTTCGTATTTTTCACTGTCGTCACCAAGAACAGATGCTCTAGATTAAAATTATCCAGCAGAGTGGCACACTCAGTGGTTCAGACCATTCTGCACAGAAAGCCCTCTGCCCTGCATCCTCCTGTGGTGCTGATAAGGTGGTGAAAGTCCTGATTGTGTTTCCTTCCTTTGGCAAGTTAAACATTGATGGTGGAGGCAACGCAATCTTCTGTATTCCTGGAGAAAATCCTTTGACCATGTAGGAAAATCTAAGTGGAGATGCAGTATTTTATCTGTCTGCACTATTGCAGCACGAGGAAAGAGCTCATGAAAATTTATTAGGCAAGTTCTGCAAACAAAGTAACATCATAACTGCCTTCACACCGGATTTAGGCGTTCCAGGTTTGTCGCCATTAAGCCACATTCAAATGGCTGCTGAGGTGCCGGAGACCAGGGTTCAGTCTGAATACAGTGTGAAGGGGGCCCAAGAGGCTACTTAAGTCGGCAAATCAACCCAGGGTTTCTGATTTTGGGTACGTGTTGGGGACTGTGCATGTTCATGCATCAGATGCTTAAGATAAAAATTTTTCTCCATATGTTGGACGCAAGCCGGAGTTTTAGATGCCCCGACACTTAAGGAGGTAAACTGATTCCAAAATTCAATTTATCAGCCAGAGAGAAATATGTAGGTAGGATCATTTTTGTCATTAAGGCTCTATAGCAGAGCTGTAAACATGCTGTGGTGAAACTGACTTTGCACAGTAAAAAAGCTGGTCGACATCAATATGAACATAACATATAGAATATTAAACCAGAATACTAAATAATGAGACTGCATGAGCATGGTGTGCTTGGTCTTGCACTTTGTTGGGGGTAATATGAAGAAAACATTTTGTCCTGCATCTCTAAAGTTTTAAATTTACATAAAGGAAATAAATATATATATATATATGTATGTATATATGTATATATAGTATAATATTATATGCTATATATTATCTAATATATATATATATATTATATAGAATTATAATATATATATATATGTATATATAGATATAGATATGTATGATGTATGTATGTGTTATATATATGTAGGTATGTATGTATGTGTATATATATATATGTATGTTATGTTTGATATATATATTAGTATTTAGTATTTGTATCTATAATTAATTATATATATATATATAGATATTATATATATATATAATGGATATGGATAGTTATATTAATTATATTATATGATGTATATGTATATATATGTGATATATATATATATATATATATTATAATATATATAGGTATATATATGTATAGGTATATGTGATGTATATTATATATATATATAATATAAATACATACATCTATCTATCTATCGATCATATATCTATCTCATCTTGATTCTATCTATTCTAGCTATCGATCTATCGTATATATATAATATCATATATATATATATATATATATATATATATATCTCCAGGGTTTACAACACCTCTCGCCTATTGATCGCTGGATTTAGGCACCAGCACCCACACCTCACAACCCTGAACACATTTATAATATAAATGGATTATAATCTAATAATATCTGTTGTAGTTTAATAACAATTTTAATTTTATTTTCAATGAAACAATGTGGCTGAAATTAACAATGCTAGAAATGTTGTGGAAAAATATACAATTTTAAAACGTATAATGTGCAAAAACCCTTCCAGTATCTAAGGTTTCATAAGTTATATGATGTGGCGGAGACGCTGCGCCTCCTATTTTTTCCCCTGAGGTTTTTATTGGAATCATTCCAGAACAACAACGACTAAAAGACTCAATGAATAAGAAAAGATGGACGCGCCTTGTCGCAGCAGGGAAAGATAATGGGTGAAGTCTACCGTGAGTGTCGAAGACCATCACTTAAAGCGTAATGGGTCCCAGCAGAGCCCAGAATATTGACCCTTTTGTCACTTTTTCCTCTGCTTTCCGTCCCCTCCCTTTCTCGCGAGTACAAACTCTCACAAGTGTGTACACAGCACGCAAAGAAGCCAAACACAGGACTGAACACATGAAACGCAGTTCAAACATGAGCTGTTTCTTGGCACACAGTACGTTATTCAAGCACATTGGGCACCATTTGTTTTCTTGACTCAGGGAGCTAATGCCAGGTGTGAAAATCCTGGCTGCGACGTGATTATTTTTAATGATTTTTTTTTCTGTAGAAAACAAATGAAACAGGCAGGTCATCATCAGAAATATTGTATTATTACAGACACATCCGACTTAAAAAAAATAAGGCAATTAAAAGTTAATTTCAGGTAAAACTCACATCAGGTTACTATACACAGGGATGTATTTAGAATGTTTATTTCTGTTAATTTAGATAATCATGGCTTACATACATTGAAAACCAAACGTTCAGTTTCTCAGAACATTTGAATATCACATGAAATCAATAAAAGATGATTTTTTTTTAGCACAGAACTGTTATGGCCCTGGGTTAAAAACCTGGCCCTGGGGTCTTTCTGCACTGCAAAAATGGAACTAAAAATGAGTCAAATCTTCTTGAAATTAGGGCATTTGTCCTTGATTTGAGCAGGTAAATAAGACTATTTGCTAATGGAATACAATTTTTGCACTTGAAATAAGAGGATGGAGATGAATTGTTCCTATTTTAAGTGCTGTATATTTAATTATCTTATTTTAGGAGTAAAAATACTCATTCCATTGGCAAATAATCTTATTTACCTGCTCAAATCAAGGGCAAATACACTCATTTCAAGAAAATATTACTTATTTTTAGTTCTCTTTTTTGCGTGTCCTCCTCGTGCATGCTTTGCATGAAGGCGGCAAGTCAAACGTTGGAAAGTTGTTTCCCAGTACCTTGGCGAAGTTTTTTTCCCCTCTCCTCATTCATTCACCCGACATGGTATTATTTGCACCGAGCACGAGGGGTAATACGGCCAGTAGGAGTGAGCTTCTAAGGCAGTCGGGGTGGGGATCAGCCTATGATTACAGCATCTGCAGTTTGTGCTTACATTAGGCTCTGCTGCTTTGTGCCGTATATCTTCCCTCCTGAGCTGGCAGCCTGACTTTTAATCTGCCAATTATAAAACAGCAGATGTAAGAAATATGTCAAGGAAAAAAAAAAGAGCAGGGAATATGAAAAATGTGGAGAAAGAGTTGTTGGAGGTAACCAGAATGTTGCCCTCTTTTTTTTTCAGGTCTTCATCAATGAGGCCTGAAAGAGCAGAAAGAATAGATGCATCAGCACCACTTTTTGGTCCATTCTTTGCTCTTTAAACATTACATTGACTTTCTTTGCTTCATCCTATGTTTTCCAGAGATGAAAGCCACATATTTTAATGTATAACTCGGAGCTGACCCATCCCACCTTCTTTCTGTTAGCTCAAAGGGGCAGCAGCAGTGTTGTATAAAGTACTGAAATCTCGGAGTCAAGTAAAAGTATAGATACCTCTCCAAAATATGACTTTGGTAAAAGTCCAAGTCACTGACTGAAATGTTACTTGAGTTAAAGTCTTAAAGTATCTGAAATGTCTTGTACTTAAGTATGACAATTACTGTAAAAATAGATGTACTCAAGTAAGGTAATGAAAAGTATAAGTAAAAAGTAAAACAAAGCAAATGCAATTTGAATGACATTTTTTACATTTTGGTAAACTTTGAAAGTCAAATTCACTTAAAATAATATAAGCAACCAAGTGCAGGAGAAATTTAGACCAAGTTTAGACAGAAAATACAACCTTTTTGTAAGCTTTTAGTTTTTCTTCTTCAAGTAAGGTCAGTGGTATACAAATTGCGTGCGTCTCTCTCTCTCTCTCTCTCTCTCTCTCTCTCTCTCTCTCTCTCTCTCTCTCTCTCTCTCTTTTTGTAACGAGTAACTAAACCAAACATTGAAAATGTATCAGAGTAAAAGAATGCAATTAACTTCAAAAATATAATGAAGTAAAAGTGAAAGTTATCAAAAAAATTATACTCGAGGAAAGTATAAAGTACTCCAAAATATACATAAGTACAATAGTGAAGTATTTATACTTTGTTACTATACAACACTGGTCAGCAGAGTCTCTGCTGCAGTCCTTTAACCCCACTCCGTCATTCAGTGACGTTTCTGTCGCCTTCGATCTAAGAGGATTTCCCTTCTCAATTGGCCCTCATTCATGCTGAATACGCTTGTTTCTGAAAACGAGGTCTCCGTGCAGTCTGAGCAATTGTGGCGTTTAACTGTTCTCCGTGTCCGGATAAGCAGGGAAAAAATATACACCCGTGTATGGAAAACATTTGTGCATCCAAACTTCATTCCTTGTTCTATTGTGCACTCTATCTGTCCGTCCATCCACCCGTCCATCCTTCCTGTCCTGTTGTTTGCGCAGGTTCAAATCCTGACCACTGTAGAAACACAGACGTCGTGGCATAACTTCACGGTGAACTTTTGTATTCCCAACGCACGGATGAGTTAAATTGGACTGTGGAAATTTGTAGTCCGAGACAAATTATTATTTGGCATGAAAAAAATGTGCAGGGACACCTTGATGCAGGGCCCTTTTTGAATATTTGTTCAGGCAATATCTAATCAGACGGCATACACACACGACCATCTGCACGCGCACAAACAGCTGTTTGTGCGCGTGTGCAGTAAACAGAGGTAAAAATGGACGTTGATTTTCTTTAGTTTTTTTTTTTTCTTGTTCTTTTTCTAAATGGGTCACGATAGGCTCAGATTAAGTTTGGAATCCATGTTAAATAAACATTCAGATGTTTAATCCCCCAACAGGATGCTAAATTGAAAAGGCGTGTGATTAAAACTCCAGATTTGTTCATAGCCTTAACCTCAAGGGGTAAGTGTCCTTAAATCCGCGCTCGTGCTGGCCCTTTAAATGTGAAAGTGCGGCTAAATGAGTCAACGGGCACTTAATGATGTCAGACAAAAATGAAATAATTGGTGGATTGTTTGTGTTTTAGTCTGTTTCGTCTGAGAGTTTGTCTCTCTATATATAAAACCTCTGGTTCCATCTCCCACATCCACGTTAACGTCAGACAGAAATTCAGCCTGACTTTACCTGCTGTTTATAAAACCTCCCGGCTCCAAACTGACTGATGCTGAAATTGCAGAAAGGAAGAGAACGGGGCGACCGGAAACCTGCCCTGATAATTGTTTCCCAGTTTCATCGACATGACCCGTTATTCATTTGGTTGTCATCTACTGCCTTTGCATTAACTCTTTGTAGGCAGGAACCGAGCTTACAGACAGCTGACTGCAGCGACTGAGCGAGGGAGATGGATGACTGCCTGAGTTCATGAACCCATAAAGCTCGCATGGGAGAAAATCGGCGGACCATATCTCATTACCGGCTCGGGCCTGAAATGAGATGGGTCCCTGTGTTTTTTTGCCTGTCCCTCACCGCTTCGATTGATTAGTCAGCAGCCAATCAATGTTAATTAAGGTGTAGAGAATCCTTTAATTGTGGCATATGAATCATGGTGTCAGACCCTGCCTTGACCTTCACAGGACTTAGACGGTGAACGGTCTAAATGCTGTTGGTATATTGCGGGATAATGGCGGTCTGTAAATGAGCATGGATTTGATGTTGGGCTGTACTGAATGTGCTGCAGTCTGCGGCAGTATATCTCCCATTGATCGAAGGGGAGACATGACCAGACATTGCATGTTAGTTTTACAAAAGCTTTTCAGTAAATTAGAAAATCATTGAAAACTTCATTTATTTCTGGTATTTGATTTAAAAAAAGATACTGAAATATATTAATTGATCATACGGTGATATATTTGAAGTGTTTAGAGCTATTCCCCCCCTAAAAAATAAATAGGAACAAAATAAAACCAATAAAACCTTTTATTAAGTTTGTAACACTCTCCAAAAGGGGGGAGAACCACAAAAAGTCAATGTTAAAGTCCCATATCCAAGCATATAAATGGGAAGTTTAGTGGAAGAAAGACTTATGGTTAAAAGCAAGCAACAGCGATAACTCCATCCATTCATCATATTCCCCGCATCCGAGATCAGTTCATGGCTGTAACAGGCCCAAAGGGGAGACCCAGACACCCTCCTCCTCATTCTGGGGGGATCACAAGGCCAGGCAGGATAATCCCTCCAGCAAGGTCTGGGTCTCCTCCCAGTGGGACGTATGTGGAAAACTGGCAAAGGGAAAATGCCCTGGAAGCATCCTGGTCAAATTGCTGAATCACCTCAGCTGACTCTTTTCCGTGCAGAGAAGCAGCGGGTCTCCGAGGCTAAGTCCAGCCACAGAAAGCTGCAGCCTAGAGACGATTGTGAAGCAAAACCTATAGGCTGTGGGTCCAGTCAGCGTTTGAAAAACACCACAGACATACTGTAGGTATCCAGGGAATGTTGCATTCAATGTGTTAAGCCACTAGTGAACCAAAAACCATTTCAGAAGCTTCTTACCAGGACTAAGGCCAAAATTAAGTAGACTGTTTATCACTGGTCCAAAGTCCTCTTTTCAGATAGAAGACAATCTTGCGTTTAATTTTGAAATCAAGGTCAGATAATCAGGGAGGATGAGTGGAGTGGCATTTCCAGGATGCCTGTGTTCCAGTCTGAAGTTTCTAGTATTGACACAGTTAGGTGATTTGGGGAGCCTTGTCTTCTGCTTGTGTTGGTTTTGTTGTTACATAAAGTCCAAAGTTTGATGTAGCCATCTACTGGTTCCTGATGCCTTTGGTGTACATTTACCCTCACATCCCACGGTCCACAACTAATCTTGGAAACGGCGCTCTGAAAAGCCAGGCATGGGTCTTTCATGGCTTAGCCTTACTGTGGAGTGCATCCTGCTAGACAGCTGTCAACAGTCTCCCCAGTGCTTATGAGCACTGTGACATGACGTGTTAGAGAGAGATTCTTCTGTTAGCCTGAAGCAACACCTATATTGCACTTTTTGAATTTCGATTTAAATCGAAATCGACAAAATGAATGCTCGAAATATATAAATCTGTCTGAATCTATATGCGTTTTACTCTTTATTTGTAAAATAAAGTCATTGATTTTGTTAATTACCGAGAGGCACTTCTATTTTCATTTTTTCGAACGGCTGCAGCACACCAGCAGATCAATACCTGTCAAAACGTTTAAGGTTTAATGTTGTGAGATAAGTGCCGCTGCTGTTATGCTGGGCGAGAGGCTCTGTGCATATGAAGTGGAGCTGTGATTGATGACCGCCAAAACCGAAACGGCACACGAGAACACCACGGGCACCGTAATTGTGTTCTTTAATGAAGACCCGCATTTCAAGCTGGAGATGATTGCCGAGTCGGTTGATTTTTGTCTACCCCCTTCTCTCAGAAGCAACCCCCCCACCCACCCTCAGCCACCACCCCCAAGGACAACAACCATCCATCATGTGGTAATAACGCCCCAACCTCTGTATGGTCTGGTGGGTACACTCGTGACTTTCAACTTTTCTTCCTCCACCCAAAAGATGAATTCCTCCCTGCCAGAGCCAAATGAACCTTAAAAAGAGCTAAGCGTCACAACTCCATACATTTCAGAAAACAGTACTACACTGTTCTCTGTTATTATGTTTGATCGTTGGGAAGTTAGCTAAATCCTTGTTTCTGAATGTTCAGGATCCTTTCAGACTTCTTACACCTTATGATCCACATTATCAGCAAAGTAAGTTGTTTTCTTCTGACCAGGAGGAGTTGGCGCTATGAAAAAATTGTTCTCATAATCTGGGGGGGGGGGGGGGGGGGTGCACAAGAAAATAGGGTAGCAGGGGTTTAGCTGTTTTGCTTAGTCCTTAATACACAGGATATAGTCTACAGTCCATTAAATACCTAACATTCTAGATATTTACTAGAGAACACTGGCTAGCCATTGAGTCTAGCCTGATTACTTGTCACGATGAAGCTCAGACAAAAACAAAACAAACAAAAAAATAAATAAAAAAACAGTTTGTAAAAGTCAGCAGCCCAGGAGGTTTACTGCTATACAGTTGGGACCAGAAGTTGACTTGCACTATATAAAAAAGACGCAAGCTTTTTTTTTTCTTTCTTAGACATGAAATCTGAATAAACCTTTTCCTATTTTAGGCCTGTTGGAATTACCAACATATTCCTATTTGCTAAATGCCAGAATAATGAGAGAAGGATCATTTTGTCAATGTTTTATCACTTTGGGCGACGGTGGCACAAGAGTCAGGGAGTTCATCCTGTGACTGGTGGTTTGCCGGTTCGATTACCCGCTCTGTCCTTGTGTCCTGGGGTAAGACACTTCACCCGTATTGCCTGCGGGTCAGAGGGTCCGGTGGCACCGTTGTATGGCAGCCTCACTTCTGTCAGTCCGTGGCTACTAACATAGCTCATCACTGTCAGGGTGTGAATGACTGACTTAAGGGTAAAGCGCTTTGGGGTCGTCTGACTTGATAAAGCGCTGTACAATGACAAGATATTTATTAAATCTCACCTCCTGCCAACAGCATTCTCAGTGTTTTTCAAAGTTTTGTGAAAGATTAATCAGACAGATGTACACTAGTTACAGAAAACTAATGTACATCTGTTTTCTCAACCGGTGTATGTGCAAACTTTATTATTTTTTTTCTTGATGCAGCCGATTGAAATCCCTTAAAAAGGGCTGGAATTCACCTTCAATCTTTGGCATTCGCACGGTCATGCATTGTGGCACCTCTGCGTGTTTGTTTCTGTAAGAGAGTTCACAAATTACTCCTCTACATCAGGAATTCAGTGGCGAAGCGGGGTTCGGCCTACGCAAGGTCTCCGTTCAACCCACTGCGCTTACCAAGGCCCCACACGACATCCTGAAGAGGAGGCATTGATCAAACAGTGCAAAGGTGTTTTTATACCAAAGACGGTGTCTGACAAAACGACAATGATTGGTTAGGAAAGGGCAGAGAGGGGTGGAATCAGCAGGTTAGGCTTTTAGACCCTGAGATGAACATTACCTCATCTCTGCCAGGTGAATCTTGACCCCTGCAGGTCAGACCGCCCGTCATTTCAGGTTAGTCGGTTGACGTCACAGGTCGGAGGAAGCGCTTACCAATCCGGGTCAAAGCTCTATTACACTCACCGTAGCCGGCTGCTGTTTTGTTGGCCAATGAACAAGTGTTATTTTTATTTATTCAACCTTAACACCAATCATCGCTGTTTGTGCTTTTTTAATCATGAAACCTTGTGTGATTTCTGCAGATGTAACAACAGGACCCAGTGTGCCGTGGTGGCCGGACCAGACGTGTTTCCCGACCCATGCCCGGGAACCTACAAGTATCTGGAAGTGCAATACGAATGCGTGCCCTACAGTATGTATTTCCCATTCTCACGTCGATTTCTAATGCTGTGTCGTACTAATGCCGTCTTAACAACAGTGACTCATCGGCAACTTCGTCGTTCCTCTGCCAGCGGTGCTCTAAAGGTTTGAAGATGTCTTAAGTGTGTGATGCAGAGTAAAACAGATTAGGACCCAGCGGTGGGTGTAATGTGATAATTTATGTGATTGTGTATTGCTGTAGATAAAGAAAATATGCAACTTATCAGAGCAGAGGAACGTTCACAGCGGGGGATCTGAAATAGTTTGTCTTAACGGGGAAAGGTGGCTTCTATTATTTCCTTTATCTACATTGAATTTCAACAAGCTACAAACTTGTGCTTTACCTCGTATTTATCATTGTTCTGACACAATCCCTTCCTTAAAGATTAAAAAAATAGATGTACTTTACGTTTAGCATTTCTTTTCAGCAGTTAAAGAATTTATTTTAAAGTAATGTTGCATCATATCATGTCTGCACACATTAGAAAAAACAAAAGTCTGCTTTTTTTTTTTCTGTTTTGGCACTGGAAATGTGCAAATGTTTAGACCACTGAAGGATTTCTAAACAGGCTTCCTATAGAAAGTTTATATGACTTTCTCAGGTTGCAACCAAGTGCAGTGGAAACGTTTAGGCCCGGCCAAAAGGGTGAGAATAGGGTCACAGAGTGAGCACACGAAGAGGAAATCTACATGAGGTCAGAGGAAATGGAATGGACATCGCCACATAACCCTAGGTATTGTTATGGGAAGATTTTCAGTGGCTCATCAAAGCCGCTCACGTTGCCTGCCAAGATCCCGATGTGCTGTCAGAGTTGATATGGGAGGGGGGGAAAAAAATGTTTGAAAATATCTGGTTGCGGGCTTTCAGCTATACGGTCCGCTGCAGCCGCAGGATCGCAGAGAATTGTAGTAATTCAAATTCAAATCAAAGCCATCTTCCTAACATTTTAGGTCTCTACACGGCTCCCTCAGACGTTTGACTGACAGCGGCTTTCATCTTGTGATGTAAGAGCCCTTCTCTACCAGTGATCTAAAGCCTGCAAACGCCTCTTTTATATCCGACTCCATCCTATTTGCACATTTTGTCGTCCCAGCCACCCAGCGTCCTTTTCTTTATTCAAGGTGTGAAACACTGAGGCAGCTTCAGTGGACAGATGTACTTGACCTGGACCGTGGTCTACAACAGCTCTCATCCAACAGCTCTCGTCCTACTTAGTTTTACCATAACATCCTGTCCTTCATTTCCTGCACTGGATCCTGTTGGAACTAACTTGAACTTTTGTTCCATCTGCTCAGGTTTCAAATATATAATTTCAGTGCTTTCAGTTTTGGTATCGTAGCTTTCACATTTTCCACTGATGGAGCTGCTCAGCATAGCTCCACTGTACACACTGCAAGGTGATACTTTTAAAATGCTAGTTCAATATTTGCTGATTGAGGCCACACATGCTATTAAGAGACATTCAGTTCCATGGCGTTACCACGCCATCAGAATGTTTTGGCTAATTTGCTTTGTTTTGTTTCAGTCTTTTTTTTTTTTTAAAAAAAAGCTGTGGCTTGCTGATGCAAATTTAAGCCGATACCAATTTCTTTTTTAAGAACATTCATATAAAAAATTTATAAAACATGTTTTATAAATCTTTGTAGCCTTCCTACCATCACGAGCAGTTATATATTTGGAGCAGAGGTGCCCGTGAAGACGCACAATCAGCGTGAGGGGGGGAGGCAGAAGTTTCTTTAAAGTAGAGTTTTACTATTATTACTAATATTATAGTATTATAAAAAAAAGACAAATGGCTGTCGAGGTGACATTTTTAAGTAGCTTTAGAGCTTATATTAGCAAAGTCAATGGTTAGCTCGGCTAGTATGATTAGCGCAGTTAGCATACCTAAAACTGCAGTCTCCTTAAAGAATATAGATTCCTACCTCAATTCTTAGTTTTTCAAAAGATTGCCAACATTTTCAAATCTAACATATTCCATGACAGAGGTTGAAAGCTCAAAAAAGTATTTGCTGACATGTTGTTTCTTGTGAATGAATGACATGTCGACAGTTTAGAAAAAAATTGTTATGCCTTTTCTTTGCAAATATCATTATGCTTCTCTGCACTTCTGTCGACTTTAATTTTAAACATTTCACTTATATTGAAATTAGCTAACTTTGTTTTATTCCTTCACTCAGTCCAAACATCCGCACTAAAGGGTTGTGTTGTTGCAATGGGATAGTCCTTACAAATGTTGGATTCACTGATTAGGAATAAATATGTTTCCTCTAGTCAGGCTGTATATTGTAGTGTTACATCTAAGATGGCAATCTGCTCATTTTTCTGTCCATAAAAGACCTGAACACATCTGTTCAAAAGTATTCAATTGCTCCAAATTTCTTACCCTTAGAACACGTCTGATCAGTAGCAATTAATGAATCTTTTAAATCGTTTTCAAGATTTCTACAAACTTTCAGATTTTTCCATTTTTTTCCAACAATTGTACTTGATTACTGCAGTACATTGCCCAGTCTGTTCTCAAAATTGATTAATTGGACGGACAACAAAGTATCTGCAGCTGATTAAGAATTTTTTAAAATAGTTTCTTTGAGAAGAGGAAACATGTGTTATTAGAACATTGAATAAACCCTTGGATTAAAGAATCTTGTCCTTCCATAACTCAAAGATCAGAGTTAAGTGGTTTCAAAATTGAAGCTTTTTGACAATTCATAGTGTTGTAAAGAAAATCTGTAAAAAAAAGAAAAAGAAAAAAAAGACATTTAGCAAGCTTGAGATCTTGAAAAGCTACCACTTTAAATGACAAGAAAAAGTAAAAAATAAATAAATAAATAAATAAATCAAGCTCGAGAATTTTTCGTAGTGCTTTATCTTTGTCATGTTCTCCATATTCTGTTGCCATTTGATGTTGTGGACACGGTCTCACCTGGTGGCTCCAGTAAGAGAAATTGTTGGTTCAACATGGAGCCTTGGCTTACAGCCAATTTTTATCCCAGATATTAAGTGTAATTGAGCTCTATTCCAATGGGATTTTGGTTGGTCCACGTTACTATTGATGCCTAAATTACTTCGGTCTGATCACGCATAAAGTCTTCAGTCCCAAAGCATCTTGTGCCAATTATCCAAAAAAAATTTCTGCTCAAACCTTTCTAAAGTAATATTTAAGTATATAATTAGACTTCATGACTCCATTTAAAGAAAAGGCTTCCAGCCAGTGGAGACTTATTTTTTTCCACTTTTGAAACGAGAACAATAGCCGCCCTTTTGGGCAAATCAATTTCTTTGTAACCATTGCACACACGGTCTTACTTTATTATGTTTTTCATCTGAAAATATACTCCAAATTTATAAAAAGAATTTTCAAGAAAGAAATACAACTCAAAAACCAAAGGTCCAACATTGTAATTACTGTAATTTTCTTTCCCTACAATTAGACATTTGGTAAAGCAAGGCAGGTTTATTTGTATAGCACTTTCAGTAACAAGAAAAGTGCTGTACATGAACATAACATATAAAAAATAAAACATACAGAGGAAAGAACATTGCAGTGGAATAGCAGCAGCAGGTCAAGATAACTTGGACTACTAAGCTTAATTTAATTATTAAACAGCTGTTTGAACTGAACATGAACATTTAAAGGCAACTCTAAACAAGTAGGTTTTTAAACCTCCATTTAAAGGAAGTAGTACTAGTAGATGGTTGGAAATTCTCTTTTTTGCTAAAACAAAAATGAAGTTGGTAAAGGTAAACATTTTTCCATATGCAATTTTCTTTGTTCCAATTCAGAATAGGAACTGTGCAGGAAACCCTTTTCATTGACAGGCTCTTAGTCTCGATCCTAATACTTTTGTTTCTGACATGTCTCCCTCCACTTCATTTAAACTCTGTTCTTTATCTGCACCCTCCCTGCCCCTCCACACCCTCCTGCCATCTCTTTACTTCTCCATTCTTTGTTCATTCACTCTGTGGTATCTTCTTCTCTTCCTTTTGACCAACTTTTAAGACTGTATTCCAATTAGGGAGCCTTTTTTTAGGGATAAATTACCACTCTCCTCTCTCCACCAATATCTTCATAAAGCACCGTGATTGCAGACTCAGACGTGCCGCTAATAACGGCAGAGGGGGCAGTGTGCTAAATCGATAGACACAAACCGTAGATACAATATTGATTTCATTAATTTGCGATTTGATCCGCTCCATCAGTTGTAATGGAGGGGAAAAAAAGTTATAACAATTACCGCTAAGAGCGGCGGTGTCTGTGTGTGGCAGTGTCACAAGCCGAGGGAATCCATCATACCTCCATTTGAGCTGCTGCCTGAATAATTGTTTGATCTGAGATCTAAATCTCCTGCGAGGAAGTAGAATCATGGTGAACAATCGACGAGGTGAAATGGTAGTAATAGGTGGGGAGACAGTGAGAAATGGCAAAGTGCATTTCAAGTAATAAGTACGTGCTATGTGCAATTTACTAGAGAGAAATGTGTTTGTTTTCCACACAAGATAGAATTGGGTGACTGTCAAGGTATAGTCATTACACTAAATGGGTCTGGCACCACTTTGTACACTTCCATTCAGGGGTATTCATATACTCATTTATTTATTTGAACTGTTTCTGTTAAAATGAAACAATGTGCAAGTTGAAGCTTATTGTGGATTTCCTATAAAACCCATCAAATGGTCAGGATTATGCATACAGACCTATAAATACGCATACAACCCTACCAATGTTTTGTTAAATGGTAATTAGCAAGTTACACCTTGACCCCAAGCTTTCTGAAGCCATTAGCAAAAACCAGCGTAATTATGGTAGGATTATTATTCCTATTTTCAGAATTGGTACAGTTTATGGGAACTGGTTGGTTTCTTGGGATATCTCTTAAACAAAGTCTACAACTTTGGTCGGGTTGAGGTCAGGGCAATAACGTGTTTTGGAACTTTGTGCTGCTGAAATGCCTGGTTGTGTTCAAGGTTCAACCACTTTACCAAAACTGCTTCCCTGAGACAAGATCATTGCTTCATGTGTTCTTGGACAACCAAGGAAACATCAAGGTTCATGCCATGAATTGAAAACTCCTGGAACACCGCAGTCAGTGTCCGATATGATCCAGATTTTACCTATCCACACACTAAGGCTGCTGATGAATGAAGGATTGCTCTTAAATCAACACTTTCAAGCTCAAAAGAAGTTGATGGCTGTCCAAATGAACAATCCAAATGCCGTCTGGATTAAGGTTTTAGGGTAAGACGAGCCAAAGGTTGAATTGTTTGACCAGAATTACAAGACATATGTTTGAGACATCGAGATAAGGCTTTCAAGCCTAAGGACAAGGTACCAACTTCTTAAGTGGATGGTTTCACAGCATCATGCTGCAAGACTTATCTAAAAGCAATTCAAACCCACCTACAATCAATAGTTGGATGGTGACAGCTTAGAAAGCGTTTGGTGCTTCATTAAGACTGTGATCCCCAACTGGTTTTGGAATGGATCATCAGGCTAACATTAGGCCCCTAATAAAGGCTTTTTGTCCTGCAAATCTACCCACTGTTCTTAAAAGCTGGGTCCCTACCAGAAATCCAATCAATTTATGAGCTCTTCCATTTCTCCTGCGTAATTTGAGAATAATTTTCTCTCTTTCAGAGTTCATGTAATACAGTGTTAACCTAGAGAAACAATATTTCAAATGCATCATTAAAACGGTAAAACGAATGGCATTCCTGGCTCATCAGAGTGAAGATAAGCTTCTGAGTGAAAGTGTGCATGCTCCTTCATGCTCTTTACAAATCAGTTAGACCACCTTCCTGCAGAACCGAACCTTTACGATGACTCACAAACATGACTCCGCTCCACAGGCTGGGATCTCGTCTTCACCCCCGCCCTCTCACCTTGACTTTCAGCGGTCCAGCGGAGAGATACCAGCCTATTCTCTCAGTGGCTTATTAAAAACCTTCCTCCCTCTCTTGTTCCAGCCTTCTCTTAGTGTAACTTTCTCTCGAGCGGCTCCTCCCTAAGGTCGAGCTGATAAGAGGTCAGGACAACTGTGTCTTCCTCCTACACGGCCCCCGCGTTCTTCCTCAGCAGTAATGAAGCTCTCAGATTCCCTCTGTGGCCCCTCAGACTCTCCAACCTGTCACACAAGATCGGGCATCCGGACCTGTGCTGCCATGCTCTACTGTTCCTGTAGCTTTTTTTAATTTATTTTTGAGATGTTCAACGCTTGTGGATATCGCTAACCTGGAACTTCTTCCTCTGCTAATTAGCTGTACACACACTGTGTGGATTCCCTGGCAAATTACCAGATATTTGTCCAAGCAGGCATTCAAAACAACAAAAGCAGATGAGGCATAATTAAATGACCTTTCAGATAACTGCTTTTTTTTTTTTTTTTTGCTTTCTGTGCTTTACAGAAACACTTGGATGTGTACGACAGGGAAGTGCAGGAAAAGTGGAAACAGAGAGGCAAAGAAAGAAGAGAGTAAACGAATAAAGGCGTGAGCGGGGGGGGGGTTAGCTGCTGCTGGCAGTCTGGTGCTATACATAAGCCACCAGTTCCCCCCACTGTTCCTAGCTAATAAGGACAATATAAAATCCCGTCTCTCTCGCAGTGGGACGCAGCTCAGCCCCGTCAGCCACGCCGCACAATTTGGAAGCTAAGCCAGGATATATAATCAGGCAATCAATTCTCAGATCTGCGCAAAGCTGCACAGGCTCATGCTTCATGGAAAGTTGTTGTGCAATTTGTCGTGTTTTCCCTTTTTATTTCTAGCTTGACTAATTGTGTTTTACTCCGTTTTGCTGATGATAAAGAAAGTTCAGGGGCTGCTGTTGGAATGCTGGTGCAGATTGTTTAGGCAGCTTTTACCCAGCACCCGCATGCCCCACCCTTACAGTAAAGTTTGGCCTTATGTTGGGTGATTACAGGGTTGGTGCTGCACTGGTCACCCCTCAAGTATAAGCCACCTGGGGAAAATGGACTCAACTTGATGGTATATAATTGGACTCTATCTCTCAGCATGGTTTAATTGTGTCATTTGCATATTTACCACAAAGAAACTTGTCTTTGGAGGCTATTGGCACTTAGCATGGTGCCCGTATCTATGAAATGAATGGCTCAGTGGTGCCTGTTTTACAAATATACTGCAAGCAGGCCATTTAGCTCGCCTTCGATAATCTCAGTGAATATTTGTGAAGTAGAAATTCAGAAGATTTTTTTCCCAAAATAAATCAGTCGGCCCTAGAAAGCCGTTGCTTCGTAGGACCACCTTTCACAGCCGCATGTCTTTAGGAGTATTTCCCCACCAGCTTTGCACATTGGTAAACCACACTTTCCCCCCCGTTTTTCTTAAGAAATTACCTCAACCTTAAACTCAGTCAGATTGCTTTACTGAACATACATTTTAAAAATAGTTTTCCCTAATTCTAAGTTGGATTAAAATGGCATAATTAGCATAATGCCGCCACCACACTGGGCCAATGTGAGGATGTGCGTTCAGGGTGAAGTGCGGTGCTAGGTTTCCTTCTTACATAGTGTTTGGCACTTAGGCGACAAAGTGTAAGTTCCTGCACCTGTTTGCTGTGCCACCTGCATGGGTTGTAAGAAACTGCAAATGGTGATGGCTTTATTGTTGCAGCTATTTAATAATATCCATATCCGTGGTTTATTGGACAGAATTGTGGCCATATTCCCCTTCATGAGATGTGAATCTTTGCGGCTCCTCCGGACCGAGGATTCAACAGCACTCCCTAACCCGTTATTAACCCTCTCGCCAAGTTCATACCTCCCTTGGCTGTTGTGGTCCTTGGTCTTTATTATGCTATTTGTTCACAAATACTTCCTAACCAACTGCTGAGGCCTTTACAGATCTGGTAATAAATTGCAGTTGAAATCTATTTACTAAATAAAGGTGAGCTCAGAAGGCAATTAGTGCCACTGAATTTTGATAAGGGATAAAAAAAAAGCATGTCATGATTTTCTTCCACCTCAGTGTTATGTCGCTTTGCGATGGCGTATCACAGAAAGTACATGAAGTGTGTGGGTGTGAATCTGAGAAAATGTCAAAAAGTTTGAGGCATACGAATACTAAAGCAAGGCAACTGTAAAAATGACAAAGCAGGCAACTGTCACAAGTACCGCCTTATTAGAGAAAACACAGAAACCAAAATGTGGGAAACCGTTGAGGCCTAAAGCATGTGCTTAGTTTTCTTCACTACTTCAAGATGTTTTTGCATAAATCACACCACGCTGTTGTTGAGACACTGATCTTGGGTTTAGCCAAAGGTAAATCCAAGATCAGCAATTCAACATAATCAGCATTCTACCTTCCCTAGCGCACGATCAGTCCTCTCAGCCTTGGATAATCTCCCAGCTACTTATAAGCTCCTTGAAGAGCAGATCACCCTTGTTTGATGTAATCAGTAAATCTACTAAGCAGGTTGTGTGGAAGTTCACTGTTTTTGTTTTTTCCCTTTGCCCTTGAGCTCTCCAAAGTGCGTCCATTAGATCTAGTGGTGGAGTCAACACGGTGACAGCAGATGCATCAGCAAACCACACCCACCTCACTTCCAGCTGAAATGCCAGTGAGCATTATCCAGCTTGTTCAGACACCTTTTTCCCCCCCAGCTGACTGACTGGCTCAGCTTCCTCCCATGTGTGAAGGGGGCCTCTAATGCCACCTCATCACTCAGTGACAGCTGACCACGCCCCGGCCCACACAGCATCCCTTGATGACTGGAACTTCCTGTCACATATCTCACACAGTGAGATGAACAGTGGTGTCGTGACCTGAATTCGCAGCGACGATCTTATTACAGCTCAAGTTTTTAATATGTCCTTTTTGTAATGAACAAAGTTCCTTTTTAAATCAAGTCGATCCAGATAGTCATGTGTGTGTGTGTGGGGGGGGGGGACAAAAAACAGAATGCACATGGGTATTTCATGTGGATTTAAACAACTTTGAAAAAGCTAATTTCAATAAATAGAGAATAAAGAATGCAGAAAATATATTTCAGTAAAATGCATTTGAAGAGGACGTAAAACGTACCAGTAAGTCGTCCATGAACAGGATAAGAGATGGGAAATGGAAAGTCCTGGGCATAGTGAAATCCCACATCTTGATCCACTGAGATGCTAGTGTCATGATTATTGTTGTTTTGAGGACCCAAATAGCAGCGAGACAAAGGCATACGCATGGCTCATAGAAGGTTTGAAAAAAAATAAAAATAAGAAGAACTTACAGAACATTAAGAAACACAGGAAGCAGGGCAAGAGCAACGACAGAGATGGGTAGAAACCGAGAGACGTTAAGGACCCTGTGCAGACGATACGTTTTCATAAACCATTAAGAAAAATGTGTGTCCACACAAGTACACAGCACCACTGAAAAGGCTATAGTACGTATGTCGAGCCCATTAGTTGCACTCTCATACTTCTAAAGGACTCATGTAAAAAACACTGGGCATGCGCAGACAACTCGTGTGAGGTAAAAAGCACCATGGTGGGGGGGTCAGACACAAACATTTACACAGGTTCAGCGTGATCTCTATGAGGGTTAGGGGGAGGGGCGATGTCGTGTATAGTGGACTCATTAGAGATGAGGAGTCCATGAATGCTACTAGCCATACTAAGCCATGACAACCATAACGAAGATGGCAACACCGGACAGCACCTTCTTTGTTATTTGTGAGAGTGAGGTACATGCGGGTTACAGATAGAGGCGAAGCTGCAACGTCATTGTTTGAGAGAAGATGCGTCTCGCATGTACACACTGAAAAGCGATACTAGCGTATTGTAATTTATTCACTCTGGGGTGCGGTTTCAAAAATCATCGTTTACACCCAAAGCACTGCATCCATGTGGACGCACAGCCTAAATGACAAATTACCTTTACGGTTGTGAGGAGAGGCAAGTAACTGAACTTGAACTGAGGAAATGGGAGAAATGGCTGATAGAAACCACACAGGGAATCAAAGACACATAAATCAGAATAGAGTACAAAGCAGAAACAGGGCATGACCTTAAAAAAAAAAGAATAATCAAGATTAAAACCAGAAGGTGACAAATTCAGATATTGCAAAATA
Source organism: Fundulus heteroclitus (assembly GCF_011125445.2). NCBI lineage: Eukaryota > Metazoa > Chordata > Actinopteri > Cyprinodontiformes > Fundulidae > Fundulus > Fundulus heteroclitus. The sequence continues at coordinate 19,550,762 of NC_046374.1, read as the reverse complement.
AAACATGATCTTACGTCTACAGAGGATACCAAAATAAGGCAAAACACAAGACCAAGGTCCCCTAGATTTTGACAGCTAACAGGGTGTATGCTCGTGAAACTCCTAGAATCCTCTCATGGCTGAAAGTGAGGATGTTTGTGTTGTCAAACACTGCTGGATGTTTACAAGACGTGTCTCGCTAAAGTAATTTTAGCCAAAGGGATCAACACTTGCTATCAGACGGTAGCAAGTGTTGATCTTCTGTTGGAAAACAATCTTTTTTTTTTTTTTTTTTTACATTTGTCTGAGTAAAACAAGTTTAATTTTATTTAAATGTCAGTATAATCGCTTTTCTTCCAAAGATATATTTAAACAAAACATATGTATGCAAACATTATGAAATGACTGATAGGTGAACATTTGTGAAAACATAATATTTAGGAAGGGGAGTATATGTTCCTGCTGCAGGCGCATGCACCTTAACGATACTTGAACAACCGAATGATTGTTTCCGCCAAAAGGGAGCAATCATCCTCATCATCTTTGTTGCTGTCATTATCATCAACTTGACTGAAGGTCTGCTTGAGAAATGGATTATAAATACCTAAAACAGCCACTAAATGTTCTACAAATTGCACAATATAATTAAATAATTCATCAACACTACCCATTCTTTTTTAGTTTTATTGCATAACCGAATGGTTGACCATCTGATCATAAACGATAAATCTCTTATGTAAAGCACCACTTGATGATTCACTTTGATGTGTTCTCCAATTACCGCCATGGATACTGTGACCTTTTTCTAGTAATAAACACAGTTGCTCTTACACACAAAGAGCAAAAAAAAAAAAAAAACTACCTTCTTTCATTGCCAGTGTCTGAGTGATACAACACAGCAATCAGTGGCCTAGTAATTCCAGAAACAGCGGTGTACAGCACGATTTCATGGCTTCATTACATTTACAAAAAAAAGCTAAATATCTTCTTATTGGCTTTTATTTGAAACAGAAAAAATATCTTTTTTGGCTTCTGCTGCTGAAATTCTCCAGCACTGAACATTACAAGTATTTAAATCTATTTAATGTTATTCTGAATTTCCCCTATGTAGGGACAAGTAAATAAATGTTCTATTGTATAGTATTTTGATAAAGTCTATGGCAAAAACATGTTGGATAAGTAAATTATTTGTTGTGTTAAATTAACACAACAAATACTTAATTCTGAGTACTAAACTCTTTTTTTGTTCGACTAGTTATAAAGTAACTCAAGTACACTGATATTAGTTGGTTTATTAGTCGGGCTATCTGCTCTGGTAGCCACTACTCATAACCTGCCATCTTGGTTTTAAAACTTTATAAGAGCGGTTTGGGATGCTGCCTCATTTCCTACACCATAGGTGTTTATTTCCATATATTTTTGCATTATATTGTGTCGTTCTTTTGAATAATTGAAAGGTTTATAGCCTTCTTTTAGCTTACTGACTAAACCTGCTCCCTACAGTGATTAAAAAACCTCCATTGCCCCAGACCATTAAAAAGGACTTGAGCAGTAGTAATGGTGTGATGGAAATGTAAGTGGTTTTGAAACCGTAACTTTTTAAAACCTTGCTGCCTTGATAGAGGAAACATATCCATGCCTTGCCAGTTATTTTTCATTCTTTAGAGTTTCAAAATCCAGTCTTTGATGTCCTGCTTCTGTCTGCCTCTCACTGACCTGCGGCTGTATTTACCAGCCAGTGATGTGAAAAGTCGGGGCTCTGATTTTAATAGATCCTTACTTCCTGATGTGAAACATGAATATATATATGTGACAGAGTGCAAACATGTGGAGACATTTTTGGGATGATTAAAAGTGAACCAACCTTATTCCATGTTTCGGTTTACTATCAACATGTGCAGGACTTTTAAAAAAGGAAGTTATTGTTATTATTGTAAAATAATTGAAATAAAATACAAAAAATATGAATAAATAGATAATGTATCTTAACTGATTCGAAGGAAACGGGATTATTAGATAAATGGTTTGACAGAGGAACAAATGGAAACATAAAACTTAATAACCAACTTAGAGAAAATTTCAAATGGATAACTAAATTGGTTAATACGTGAATAAATTGATGGATAGATGGATGGATAGATCCACACAATCATATAACTAACTGATTAAAATGTCACATATAGATGCATCTAAGGATCTGGGGTCTCATTTATAAATCTTGCGGATGTCACTTTGCACGCAAAGTCAGTGATCCATAAAGGAAAACATATCCGTATGTGCGGTAAGGACCTTACAAATAAAAAAAAGCCCATGAACCAACTTAAATCTTAAGTCAAAGTCTGCGCAACATTTTATCAAAGATTTCTATTTCCATCCCATTCTTCTCCGCGATGATCTCTAGCGTGATGTGTACCACAGATTAACATAAATTTTGACAAGATGTGAAGCAAATACACTGATTGCAGTGAACTTTTAAGGACCGTGGAGACACCCGTGCCTAATTCTGTACGGTGCATCCAACACTGCTGAAAGACCTCGAGAATGAGAATTAGGAGGGAGCACATCTTCAGGGATCACCAAGACCTCCCGGCCCATGATGATGACTTTCTTGACTGCCCATTAAGACTCTCTAGAGGATCGCATCTCACTATAACCTAGAGTGAATAGTGGCTACCTGCAGGTGCGGGGTCCTGCTCTCCAAACACCAGAGCTCAGAGAAGGTGTGCTTTAATACCTCTCACAGTCATGCGCACTCGGCCGGGAAGCGTGTCATCAACTTCCAGAACAGGAGGTGGAAGCTGGTACGCGAATGTTCAGGTGCGGCTGTGATCCATAAAGTGAAATTGCTGCTGGTTTGCGAGCGCATGGATTCATAAGTCAGACCTTTTCTAGGCATACACCATTTTTGGCTTTTGGGCATGTGCAAACCTTTAGTGCTGCTCCTATGCACTGTTTCATAAATGAGACCCCAGCTCATTACTTTCACAACAGTAGTGCAGAAGCTAGGGAGTTTGTTCTGTAACTGGCGGGTTGCCGGTTCGACCCCCTGCTGTGACCGCCTCAGTCGTTGTGTCCTTGGGCAAGATCCGCTTTGCCTATTGGAGTCCTCTAGGCTTGATCAAGCACTGTACAAGCACAGGCCATTTACCACGTTGGTCTTTACTCTCTGCCTTAAAAACATTTAAAAGGGCAGTTTTGTAGAGGTTAGGACATGATCTGTTTCCAAGAAGAATAGTATCAGGGGTTAAGAACAGGCAGGATTTCCAGTCCTCCAACAGAAAGGAAAAAAAGGTTTCCCTGTTGAGAGGCAGTACAATTGCGTAGTTAAGCACTGATTACCAATGTAGATAAATAGCTGTGATAAAGGGGGAAATCTGGACACATAAACTATTCTCCCCCACTAATAGCTAAATAAGCTGCTGTAATCTATCAGGTCTTGGTTTTCTAGCAGCTGCTCCACAATTTGCTAATAATATAAATACAGATTATACTCTTTTTCTTTTCTTTCTTTTTTTTTTACATGGAGAAAAGTGGCATACAAGCAATAGATATGTCCAGAAATAATGTGATATAGTACATTATGAGCAAAGCTTTTTATTCTTTGTGTTTTTCTCCACGACCACAAACACACTTAGGAAGTTGCTTCTGAAAGTGCCACGCGTCGAGGCTTCAGCACTAATTAGAGACTGGTCTCCTCAGGGGTTTTCTTTTAATGATCACCCTGTGAATCACAGCTGCTTTATTCTCTTGTCTTTCTTGTATCATTTTTATTACCATTTTATTTTTGCCATACTCCAAACATAGAGTAACTTGAAAGCATAGCCCCATCCCCCCCTTTGACTGTTTTAACATTGCGACCTCAGATTTTAATGCATATTATTGGGGTTTTATGTGACTGATCAACATTCAGAATCAGCTTTATTCGTCAGGTTTGTGAACACAAACGAGGAATTTGCCTTTGGGTCCCACTTTGTTCTCCATGAAGACAATTCAAACGGTGATGTCTTTTTTTCAGCAGGTACTGTGCTGTGGTTGAGGTTCACCTTCCCTTCCAGGAGGCCAGCAACTCCTAAATATTCAGCCAGAGCTATAAAGGAATGGTTTAGGTCTAGGGTGACCAACTCCATGTATCAACAGCCATTGTCCTGCTTGTGATAGATGTAAAATTATATTTGAATTACCTTCTCGGCTTTTAATCAACTTCTTAGGAGGTCTGATGAACCATTCAGGTGACTCAGACGTTTTGAACCAGTGGAACATCTAAATCATCCAGGACAGTGCCTTTTTCTAACTGGATTGGAACACTCTTGGTAAATTTCAAAGCTTGTCCAGGTGTTTAAAGTGGCCTAGTCAAAGTCTCGTCATTAAGAGTTGGTGCCATAACTTGAAAATAGGTGTAGGTGTAGCTGTAATAGCAGCGATAGATGGTTTCGCAAAGTTCTAAGTCAGGCATTAGTGGATAGCATGCCACACTTTTTAGATTTTTATTTGTAAAAGAAATTGAAAACCATGTATAATTCCCCTCCCGATCTACAGATTTTCACTACTCTGGTCACAAGATTCCAAGAAAATACCACATAACTTGAAAATGTGAAGAAGTTCAAGGTCTATGAGTAATTTTGCAATGTGCTGTGAGGCTTGTTCTCTATAGCTCCCCATCCTAGTTTCAAGGTCTTTAAAAATCAAGTCATATTTGAGATGCTCCAGTTAAGCCATGTTTTTTTTTTTTCTTTCTAGCTACTGCCATGTTCCACTAATGCATCTTTAATTTTGTTCCTCTCGGACTCCACATGTCATCTCACCTTCTCACTGGTCAGTCCCTGTGTGGTTTTACGCAGACCCCGGGTTGGTCTAGTTCCTGCAGCCGTCCTTCAAAGAAAGACGAACGCAAACATACAATCCCTCAGGATGAGGAGATGCTTGCACCCTGAAAGCAACCTGCATCGTCAAGGTTATAAGATAGCAGGGCTCTTTCCCCGTAAGGGGGGGGGGGGCAGTAAAGCAACAGATAAAGACACTATGGGAAGGAGATTGAATAAGTGTCTGACGGTAGCACAAAGAGAGCAGACAAGTGGGTTGAAAAGAAAAGAGGGCTGTTGAGAAATGGAACCTGTAATGATGGTTTGGGAGACGCGAGTGCCGACCGAGGCAAATGATAGGAGGGGGGAGAAAAAAATAAAATGAGTGGGAATACAGAGGAAGAGAAATGGCGGCCCACTGTGTCCTCCCCCATCCTTAGGCACATGCTATTCAAAGCCCTGTAATCTGTGTCATTAATTAAAAAGCTGATGGGATGGAGTTAAGAAGGAAGGGGGGAGGGAGGGGGGGGGGGTCGTCACTCTTCAGCTTATTCTTTGAGAGAGAGGGAAAAGCTGGGGTGTCTGTGAGGGGAGGGTACAGCAGAAAATATTGCCGCCGTTTTGCCATGAATCTCTATTAGAGGCTAATGATACCATTCTGATACCTCTCAACCATTAGTGTGAAATTGGGAAGCATTAATTATTCAAATGGAAATCCTTACTGCTGCCGCTGACACGACGAGGTCGGACGCTCGTTGGCGGCACCGGAAGATCTTTTTTTTTGTAGGAAGCGGCGCACACTTTATCTGAAGCGCAACTTTCCAGCGAGAACAAAGGGGTTTTGAAATTACAGGAAGAACCAGAGCCATGCTTCACCTTTGTTTTCTCGGCTAGAGTCGTGCCCAAAAATGGGTCGATGCCGCTGAAAGATATGGGTTCAAAAAGATATTAACACCTGAAGCTTCTGAGGGGAGACAGATGTCTCTCAAAAGATAATACAATTTTGTGGAAGGAGTATCAATTTTGAAACAAAAGGAATGTCTTTCTTCACATTTTAAAGTCAAAACAGCGTTTCCTAAACATATAAAGAAGTAGCCTAATCATTATAAGCGCCACACATATCAAACCCTAGTTGTAACAGCTGATCAGGTTTTGGCAGGTGTCCACTGGTATTTATCTTTGGTGGATGAGCTTCCAGTCTCTGAGGTTGGAAGGCTTCCTTGCTATCACCCTAGTCTATAGCTTTTTCCACAGATTCTCCATTAGATTCAAAGTGAGGCTCTGGGTGTGCCGCTCTAAATGAAATATGTCTGTAAAATGAAAAGGTTACTTTAAATGGTAAATGAACATGAATCATTTTTGGCTTTGCAGTCACTGGACCATCTTGCTTTCACCAGATTGGACTACCTTTTACCAGCAGAACTGCCTTAAGTGTTTGAAGCATAGATTTAGCATGTTTTAGATTACCTGCTTTGTGACATGTAGCATTATTCTGCAGGAAGTAGCAGGACTGTAGATGTATATATTCAGAAACAGTGCTTTGGTAGACTCGGATGTCATGTAGCTGAAATTGTGACCCAATGGACTAGGAGATGTTTTTTTTTTTGTTTTTCTGTTATTGTGCAAATTTGTTGAACTTGGGTGAATTTTAGTGTCAATTTCCTGTTGCCTGTTGATGGCATCAGGTGTTGCCTTCTGCTGCTGCATCCCTCTTTTCATATGTAGTTTGGACTTTGCAGATACTTCTTCAAAAGCAGCCAAAGACATATTTATTTCAAAAAGCTTTTAAGTAGCCTTGAGCTCTTATGATGGACATTTATGATCATATTGTGTTTTAGTCTCTGTGTACACTGCTGAGGCTTGGTTTGAACATAGGCAAATCCTACTTTTTTGACTTTTAGAGGCCTAAATGCGTTGAGTGGCTGTGATGCGATGAACCGATTCACCGTTTGTTAACAGGTAATTAAACAGGTGTACCTAATAAAGTGAATAGTCAATGTTCATTGGATGTGTGGTCATGAACTGACAGGGAATGCAAGCAGCTTTTGCACATGCAGTAACAGTAAGAAAAGTCACTCATGAACTAGGAAGGGGCGTCAGAATCTGTTAATACGTAGATCTTATTGCTTAAATACAGCTGCTATGATTGATTTGCATTTTCATTTCCTGCATTTATCCACTTCAAAACAAGATCGAGCTTTTCAGATCATAGAGGTCTTATGCCTCAAGTCTGCATAGCCAGAACCAGAACCAAAAGCAGCATTCAGTTCCTATGCTCCACTTATCGACTGGAGACTGTAAAAGTGCTGAAATCCTGAGTTCCTTTAAATCAAGGTTAAAACTCTATTTATTTAGAGTTGCCTTTAAATGTTAATGTTCTATTTAAACTATTGTAGTTTACTGCCACCTTATCTTGACCCGTCGCTATTATTCCCCTGCAGTGTACTTTCCGCTTTGCATTTTTCCTTTCTTATGTTCTGTTCATGTACAGCACTTTGAATTGTCATGTTACACCAGTCCTCAGCAAGATGTTGTTCATTGTTAGCTTATTCTACACTGGAATATTGTCAGATCTCCTCCTAGTGGATTTGGCTCTAAAGAAATGGTGATAGCAGCAGGTTATCCTTCCTCAAGTTAAAATGCCGCCAACATTTTCAGTCTTGAAGCAGTACCCACCTGGGTGTCCCACCATAAAAGCAACATATTCTCTTTGATTAGGAAGCAGTTTGCAATCATTTGTAAAATATCAAGCTCAAGTAACGGCTACAGATACTCGAAACCCAACCCTGACCAGTCTGAATTTACATAATGACCACTCAGTGCTCACAATATGCTGTTCTGCTAATTTCTCCATTACGCTATTAAGTGTTTTAAATTTAATTATGAATAATGATAGACCGGTGAGTGATTAACCTTGATCTCAATCTGTTATCACTACACAGATGTGTCTTCATCATTTTTAAGTATTTTTTTGCCAATTAAACTAGACTTCCATGGGATTTCTCAAATGCTGAAATGAAATATGTTCAGTGAGAGTTGATAAAGAGCTGCTTGTTACTAGAATTGTAAAAAAAATAGTTTTCGGTGACTTTATTTTTGCTCAAATGAGGAGAAACCCCTTTTTTTACTGATGCAGATACATCTCTGAAGTGGCCTTTTTAATAGAAATATGAGTGCTTTTTAAGTGTTCTTGGCATCCGAGAGGGGGCACGGGAAAAAAAAAAAAAGACAAGGAGTGTTGCGGGGGTACGGAAGAGATGAGGGGAGCTAAGTGCCTTTCAGTGACTCAGTGACAGCCGTGACCAAAATCGTATTAGGGTCACAATAGAGGTGGTGGGGTGGAGTAAAAAAAGCTTTTCAAATAAATCAATTCTGCCTTTCCACTTTCTCTTTCCTCCTCCCCTCCGCCGCTCGTCTTGCAACTCCGGTAGGAGCAAAACGTGGACACCCGAGGCCCGCGTCTCAGTTATGTCTCCGTCTGAGGAGAAACACGAGCAGACATGACATGAACAAATTACTCTGGGCGTAGCGACGGCTGACCTTACCGCAACCCACCTCGCCGTCTTCTGCTCGTTGGACGAGCTTGTGAGGCCGGACCGGGGGGGGAGTGCTGTGTTGGGGATTTCATCCACATCCTTTACTCCCTTTTCTCACACCATCTCCCCCGGTGATTGCATCGTATACCGGCTTCTCACATCCCCACCGCTAATGCCTTTTTTTTTATAGATCATTACCCCTGCTCTCCCCCTCGCCACTGTTAGCGATCGCTCAATCAGAAACGCCGGCCTCCCCTGTGGTCCTCGCTGTGTGGCGGCTGCCCCTGGGAGGCGAGGAGGCTTCGATCAGGGCGCGTTTAGGCTGTTTGCTTTGATTTGACGCATGGGGTCCACACGCATTTCCGTGTGCTTGGTGAGTCGGGGTGTAGCCCTGAGCAACTGTTAGCTGGAGTGTTTGCCGTTAATGAGGTGTCGCGTTGTATCGGTGCGGGACTTTATGATCTGACAAACAGACAACTTGTTGAGAAGTTTCCCCCTCTCCCCTCCTCGCCTGCCTCATTCTCTCCATCTCATTGGGCCGGCGCCTCGCAATAATGTATCTCTCGTCTAATAACTTTCCCGTCTTTTAAACGTCACCCTCCCTCCAGCCAACCGCTGACCTCCATACCTCACTCTGTTGCACTCTCTTGAGGAGGGGCACTCCTGTAAAGCTCTGGTTACAGAGGTTAATCCTAGCTTATTAGATGCGGGATTACTGCAGGAAGAGGGACTGAAGGTGGCATGCTGGCCGGACGCTAACCTCAACCTTTAAAGGGAGAGCTAGACAAAGTGCTATGAATGACGTAAGGGGATTGTCTTAAGTGATATACAGGGATCAGGCTCTTTGTTTGCGGCAGCCTCACCAAGGTTGTAACCATTTCTTGAGTCACATCTTTTAAACATACCTGTTCTTTACTGACTTTATCTACAGTGCCTTGCAAAAGTGTTAACACCATTCATATGAGGAACATTTTCACTAGAACTGAGACAAAAAAAAAGCTAAACAAGCACCATACACCTAAAGAGGACAGTAAGGGATGTAAAAAAGCTGACTTTTTTGAGAAAAGCAGCGAATGTTCTGATGTGAGATGACTGATCCGCAGCGGTGCCAATAGGGTTGGAAGGTGCTGTGTTTGAGTCAAAAAATATTTTGATGCCTGATAAGCAAAAAAAATAAATTGTGATAATTGGCTGTTAAAGAGAGCGATTTCCTCTTAGAGGGATTTTTTTTTGACCTGTCAGTAGCAAATACACATTTTCAGAGGGAACTTTTGAAGCTCTGTCTGCAAAGCTTGCATTTGCAAGCATTAGTTTGGAGCAGATGAAATGTGCTTTCGAAGGTTGATATTTACGCCTTGACTCACTTTGCTTCGCGTAGCAGAGGAACAACTTCCAGGTGGAAAACAAAATCTCACAGACCTACAGAAAAAAGCAAAAAAAAAAACATTCCACTGGGGTTATTTTAAAGGATAGAAGCATATTTCTAATACATAGTAACGAAATTTCAAATAATAGCAGTTAAGCAGTAATTATATATAATATATGAGTTTAATTTCATCAAATTAACAATGTTTATACTGCCCCAGAACCGATGATGGTGTTTGAAATTAGACCATGAATAATGGCAAGATTTATGTTTCAATGTGAGGTGATTTGAGTCATTGTTATGGACGGTTTAGCAGCCAAGTCGCACTAGATGGTATCAGCAGTGTTGAAAAGAAGAGCGTTTGACAGTAGGTAAGATTTGTTTTTAGGGCAATCTGTAGTAGTAACAAATTTAGGGAGAAAACATTGCTAAACTGTAAGTGTTTAATCATTGTCCTTCAAATCAAATTAGAAAAAAAAAAATAACAGTAAAATTCTGCTGACCCTGACAACATATCTAGAGTCAGGGTAATAATTACAAAGCCAAACTCAACTGGACCTGTTTGTAAACCAGAGAGATGATCCCATCTTTCTTTTAGAGAAAGATGGGACATCAAGTCTGAATGAGAACAGTTTATTTTAGGCTTAATTTTACTGTTTTTTTGTTTTTGTTTGTTTTTTTCAGGGATGGCAGTAACAGAAGGGTATTGTGTATTGTGATGTTCTTGTTTTTACCCACAGCAGCAATCCCTGGTCGTATTGAAAAGAAACTTGAACACATGTCTTGGACGGGTTTATTCCAAACTTTATAGACTGTTTCTGTTTTCAGTCACAAAAGGTTTTCCTTTAGTTTTATTTCTTTGAGCTCCTAAAACAGTATTTCAAGGAATGTACAGTTTAACTGTTGTTTTAAATTTTATAAACTTGTCTCCTTTTCAGCAGGCTCGTGTGGTGTTGAGTTTTGTTCCTTCTCTGAATTCTTATGATCAAATATTTATTGTTTTTTTTTTTCTCCCCCACTAACCCAGTTCTTCTCTTGTTCATTTATTTCACTTTGAAATAAAGACAGTTTCTACAGTAATTAATCTGTTCTTCATTTTTTTTCTGTGTCTTTCTCCCTCTTCATGCCTAAAAATAGAAGTGGAGCAAAAAGGTAACTAAATGCCAACAACTTTCGTTTTCTTTTTTTTTTTTCCCCACTTGCTTTTCCATTCTGTGCTTCTGCATGCTCTGGTGACGGGTCGCTGTAGCCGTTGTCTGACACATTTCACATCTCTGCTTGTTGGTGTGGTCTAGTGTGTACAGTTCTGGTCAGAAGATTGCACAAGCACCAGCGTTCAAACATTTTCACTTCCGCTGAAGTCGGGGCCATTTCCAGATGTTTAATGTTAGCCTAATTGATCTATTCCCAAAACGCATTTTTCACATGTATTCGTCCTTCACATCCTGTTGGGACACTCGGTTGTCTCCGTGTTTCACCTGTCTAGCTCTCAATTTGAAATCAAGTTGAAAGGTTTTGCAAGTAAGTTGTCGCTACGCCATGGTATTGCGTTGCACCGATACGTCTGGCGGCAGAGAAACAGCCTCCATAGCACGATGCTACCTCCACCGTTCTGGAGAGGTGATGGTGTGCCCCTAGCTTGAAAAACATACTTCTGTCACCTCTAATTGTAAAACCTGTCTCTGTGTGGGCAGCTGCAAGATTACTCAATTTTAGCGGTCTCTATTTTGGAGCCACAAAAGACAAGCGCTCTTTTTGTGGTCAGTAACCTCATGGTGCTGTAACATTAGCTTCACCGTGAACAGTGACCCTGGTTAAGATGCAGTTTGTGGTTTATAATAGGCTGAGGCCTAGTTAGTTTATTGATTACCCAACTGTGTTTAAGTTTCAACCATCTCTCTGTCTATTTTAGGTAAAGTTGAACCAGTGTGGACTTGGTCCTTCATCTGCATTATACTATTTAACTTGTGGAAATGCATCAGTATCACTTGGCAATAGATCAGACCCTCAGCATGGCACTACCACCCCCATGCCTGACAGTTAGTACTGTATTCTCAGGTCTGAAAGCCTCATTTTGACTCCTCCCAACACACCTCTGGTTACTGTGGTCAAGCAGCACTATCTTTATCCCCTCTGACCCTCAAACCTCCAGAATGCCTCTGTGTCTTGCAGTTACCATTGCCGTTGCGCTTTATTGGAGTCCCATTTGGAAAAGAGGCTTATAATTTTGGTTGAAGTCCATGTCGATGTGAAACTTAAGCTGTTGTTTCAGAACATCCTAATCCGTCCCCTTTTATGTGAGGGTGAGAGATTGGACCAAAACTTAGACACAGCTGGATGATCCAACAGGACAACAATACCAAAGAAAACTGGTTTTTGGAATAGATCAAGCGAGCAGCTTTAACCTTCTGGATTGACAGCCTAAACCTAAATCTGTGCGAAAATGTTGGGATTTTGCTTTAAAGTCCGGCCGTTGGCAGGAAATCAACCTATATAAGTGAGATCCAACAATTCTTAAAAGAAGAGTGATCAAGTATCCTGCAGGAAATGCCTAATGATGAATACAAAGTGCATTTGGTTCAAACGGCGCTCTCCAAGGTACCTTGACGCAACCTTTTGAGGGGGAGTTTGTGTACGTTTTAGCTTTTAGCTACAATTCTGACCCTGTGTGGATCATAGCAAATTAACAAGAAATTAAACGTTGTGTACCCAATTCTTGTTATCAAATAGATTTAAATGAGATAATAACCTATAACTAGGGAAAAAGAACTTGTGAAACAAATCACGAAAAGACCTCTTGCTCCTTATCTATGTGCATCTGACCAGAACTGTAATTCAACAGGACAAAAGTATTGTATAAGGAAAAGGTTATTTGTTACCAAAACTCTTCATGTCATCTTGTTGTAATTTTAATTATCAGCATTTGAAGCGATAATTTTATTGCTACATACAGTAGATGATAATCCCGTCATGTGGAAAACGCTGTTACAAACCTGCTCCCGTAAGACCCATAACGCCGACATGTTTTTATTCCCTCCAATAACGGGAAATTATTCCGGCTCTGCTTTATCAGCTGCATACTATTAAAGCTATACGCCGTGATCTATAGCTTGTCCGATGAGCTGTCAGCATATTTCAAATAGCTCTAACGTGATGATGGCTATAACCTTCAGGGACTCGCCAGTCAATACCGGAGATAGATTATTGCAGTAGCAATCTTACATTATCAGCAGTGTATGAAGCGAGACTGTATATTCCAAAGCTTCTGAAAGTAAAACAGAAGGCTGGACCGAAAGGTGTAGAAGAGAAAGGAATCCGACTTTAATGGTCGTGTGGTACGTTTTGGGGTCGATAAATACGTTTTCAAAATTGTGGCAGAAAACGCTGACAAATATTAGCTGTGAAGATGAAAGAAAAACATGAAAGCCACATCTGTCTTGCTCCTTTAATATCTTTCATTCGCAGCCTTCATTTCTGCAGTCACATCACTAAAAAGCACATTTTTTTCCACCACCGACATTGAGCCCAGAGTGCTGTCAGAACAAAGCACACAGACTCTGACCTCGTAACCTAGCACATCTTGAGTTTTTTTTTTTTTTTATTATTCCTCCTAAGCAGACAAAACTGCTCCCTCAGCATTTAGCGGCGCAAACGCTGAGATGTGTGCCGAGGCTCTGTGTCACTAGGATGCATCGCGACGCGTTTTTCACCCCGCAGGTAGACAACATGTTTAATCTTGGGAGATTACATAGAGGTGGGGGGGGGGGGAGGCCTCTGTTTTCCCTGTCTCTTTCTCCCCCCCTTCAGAGCGGGCGGCTTTCCTTAGCTCGAAGCTGTCAGCGCTCTGTCAGGCTGCTGCCCTATTTTTACTCAAATCAGCCACCTCAACTCGCTCACATGCACTCTGGGCCCACTCATAATTTCATTTTGTCATCTTACTTGTGTTGAATATCATATTTATAAATCCACATTTTAAAAGGGTAATTTGCTGTGACTTTTCAGCCATTGTAACTGAGAATTTTTTTTTTTTTTTTTTTTTTTTTTAGAAAAGAGAAAATTACTATTGCCTCAGTCCACCAGTAATCAATAGGTAACTGAAATTGGCTTTTTGCAAATGGTGCCTTCTATTGACCGCTCCAGCTGTGGAGCCGTGGCCTTGCTTGATCAGACTGGAGCAAAAACCAGTTTACATATAATTAGTTTAGTGTGTGTCAGGGGGCTGTAAATCATACCTCAGATTAAAAATGTCATTTAGATGAAATAATGGAAAAGCAGTCATTATGGGAATGATGTCATGCTTATTTATTTATATTTTCTTTTGAATGGTTTTCATTTTCTCAAAGAGCCTGCCTTGGCCAATAATTGCCACAGAGCCATTTATCAAAATTTGGGATGTGTGTGTTGGTTTAATGCTTTTTATTTCAAACCCCCACTGACAAAGCAGAGAATTAAATGAATCCATTACTGCTTCCATTTTTAAAATATGTTTGTTTGTGGTAAAAAGCCGTCACATGTAGAGGAAGGAGAGGGGGGAAAAAAATGAATCTTTGTGTTTATGTGTAGGCGAGTAATGGTGCATGTTGTTAGTTTTAACGGCGTCTCTAACTTCTCTGTGCTCATAAAGTCAGGAGATGTAACCTTCACGAAGTTTATTATCCCCTTCTCTTCTCCGCAAACATTAAGTCAAGTTTGTTTAGCAGCGCAGTTGATGATTTGTCTCAGGGTCAGGGAAAAACCTGAACAAGAAATATTCCCTATGTTGCAAAGAGTAAACTCCAGGAAAGGGCAGTGGGAAAAAAAGGGAGGCATGGTATGAAACCTTCGGAAACCAGTATAAATTATATTGTCTCATTGGTTGTGTGCTGTTGGATTCTTCTCTCCATGATGCTAGCCTCTCTATCTTCCATGTGCTTTCTCTGAAGTAATCCTGCCAATGTAACTCTGTGATTGTCTTTCCCCACTTTTGGCTCCTCAGTATTCCTGTGCCCGGGGCTTCTACGCAGGGTATACCAGAGCGAGCACCTCTTCGAGTCGGACCACCAGTCCGGAGCCTGGTGCAAGGACCCCCTCCAGGCTTCCGATAAGATCTACTACATGCCCTGGACCCCGTATCGTACGGACACCCTGACCGAGTACTCCTCCAAGGAAGACTTTATTGCTGGAAGGCCAACAACAACCTACAAGCTGCCACATCGCGTCGACGGCACGGGCTTCGTGGTCTACGACGGAGCGCTGTTCTTCAACAAGGAGCGCACGCGCAACATCGTCAAGTTCGACCTGCGAACTCGCATCAAAAGCGGCGAGGCTATCATAGCGAACGCCAACTACCACGACACCTCTCCCTACCGCTGGGGAGGCAAGTCGGACATCGACCTGGCCGTGGATGAGAACGGACTTTGGGTGATCTATGCCACCGAGCAGAACAACGGGCGGATCGTCATCAGCCAGCTCAACCCCTACACGCTCAGAGTGGAGGGTACCTGGGAGACGGCTTATGACAAGCGTTCGGCCTCCAACGCTTTCATGATCTGCGGGATCCTCTATGTGGTGAAGTCGGTCTATGAGGACGATGACAACGAAGCAACAGGGAACAAGATTGATTACATCTACAACACCGAGCTCAGTAAAGATGGCTTTCTGGACATACCCTTTCCCAATTCCTACCAGTACATTGCTGCTGTGGATTACAATCCCAGGGACAATCTGCTGTATGTGTGGAACAACTATCATGTGGTCAAGTACTCGTTGGACTTTGGAGCGCTAGACAACAGAATTGGTAAGACAATCATTTTTCCTTCGCTGATTTACGATCTAACAGTTGTACTGTAGACACATTTGCTATTGCCCATTTGCTTGGCCTGTCATTGGAGATTAGGTGCTTCTCCACCCTGTGCAGAATGAGCACTGTCAGATAGCATGGTCATACAAAGCAGGTGGCTGATGGTCCTGAAGCTGATTCCTGACTCTCAGTTCATTGCTAAAAAAAAATAGGACTAGTTCATGGTTTTTAAGAAATCTGGACTTAAGTTCAAAATCTGAAATAGTTCGACTTATCAAACCTGAACGAATAATTATTTACTAAAGAGTTTCTTCAAACACATTTTGAATTATAATAAAACCTTTGTACTGTTTTTAAGAATCCCCCTAAAAAGCTTTTTGAATACTTGTTGCCATTGTATTTATGTATAAACTAGAGATACACTCATCAGAGTTTTGTGGCAGATTTCTAATGTTATGTTTTAGTAAAGCTTTGGCCATCTAATACCAACATAAGCTAATTCCAATTTATCTTTAAGAATTATAATATAAGAAGATATATGAACAGCATTCAACATATTTTTTCTTTTTTTCCTTGAACCATGATTAATTATTTTACCATTCGGCGCAGATGTGCAGAGCACCAGTGGGAGAGAGAAGTCTCTGTAAAACCGTTTTTTACGTTTTTTTTAACAAAATAAAATTATTGTAGTTGACATTTTAGATGTTCCCTCATATTGGCTAGTGCTATTAGACATATATATGTTTTAAAGTTTTAAGATATATATGTCTGGGATAAGGTAATTCAACATTTAGCGTATCGATGATGTCATCTTCTAGTATTTGTTACCTGACTTACATCATTTTATGCAGTCTTCCTTTCTTTCCTCACCTAAACTGTATTTCATAAGGGCCATAACAATTGATCTTATCTCCATATATTAATTATTTTGTCATCCGAAACCAGAAAGTGTAAAATTTTAACTAAAAGCGGCCCATTTAAGATGCTTTTATTATTACGCTCACTTGTAAAAACAGTATTTGTCTTTGATAAAATCCTGATTCTGTTTAAGCGCATTAGCTGACAAAATATTTAATCATGCATATCAATTAACCATGCAAATTAATTAATTGTCCAAATTAAGGATAATACCTGCGCTGCATTATCAGGTCTACTTGAAGATGGCAAAACTGTCTGCTGAGCCACATCTCTGTTGCCTGCAGTCACTCAGAAAAAGCAGTTGTGAGGCTTGCCTCAAGCGGAAATGCTCCAGCACCAAATATTCTAAACGCGCCCCCAAAAAGAAAGGTTGAAACTTGTGTACGGCCATAATACAGTGATATTAAATCACTGGATTCAGGATACTCTAAAAAATATTTTTGCATTGATTTTGTCTTCTGACAGCTGTCCTTCTTTTCTAAATGTCTAATATCCTCTTTGTAACACAAAATCACCTTTATAGTAGTTTGGCGGGTTGACTCATCAGCCAAGTTGGGCCCATAGAAAAGAAAAATGAGAACAGTGACTCTTTGGCTTTTTTCCCCCAACTTCTTTTATGATGTTGATTTCTCAGCAGTTTCTTCTGGCTTTTGCTGTGTTCAATGTATAGACCAGACGGGTTAATAGGTTTTCCCTTCCTTCGCTCCATTCCAAATGGACTTATAAACATGAATTCAGTGTATTTAAACTACTGCACTTAAGAAAAGTGTGGACTGACATTAGCTGGTTGGAAAAAATGCTGTTTAGTCTACTTAAGATGATGGAAAGATGAATAGAGAACGGTGCTTTCAATTGCTGTTACAGCCAGTCAAGTTGGCGTTTTACACGTTTCTGTTTTGTTGTAGAGAATTTTCCAGGCTGCTAATTCGCTACACACACAAAAAAATATGTTAAACAAGCCTTACAAATAATTCATCAAATATTTTATTAGTATAGTTTCACTTTAAAAAAAAAATACAAACGTTTATTTTAAGTGCAACCCTGGCCATTTTATGCTGTTGCTTAGCGACGTATTTTTAGAATCAGAACACACAAACACTGAATTTAAACCCTTTATTCAACCAACTTTTTACCAAAACTGCAAGTTTTAAAAAAAAAAAAAGTAAAAAGATGGCCTGCTCTCTGAACCCTTTGAATTGGGGCGGAGCTTGGTGACGGAGCGTTCCTGGGTCTGCGTTTGTGATTGGTTGGGAGGATCTAAGATTAACCTACATGATAGGCTAGAATGCAAAAGGAAGGAAAACTGTTATTCTATTGAACTTTTTAATCACCCTTTTATTTTCTATCATCTATATATACGTCTCGCGATCAATATATATTGTTATTGAATTATCGCCCTGCCCTAGCAGTCGTTAAATTGTATGCCGCTGAAAGAAAAATGTTAACTGTATGAAGTGGGAGTTTAACTTTTCCTTTCCACACAGGTGTAACTGGAATATGCGTTGCATGAACTGCATTGAAATACAGTATGTTAACATGTAAATGATCAAGAAGTCATAAAACGGATAATAGAAATCCTAGCATTAGCATGGACACTTCAGTTAAGTCAAGATAAGGTTACAAGCATACAATTTAGATAAGCACGTCACAGGGGACACAAATTATATCAGAAAATGTTCAGAGTGTCAATCAGCATCAGAGCAAGATGGCTGTTTTAGCAGCTATGGTATTGTTGATAAATGTGTTTTTTTTTAAATAAAAGATAGTAGATCATGTAACAAAATGTATTTATTTTTTAACCTTAAAGCTATGATGTTTGCACCAAAGATTAACAAACCTTCATTATCAAATACCAGCCGGATTCTTACTGCTCATAGAATAACTGAAAAAACACTTTCTGGGTGTTAAGGTGAAAAATATTGAGGGGGAAAAATATCTAATTTGCACAATTTTCTCCTCTGCAACTCCTTTTTAAAACTTTCTTGAGGAGTCCAATTTCCACTCTTCATTGTTCTTTTTATGAACTGGAGCATGTTGGGAGGCTTATAACTGCAAAAAAGAAAAAAAAAGAAAAAGAAAAACTGTTTTGACACACCAAGGTAATTCTTTGTGGTATCTCATCAACAGCTCTAGTCAAAAATGTCACAAGTTATTTGACTGTGAAATCCCAACTCCTGATTTTTTTTTTTTCCCCTGCGTGGCGCTTTTTTTTTTTTATATACCTGCAAGCCGGCAGGTAAATTTATTTCCCTCAACTTTCTCAAGGTTTTTTTTTTTTTTGTGTGTGTGTGTGTCATTTTCTTTTTTTAATACACAGTCCCACTTTAACACACCCCATAATATATTCATTCATTCAATAACAGTCTGCACAGTGTTTGCTTTTGAAGATATACAGCTCCTGCATTGTAATTTGTTGTGGTTAAAGAGAGCGAAATAGTATTTGCTTTTTTAGTTTGAATAACTCTTTTCCTTTCAGCAGCAATGCACATTTTTCTCATAGACACACGGACATTCTGCTGGAAATGGTTTCGCTGCTGTTGCTGAATAGGCTCCCCTCCAAATAGCCCGCTGCATGAATATAGATAGTAAAACGCTGCATTGAGTAGATGGATGGAGTCGGAAAACAACTACAAATGTCAGATAAACAGAAATAACGAGGGGTAAAAGAGTGATTGAACGGACGCTGATATGATGAACCATCCGGTTTGATCCACTTTCAGACCTCTTGGAAGTACGCTTCAAGTATTGTTAAATGTGCACATTATCTCCCCACGTATCTCCTTAGCTGCCTGTTTTGGAAACGGCAGCACAATTACGACCAAATTGTTTGAAGCAGCATCAGTTGTACCACTTCAATGCTCACAAATTAGTCTGCATTTGCAGCTTTGTCGTGTTGTTTGTTTGCTGCTGCGCTGATGATGCAAGGAAATCAGAGAAAAAGACGAGGCTCGGGATTCTGGGATTCGGGATTCTGGTGCTGCTGTTCGAGAAGAATGCAAGACAAGTCGTTTATTAGGTCATTTGTATGCGTTGCACTGCAAAAACAGAACTTAAAATAAGTAAAAATTTTCTTAAAATTAGTGTATTTGTCCTCGATTTGAGCAGGTAAATAAGATGATTTGCCAATGGAATAAGATTTTTGCACTTAAAACAGGAACAACTCATCTCCATCATCTTATTTCAAGTGCAGGATGTCTAATTATCTTATTTTAGGGGTCAAAATACTCATTCCATTGGCAGATAATCTTATTTACCTGCTCAACTCAAGGACAAATACACTCGATTTAAGAACATTTTACTTATTTTTAGATCCATTTTTGCAGTGTGCTTTTGTTCAGCAGGGCCAAAGATTTGGCTGGAAAGAGCCAACGGGCCTGGAGAACCTGAAGTTAATGTAGCATCTTCCTTTTAGCTGCCAGCATGAGCTTGTGAAATTTGATCCGGTGTCACGATCACAGTGCCTGGTAACACTCACAGAAAGGTGCTGTTCTCTGATCGGCCTAACACTAGCTCGTTTCCACTTGTGCTTGGTTACTGCGTGAGCACACGGCTGACCTGCGACATCAATGGAGCACGGTGGATGATCAGCAGAGCAGCAGCGATGAGGCCAGGCCCCACAGCTGAGGCCGGCGCTGCACAAAAACAGGCCCATCGCAGCACATGCCCAGGCGTTTGGCACGGCGCTGTAATGATGTTTGGAGCGACTGAAACATACAATGTGGCCATAAAAACATGATCAATCCCTGTAGAATACAACCCCGACATCATTCCCTTTTTTTTTTTTTCGCCATACAGTGAAAACGTTTTTAAAGGTTTCAGATAATCTTGCAATTTATACAACGAGACAAGGTTAAAGAGGGTAAATGTAAATGCAGATATAAATTAGGGCTGTGAGATTTTGCCATATATCAAAATTGTGACTTATTTCAACCATAATAGTGATTTAATTTGGACTTTTCTCTGTATTAACCACAAGCAACAAAAATAGCCTGTAGATACAGTTGTTTGTAAACAAGGACTAAAACAAGATTTTTATTAATAAGAATATTCTTATTCAAGACAACAGGTTGTTGAGTTGAACATCGATCCTTGTTGCGCATAAAGTGCAACCATCAAACAAGCCTATGTATTAAACAATTTGATCGGTACTTTATGCTATGGTGAGATTCCTGAAAGTTTCTGGTTAAAAAAAAAACATATTGCTTATATAAACTCTAAATCAAATAATAAAATCAGATGATCTCACTGCTGCAACTCTCTTCCCTTCCATGTGGAGGCAAACCCACTTAAATTAATAGCCAAACATGGCCTATGCAATTTGGAAATTGCGTTTTTTGAAATTGCAATTGTATTGTTCAGCGGTATAATATAAATAATGATTTAATTTAAAGGAATGCAGGGTTTCTCCCAGAAAATTGGCTAATCCTGGCATTATTGTCTTTGTGGGCTCTGGGAAGTGCACGTGCACTAGCCAAACCAAGCTGTTCCTAGTTAAGAATAAAACTGTCCCCATTGTTAAATTCTGAATTTGTTGTAAGTTTATCAGAAATTAATTTTACTGGTAACTGGTCAGCGCAGATCAAGCTGGAAATAACAAATAATAATAATTAGAATAATGTAATTTCTAGCCAAAGTACTGCAAAGTGAAAAATTCACACTGATCTTTCCTGATTACATTCACTGAAAACAAACTGAAGACAATCGTTTGAAAAGGTCAACATTTAAACCTGTTTTAACAAAAAGAATTGTCATTTAAATTACCTAAATGTTTCACAGCTACCACCTTTTGGATATGCTTGCTCCATGACAACAGATGAAACTCATTGTCTCCCACCTATCCAGGACCCGTTCTCCATGTTCACCTCTTTTGATTATTCCTCACCTCCTCTGTCGCTGTTTGACTCTCCTCAGTCATGTCCTCCATGAAGAGCCCCGCTTTGATTGTTTCTGAACATTAGGCCTAGCTGGACAGCAGGTTTGAGAGCTACGTCGAATCGGCGTCGGAACTTCAAGTGGGAGAAATGCCGGCCTCTTGTCGGTCACCTCTGCTGAAAAAAGAAAGGAGAAAAAAAATACATTTCAACAACCATCATCAAATCATTTTAAACAACTTAACGTTTTCATACCATGTCTGTTCATAGTGTAGAACATGTTTGTAACCAAGGTTATGAAAAGGTTAAGGTGGTATATTCTATTTGCAAGGCATTCTAAGTCATATTTAAAAACCAGTTGCACAAAAAGCTGTGAACCTTTTACAGAATCATTCAGGAAGAACATTACTTCCAGGGTTAAAGGCCTTTCACAAGCACGTCGAGCCGTAAAATCTTCATCAGATGTTCACCACTGCGTGAATATAGCTTACTCAAACTCTGTTTTCTGCCAGCAGTGGCATGTTTTAAAATATGATAAAAAAAAAATCTTCATGTCCTAGAGGAGGCTTGACACTAGCGCCCGAGTTTACCCAAGTTTAACTTATCACTCATCAACCACGAAATTCAATGGATTTTATTGGGCTTAAATACGATAATCCAAGACAAGTTAGTGTATAATGGTGAAGTAAATGTAAAAGGATAAACTGTTTTTAAAATCTTTAAAAAAATGAAGCCAAAAAGTCATCATTCAAAGGGACCTAATAAGAACTTAGTATCCAGCTGTGCGTTATCTAACCACTGTATTGGTTTAGATACCTATTAGTGAAAATGAGCAAACATACCGCATCATTAAAACCGAGGAGCAGCAGACAGGTCAGGGACAACCAAAACATAGTTCCTAATAAATCTCCGCTGGAAGATGGCAAAGCCCAGGAACCTGTTTTTGGGACGCCAGTTAATGGAGCAATCATGATTGCGATGAGACGGAAGACAGGTGGCTCAATTCTTATTGAACACTTCTGTAAGGTCGTAATATTCTGAAGGAACTTTGGACAGGTCAGGGAAGGTTTCTTGGGTCTCGTCAGACGCCGATACTGAAGGATTAGCTGTCAGGAGGCCTGTGGAATGGCAGTCAGACAACCAGCTCAGGATCTCACCTTTTACCTGAGTCAATGTGTGGGGGAACTGATGATCAGGAAGGTGATGAACTTGTTGTGGTCATTGCCTCCAACAATTCATTTGACAATTCTCTTGAGTTCTTTGTATGCATTATTTGTATCTAGTATGTATGCAAGTATATAATTCATTTTCCAGAAAATATGATGAACTTTCTTGAGGTGTCAGACGGGGTCCGACAAATCTGTACGGTCATTATACTGGAACGTGACCTGATCCCTGGGGTTCAAAGTGATGTGATTGGTTGGTTCGACTCCTCTCCGGCCTTTTGTTAACGGAGTCTTAGATCCATCCTGGGAGTGAGTGTCTCCATCTCGGCCAGGTTTTTGGGAGCATCCCATGCAGCAAGCTCATCTTGATCGTCTCATTGATCACCTAGAGAAAAATGTTGCATAGTCCCTCATTATTCCGTTTACTCCCAGCAGAAGGAAATCAGTTTTGTATTATGTGAGTCCTCTTTCCTTGCTTAAATGCCTCAGCAACTTCAGAGTTGCCTCCCTCTCAGGGCAAAACCAGGTCAGAAACTCTGATGAGCTCCTTGGCAAAGTCCTTAAAGAAAGACAAGAGTCCTTCTGCCTCTTAGCCATTCCCCACATCTTGGCCTTGCTGGACAGCAGCGAAGTCGTATGGACTATCTCGGCCTGCTCGGTGGGGAAAGGCTGTAATTCAAAGTGTTTCTCAGACCGAGTAAGAAATGGACGCCACTGACTCTGCTCACCTTTAAATACCTCAGGAGGGGTCAGCTGCAGTTCATAGAAAGGTGAGACGTGGTAATGAGGGGACTCTTCAGAAGCCCGCGGCGCATTGAGTTAGCATTGACATCATTTCATGCATATTAGACTCCAGCTTATTAATGGCAGTCTCAACATCTGCACTCGTGTGGGGCAACAGGTCCATAATGGCTGGATTATTCTGTTCAGGGTTTGCACCAAGGACTTGGAAACTCGTACACCACATGGGATAACAACTCTTATTTCTGTGGGGAGAAAAAAATCAGGTTGGTGACTTGAATAATAAGTGTGAAAGTGAAATGATCGACTTCAGTAACCTGCAGTGCAGAGAAGCAGGCGTGGACGCGGCAGCGGCTGCGGTGACGTCAGAGAAAGCGGTAGGCTGGGAACCAGGGGGGATCTCGTGGAGAGAGAGCGTTAAGGAGAAGGATTATTTCTACGCTCTTCTTCAGTCTCTGGGATGTTTCCCAGAGACTCCACAATTAAAGCCTCAATCCAAAGACGTGGTCTTCAACCAGGCTCTGGTCATTCACAAGAAAGCAGATGTAGATCTACTTGGCAGAGGGATTAGGCGAGAATCAGCTGCCAAATGTCAGAGCAGAGATCGGTGTCCAGATATCAGACAGGCAGTAGGGATCTCTCACGGGCAAGGCAAGGTAGGAATAATCCGACAGCACGAGTTAGGTCAATAACAAGGCAAAAACGGGAGCGCATGAAAAGTATGCTGGATTCCTGCTGAGACGGGGCGGTAATCTGGCATAGAGGCAGAGAATGGAAGAGCTTAAATAGTGCTGCACACAGGTGAGAAAGGCAGACAATTAATGTGGCTCAGGTTGCTGAAAAAGGTGGATTAGGGCAGAGAGACTTGGCAGGAATAACACGGTGACATGAAAACAGAAATAAATAACTGCCAGGGCATAGCAAAGATGTTTATATATCTAAGCCATTTGCAGGTAATACTCATCGAACCATCACTCACTCTGTGACACAGATAGACTAGTTTGGACGACGTGCCTTCTTCCCCTTCGTGATGTTGTTTTGTTTGATGGTCTTTAACATGTTCTGCCTGTAGTCCTGCTTGGGATCGGTATGCCAGATCTTTTACTGAATGCTCGAGAATTACGTTACCGATGGAGAAGCTTTCAAACAATTTTCGTTTTTAATCCTCAGCTTTGGTTATACTATTTTGTGTGAGCCTTAGCTCAGTTGCTTGTCAGACTGAGCATGGGGCGCGTTGAAAAGACAACAGCAGCTGCGAAAGATGATGTTCCTCAGTGCCTGTCACCTTTTGTTGCAGTCTCAGGCACTGATATTGTTTTGTAAGGTGAGAATCTGAGCTCCCCCCCCCCCCACCCTTACTCTCTACCTTTCTGCCAATATGCAGAAACATCAATCCAGCTTTATCTTCCCAAACCTTATTATTATATTTGGTAGCATTTCTGTGTTGGTGTTGTCCTAGTCTCTGAATGCACCCTGAGGCCCCCTTGTAAGTGCTCCCTATGCCTCTGCTTGAATAATCTCTTCGTTGACTCATGACTGGTGCACGGATCGGGGCACAATTAGTATCACGGATACATTCATTGTCTAGCAGTTCCGTGATTTTTGCCACGTGTTGCCATCTGTCCAGGGCAAGCTGCCAGCGGCCGCTCTGGTGGGGGGAGCTGCCATAGCTTGGCTCTCCGACCTTCATGTCGAGAACAGCCAATGCTTTGGATGCTCTGGCCTGTCCTGGCTCAGTTTGGAGGAGCCTGACACATGCTAAATTGATTAAGGGCGTCTAAGCATCAAATGCCCGTTGGCAGAGTCGCCGCGGAAAACCTGAATGTGGCTCGCCGCGCTCTCCAAGGCACAGACTGTCTTTTTCTGTCCCGCACATGTACACAGGGCCACGTTTTTCATTAGCTGCCATCGCTTTCAACGCAAAAGCTATCATGCAGGTTCAAGTGCCACCCAGCAGTTGCTATAGGTTTGTCTCGTTTGCCGAGCCTGGAGCCATATGGTGGCATGTAATTCGAACCTAAGTACTAGTAGCCTACAATAAACTGGCCTTTTGCATGCTGTCTGATGTTTTTTTTTTTTTTTTTTCATGCCGAGGCTTAGGAATGTAGGCTAAATGCTTATTTTCAGGCTACGCACTTATCACATGCCCGCTGCACCTCTTGGAGAGGGCAATTTTCTCCGAGGGAAAGTGCACGGTTTAGGATTATAGTTGAGAATGATTCATTGAGCACCCACAGACTTGAGCACAATCGGCACACATAAACACACGCACAGATGCTTCTATCAGAAAAGCTTTAATGATGACACACAATAGGCCTTTGTTGGTAATACATCTTTAGACTTTTTTTGTTTTTTGTCTAACGTGAAACAGGCCGCTCTCTCTTGTGCTGTTTAACCCCAATTACTTCTTTTAAGAATAAACAGTGGTATTATACTACATAATCGTTTATTTACATTTTTAAATAAATGGCATGCAAACACTTTGAGCGTTTTGCATTAATGTGTACATTTGTTCCATGTTATAGGCCAGTATACCCTCAAACACCTAAACGACACATGTCTTAGATATTAGCCAAATAAAAAAAAAACAATGGTTCATTACTTAAGTTTTTAGTTTTAACCACTACACTGCTTAAGGGAGGAATGTCCAAAGTGTAACCTGGGGTCTTTTGCGACCACCGACTGACATTCAGTAATTATTTGGCTAACAAGCACAGGTGGTCAATGCCCATGAAGTCTTTTTATTTTTATTTATGAAATAATTCGAACAGACAATTAATTACTACAATTAAAAATGTTAGGTCCAACACAGAATTCAGCATTGTACAGTAAATTGGACCACATCTAATACAGAAGATGATATATATATATATATATATATATATATATATATATATTTATAAATGAATTAATAAAAATTATTTGTTTACATGACAGTTTTGGCCCATGCAACAAAAACTATCGCGGCCCTGGCTTAAGTTAGGTAAATTATTTTGTGATTTCAGGTATAGTGTTATAAGGAAGTCATTTATGCTGTAGCAGAGCTGTGAGCTTTTTGGGGGGACATTTTTGCCTTGTCTATAAAGTTTTTGGAAAACTGGTTTCTATGGTGATCAAACTGTGTATGCTACTGTTATATGCACGACAAGGTGTTTGTTATGGGATAATGGCTTCCAACTCCATTGACAAAGGTAATAATATATTTTTTTTGGGGCTTTTCAAGTATCCCGTACGGGGCCACTGCTCTACAGGGCCCCTACCCCATTATGCATTATATGATGTTTGTCTGAGGTGTCTCCTCCTAATGGGCTATCCATCATTGGCTGCACTGGCTCTACTCTTATCTAGCAATCATACACAGATCACCTGTGTAGTGAGGGGGCTGGCAGGCAATCCCTCAATTAAGACTAGCATCCTATTTATCTCTCCTGGCGTGTGCAGAGGCTTGGTGGGGGAAACATACAGCAAAGGAAACAGTAAAGATTTTTATCTCAAGAGAAGCTTGTGTATGAATTGAGATTACGTTGCAGACTGATCTGATAAAAATAAATTCTCGCCTCAGCCAATCAGCTGAGGTCTGTTTCAGTAGACCCCTGAACGTAGCAAATGTTACAATACAGGAGTAGGGAGCAGGAGGTTTTTCTCAGCTCCTTTTTCCACCTCTGATGTATGTCTTTGCGTGTTTGTTTCCAGCATTTGGCAACCGATTTCTCCAGAGGCCCCCCCCCCCCCCCCAAAAAAAAGCTGCCACATTAACTTTAACAGGCTCTGTGGCCCACAAGCTCAAAGTGATTTATTTTGACCAATCAGCCAAGTGAATCTGAGCAGAGGCCTCCAAAGCGTCTTTAACTCTCTTTATCATCAGAGTCAGAGTTTCTCCCCGTTTGGCCTATTCCATCCCTGGCTGATAGTCTTTTTAAAAGCCCCACACGCTGTTTTCTCCGCAAGTGGTGGAACCTTGGAGGAGCATGCTTTTCCTCATGATGATTCTTTACTTGTGTTCTCCCCAACCCCCCCACGTCTTTATCCATCTCCACTTTCCTGGCCTGGCTTAACTGTGTTTGGCCTTGTCACTTGCCTGGCAGACTCAATATTGGGCTTTAAAGAGTAAAAAACTAGATCCAATATTTCTCTTTTCCTCCAAGAGTCTCTTCTAAGATGAAAATAGAGAAGGTTTGGATGTTTTGTATATAAGGATTTTGTGACTATATGGTAGTATGTACGTTAAGGAAATGCAAAGGTGTTTTTTTTTACTAGGAGACTTTTTGTTTACTTTGACGGAGTTTGACAGATTTGATTGCATAAAATGCGATTAATCAGAATGAAATCAGCCCCATCCTCCCTGGGAAATGCAGATTAACAAGTACGTGTGTACATTAGACCAAAAAAGCCCTTTTTATTTGTGTGTCTTTGCAAATCTGTGCCGTGAAATGACCCCGGAGTGCTGCAGTGCAGTGCCTGTGGCAGCTCCTGTCTCCTCTGTCAGTTAAAGCAAACACGGCGAGTGTCTCTCCAGGTCCGTGTCCATGTGTGCATACATATCAGCCCGGCGCATGCACCTCTCCCAGAGCTGTGTGACCTCCATTGATGCCCTCTCAAATCCCGGGAAGAGAGCTCGGGAATAAGAAATTAATTGCCAAACAATGCATAGCTGTCATCCATTATGGCTCTCATCATGTCAGATGATATCGGAGCTTACCGGATGCTTGGCAGCATAATTTATTGCTCCTCCAGCCCCCACTCCCCCACCGGCACTTCTTCAACCTTTCCACTTCCCAGTTGCGCATTGTGATGGATTTGTGGGCTTGCCACAATAAGATACTATTAAACAGACAGGACTTTAATCATTTTTTTCCAGCCTTGCCACTCAACATGTGACTACTTGTGCAGAGTTTTGGCAAGAATTCATGACCTTAATGTGCCGAAGCTGATTGTCAGCAATAGAGGTTTTGCTGTATACAGCTGTATATACAACTCAACAGACTATCGTGTGTTTACTTCAGCTCAATTCAGCTCATTTATATTGCACCTATTCACGGCCCATGTCTGTCATGGTATTAGATAGACTTCAGACCCACAGGCCGAAAAATAACCAGGACAAGCTCTACGTTTTTTTTTATTAAACTGAACACGTTTCAGAGCAGCTGGGTCCAAGAGGGGTTCCTTTTAGGGATCGGTGGTGCTTGGTGATAAGTCTGAGCCGGGGGGTGGTTCCAGGTAGGAGGGTGGACACGTATGCAGAGGAAGGAGCTCTGAGGTTTGATCAGCGAGTCTTACAAGGGGGTGGTTCAGTGGAGATCAGAGAGAAATCTGAAGTTGGGGTCCAGACTGGAGACCAATGGAACCCCCGGTGGCAGGCAGAAAAACGACAATGAGCAGGACTCAAGTAGCAGGGGGAAAAACACAAGGAAACAACATGGAGACTGAAGGTACCGCATTCGACGACACGCAGGCATCGACTGCTCGGCAACTGGCTCCCTTTAAGCCTCGGCTGATGAGCTTCATATCGATCACAGGTGCGCTGCTCAGCCCCGCCCTTCGGGAAACCTGCAGCTCCAGGGAAAAGAGGAAACTGCACCGGGAACCACAGAGCCAGATCCCTGACAATGTCGTCTCAAAGCACTTCACAAAGTCAGTTCTATCGAATCGTGCAGTCAGACTAGTTAAAAGGGTTTCTATCTAAGGATGTTGATTAAAGTCAGCTTGCTTCTCTTTGGACTTAATGTGCTTTTTCAGCTCCTGAGATTCTACAGATTTTTTATTTTTTTTGTTAAGCAGCTTAACTATGATTGGAGTATGATTCAGACATAAAATGTCCCCTAAACCCGGGCGTGAAGCTGTGTTTTGTCTACAGATAACAAACAAGTTAGTAAATAATTCTGTTTTAGGCAATTTACCAGCAGGCTGTCACAAAGGCACAATTTAATTGTATTTCTTTTATAAAACTTCTGAAAACATTACCAGAAACAAGCCATATCTCTCACACATTGGCCTTTTTCTACCTGAAACCCAATACCAATCACCACTAAACACTGCCACCGATGCAGGCAGGCGTGCTAAACAGGTTGCAGTTCTAACTGCGGACTTTTTAAGCTGTAAGTAAAGCAACCATCTTACTTTACGTAGTTTGCTGCAGAATTATGGCAAACAGACAGCACAACCACAGAGTTAGCATACCTAAGTGTCTATACTGATTGTTCATAACACATTTATACTCAAACATACCAGAATGTCACACAAGCAGGCTATTCAGTTTTCACAGCATAGCAGGCCAAGTCACAAGTTCCTGATTGTTGAATCGACGCAAGAACCTGAAGACAAGCCTGGGGAATGGGAGCGAGCAGGAAACAACCCAGTTCAATGAGGCAGACAATACCTCCGTCATTACATTACTGTTCTACTCACTATAGAGGCTCGGTTGAAACCAGATCCACTTCGTCCATATTCATTTATTTTTGCCAACAATCTATCCATTTGATTTCCAAAGTTTCATTGTGATTCATAGCTTAAAACGACCTAGTCTCAAAGATTTTGCAGTTCCTCACTGCCACATCGTTTTTTAGATATTTCATCTTCTCTAGTTACTAACCTGACAACCGCAGAAAAGATCCAGTAATGAAAACCCCGCGTTTGTTTGGCAAACTTTTTAACAAGTTACATCTTCTTTTGGTTTAAAAAAGAAATTTGTACAGCCATATCTTTTTCCACCAGTGGCATTTTTTTTTCAGTATGCTGAAATTACCAGTGACAATGCCACCTCATATAACAAGTGGTCACAAGGTGAACTAGAATACCTCAGACAAGAGAACAATCACCCACTTACTGCAAATCGGTGTACGACTTGCATTTACTGAAAAAAACTGTATTGAAACTCTATTGACCGCAGACAAGAACCCCTAATGGGCTTATTATCTTTCTAAAACTATATCACTTTATCAAACTGATTTTTATATTGCAAAAATAATTTCCTTTTGGTTACATGGATTCATTTTAGTGTTAGTGACACACACACACAGACATAGTTATCTAAAAATGTGTTTGGGGTTTTGTCTCCAAACCCTGAAGGCTCTGGCAGTTTGACATGGAAAAGCACTAACTATAAGCTGAGATGGTGGCACGCAGTAAGTGTGCCACAGTAAACTGTAGAATGACGCAACTTCCAAATTCTAGGTCAGATCTTTCCAGGTTTTTGTGTGCTATTTTCTGAAATACATAACTTTCAACAACTGTTTATCTGTGGCAATAAGATTGTTAGACACAAACTTTATCCTGTATTGAATTCCATGCAGCTCAGTGATATCTACATGTCAGACTCCACTGTTTTCTCTGAATGCCTGCCTGTGCAAGTCCCCTCTCGCAACGAACGGCACTTCAAGACATCTCTTGGCACAAAGGTCCAGACAACATCCAGTTACACAGAATCAAATCCACCTCGTTCCAGCGTAATCCAGTCGTATCAGCATCAGAGTCAGCTTTATTGACCAAAATGATGTGCAAAAACAAGGACCTTGACTTTGGTTTCGAGG
The DNA here is from genome assembly GCF_011125445.2 of Fundulus heteroclitus. NCBI lineage: Eukaryota > Metazoa > Chordata > Actinopteri > Cyprinodontiformes > Fundulidae > Fundulus > Fundulus heteroclitus. The sequence goes on along the minus strand of NC_046374.1, from coordinate 19,520,081 downwards.
GACCGCTGTCGATAGTTCTTGTTCAGGAGAAGATGCTCCCCAGTCTCACCGGCTGCTGCAGGTCAGTCAGGAAGCAGCCCATCCACTGACAGATGGAGGGCGGCAATGTGAGCTGATGAGCCTTTGGCGGAGGATGTCTGGGTTGATGGATGAGCTTAAGTCCGGACACTGGATCCTGGTGTACGTCCCTGTGTGATCGAGGTGTTGCAGGATGAAGTGTAGTCCCAGGTTGACTGTATCGCATGCTGGGGAAGCAAAACTGCATGGGGTCCAGTTATGTCCTTCGGCTGCTTCAAAACCAGGCACTCAACGAGTTGTACAACCCCAGAAGTCAGGGCAACAGGTTCTACATTCATTTATCCCTGTTTGTCGGGTGTTTCTTGGGGACCAGGATGATGGTGGGAACACTTGAAGCAGTAGGAAACCGCGTGCAGCTCCAGAGGCTTGTTGAGGGTCTGAGTGAAGATAGAGGCTGGTTGGTCAGTGCAGGTTATTAATTAATTGAACTTTATTGATCTCACAATGGAGAAATTCACTTCTGCATCCTAACCCATCCCCTTGGGGAGCAGTGGGCTGCCACTGTGCAGCGCCTGGGGAGCAATTGGGGGTTGATGGTCTTGCTCAGGGACCCAGAATGGCAGCTTGTGGGAGTTGAACTCAGAACCTCTGGGACCGAAGCTCTGTGCTCTAACCACCAGGCCACCATTCTCCAGAAGAAGTGGTGAGAAGGGGGAGATGCCATCAGATCTGGGAGCTTTCCCAGGCTTCTGAAGCTGAGCCTATTTAATTTGTCTTAAGCGATCCTTAGTGCGAGCAATGGGTCAGACGGGAGGCTGGAGCTGCGTGTATAGCGGTTGGTGGGGGATTCAGGTAGTCTTTTTGTGTGGGAAGGGGGGGTGGGGTCGGTTTTCCCATGTGTGAAATGTCTCAGATTTAGCCAGGCATAAATGTTAAAGAAAATTAATATTGGGAGGTAATTGGGTTCAGCAGGAGGATGGAAAACTCACTTCACTATCTAATGCTTGTTTCATTACACCCCAAAAGCCCCTTCCGCCCCTCTTTTGATCTCTAGTCAGCCAAAGTTTTTTGTTTTTTTTTTTCCTCCAGACCCCGACGAGCCTGCTCTCCATGTGGAAGTGGCAAGTCATATAAACCGGATCCATTTCATAATAGCGTTGCAATTTTCTCTCCTGGAGCGGAGTCGAGCAGGCTTATCTAATTGTGGAAGCCACGAGCCCTGGGATACAGAGAGAGAGGCTAATTAGTTAGAAATGAATGCTTTGAAATGGAGCACAAAGCTCTGTGTGTGGTAGAAACAGACTTCGTACTTTCTGTGAGATTGGGGAGGGGCTTAAGCGGAGCATGAATAACGAGAGGTTCCTGGTGTTTCGAACAAGACAGGAAGGGGCAGAGTGCTGCAGAGTTTACTGCCGACTTTTGTGAATGAAAAGGGTTTTGCGTCAGGTGGTTCTTAGGCCCCTCAAGGTTTAAATGTATAATGTAATAAATGATAGTGCTGCTAACAAGTAAGTTAATGGTCTTTCATACGTTTTAGCATTTGGTGCAGCTTTAACTAAATCACTATTTCCCCATAGTGAGAAAATAAACGCCGTTTGCATGATGATACCTCCCATTACAGGACTCAGGAGGGTTGACCCATAGCAGTAAATACTACAAAAGTTGTTCTTGAATCATTCAATTTGCATTTTAAGTTAAAAAACATGTTCGTTTGGGCTCTGAAAAGACTATTTTACATATTTGTGCTCCTGAGCCCATTTTTTTTTTAGCCCTTTTATGCCTTTGTCTAGATTGGCAAAGCTCGCGACTCAAAACAAAATGTCCTTGTTTTGTCTCTAAGGCGATAGTGTCTACAGACTGGAGCTGCTGTCCACTGCTGGCTTTCCTTTTTTCTCTCTCTCTCTCTATCTCTCTCTCTGCATGCGCTTATTTCATGGAAGACATTTAATTCTGTTCAAGGGCACACTCCTCTTTTTTGTCCCTGGTCTCTATCTCATTTGAGCTCGTGTGTGTCTGCAGGTGTATTTAGCATGCCGTATGTAGACTGAACCCTTCTGAAAAATAATTCACCCGTGGACTCGGTGGGATCATCCAGAAGAATAGAATTACATTCTAAACATGATTCCTGGCGACTTTGAATTAACCTCCTGCTGTGATAGACATTTCCCTAAGTCATATTTCTTCTGTACTGTCATACTGCCTTAAGCGCTCAACATTTTTTATCTTTATTACTTTAGAAGGAGAAGTAAACCAAAATGATCTCACTGTCTTTCGGCTTGGGATGAGAAATTACCAGAAGAGAAGGTTGAACAGACTGTGCGGTATTTATTGGGATTCTGAAAGGACAAATAAATAAAGAGGAATAACAGCTGAGCCTCACTACATTATATAGAACATACTTTACTGAAGTATTATTACTGAAGACATTATTTTCTAGACCTTACCAGGTACTTTCTGGAACTTACTGGTTACACTTATGGAACTGACCTGTAAGTTTCCTAAAGCTCACTAGTAACTTTCTTTTCCCCTACCGTGTAATTTACCTGATCTTATGAGGTACTTTTTGGAGCTTACCAGACACTTTCTCAAATCTTACTATACACTTTCCAGAACTTACCAAGCGTTTTTCTGGAAGTTTCAGTGAGCATCTTGTGTCTTACGCACTTTTACCAGAGCAATTCCAGTTGCTCTGGTCAACACTTTCCCAGATACAAGGTCCTGGTTTGGGGTTAAAGCCACACTAAGTAACATTTTTACCTTAATATATCCTCTTTTAAGAATGATGGTATTCTAAGCGTTTAGGACAATCCAGGGGTCTGTCATCTCCCCCTAGTGTTTCTGGCCAAAAAAAGCACACTTGCAACTTTCTGTGCACCAACCCGGAGGCGGTCTTGCTGCACTGGCTTGTTTTTTTTAAGTCTTTTGTAATTTTTCTTTTATTTGGAGTTTGCGGTTTATTTGGCTTGTTTTTTTTACCGGGTTTCTTATCTGGGCAACAAACTAAGCAAATAGTTTAACAACTTTAAATAGACCATCCCCCGCTGTGCTACAGTGAGCCTGGGCAACAAGGACTGGTACACCATTAGTATGGCGTTGTATGTTTGGACGTTGTATGTATGCATCTCATTACTGCCACCTGCTGGACTGGAGGTGTGGTACAGCACTTCCCCATACGCCTTTTTCCCCATGGCAGCCTTTCAAAGTTGTGGAAATGGAAAGCACACAAACTACCTGTGATTACAGGTAGTTTTTGAATTTGTTTTGAATACCCATTCAAAACATATTCCCAGTTATTTAAATTCCAGGACTTTCGGGGGAAAAGGGGCTGCTGTTCCTTTCACAGAACCAACTAGGTACTTTTAGGGATCTTGCAAGGTACTTCCCTAAGCTTATTAGGTTCTACAGAACAAGGTTTTCTACACATAACTGCACTTTTAATATTTTTCTACAGAGGATATGTGTAATTGCATCATTTAAAATCATTATGCTTTAATAGGATTTATAATATTGAAATGTTCTAAGATAACATAATTTTAAGGCTATTATTTTTTGCTTTAATAACAAAGAAATAATAAAAACTAAACTGTTCCGCTCATAAATTGCTGCACTCCTACCACCATGTGCTTTAATCTTAGCAATGGATCAATAATATTCAGGAGGAAAGAAAATGCATGCATAATCTGTCTAACTGCAGTCTTTTCCATTTTAATATGGCCTCGTGTGTTTCAAGTTTTTTCACTCATTAACATATGCTGAAGGCAGCTCAGCAACATTACTCCTAAATCAGTCGTCTTCACCTGTGCAGAGATTTGGTTCTCCTAATTGGCCCCTTTGCTTGCCTGTTTAGTCACTAGCTTGTGTGGTGGTTGGCGCAGTGAGAGTTACACCGACCTTGATATAAGCAGATCAGATTTTCAGTCACCCTGATGGTGTCCTTTCCATCATATAACAATTTCACATTCACTGAGATTAATCCTCTATTTACTTGTATATATATATATATATATATATATATATATATATATATATATATATATATATATATATATATATATATAAACCACATTTAATTTCTCCTTAGCTACGAATATACAAAAAAATATTTTGATAAACTGTGAACTAAAAAGACAGGTGTCCTTGAGGATATATCCCTCCCCTGCTTTCATGATAGTTGTTGTTGAAGGCTGCGGTGGCACAAATTGATGATGTTTGTTACCGCTTGGAGAATGTAAATGTTGTTGCCTTGGTGGGCGGTGGAAATACTCAATCACTATATGAGTGCTCGTCTGATTAACTTACTGTTCTGTAAAAATATTCATATTCATACCCTCATTTAGAACCTATGCATTTCTATTTCCTCCCAGCTGATTTTCAATGTATAAGTGTACACAAACCCATGTACTTAAATATAGAGGATCAGTTTGTTTTGCCTTGTGTTTTTTTTTTTTTTTTTTGGAGGGGGGGGGGGGCTAAACTATGGAGATAAGTAATAATAAAAATTTTCAGCTTACATGATTTTATTCTGAAATTCTACATTCCATTTCCATCGATGACGGCATGTTAAATCTCATGCAATATTCAAAATGATTGTCAAGCAAAATAGCTATAAGGACCTCTTCCCTGTGTTGATTACTTATGGGAGTCGCATAACTATTATTCATGACTGTGTCGACTGCAAATTGATAATAGAACAGTATTCATAGCTCTGAAAGTGGGTAGAAAACCTTTTCAAAATGTGAGGTGACAACATAGTTAGTTCAAAACAGCAAAAAAAAATAGTTGGTTTGGATATCTAATACATCATATACCTAGCGTCAACGTTCACACAGCCAGCCCACTTAGATCCCGCCTAACCCTCTGGAAAGATAGGTCTGAGTAAACATCTTAATAGATAAAGCTGAAAAGTTTTGTACATGCATTTTTAAAGTCTACTGCTGATACATATATAATGTGAATTATTTCCCACCTTGCATCATCTGTTTGGAGAGGAGTAAATCTAAGCTGTCAAAAGTTTATGCTCTTTTTTTCTGGACAGCTTAAAACTGTCAGATATTTTGGATTTTCTGAACTTAAAAGTAACCCCGGAGGAATGGATGTAACATCATTTTCTTCCCCTCTGTTAAGACATGCAGTTGGAAATGAATGCTTAGATAGCGTACTGAAAAGTAAAGCATAGATGAGGCTTCCATAGAACAAGGAAGAAGATAAACTCACTTTAGGTCCCGACCTTTATGTACCTAATGAACATACTTGTAGTTGTGCCCAGTCATAAAATGTTAAACGTTAGCAGAGCTAAGATGGTAGGAGACCTGAGCAGAATTCCATTTGGTGGCCCACTTCCGAATCAAAAACTAAAATTCATGTTACATAAACTCACTGCAAAGACTGATATATTTCAATGACTTGAATGATCACGGCTTATATCGAATGAAAAGTAAGATTTAGCCTCTTGGGAAATTAGAATATTAGCTAACAGTGATACCAATGTTTTCTATGGATAAATGTTATATTATTGTAGTCACAATCACAATGAACAATGCAAACAGTCACAACTGACTTCTTACACATGGAGGATTACCCCTAAAGGGTCATTCCAAGGATCCTAATGGAAAGTTGACTCAAGGAACGTGTATATTAACAGCCGTTTGTGTTGGTACCAAAGAGTATTCAAATTTTCTTAGAAACTGAGTTTTAATTTCTCATTAGTTGTAAGCCACACCCATTCATATGAAGGAATCAGTAAAATATGTTCCCTTAGATGTACCCGTATGTCCGAATAAGGTTTGTCTGCATGCCTTTTGGGAATTTTAGTGTCTCTTTGGGTCCCGGGGCCTTGCAGGCAGTTGCAAAGTTTGCTGCTACCTCAGGCTGGCCCTAGATGTTATTGTGTAACATTAGTCTTGCTGGTTTCCCACTGGCAGCAATTGCTGCCAGGAATACGCTCTACATTTTCACCTAATAGGCTACATATGAAGAAAAAAAAACAGGTATTATGTGTCAGGGAACTCAAAGCAGAGAAATGCATGGAGCTGTTTATATCGGAGCTTCTCTTCGTATCCTTGTTCTTTTGAACTCTGTATGCCTCAGAAATGAAATTACTTTCTTTAGCTCACATAACAGTTCAATGAGATAAAACATGGTCTGACTCTCCATAGAGGTGTCTAAGATACCTGCTGATATTTAAAACACAACAATCTCTCTCTTTTTTTTTTTCCGTTGGTGGGAGGAAAACAAATACTCAATCAACCAGTGCTCTTGCTGAGGTGGCACATCGTTTAATCAACCTTGGCTGTCGCCGAATACTGTTAAGCGTGGAAAGCATCGACTGCTGGTGGTTGTCGGGGTGTCATTATAGCCTGCGGCAGGCTCTGCATCCCAAACTGCTGCGCTAATTTATGCCGTCTCATTTTACCCTTTGCAAATTTACCACACCGACATATTGTCCCATTGCAAATTGAATCTCATGGAACTGTTTCAGTTTTTTTTCCGTTTTTTTTTCCTTCTTTTTTCCGTTATCTGAGCTCACACGCCACGTCCATTAAACCTGCCAACGCTGATATGACCTCCATTAAATTTTGTTTTGCTCTCCTTTCATACAAAGATTAGGATCGTTTGTCACTTCTGTCTTTTTGATTGTATCTCGGCACTGGGAGGAAATGACAGCTGTCCCAAATTGCATTTTAGCGAAGGGCCAAATTGTGTGGGTCTGTGAGAAAGGCCTCTTTCATCCATTTAGAGGGGCCGCTGTGAGCTGTCCTCTTCCAAACCACAAACTGTAATTAGATCATGACATATAGAAATGTTGGCAAAGCTAAACAGAGCAAAGAAGGTGATGCAAATACACAATGGTTAGATTAAAAGGGGAGTCAGGGCTCTCTTCTTTTTTTCTTTATTATGAAGTTTTATTCCTTGTGTGTCCTTAGACTCTCCACGGGTTTACCGAGTTCAAAGATTCATAACAAAACCTGCAGTTAAATTAATTTGGGACCCCTATTTTCCAATGAGAGACAGTGTGGAAGATGAATATGGTTCACAAGCCGTGATTGATGGCCGATGCTCTGTGAGCTGCAAGTGCATGTAAGTGGGAGGAGAAGGATAGCTGAGCTAGTGTGTGGGGCCATCTCCTAGTGCGCATGTGTTGGTGTTATTACGTTAGCCGTTTCCCCCAAGAGCTCAGGTAAACAGCGTCATTAGCAAACAGCTCCTGGAGTGTAACCACGGGGAGGATCCACATCCAGGAAATGGGTATTCCACTTTGTCCTCTCTGACCCAGAAATAGCATATACTTAAAAAAAGATTGCTATTGACTAGCAAAGATATGGCCTCACTAGCAGCTCCATTTAGAATGCACAGCTGGAAGTTTGTGTTTCCTAGTGAGTCTGTGCCTGTGTGTGTGTGTGTGTTGGCTTAGCCGGCAGGGGTCCCAAACTAGACACCATGGATGCCCACTTTAGTCACACCTGCCAGCTCCAACTGATCCTCTTTGAACTATCTTCTCTTAAACTGACACATGGAAAAAAAAGTGGAAAATAGAGCTTCCATGCGTCTACTGACCTTACTTGAGCTTAAAAAACGAATAAATTCCCCTACTCAAACACAGCTAGGGTACAACTGATGAAAGGATTTTAACTGTTTACTGCAGTATGTTTGCTCCTCTTTTTTCTAAACCTGCATCTTTCTTTCTGTGTTCATCAGAAACCTCCTCGTCTGTCATGGTATACATGGATGCCATGACATCAACCATGAGGACGACCACCCGACCTACCACCGTCACCCTTAAAACCACAACGTTCAGGACTACCACCACCAGGATGCCTGCCACAACAACCGCAGTGGCCATTTGGCCGCGCACAACATCCACGACGGCATCCCCCATGCACACGGTGGCGGACGTCATAAAGCCTGAAGACGAAGACGGACCGCCACCTTCCTCCAATCTGCCGAACATCAGAGTGGAATATTGTAATCCCTTGGTGATCATGGACGTCTCCTGGCCGAAGACCAGGCAGGGCACTGTCGTCAAGTTGCCATGTCCTGCAGGAACCATAGGTGAGTTAAATGTTCTTTAATGGCAGACCTTTGAAAAAGAATGAAGTGGGTTTGTTTTTCTGCAAAGTCATGTTAGCTTAATACGTTTGTTCTGACATGTATGTTTAAAGTGTTTGGTGGCCTTTAGCCTAGTCCACAGGGGGGCGTGTTTTCTCCCTTTGGCATCTGCTAATTACGTAAACCAAGCATCTTTTATAGGAACATCTTCGTTCTCTGGGCAGATAAGATGTGACCAGGGTATAAACAAAGCTGCAATTCACAAGTATTTAACAAGTTCTCGAAAATGTTGTGTAATGAACCTGTAAAGTGAATCGTGGTGTTGAGAGGCCAGTGATAACAAAACCACAGACGTGAGAGAATTGTGATTAACCCCTGACAAACTCAAACTTCCATTGGTCATTTAAATCAGAGAAGCTCCGCATATTAGAAAAAATGTAGTTTGTCTCTGGTTTCTCTCCCTCTGTGAGGATGTCAGTATTCTCCTTAGGAGACTTGGTCTGCTGTGACTTGCTCGTGTCCATCTTTGTTTATGTTTACGCTCCCTCCGCAGCCCGCATTTGCTCTCTTCCTGTCTTCCCCCACTGACTTTTTGTCCCCTAGTCACTGTCGCAGGGCTAAAGATAGCATGATGATCTGGAATTGGTATGAAAACAAGTTAGTAAAACATCACACAGCTGTAGTTGTATTCTGTGTTTCACTGCAGGATAGATGTGACTAATTAGAGCTCTTTAGTCTTCATCAGACATTAGACCTTTGTTGCTGTGGATGTTTTCTGTCTGTCTTTGCATCGATACTAACAGAATAAAGTCAAGTGTAGTTTTCAGATTAAATCAATGTAGCCAATTGTGCATTTCAAGACATTCTCAATTGTAAAAGGTTGAAAACCTGGGAGAATTTATGTTTTTAGATAAAAATCCCAAGCCAACCATTGGTCAGGAATCTTCAATAAAGATTGAAAATAAACATATAGTACATCTTTAAACGTGGCTAAAGGTATTTAGTAAAACAGCTTCGATTTTAGCAGCATCTCCCCTGATAAAAATCAACAAAACTACAAGTCCTGTTTATTTGTCCATCTGCCTCTGTCTGTTAGGAAATTCCTGCATTTCATGTATTTGGCTAGAAAAAAATTTGATCAGATATTTATGTGCATTAATTTGTGAGCAATTAATTTCAAGGGAAGATTTTTGCATTCCCATATTATTTAATAGTCAATACAGGGAAATGTGGTGAGTTGGAAAAGTCAACATCACCAACTGTTGGTGTCTATGTTCATTATGGTGATCATTGTGAAAGTATGTTAAAAAACTTTTTTTTTTGTGGGAAGAAATTCAATGAAATTGAAAATGCATAAATTAATGCTTTCACACAGGAAGAAAAAAAAAACAGGATAAACACAAAACAATGGTATAGAAAAAGTACTTCTATAGGAAAAGAAAACAAAGACACAACAATTATTGGCAGCAACAGTACTGCTGATGGCTCCATGCAGGCAGAAGAAACAGCTAAACATGGCGGCTCTAGGCACTCTCAATGATAACAAAATCAAAGCAAGTCCACAACGTTTATGGAAGCAATAGCTGAATGATGGTTTCTTCCAGGAAAGAGATGATGCTGAACAGAGAAGCAGTGGGCATGGATTGCTTTTTATAGAAGGAGAAACAAGGATACTTTATTAACTCAATAGCCATATAAGCTCTTTCAGTGAATCTGTCCAGCTAATAGACCAAAGATGGAATACCTGTCCGGTGACTACTTTCAATAGACCGAAAATCATAAAGAGTGCACAAAGTTAATGGAACCGATAGTCCATCAATTCTGTCCAGGAAAAACATAAAACCTAGCCACAGAAACTCTAAACCACAAGAACTGTCCATGGTGAAGACTGACAAAGAGCTGCCAGCTATTGCTTAATTTATGCCTTTGACCAAAGATGGCATAACATCCTGTTGTAGAAAGTGGATTCTTTTCACTTAAGAACGTTAAATGAGATAGTTACAAATTTAACTCCCCCCAGTCAGTAGGTGGTGCACTCACGCTCACCCGCTATCGCTCCAACTCACAGTTGTACTGTTTGCTAGCTGTTTGCCAGGACCTTTGGTTAGCATTAGCAAAGATTAACTTACCTGTCCATAAGTAAAGCGGCAACCTGCCTGTGGCTTCGGAGCCCCTTTGCTTCCTTAATTCAGCACCATCGCTCAAACGGCTGACCTATGTTCACCCTTGTTTTGCTTCTTTTTTCGGTCCGCTTGAATCTGAGATATGTAACGCTGAAAATATGTGGCGCACTATTGCGCAGCTACTACGATCTGCCAACGCCTGAGCTCCGCCTCATTTGACTTGAACCTGCTATTCCTACTGGTGCAGAATCCTTTCGCGTCAACGTTAGCATTGTAACCAGAAGTAAATATTTATATCTATTGGACCTGTCAAAATTTCTAAAACAATTATTGATATACTATATATTTATTTAGACATAAATTAATGATTATAAAGTATATAAATAATATATAAATATGGTAAATAAATAAAAATACATTGATAAATTAAATGAGTTAAGATAAGATAAGATAGTCTTTATTGATCTCACAATGGAGAAATTCACTCGTCACATCGGCTCATACAAGAAGGTGCAGAGTAGGGAAGGTGTATTCAGTTATATACAGTGAATCTTCATATATACAATGGATCAAAAAGAATACCAAAAAATACAAAAGAGGAAATAGGAATGGGTATATGATGTCTCATTTACATTCTTAGTGGTCTATATATATATATATATATATATATATATATATATATATATATATAGCATATCTGTATGCTTAAATATATACATATATCTATTAGTAGTAGTATATATCTAGTTAGCTGCAGTGGCTGCATATAGTCTTCATGTGAGGTCTGGAGACACCTGTACAGTGGAGCGAGACCCACATTGCTGCAGCACGCTCACGTTCAGCTCAGGGCCCAATCTGTTCATCAATCAGCGCACAGACAGAGGAGCGCACGTATACACGCCGTCTTCATTAACGGGGCAATGCCAGCACTCATCGAGACCTCACTAACAGCCAACGCCATGGCACAGATAAGAGAAGGCGGTAACCCACCTCCTCCTCCCGGCGTTCTCTTCAAAGGCGTCGCACTTCAGACAACACTGTCAAGCAGAACACGACCGCATGAGCTTCCTCTGCCGCTCTTTGAAACTTCTCCGAGCTCCCCTTCCATCTTCATCTTCTCGTTCGCTGTCACTCCATCTCTTCCCCCCCCCCTGACCCTCCCTTGACTCCCCACCTACCATACCCCCCCACCCCCCTTTCATGCTCCTTCCTCCTGTCTCTTAGCTAAGGGAGGGAAGATGCACACTTATCTTATAAACCCATCAAACATGGGGCTGTCTAAGGTGGACCGGGAAAGGAAATTATATGTCAATCAAAATTTATATCTGTTAATGCAGGCCGTGTCAACCTGCAACAACACTCTGCCCCTCTCTGTATACAAGAAAGAGTAATTTAATGTCAGAACGCAGCTTTGTTGATGTAAACAGCGAGGGGGGACCATGCATGGATTTTTAAGGTGAAGAAGGATATTATGTTTAAACTCACAGCAAAAAAAAAAAGAAAAAAAAATCAAAAATCCCAATCCTTTGGTTTGTCTTGTATGTGTAATTATGTAATTGGGTTACTTTTAAACCAATAAAAATCTCTTATTATAGATGCCAATAGGCATAGTAAGATTAGAGAGGCTTAACAGATAACCACCTAGATTACTAATACTCAGTGTCTGTAAAGGCATTTGCAAAGCTCATCTTTCAGCAGAGAGTGTTTTCTCCACCCTGCTTAATTGACCTTTCCTCACGATTTCAGCCACGGCTGACTTAATTGGCACCTATTTTGTTGTATCTGCTTCCTTATGCACGACTTAAAACAGCCACAGGAGCAGACACTGTCTGACTTTTAATGATTAAATCCAGACGTCGTCTGGAGGAGTCCGGCAGCGACCCTCCACTGAAGCAGATTCGGTTTAGCCAGTTTACGATTAAAATGTCCAATTACAGTCCTGCCAATTCCATTAATTTCATCACTTCCACAATTTAATCACTTAGAAATCATGTTTCCTCGGACAAGTTTTGCAAATAAGAAAAAGGGGCCTAGGCATACAGGAGAATTGGGCAGTAGATGTGGAACTGTAAAGCATTGTGTTGCATGTCAATCTTTAATGGGAAAATGGTCCAGGAAAAATTGGAAAAAGCGGATAGGCTTGTGTCATAAGAGATTGGTTAGAATGACACACAAAATACACACAGAGAGAGAAGGAAATATGCTTCCCTGTGCCTTCATAACTACTTAACTGGTGACTTTTTTCTGTCTAAAGGTGTGGTGTCATTCATGTGCTTGGGCCCAGAAGGATACTGGGACCTACAGGGGCCTGACTTCAGCAACTGTACGTCCCCTTGGGTCAACATCATCAACCAAAAGGTGAGAAGAATATTACATCATTTTAAAAAAGTTTTTTTAATGATTTTATTCAGCATCTTCCAGCTTTGAATTTGTCTAAAAAGACCCCATGTGAAAAAAAACGTATCCAAAATATATTCCTTAATACCATTTCTAAAACAAAAAAAAAAAAATCTCAGCATATTGAAATGAATAACTGAGATAAGAAGAATGATTTACTATTACCCACGTCTAAGGCTACGGCTATTGCAGGTCTTGAAATTGAATTCCGATTTTTTTGCTGAAGTTGGATTTTCGTTCATACTACTGTTAAATGTAAACGCTATCTGAACGTCTGACAGTAAAAAGCGACCCACATAAGCAGATAAGAGAAGGAGACGACACACAGCGGTGCACTGTTTACGGAAGTAATGGTGAATGCTTCTAGAAGTGTTCAATAAAGTTCTGTTGAAAAAAAAAACACGTAGAAAAAAAATGCAGATGCCGGCCGGCGTCCCCACCAAAAATACATAAAAAACAATAGAGTCATACAATTTACAAGAAATAAATGCCATGAAAACAATTAACTAATAAAATAAGTTTTGACCTTGATGTGGGAAACTTTTCTGGTTGTGTTTTTAATTAGTTTCATTTTTACTTACTTATTTTGTTTTCCAGCGGGTTGCCTTAAATTCTGAGGAGCATAGAAACCAAATGCTACGTCTTCTCGTTGAGTTGTGATCCTGGCACGACTGGGTGACCGCTCTCCGATGTAATGGATCTGGAGAGTTTATGCTTACAAACTAATGTGTTTTGGCCCAAGACTATTTAGTGAGCTCTCCTTTTAAAACCAGTGAGCTGGAGCAGCCAATTAAGGGCTGTTGTAATGTAACCCATTTTCCGGGTTTTGATCAGAACTTTGGCAACGTCCTTTTGAATGAGCTGCTGCCGCCTGACTGTTACACTGAGAACGATAAGGACACTATTAAAGTAATCTAACCTACTGAAAATAAAAGCATGATCTAGTTTCTTTTTCTGTCGTGTTTAGTCAGGAAGTTGTTCATTGGGATCGTGATAGGCTTATACTTGATGTGGTTTTTGAGATGTCATAATGTCTACACATGCGCCGTTACAGTAAGGAACTGTGCATAGGGTATCCAAGAAATGTTGCAGTATTCTACGATCTGAGCGAGGGAGAACATTTTGATACTGAATAAAAATGGCCTGAGAATGCTGAGAAACATTTATGGAAAAAGTAATGCACCCAACATAAACAGCGTTTAATAAAATCATCTATTGTACTGAAGGAAACTTGAACCCTTCAGTTAGTTTTCTGTAGAAAAAACACAGACTTTTAGATGTTTAAAGGCCATAAAGTCATGGTAATTTGAATCTGGACAGGACTCTGAATCCTTCCAATCAGAAATGTATAAAGACGCTGTTATAACTTTGGGAACGACTGACCTTCCACCCTCCCGTCGGCGACGTTTGCAGCAGCTCTCCGTGCAGATATTTCTCTCCCACTCTGTCAACCCTACTTTTTTGTGGTTTTTGTTCTTTGTCTGCACCTAATTGGTCAATTAATGTAATTGATTAGCCAGACTGTGTGCTTCATAGAAAGCCTATACCTTTGTGTGCATGCACATGCATGTGTTTGGATTGGAGTGAAACCCAATCCAACAAAACAGCACAGCGTAATGGACTCCTGTGGGTAAGGCTCTATCCGTTGCCGCCGTCTCCTCTACAACATGATAAAGTGGATATTGGCTCTCCATATTGCTCAAGCACAAATGAGTTGTATCTCCTGCTCTGCGGGCTATTCTGCAGAGCCTCATTTCAACCTTCCTACACTTCAATCTGTAATCGAATCAAAAAAAAAAGAAAGAAAGAAAGAAAGAAAAAATACGGGTGGGAGACTGCAAGTGAGGATCTACGTTCCAAGTTATGAATTGCAGGCAATAGTAAAAATGTTCCACCTTTAAACGTGCTGCACGCTGAAGCATGCATACCACTTATGTCTTTTGCTATGGCCCTCCCCATTAAGCCAACAGTAGTTTGCTGGTATGAATGGAGAATGGCTATTGTGGGGAAATCTAGTGGCAGAAGAACTAATCAGCTGCATTTGTGTACGGCGCATTTCATTGGCTGGCTGCAATAAAACTAGAAAAAAAACAATTTAGAAAGCCGCAGCAGCGTAATTTCGAGTTGGCTTTTCTAGCCCTGTTCATCAAAACCGGTGAGGCTACCGTTGTATTATTCAAATCTACAAAAAAAAAAGTTACGTTGATAAAGTAATATATGCATTTGAAGGATACAAAAGCCTTGAATTCTTTTTTTAATATAATTCAGAGAATATGACAGTTGAGTGGTACGCCTGTCTTGGTGGAGGAAGGAAGTCTCTAATGAAGATCAGCCCGTCAGGGATTTGCAATGCCCATCTGCCACTTCGTTATTTTATATCCATAGCCATTGTCCTGTGAGTATCACAGCTCATTACCAGATGGTTGGGTAGACGAAATGAGAGAGGACGATGTAGAAGGTAAAAAGGAAATGAAATGACACCAGACGAGCAGAAAGGGGGGGGCGAGGGAGAGAGGGTAAGAGACAGAAAGAGGAAGCGGAGCTATTTACCAGGCATCCTCGGCTCTTCTCATTAGGAGATGAGCGCGGGGGAAGCCGAGGACGAAAACATCTTCCAAAGACATTTCCCCCTGCACGCACACCTATGTGAGGACCAATTTAAGAAGCCTAATTACTTCCCTAATAAACTCACAGGCAGAAATAGCAGGTAACGCTACAGTAAATCAGGCTGATCCACTTTCTTGCCTTATCTCTTAGTTTTAATGTCTCTCCTGTCGCTGATGTTGTTCGTGAAACCTTATTAAAAAAAAATAAAAAAATAAAAACAGCGCCCTCCACAGGTAATGAAACCCCTGGTAAAGCTGTGTAAAAAGTGTTAAATGTTTTAGAACTAAATTGTATTAGTACACTTGTTTAAATTGATCACAATCTCCAGGAGGTTTAAATGATTAATTTGTTACTTCTCTTTTCCCTGGACTGTTAACATGACACAGAAGCCCGTTTCTCTGAGCTGCCACCATGCCCGCCGAGGAGGGTGGCGACTAATGAAAAGAGAACCTCTCTAGCTTTATCACAGGTGGCGATAAATGTTTATAGTGCCGTTACTTTTTGTTTTTGGTGATGGATCAAGCTAAAAATCAACCGAATGGAACAAATCATCAGTGCCATGAATTAACGAAGAAAGCTGGCCATATGAGTTGTCGTCAGACTTGGTGTTTTGCTGTGGTTGAAGAGATAAAGACAACAGTTACCTTGGAGTTAACTTGTTACCAGGATTTACTGCAGCAGATATATGTAGTAATGAAATAGCTGCTTGGACTATTGCACAGAGTTGGGTATCACTAAGCACTAAGCAGCCAAATCAACGGGTTGTGAACTGCCGTTCTAAAGCCTAAACTTCAGCGTTCAGAGGTCTCCTTATTAACGTCTCTTATGCTTGAATAAAACTTATGGTTAATTAGATAAGTCTACCATTAAAAAGTCTTTCCTTTTCTTTCTTTTTTTTTTTTAGACAGCACAACAAACTACTAATTAAAATTAGGGATTTTTTTTCTAACTGAAGAGACCTTAAGGGATAATGGCAAAAGTTCAGTGAGAGAAGCTCCTTAAAAAAAAAAAAAAATCAGTCCAAATTATTCTGTGTTACAAAGATATTGCTTTGTCTTTTTGTTTTAACTCTATGTATGCTACCTTGATTTTATTTTGCCTCTTTATTAGACAGAACCACTCAAGCTAATTGAAATTAACCATAGGGTGAATGCTTGCTTCTGTCTTTATGTTTAGAAATAGCGAAAGAAAAGAGATCCTCACACTCATGTACCGGGGAATGGTTGTACTCGCATGGAAGTGCATATAAAAAAAAAAATAAACTTTTTTTTTTTTTTTTTTTTTAGCTAAATGGTTTTATCCTAGCCTATTATCAGATATGATTTCATCCAACAAGCCCTCCAGACACCTCTGGTCTTCTGGAAAAGGTCTTCTGTCTGTTCTCAAAATACAAGCTAATGATTAAATACAAGCAGATTTATTCATTAATTAGATTTTTGCCTGTCTCCAGACATACTGCTTGTAACTTGAGTAAAGTTTTTTTATTAGGCACTTTCTACAGATAAAAATCATACTGCCATACACTAAAAAAATAAATAAAAAGAGTGTAATGATCAAAAGTAACAACTGAATTAAAACTGTGGGATTAAAGTAAAAGTGGAATATAAATGCAATTTAATGCAGGAAACATTAAAGATATAGATCTAAGTCAAAACCTGTCTCTATAAGGACAATTTCAGTTATTATTTACAGTCAGTGTGTGAGTGTGTGACTCAAGATCAATTTCCATTGGCTGAGCAGCAAAGATGTCGCACCATAAGCAACCATTGGCTGCTCAGATGCTCCCAAAGAACAGCAACAATGGTCGTAATCAACACAGAGACAACAGAAGTGACCATTATAGTACCTTATCTTTCCCAGTCGAAGAACTTTGGGTTTCCTGAGGGGATTTTTTTTTCCTGTTTTGTAAGCAAGAGAAAAGTGTCTTTCTCTGGTCAACAGTTGAGGACTGGCAGCGCGGTGCCAATCTTTCCCGTAACATGTATATATATAATATATATATTATATATATATATTAGTATATTATATATATAGATATATATCTATATATAGAATTATGTATATTAATAATAATATATATATATCTATATATATATAGCAATATATAATAATAATATTATGGCTGAATGATAATTCAATAACAATATATATCGATTGACAGACATATATTGATAGAAAAAACAGGTTCAATAAAATGTTTAGTAGAATAGCAGCATTCTTCCTTTGGCATTTTAGCCATGTTAGTTAAGATTATAGTCATTGCATCCTCCCAACCAATCACAAACGCAGATCCAGGAAGGCTTCATCCCCTTCAAGGAGTTCAGAGAGCACCCAATCTTTTTTAAAAACATTTCTTGGTAAAAAGTTGGTTGAATAAAGGGTTGAGTTTGAATTCAGTGTTTGTGCGTTTTGTATCTAAAAATAGGTCATTAAATAACAGTATAAAATGGCCAGGGTTGCACTTAACATATGTTTTGAATTTGTATCGACGTCAATCAATATGATTCTATTATATCAATATACGTTTTTTCTATATCGTCCAGCCCCAATATATGTATGTATGTATATATATATATATATATATATATATATATATATATATATATATATATATATATATATATATATATATATATATATATATATATATATATATATATATATATATATATATATATATATATATAGTTTATATTAATTTATTTATGCTGGATGCTCAAATGTATTTGCTGCATTACTTTCATGATGCTGTCTGGGGAAATTCCCTCAATAGGTTCATAATTGTGTGCAGATATAATATTTTGCCCTGGTGTACACTCAGCTGTGTCTATACACGGCTCAGTGCTCACATATTAATTGTCTGCAATATTACAGCAGTTGGGGGGAAAAACTTCGGGTCAAACAGCATTTATTTTCCGGGTTAGATACTTGTAGATTCCAATTTATCATGTATTCCCTTGTAGCCAGCGTGCAGGCTGTGAATATTAAGGGGATACCTCAGATTTCTTTTTGCGTGTCGGTGCCTTCATTTACCGCGGCTTTGCTTTTCTTTTTTTTCGCCCCCAGATAAAAGCCGGCGAGACGGCAGCGGTGATCGCCAGAGAGCTGGCAGAGCAAACCAAGAGCAACCTTCAGGCGGGCGACATCACCTATACGGTGAGGGCTATGATTCAGCTGGTGGATCTGCTCGACGTCCAGCTGCGGAACCTCACGCCGGGCGGCAAAGACAGCGCCGCACGAAGCCTTAACAAGGTACTAAAAGAAGCCGTTTTTAAGCTCCGCCTAATTTACTTTCCGTTTGCCTGTGAATATATCCTGACAGTGTAACAGGCTGAATAAACACAACCCGCAGGAAACAATGACCTATTGCTCTTATTGTCAACACTGTTCAGATCAACGTGTTCCAAGGGATGAAACAAAAATAAAGCAATCTAGGAGAGTTTAAACTGTTACAGCACTTGTGTTTGATGGGGAATTTCATGTAATCCGACTGTGATCATTTTCCAGTTTTCAAAAATTGATGCCTACCTACCATAACGCAATCAAATACTAATAATTAGTTAATACACTGCAAAAAATGCATAGAAGTAACTATAATCTTCTTAAAATATGTGTATTTGCCTATGATTTTAGCTGGTGAATAAATGATCTGTATTTATAAATAAAAAAAACTTATCTCTATTATCTTATTTCAATTGTAGTATATATAAATATTGTTTTAGTGGCCAAATACTCATTCCATTGGCAGATACTTACCCGCCAATACAGTATTGGGGGGAAAAAAAGAATGTTTTGAACCCACGAGACATAATAAGTAGCTTGTCAGAGAATGTGACTTGACTTTGGTAATAATACATAATGGTGTTTTTTTTCCAATTGTGAAAAACTATTCAGTAAAATAGTATTTTGATAAAAGGGAGTGAGAAACCCCAGCCCAGCGCCGTCGCTAAGCCATGCAGTGCAGTAGAAGCATCATTTGAAGTTTTAGCCTGGTACGTCTCGTCCTATAAGTTTTCTGTCAAAACTGAAGAGATTTGGCAAACCCTGTTTCTCAGAAAAGACGAGACTACCTGAAGAAACTGCTGATTCCCACAGTCTGTTTTTCTTCTAGTTTTTAAGTAAGTGGGTTCTTCTTCTTTTCATCCAAATTCCTGAAATGTTCATAAGTAGTTTTTTCCACTCCTGTCATTTTTGATGTGGGTACACTTCAACTGTAAGACAGAATCTTAACAGAATCCAAATGATCACATTGTATACAATTTTAATTTGATTTTCAATGCATGAAATAGTGTTTCATACAATAGAAAAATAGAAGTTATTATTTGGTACAGAAAGCTTTTATTAACAATAACAAAGGTTAGACGTTTTCTGTAGTTGTTGACTAGGTTTGAACACAGTGCAACAGGGATTCTGGGCAGCATAGAGTTAGAGTTTCCTCCAAAGCTTTTCTGTTGGGTGCAGATCTGGACACTGCCACTCCAGTTTCTTAAAAGGATTCTTTACAGAGCCCCTCCTGAGTCGCCGTGGCTATGTGTTTCGAGTAATTGTCCTGCTGGAAGAAGGAAAAGAGTTTGTTGACCAAAATCTCACCATACATGCTCCATCCATCCTTTTCCTAATAGATGCTGAACGCTTTCATGGTTAGGCTGGTGTTCTTGGTATTATACTCATCCTTCTTCCTCTTCCACACACAGCTGGTGGAGTTTATGCCAAAAAGCTTCTCCCATGCCTCCGCTGGATCATCCAGATGGGCAAAGGCAAATTAGAGGGTTGCTGCGTCCGCTGCGTGATCTTAATCCATGGAAGCATAGTGTGTTACAAACGGAAACCTTTCAGACGGTCCTCTCCAGGTCCTCGGCGCCGATCCTTCACCCTCCTCACATTAGCCGATACTTTGTGAGGGGAGATGTTGCATGGATCCCCAGCCCGCGGGAGAGTGACAGTCATTTTGAGTTCTTCCATTTTCTGGTAGTTGTAATAACATTTGTCGCTTTCACAGACAAGCCGCTTGCCTATTGTCCTGCTGCCCATCACAGCCTTGTGCAGGCCTACAATTTTTGCCCCTGTTGTCCTTTAACTGCTCTTTGGTCTTCCCTGCGGTGGACAGGTTGGGGTCTGATTGATGGATTGTGTGGACAGGTGTGTTTTTATACCGGTTACCTGTTCAAACAAGTGCAATTAATACGGAGAGTTTGTGGAGGATAGGAGGGCTTCTTAAGAGTGAACTATAAGGTCTGAGAGAGCCAGCATTGTGGTTGGTACATGCAATAACATGTTAATTAATTATTTAAACATACAATGTGATTTTCTGGACTTTTTTAATTTTTAGATTTCCTCCCTTTAACAATTGAAGTGTACCCACAGTGAAAATTATGCCTCTACATTTTGATCGGCTGTAAGAAATACACATTTCCCCTGTAGCTACATTTGAATTGTTTCTCAAACATTTTATAAAGAATAATATCTCCATCCATCGTATATAGCCGCTTATCCATGCAGGGTGTTGCAGGGGGAGAAGCCGGAGTACCAAGAGAGAGCCCATTCATGAACAGGGAGAACATGCAGACATGTAGAAAGACTAGTCAAAAACTGGGATTCGAACCCAGGACCTCCTTACTGCAAGACAACAGTGCCACCAACTGCGCCACTGTGCAGCACCATCATAATAATATGACTCTGAAAATCTCATTTTCTCATTTTCATGTGTTCTGTGACTCACAGAACATTGAATGTGCTGGATCTAAACAATAGAGGCAACTGTTTATTGGGCTTCCAGCTCATTCTGTGGCGCGGCAAACATCGGTGAAAGTGAAAATGTATTTCAGTAATTTGCTGGGGCACCTGTTCTCAGATCGCTTTCTTTTTTTTTTTTATACGTTCAGGGGATTCTTATCAATCCATTGCTGCACAGACACAGCTGTCCCCGTTGAGCTTTTAGCGCCGGTGTTAACCAATTGAGAGGAGAGGCTGTAAAGCCAGATGAGCAAATTCACACCGAGGATAAAGAGGAGTTTAATAACGCCACTTCAGAAAAGTTTCTCATAAAATAAAGCATTTTAGCTAGAGGTGTTGGGTTGGAGATTGTTTTTTTTTTTCTTCTTCTTCTTCTTCATTCTCTTCTAAAGTAGAGGGGGAAAAGCAGGTGTATTGAGTGGAATAGTATAAAAAAGCTTTTACAGACAGGATAATTTATTTAAGAGGTCAGAGGCGAGCCAGTGATAAATTATTCTCAGCCCACAGATATACCGTCAATGTTTGCTGCACTGTGGCTCTATGGAGAAAAATGACCCTGTAGCCCTTTCTTGTGTTGAGTTTCCATCGCCATTCAAAGCTCTCCTCTAGAAAAATTTTTCATTGCTCTGGCAGTGGTTGATGTTTTCCTCTCAAGTTCAATCATTTTGACACAATCTGCAGTGAGCTAAACGAATTAAAGTCCTTTTTTCTTTTCTTTTCTATTTTTTTTCCCCCCTACTCCCTTTGGGCAGCAAAGCACGACACGCTGCCAGCTGACAATGGAATGATTGAATTGGCAAACGCCAAGATCAGTGTAGTTTTAAGTGATCAAAGGGTAACTGGCTAACGGAAGAGACGGGACCATGTCCAGAGGAGTGGGCCGCGATTGTTGGCTCCTTCATTAGAAAGCGGTTTGTCTTTGCAGTTAATCTGACTGGGATTTAGCGCGGTACCAGACTCAAGCTGTTAACGCCGCGCGGCGGCTCCGGCGACGGTCTGCATCAGGACTCAATTAGAGGCGTTTCTTCCCGGTGCAGCCCCGGCGTCCTGTCTTTGAGGCTGTGCTTGGAAGTCATTTTCTCAGGTATCCTAAGATTCTCCGAGCATTAGCTCTTCTTCAGTGCTGGACAAAGCTTAAACGTTAACTATCTGCGGGCGCTCTCACAGGAAAAAGGAATAAATGATACCAGAATCAGGTTTATGAGCGCTCGGAAGCGTTTTCCCCCACTTGCACTCTGTCTCATTTCTGAGCTAATTAACACTGTTTACACTGTCTCTCCAAGATGGCGAGTAATTAAACCGCAGTTGCTTTGCAGCATTGCTTCGCACTTTGTAGTGTCATGAATTCAAATTTATTTAAAATGTTTTTTTTTTTTTTTTCCTAATTGATCTACTTTTAGTTAGCCATTATGGCAAAAGAAAAAAAATATAGAACATCTTTAGTAAGGGTGTCATGTGCCAGGTTGAATAGTTTGGAAAGATATGGAGTGGTCTTCTGTAAGAGTTGTAATTATACATCCAGCTTTTTGGAGACAAGGCAAAGTGTTGAGTTCAGGAATAGAAAAATCCCTTTTTTTTTTCTTTTTTTTTTTTTTTTTTTTGCAAATAGTGTAAAGATTTGGCAGATCACAAATTATGTTTTATAAGAGCCGTGAATGCCGCAGGCTGTTCCAGTCCAGGTTTGACAAGTGCGGTTTTTATTCTTCTCTACTTTCAAGTGGGTCCAAATACCTAAACAGAATTCAAAATCCTTCTTTTTTTTTTCAGAAGTAGAGAACAGGGTTTCATAAATTGCATACATGCTTTAAAGCACCTTCATTGAGTGTAAAATCTTCTATTTATTAGACCACATATCACGGGTTTATTCTCTCAGAAGTCTCTAAAAGTGAATTGAACCCCCAGAGTCGCTTATAGTGGAACGTGTTCCTACGACCTCTGTAGTTCACAAAACCTGTCAGTGCAACATCAACCCATCAACTCCAAAGAAGCCTTTATAGACCTCTGTGGTAATACTGCGGCGAGGCATCGCTGGAGGGCGAAGGTGTACGGCCATCTCTGAACCTCTGAGTGCTCCCAGGAGCAAAATGACCTCAGCGGCGGCAAAACGGAGGGAGTGTGAAAACATTAGGACTCCTTGCGCAGGTTGGCTGTCTAATAAAACTAGGGCAAGCGGGGATTTTATCAGCGAGCACTCCTAACTGAGCTCTAGATTGTCCTCTGAGATGTGAGAACATGCCACGAAGATCACAGCAGCAGTTCATCAATCAGAAAGCAGACGCACGAGAACCAATCTACACATGCTCAAGTGGTGTTTAAAAGACTCCCGGAGCACGAGGGAAATGATTATTAGATCCCGGGAGACGAAAATAATTATTTAGGTAAGTCTTAACATCTGTCTCCTAGCTACGGATGCAAACTGTCGCTGCGAGACTGGTCCGAAACCAAATCACTTAAACTTAAACATCTGTGTCTAAGAACAAGGATTCCCCCGTTAATCACAACTCGGCTTCGAGCTTTAAGTCTTTGCTTTGACCACAGACGCACATAATTCTGTCTATGGTCTAAAGAGTCTGTCTACAGATGGCAGCTTGCCTTTCTGAAGAAACTGTTTAAAATTTTTTGGGTTTTTTTCAAGTTGGCCTTTAATTTGCATCTCTAACATTTAAGAATCTTATCCAAAAATGACTTTATTTCACTAATTCTATTTAAAAAATGAAACCTGGATATTATATAGATTCATTACACAAAGAGTGGTCCTCAAGAGACTATATACAATGTTTTTTTTTTTTTATGCAAGCCATGTAAAAGCAAGGTCTCACGGTTGAAACTCAAGTGCGGCTTTGTCAAGTATTTGTTTGAGCTGTTGATCTTTCGCTAAGTCTTCTTTGCATTTCTTTTCCCTTACAGCTGCAGAAGAGAGAGCGCTCATGTCGATATTATGTTCAGGTACCTGGATTTAATTTTCCTCACTCATCTATCATCACTCCATTGTGGTTGTTGTCGTCGTTGTTGTCACCGCATATTTGGAAATCTGGCCTTTTGAAGAGACGTGAACTATTAACAAAAAAAAAACCCCTGAGATGCAAAGAGTGACCGTGTCAACCATTATTAAATCCTGAATCAAAAGGCCACATTTCATCGTTACACCCTTCTGTGCTCTGCTTAATTTAGGGTAATGTCTCCATTCTTGCAAATGCATGTCATGTTGGTCTGTTTCCTAACCCGAGCATGTAACCCTTCCCTTCATCTGCAGGAAACGACCTAAATACGGTTAGCTTCTATTTATTAAGCCAGCCGAAGCCGTCACCTGCTATGATTCTCCCCGCTGCATAATATATACTTGTCCCATTTTACAAAGAGAGGGAGTTAACGCGCCTTTATTAGCGTTTTCCTTAGGCTACTGAGTGATTTCGTTATCCCGGGGGTGACTTTCAAGCTGTCATCAGATTCGAGAAGTTGACATCCCCCCATCTTCCGCACAGATGGCTCAAATTACGCCTCGCATAAGAACCAGATGTTGGTTCGATACGCGTCCTCCGTACCGCTTATGTTGGGCGACATGTATCTGCCGCCTAACATGAGTGTGCCGCAGGCATGTCGAACGACGATTTGTCTTCTATGCTCGAGCGATTGTCCAATGCCTCGTATGCCGCCGCGGGGTTGCATGCACTTGGGTGTGCATTGTGTTTGGAAGTTAAAGCAACACTAAAGGTCAATGTTTGTGGTCTTCAACACTTTTTCTGATTTTCTGCCGATGTGATTAAATGATGTTAATTGAATCATATAATAGGCCGTTGTCAGTTGTGATAATTGGTGCATACTGTAGATAATTAGACCATGGTTTTGATAGACAGACCGTTATTTATGATTAAAACAATGGGAAATGCATGAATTTATTCTTATTGGTAAACATTAACTGGCCCTTTGTGGTTATTTCATTGCTCTTAATTGCATTATAAGCCAAGAAAAAATATTATTTTACATGCACACAAATCATTTGATTCTAAACTTTGTGTTTTACATTAGCTACAACTCATGGAGATCGTCTCCCTGTGTTTGTCATGGCTTTACTTGAAAATAGAAAATGCTAATCCCTTACTATTCATGCAGCACTTTAGCTTAGCCATTAGCTTATCTACATAGGCTGAACAAAAAGCAGAAATCTCTCCAAAATGACTTTCTTCTCATTTGAGCTGTTGCAGAGTAAATACTTAGAGACTTTAATCAACAGTAATATAGATGGCTGCACACACAGCTTAGCTGTAGCTTAGCTGGCTTGGCAAATTCAAACAACAATGAAGTGTTTTTTATTATACAAATCAACCCAAAGGAGCGGAATATGTCGCCCGACGTAAACACAGGCATTGACTGCGTGTGATGTTGGCCGGTTGAGGAGGAGGCTTTTTTTTATTTTTTTTTGATTAGGGAAATTGGGCAATGTTTTCTTCAACAGGACCCTTGTGGTCGCCGTAAGTGGGAAAAGCAGGGGAATAGGAAAAGGAGCGATGCACCTGCCTCCGCTCAGAGGACACACGTGCTGATGGAGATACTGCGGGAGTTCCAGGTGCTGTTGTGGTTAGGGAGGGACATGTCCAAAAATAAAACACACGGTTTGATGAATAAATCACATACAAGAGGGTTTGTTTTCTTGATTGAGCACAAAAAAGATTAGATCTCTTGAGATCTCAAAATTCTATACACCTGCACGGTGTTAGATGCAGATTTCCACCTCGGTTTAGCTTGTGCCGATGAAACGCTGATTCTAGCTTCTCTGAATTCCTCTAAACAGTCACATCTGCTACACATCACAGCCAATTTGATTCCACTGAAAGGGATTTGGCCTTGATATGGCAACAAAGTGCATAATGATCCACTCTCTTATGGTTTGTGTTTCCCCCCCCCACAGATATATTCCTCTGTTGTGGCCTTTGATTTTGAACAAACACGATAAAAAATGGCGCCCTGCTTCCCCCTCTCCTTTCAGCTACTTTAATGGGAGCTTATTTAAAGGCGGCGACATTATGGCCGTCTAATTATTGTGATTACATCCATTCTCGCTGTCCTTAAATCAAGCACGGCGGCTCGTTCGCTTTGTTCAGAGGGAATATGGACTGTGCACTGTCCAGTACATTTCATGTAACGATATAAAATGTAACATCCTGTGCCTCAGTGGGAGCCAATTAAGTGTGAGCATTTAAGACACAGGGAGGACGCTACGCTGTGACCCTCATAAAAACAACTCCTTTTGCTCAAAAAGATGACCGAGGGGAGGGCCGGAGCGCGGGATGACCTTAGAGGAGGCACAGCCGAGGGAGGTTCCTCGTTCTGGAATTTCACAAGGCGATAAAACTCCCCTTTTCTTGCGAGATAAAGATAAACTCATCCTTATAAACAGAGACCTTCTCATTTGGATTGCAATTCAGAGTTAGGAAGAGTACTCGTATTGATTGGTGCTGCGCACAATGGAGAGTGCTCGGCAGGTCGGTGAAGTGTGAAAACTGGTAATAGTTTTCAGAGCACACCCTTGATTTTTCCTTGAAATTCAAGCAGTTCAGTGGAGAATCGTGCACGGTTCAAGGAACATATAAACTTGCCATCCTTGAGTGCATACATTTGAATCGGACCACTCAACCAATCAGATCTGGCTGTTGCAGTGGCAGAAACAAAGGGCAAAATTAAACGGTTTCTGCAGGTGATCATCACATGTGCGATGTGTGTTATCTGTCCTCCGCTCCTAAAGCTTCAGAAAAACAAACACTGTCCTTAACTAGTTGGACATGGCTTAAAGTGATGTCAAATAGAAGATAAATATGGAGAAAGTCGAGGTTAAGATCTGTATGATATAAACTGAAAATGTCATGAAGCAAAAGAAAATAAGTGGTTGGGTTTCCTAAATGTTGTGTAGTTTTAAAATTTCTAACAGCAAAAGTAAAGATCAGCAGTGAAACACAAAGATTTCTTACATTGAAACTCTTGTCTTGCAAGTCAAAGCAAAACCCTTTGAGTTGCTCAGTGCTAGATGTTTTTTCTCTGTGTTTTGCACAGCACCTGGAATCGAATTTTGCTTTATGTGGGAAAACTATTCTGTCTCGATGGTAACTATTTTTGTGTTTGCCTGGGCTTAAAGACCACAAAAATGATTTTTTTTCACTTCCAGTTGAGAGAGAAAAAAGGAATCACAGGTTTCTTAATTTAGAAAAGCATTTAATTGAACAGAAAAGACATGCAGGGCAAATCAACAACTTCTAGGCATTTCCACCGAAACATTCAACTCTAGATCTTATTTGCAAAACCTGCAGAAATTGTTTTGTTTTTTTTCTGGTTTGGAGGCATAACATTGATGCGGTATAGTGAAAAATATTTCATGGGAAGTTTGTCAAAAAACTAGTTTAGTAAGTGTTTACACTTGTGTTTTCCTGCTTTCTGTGCCTCCTTTCCTCTCTCTAATAATCTTTGATCAAACTAAGAATCCCCTCCCATCCCCTCCCCCTCTCTTTATTTTGTAGTATTTCCTGAATTTCACAAATCACATCTTATTTTAAAGGATTTGGGCAAAAAGCATCAAAATGGCTTCTTTTTTTGTTTCAGTACCATAATAAATTTTTAAACGTCTCTAAATTATGTTTTCAAGAATTTATCAGTGTCGCTAATTCCAGTTTAAGTTTGACCAGACTACATATTTTACTTATAATGGATGATTATTTAAGATTACAAATTCCTTAAGAACTGTACAATATCAGTATTGTGGGGAGAAAGTGGGGATAGATTTTGAATGGGTGTTTTCACACAAGAAAAATCACTCTTGCAAAAGAGGGAGAAACAAGCAATAGAAAACTTATTTTGGGTGGGAACAACTGAAAATGCATTGATTTATTGATTTCTCTTTTTTCTTGTTTCCCCATGCTGCATTGACAGAATGGGTGCATTGATCATTAACTCATACAGTTGATATATATATATATATATATATATATATATATATATATATATATATATATATATATATATATATAGATATATATATATATATATATATATATATATATATATATATATATATATATATATATATATATATATATATATATATATATAAAACACATTTACATATAAAACATTTGAACATTGTGGTCTACCTTTGTACCATGTAACTTTTCCTATTTAAAGATAATTCCTCGTAATCATACAGTAATTTACATAAAATGACTGATTGGCAGGTTTTAACATGCTTAAATCTAATCAAGCTTTATTCAGCAATTACAAACTCCATTTACATAATCTTGGTTTAATTTTAGATAATCTGTGGATACCGAATTTGCTATTTTTAACAAAGGTGAATTTACAGTAATATAAACCTAGAAAAGGTTAGATTTCTCCCCCAGAACTGGGACTGCTGGGCAAGAGCCTGAATATGAGGAAAATGCTCATATGACCATAGACACAAAACTTTGTTGGTATTTGTATATGTTGCATAAACAGGATTGTATTTAACCTTAACATAAGCAAAGGTCTGTTAAACTATTAATTTGCTTTACCTGCTCTCATACCCGTTCCTATCATGTATGGTAATGTTGCATGCGTGTACACATACATTAATATAGTGCATTTTGTTTAACGTCAAGTCCTGACAGAGTTATGAAGTATGGCTGTCGTGCATAATGAGACCCTATTTACATATAGTGTGCGTATACTGGGATGAAGAACGTAAACTTTCATGTTCTAGTGCTTCATGACAGGATACAACACTGTTTTGATGTGACTTCCCTGTTAAGTTTGATTTAGTTTTCATGCTTAATAATCGAGCAGTGTTGCAGTGTTGGTCTCTATAAAATAGGAGACTGAATAATTGACTGGCTGCTATAAAATGGACTAGTCCACGTACGTTTTATTCTATTTTTTTCCCCCCTAACAGTGCAACTATTGACATAGTTATGGGTGTCTCTCAAATTGGTACCAACTATATCAAAACGGGGGACTTTTGGGGGGTGGGAGGGGGGTTTCCTCCTTTAGCTGTCATGCACAGCTCACTGACAACTCACAGCAGCGAACAGGGAAAAGTGCATCCTACTCTTTATTGAACAACTTGCTTTCATTATGATCACATTAAAGGGAGCTTAAATAGCAGAGAAGGTTTTAGAAAAAAAAAATAGTTGTTGTTTTGAAATGCTTTCATTTGAAAAAAGATTGCAAAGAAATAAAAATCTACCCTGGAGAAAATATATAATCTTCCCTAGAGTAGAAGTTATGTGAGTTGGTTCGTTTATTTATTTTGTGGCATAGGTAACACTGACACTGTCGAAAAATACCAAAAAATAACCAGCAAAACTAAAGTAACAGTGGAGCATTATAGAAAAAAGTTTCCAAAAAAGATCTGGTTTGTTCTCAGCCCGGGTGAATACAAGGGAGGCATATGCCGGTTCATAACATGAAACCATCAGAAAAAGAAATTTGAAAGTACAAAGCCGATCCCACAGAAACTCACCTGTTCAGAAATAACCACCCACATATTAGAGAGAGGTGGATTCATGAAATATTGAAGCAGCAGGTTGCAGTGGTTCCCAAAGCAGGCAGTCAAACTGGCCAGTAGCAGAAAGAAAGAAAGAAGTGATGCAACCGCTTCTATCTGCCCAGATACTACAGGCAAGGGCAGAAAGATCAAGATAAACTGGAGTTTTCTTCCCACATTTTTTTAAGTTTACGGTTTCAATGTCAGTGACAAGAAAACAAGTGACAGAAACCCACCGCTTACCAGGAAGGAAGGAGTGGGGAGACATGAGGGGGACAGAAACTGTGTGCATACAGCACAGAGGGTGTGCAGAGAGGGAGATCAGCCTCAGCCAGAATCAATTTCCTAGACCCCGAGTTCATTTCATCAATCAGCGCACAGATAGAGGCGCACACACCACAGCTCGGCTTGGCCTCCTGCCAGGCTCTAATGTCCACCTCTCCCTTCCTTCCTCTCCTGCGCTGGTATAAATGGACCATGCACTGCAGCGTTTCAGGGCCGGTCATCATCCCCGCACCAAGTGGAACATTCCTGCGGTGACTTCGCTTTAACGACCAAAAAACATCCCTTATATAACGGGGGGACTCGCGTAATGCTGTTAATTATTTATTTCCTAAGCGCTATTGCTCTACCAACCAAAATTTGTAGCAAGAAAATTGTTTGGGGTTTGCAGCAGCAGAGAGCTGCTACATTTTGACACACGGAGAGGCAATGCGCTAACGGCGGAGAAATGCCGTCGCCAATCATGCTTTTTTTAAACTGTGGTTCTTCGCTGATTGCAGTAAATATGTTGTTATGAATATGCTGCAGCCAGTTTATGTACTAGGCAGAATAGATGCCATGAATCTGACGTGAGATTTTAAAATACTAGAGACTTCAGACTGGACTCAAATATGTAATTTTGATGGTAATTATGCATCTTTTCCATCTTTTTGACTTTGTTTCCGGCTCTTATAGCATAACAACAAACCTGTGTGAAGTCAGACATTACCCGTGCTATAAAATGACGTGGTGTGTCCGGGGTTCTGAAATTATTTAAGAAAAAAGCCATGTCATTACTATTTAATAAATGAAACTAAGCCCTAATGGAAAAACTTTGTGGACAAGTCCACCAAATGATTGTATAGTTTTTAGAACCAGGTTTAGAAACACCAGCTGAATTGTAATCCTTTTAATTATCTTCAGTGTACCGTTCTGTGGTGAAGAAAATGTGGCCCTCTCTTGGGTTAAAAAGGGTCTAATTTCATTTAATCATGACTGCATGTGGATACAACTATATGGCAGCAAATGAGACGACGTTTGATGTTCAAGCGTCCCCTAATAAGTTGCGCGTTAGCTACACAACGCTGCATTTCCAGCCTTTTAGGCAGATTAGGCAGACACCTACTGTTTCAAGGAAAATGGTGACAGCCCACATGCAGCATCTGAAATTGAAACTCTACAAATCTACAGGACAGTTTTGGGCTCAGTCTCACTGTCCTAAGTTGACATGTTACAGTAGGTCCAATCAAAAGTAACTGGACTAATTATCTTAGAAATGCAATTAGCCTTCCACTGCCACCTCATTCCTGCTCTGGATTAAGGAAAGCTGCAAAGTCAATAACTCAGTGCATGCAGCTGGGCTTGCTTACATAGACAACTTCTTTCCATTTCCCGTCATATAATCCACTCAATTTAACTGTATTCTTTTAGGATTGACCTGTACTGTATGTAGTTGGCCCTGAATGAGACTGTACGTTTCAACTGGAATGGATTGGGCTGATTTTACTGGAATTTGAGAGGAACTGTGCATTGGTTGTGAATTGTTGCTAAACAAACTGATTTGGATATAAAATAATGCTCACCAGAAATACGGTTCTCTCTTTGCCTCCAGAGATCAAAGCGTTCTCATCCCTTCTAGGTTTACATTTGTGGGGTTTTGCGTTGGTGATGGCAGAAGTTGCAGGACAAAACGCTTCCTCTCCGTTGTTGCTCTAAAGCCTGTAAGTGAGCAAGCTTTTGGTTGGTTCTACAAACATTTAACAAAAGCTGTTCCAGCACTGCATTGTTCTCTAGTAAATAAATCACTCAGCGGGTTAAAAAAATATTTTAATTAAGAATGATTTCTAAATTTAGTGGTTTTCTCTGTCATTTACACGTTCAGACTCGGCACCATGAAATACACATTAGTTATGCTAGTTGTGTACAGATTAGGAGACATTTTATGTTGGTAAATTCCCCCATGAAGAACATAAATGCTGAAGTACCTTTCCCATCAGGAAAGCTTAGTGGCAAATGACTTAGGATTGCTTTATTTATGATTTAGTTTGCGTTGAATAAGGCAGAACGGGCCTTCTTTATGGATAATAAAAATGCAAATTAATATTTTGTGTCACAGTAATTTGCCGTCCCAAAATTACTCTTGAGTTAGTGTCCATTTGTTTTACCAGCTGGCATTAAGATCTGAAATTATCATGGTATTATTATAAGTAAGATCAAACTGAAATTAATTTTATCAAATTCGTTTTAAATCTGCCTTAATGGTTGTATCAACTTTATTATATAGTTATGAATGTAAGTTGGCTCTTTTTTTCTTTTTTTCCTGTAAATTGCCTTAAGATGGAATGAGTTGTGAATAGGTTATGTATAAATAAATGAATTGGAATTTCACCTAATCTCATAAAAATCTGAAGGACCATCATGAAAATGATTCCTCATTGTTATATAAACTGTCATTAGTTAGTTCACCATATGTTCTTTCCTCATCTAGTTTATGACCTTCTCCTACATCCTTTGAGGTGGTTTGTCTCCCCTCCACCATTTCCTTTTTTATGCATCTCTGTATGTGGAAAAAGGCAAGGTGTTCCTACGAGTCCATCAACCCTTCCCCCCGTGAAGAACCATTATTTCTAGTATTATAAGAACTAGGGAAAGAGAATCTTAAAGTCGTGAACAAAGGAAAGGGGGGGAAAAATGTCAGTGCCTGAAGAAAAATAGCTCCTTAATTGAGAGCGAATCAACCTCTGCTTCTAGCTGAATGTCAAAAGGTGTGATTGGAGATTGGGTGCTGATAATGAATAATTACATCAAAGATGGTAGACTCCCCGTGCATGTGGAGTAGGTCTTTGCCGTGCATCGTCTGCTACTTTGTGTATCGTCTCGTGGACTAGCAGGTGTGGAGAGGTGTGTGCTCAGCCTTGCATCAGACTCTTAAATTGCGTGCGCGCGTTTTTGTGTGTGCGGTTGTTGGAGCTTGAGCGTGTGCCTAGCATGTTTTGAATGTTGAAATTGCAGCTGGTGAGCCATGAATTAAAAAAACTACCCGCCTTCTTTCTCCCCTACAATCACCCACTTCACCAAGCCCAAAACATGGCGCTGTACATACAGCAACTGCAGTGTGGAATTATTTGCACTTATTTAACAATTAAAATAGTCCTGAGAGCGCAGAAATCAATTGTTTTTTTTTTCTGTGCTAAAGTAATGAGACAAGTACGGTGGCCCCATATGGAGAATAGATTTATAAATGAACAAATACCAGGGGGTCTGCACATATGTAGTGAGGGCCAGCTTACCACCAAGTACAAGTCCAGTGGTAAGTAGTGGTCTTACACAGTGTGATCAATTTGAGCGTACCATAACAGATGGCCTCTAGTATACGTAAAGTGCTGTCAGAGACGTTCATATAGACAATATCTCTGTAGTCTAAAACGCTCATGAAGGTGGCAGACTGTTTCTGCGCCCAATACAAGAAACATGACCTATGTCGATAAAAGAATACCAGCTGGAGCTTAAGGTTTTTCAGCAGACTTTCAGTATGACCTTTAAAGGTCAAAGTATCATCAATATGTATGGCAAGGTATTTATAGGATGATCCAAAATCAATGTACTGTCCTTGTTTTGTGACAGTTTTAGGCAGAGGTGAGGGAACCTTCTTTCTATTAGCAAATTATGTAGTTTTACCTGCATTCAGTACCAACCCAAGTTCTGAAAGTTGAGACTGAATGGAGTCAAAGGAAGGATTTAATTCATCTCATTAAATCAGTCATACACTACTGTTGATTCTGTGTTTACCAGTTCATACACAGCATAAAAGGTACATAATCATATTGGATTGCTAATAGTTACCATGACCATGGACTACATCAATTAGGAAGGATCTCTAGTTTTCACAATTTCATCTGAAAGACAGTATCGTACCCTTAACCTTAGAATCCTAGAATGCTAGAGCCCTAATACTAATGTCAAATTCTCAAAAATACATTCATCATCTTTGTATACTGGTATTAGTGGTTATCTTGGTCATTGAAAATAACAAGTTGTAACTTCTGGTAAATGGAAGACAGTGTATTTATGCCAATGTCTAAATGCTAATCCTACAACTGAAAGGTATTTATTAATTTATCTTAAATGCTACTAAAATTTTGATGACCTTTCTGATACCACAGCAAAAAAATAAATAATGGATTACTTTCTTAATTAGAGCACAACCTGTAAGTAGGGGACAATCCAGTTCTTTTTTAAAAATAAAAGTAATTTAGAAGTGTCATTTTTTTGTTTGCAAAAACAGTAGAAAATGTCAATTGATATAAGGGTCTTTATGGTGGTATGCACCTTCGATTTCCTATTGATTACAGTTATGTAATTATTTTAATTTTATTATAATAGTTTTTTTTAATAAGCCAGTGTGTGCCTCCATTTTTGTGCTTATTTGCTGATGATACATAGAAAATGTATTTCTGATGGAATGTTTCACTTCCTACTAGCCGACCAAGCATTCAGCATGTTTCTGCGTGCGATTTCGTTGGCAGCCCAACAGACCCATCGCTGGGTGTTTTATGTCTGTGAAACTAATATTTACACTGATAGTGTCAGCTTATGTTTTCTGGGAGGTTTACTACTTTGCCGTTGCAGATACAAGAGGTTAAGTGCCTTTCTAAATCTCTCTAGTATTAGCTAGTAGCGCTAGCACAGCTAGCATGTGGTATCATTCGGCATTTAATTTACTTGCATCATAGGGAAAGTACCTCTGGACAATGCTTTGCATTTTCCTTGTTGGCTAAGGAGGTTGGCCAGTGTTTCCTCCCTGGATGCAGTTGTCATGTTAGCAGTGTTTAAACCTTTCCGAAGAATCTTTCATTTTGGTCAAGTGAGTGGCTGCAGGGGATATGGAAGGGGGCCAACCCCAAATGGCTTTTTTTCCTGTGACATAATTGGTCGCACCCTAGAGCCCTGCTTTACACTACTTGATTGTGTGATCCTACATGTAGCCGACACAATAGTATATTCTTGAGAGAACATGTTGCTACCAGTAGCAACACATACAGTTTCTGGTAATAATAATCGGTTTGGCCACCAGCTGTACTTTAAAAGCTTAGAAATGTCTTTATTTCCGCGGGGCTCCAAGCCCAGCTTGGTCTTTGGAGTGCTGCTACCAGGAATGAATTGCTGTGCTTGACCAATTAGTATTCCAGTCATAAATCTTGCCATTGGCATTTTTAAATCTTTAATGGCTCTTAATTTTTCATCTTGTCTTGGGGATGTTCACTCTTTTCCCACTCCCTCTTTTCTCACTTGCTACGCCGTTGTTGTGGGCCGATTAAAGAAGGTGTTGATAGTCCTTCAATGCTATTATTATTATGCATGGAAGACCTGTACTAAATGAATTGCAGATAGTTGCTACCCGCAAATGCTTTTTGCACCCACCGGATTGTCTTGCTGTTGTTTCACTTTATTTATTTCAGTGTATCTGTGTACAAGGGTTGCCTGCATGGTGGAAGATCGTTTATCTCACCAATTAAAGACTTTACCCTCAAGTCATGCAAAAACTGGCCTCTGGTCTTGTAAGCATTGGCTCTGATTCATTTACATGATTAATTCCTCTCGCTGATAAAAGGAAGTGGCCACAAAAAAAAAAAAACAAGCTAATGAATTCAGTGCCATTACGGATTCAGGTGTTGCTGCCACCTGAATGACCATTCATCCCCGACACACATACTTTGTAAATGAACCGGACATTTTCTTTTCAAATAAAAGAACAATCAACCATCCTTCCCCATTGGACTGTGAGATTCGTTGTCCACCGCTGAACTCGCTTTGTTCACCATTAACTCCTACCATTTACCAAATCACCATGTCAAGCAGCAGCAGTCCTAGGTCTCCTCAGGTTTTCTTTTTTTTTACCCCCTCACTGAATCAATCATTTGGATTCCCCAGGCCATGGTGGAGACGGTCAACAATTTGCTGCAGCCACAGGCCCAGGCGGCTTGGAGGGAACTGAGCACAGGCGAGCAGCTGAGGGCTGCCACCATGCTGCTGGACACGGTGGAGCAGGGGGCTTTCGTCCTGGCTGACAACCTGCTGAAGACTGACATCGTGCAGGAGAACACCGACAACATCCGTAAGTATTTTCTAACCCGTTTATTTACAAGGTCTCGCAAAAGTTGTTCCGCATCTTGAACATATTCATATTCCACCACCGTACAATGAAAAAATGCTTTCCGTTTATTGGGATTGGATTTGACAGAGGAACACAGAGTAGCTGGTTATGGGGAAGAGTAACAAAAATGATGCAAAGTGTTTTAACTTTGATCTTTTTGTCTTACAAGCAAAACTCTGCAGGGCAGAAAACGAACACTCTGAGCGTTTGATCCCACCACCTGTGTAACATGGAGGCGGGATCAAAATGGCTTTTTTTCAGCTGTGACCCGGGACGCTGGTCTGAGTTGATCAGAAGATGGCCTGAGATAACTTCGGAAAAGTCCTTTACTAGTGCCAGTTGGAGGCCACAAGATATTTGAGGCTGTCCCTGGCAAGGCTTGAAAACGATTGGTCACAGGCGCTCTCCATGCCGATCTGACTGTGGTTGAGCTATTTTGAAATTGATAATTATGAGCTGTAATCTGTAAATGTAAAAAGATAGTAGAGGGAGTAACATGTCGTTTTGTAAAATATTAAATCTGTTGGATGAACACTTATGCATATCACAGTTTTAAATGTTTTGTTTGTAAACAGAATATGATAAACTTATATTTTTTTCACCTCACATTTTAAGCATTGTGTTGTCACACAAAACCCTATTAGAAGAATTAGTGACACTTCTGGTTGAGGAACAAAATATGAACGAGCACAATAGATATTTGTGTCTTTGCTAGGCACAAAAATAGCACTTTTTACAGTAAATTTGCATTGACAAACGCAGGCTTACTTTGCTTGGGGAAATTGTAATCCTCAGCCTCTTGGAGGCAAATTTAGAAACAGAAGACTGCTTTATTCTTATAAAAATGGCCACTTGGCATAAACACTTAGTGTGTCTGACAGTCAGCTCCCCTTGGAGCCAGTCTGTGTGATCTTGTAATTCAGCAATTGTTGTCATTCTGCCAGAATATCCCTGCAGCTTTCAGTTTGGTCTTATCTCAAAAGTCAAAAATAACTAACGCCACATCTGACTCTATTCCTATTGCTGCTGCAGGAGATGTTTATATTCACAGCGGGATTCTTTTGACCTTTTTCTAAATATATGACAATGTTTGAAACATGCCTCTGACATGGCTGCTTATACCCTGAAAACTCTGTCGCACAGTTTTATTGCAGAGGTTTAAAGTTGTATGATGGATTCACCTGCAGTCTTTGACTGGATGTACTTACTGGAGCTTGTGGAAAACAAGAAACTAACTCCATCTGAGAAAAGAAGTGATAGCATTTTTAAAACAGGAAGCCCAGTCTTCCTTTGTTTAAGCAATGATTAAAACACTCCACTGTGCAAATAAAAATACAAAACTACTTCATGAAGCTGGTATGTCACCTGACTTCACAATGCCCACGTGGATTATATTATGTAAATAAAGTGACAAACTAGATTGTTTTTAAATGTTTCTTACACTGGAAAAGTCTTAGATTTGATTTCAGCAGTTTCTAGATTGTAAAAATAAAACAGATTATGGTAAAATAATCATATTTCAAGACTTTATTTCCTTTCCTGCTTTCTAAAAGATTCAGCTGGCCAACTCTCCGTCTGCTTATTCATCCATCCATCGAAATTCACCGACAGTCCATCCTGCCTTTTAACTTTACCTCTAGAAGAGAGCTCTGTAACTGTGTAAGAACCCAGTTGTACTGTGGCTATATACTTTAGGGACTCAGATAGATACAGAAACACAGAGATGGATGGATGGATAGATGGAGTAGAGTGAAAACTCAAGTTGGATGTAATAATTTTAACAAGATCTCTGCATCTCCACGTGACACAAGGAAGATCAACATACCTCTTGGAGTTGAATTTAATTATTACCGGCCTCAAATAGGATCCTATTAGTTTAACAGAATAAAAACAAATCATGTCTAGATGGCAATATTCACAGCTGCTCTTGCGGATCTATACTTGTCCAATATTAAAATAATGTTGCACATGTGAACAAAGCCCTTTATGAATCCAAATGGTATAAATATCAATGTTAATCTTAGTGAATTAAGTAAAACCCCTAAAGGGAAAATAGAAACCTATACATAAGCATCATATGAGCTTTTAATGGCCAACCTTGATATGGTTGCACATATTGACAGACGTTCGTTTTTCATGCACTATTAAATTCCCTAGTAACGGTAAAAAAAAAACAGACTAATGTCAAAAAGTCATCTCATATAGTAATCATAATGTCCAGGGAGTGCAGGAGGACTGAATATATCCGATATAACCGCTCTGGAGCAACTTATCCTCTCGACCTGGACAGACACATTTTTCGCTCGTAAAGAGAACGTATTCTTGCCAGTATGCCAATCGAATAAAAACAAGACTGATTTTTAGCAGCAAACGGTTTGAATTCATCTCTCTAGCTTGGTTTCCCTGCTTTCCTCCGTGCGTCTGAGGTGTCCCTGCCCTTGCCGGTCTCCCCCCCCTCCCCCCCCGTCATACACGGGCCACGGGTTTTCTCGGCGCAGCTATCGATCCGGGGGCGCGCTCTTATTGACGACGGCGCTCTCTGAGCCACTGGATCAAGTGTGAAGGTCACTGGAGTGATGCTCCTCTGCAGCCGCGGGTTAAGTTCTGCGGGACCGCTCTCGGCCGACGGCGGTCAGCTGTAAACTGACATTTATCATGTCGGATTGCGTTTGAATTTATGTCAGTTATTCGGCAGAATCAAGCGCCGCTCGTGAAGATCAGGGATCAGTGCTCATTATTCAGTGTATAAATACCAGGCGAGGCCAGATAACGGAACTGGTGTCTTTACGGTTCTCCCTGGCGGTGTAATCCAAACCTAGGAGCACAGTTTGTTGAAATTTTGAATCGTATGTGCTATTTTAAAGCTGGAAGCCGAACATTTTTGGTCAGTCTGAAGCTAGTGGGGCAAGGGAATTAAAGAAATAGCGTTATGATGAATAACCCCCTACTCCTTACGTGCTGATTTTTTTTTCTGCTTTTTTTTTTTTAACATATTCCTGCTTCCATGGCAACCTAAAAATATAGGTCTACTTACTTAAAAGGAAGCAGGCGTTAGGAGAATTAATAAAAAGGGGTTTTATTGTATCTGGCACACAATTCATCTGGGTATTAAGGAGATTCTGAGCTCGTTTAGAAGGAGTGGTTGGGGGATGGGGGGTGCGATGGCTGTGCAGCCCCGGCTGAGATTTTATAACGTGTTGTGGTATTCTGGTTAATTATGTGCTGGTGACATGTTTACTAGGCCTTATCTCTCTGTTTGCTTGGCTTGTTTTATTTTATTTTTTCAGCCTCTCGGCTCCCGAAATCCTTCATGTCACAGAGGGGTGTTAAATGAGAATGACGACAAAGCCTCATTTTTTTCCAGCCCTGTTTACCACTGCACTAACTAATGATTGATCCTTCCCTTTGAAAGCCTTGTGATGGGGAAGGGCTTTAGCGTGTGCAGATGTACCGTATCTCTTATTTGCTTGCGTCATCGTCGACATATAATGTAAAGTCCACTTTTTTGACCCTTAAATACATTTTATTGTGTACTTGGAGTCTGTACAAGTGCAGAAAAGTTAAATTTATTTTCTTCAGGTGCTGCGTTGATATCTTTCTTTGTTTTTAGAGCAATTACGTCACAGTATTTGCTGCAGAGGTGCTAAACAAGGCCATGGCCATCCGGCTAACCAATTTCTGGCATTTTTATTTTTCGCTGCGATTGCGTAGTCCAAGCTGAAGGATGCCGAAGTTGCGATTGGATAAGTGAAAATGTTCGGTTGTTGGGTGTTCTAATCCACACAATAAACCGTATTTCACCATCCCCCTGCATACTATAAAAATGGCAGAAAAGGGTGGAGGGGAAACACTCTGCGACCTGGATGGGGGTGCTGGGCTGTGTGAAGCGCCTCCTTTGCATTTAAAGAGCCTGCACAAAAACTAAAGAGGGTATAGTAATGTGTGCAAGACAAGTAAAGACCTGAATCCTCCTGAGCATCTTAAACTTCACCAAGTCTGACTGAGCTTGAGCTATTTTTCTGTCTTTGTATGTACTATTTCACTTCTTAATAATTTTTAGATATACTGTCTTCAAAACCCCATCTGGGGACAAGTGTTACAAACTAGCTTATGCTATAAGCACCATGATACAGGCATTGGGCCACTGTCTTATCCAGTTTGTCTATGTTGTGTCTGTCCCTATAAAACAAATCCAGTAATAATAATAAGTACAAAGGTAGTAAAGACGTAGCCCAAAAGATTTGCCACTGTAATTGCTGCAAAGGCTGAGCAGAATATGAATGCACGCCATTTTAGCTTTTTATTGGAAAACTAATGGAAAACCTTGGGTTATTTTCTTTCCGATTCTGAATTTTGCACTGCTGTTAGTTGCTCTAAATAATCAAATCCCTATATATACATTAAAATGTGTGGTTATTAATATGACAATATGAAAACTCTCCAGAGGGGAATACTTTTTACTGTATTTCTCCAGCCGTTGCGTCTATGGTTTGGGTTTTCCAGTTTGCTTGCCCATCGAGGGCTTTGTCTGCGGCGGAGTCGCTTCGCTCACTCCTTTATAAACTCATGAACAGATTTCTGCCGATTAACTGTGTTATTCGAACCCTGCTTTGAAGGTATAGCCCTTGGGTCCGGCAGCTCCTATGGCATCAAAGAAATTCCCCAAAGCCTGTCGTAAGCTCTTTTACACAGCCATGCAGGGAAAAAAAGAGAGCGCGGAGAGGGAGAAGAAAAATGCTTCCTTTATTCCAAAGGCAGGCTTGGAATCCAGGGAATGGTGACTATCTGGGGTATTGTCTTAGCTAAGTTGAATAGGAATGTATCAAAAAACCCTCTGGCCTTTAGAAAAGCACAAGAGAATACTAATACAAAAGATTTTTTTTTTAATCGAAACAATGGAAAGCCATGGTATGAAAACAGATACAAAGGGAGGATTACATGTGCCCTCTCCGCAGCCCTCTGTTGGCTCTA
The DNA here is from genome assembly GCF_011125445.2 of Fundulus heteroclitus. Taxonomy (NCBI): domain Eukaryota; kingdom Metazoa; phylum Chordata; class Actinopteri; order Cyprinodontiformes; family Fundulidae; genus Fundulus; species Fundulus heteroclitus. Next base: position 19,479,265 of record NC_046374.1, on the reverse strand, counting down.
ACCTTTATCAAAGTCACTGTGTCACGGCGACATCAGATCACCAACTGAATTCGTTATCGGATTTAATTAAGTTTCTTTCTCTTACTCTTGTTCGGGCTGTGTTTCAAGATGAGAGTCGCCACTTCAGACTAATCAGGCAGCTTTACTGCTGCTGTAACAATGGCTGAATCTCCTGAACTGGTTTGAATGTTCCTGCTGCTCACATCAGCAGGAATATTAAAGCGTCTTGCTGGTAACACTGTGGCTGATCTCTGCTTATTCAAATGCCAATTTGATTATTAGAAATGCACATTCATCCTTCAGCCCTGCTCCTGTTATTTCTGTGGCCACATTGAGAGGTAAAACAGGGTCACACTTTTGGACAAAAGGGTTAATATTGTAAATACATATTTCGTGAAAATGTATTTTGTTGTCAAAGCAACCGTTAGACAGGTGCATCTTAAGCACTTTGGATAGAGTGCCTTACATTTACTTAATCGGAAAAACAGAAAATTCAATAAGAAAATTTTGACATTATATAGAAAGGTTCTACTGCCAACATATGACTGCTGACTCGACAGTTGTCCCGCAGTCAATGACAGCCTCCACAAGGAGAGCAAGACATAACATGTCACTGCTAAAGAAACTGGAGGACTGCGTAGTAAGAGAAAGTTTAGTGGAAGGGAAAACTAGGGTAGACAAAGGTCCACAATCAGTATGTGTAAGTCCAACCTTAACAGGATGGTGACGCACAGCCGATTCAAGAGTTTGGACTAAACCTGTGGACTGCAGTTACGAGTATAAGGTGAGACAGCCAGCCACGTGACAATGACCTAAAACATAACAGCGAATCCATTTCTTGAACAAGTCTAAGTCCATATCTTGATCTTGTAGTGGTCCTTTGGGATGACTTGCGCTAGGCTGTACATCTTCCCACACCCGAGTGAGGAGTAGAGCAAACTTTCCTCAGAACGATGTTGACGACTGATAGATGGCTACAAAAGGCATCTCCTTGAAGTCATTTCAGCCAAAATGTGGCTTGGGTGTCCCCCCCCCCCCCTTAGTTAGAAAGCAGGTTCTGTTTAACTTTTGTTTGATGTGTTAAAAAGGGTTCATTTTTGTTGTTTATTGTTGTTTACTTATTGTAGAGCATGGGCGCAAGAGAGGTTTCATGACATCTTGGGAAGTTCTACTACTGTACCAAATTTTAGACCCTGTAGGATAAAGTAAGGTAAAAATTTATGGTGTTTTAAAAAAATTAAGGAGGCTGTGTGAAGCTAATTCTGTTGTGTCCTATAGGACACTCTTGAAATACTTACACTGCAATCACCAGGGTCAGAGTTCCCACTGGTAGCAGGAGATGATACCTGGACCCTAAAGATATTGCCACAGGGTTTGCTTTCTCCCAGCACAGTCTCAAGAGAACGCAGGAGACTCCAGGAGAAAGGCCTATTATTCTAGCAGAGCTGGACAGGACCTTTGGAGGTGCTTAATCGATCAGCAGGACCGGTATCTGCAACTTTGTGCAATGAGGAACAGGACTAGTACTGTCAGAGGCCTACAAAGTGACCTCTAGCAGGCAAATGATGTAGATATCTCTAACCAAACCATTAGAAACAGACTTCATGAGGATGGCCTGAGGACCCAACGTCTTCTAGTAGGCTCTAAACTTACTACACAGCGCCATAGAGCTTGACTGGTATTTGATAAAGAACACTGGAATTGGCTAGTTTGCCAGCGGTACCCTATTCTTTTCACAGATGAGAGCGAGTTCCCTCTCAACTCATGTGACAGATGCAACATAGCTCAGCATGATTGGTTTGGTTGTGGGTCAGTGTTGGTCTGGTGAGGCATATCCATGGAGGGACGCACAGACCTGTACAGCTTAACTAATGGGACCCCCGGCCCGTATCCCTAGACCCATTGTTTACCCAAAAGATTATTTGCCAATGGAATGAGTATTTTGACCCCCAAAATAAGATAATTAGACATCCTGTACTTGAAATAAGGTGATGGAGATGAGTTGTTCCTATTTTAAGTGCAAAAATCTTATTCCATTGGCAAATAATCTTATTTACCTGCTCAAATCAAGGACAAATACACTAATTTTAAGAACATTTTACTTAGTTTAAGTTCCGTTTTTGCAGTGATCTCTGGAACATCGTGTTTAGGTTAGGTTCATTCTACGCCACCAGGTTACACCCTAGACTGTCCTGCAGCTCAACTATGTCCTACACAGAATCTGCGAGGAGATACATGGACAGTTGCTGCCTACTGTCCATGTGAAATATCAAAATATTTCACTTTTTCTGTGACTTCAGACTAAGGCCTCGCTGGGTTGATACATCATTTTCATCAAACGGTGTAGCATCCTTTTGTTCCTAACACATTACCCACTCAATATCAGTAAAGATGTTGTGTGTGACTTTTTTTTTTTCCCAATTGAGATCTGTTGTGTTTTCAAACTCTTCCTTTAATAATTTTTTTGGAGCAGTGTATACTGACTTTAATGGAACAAAGTTCCACATGCGCCTTTTTTTCAACCAGCCTTCTATCAGCAGCTCATTTTTCTTTCCTCTGACACAGGAAATCTTTGAACCATAAACTAGGAACTTGCTTCGGATACAACAGCTGTTAAGTTGCTGTAGAGGCTGCTCTTAATCTTCTGCCCATATCTCTCGCTGCCTGTGTTCATAATGACAAAAAAATATTTCATGATATAAGGGATTTCTGTTTTTAATGTATCAATAGTGTCACTTTTGCATTTAAAAGTCTCCTTTCCTAAAGAAAGACACTAACAGCCCCTATAGTCGGAGTTGAAAGCCAGATAGGTCTTTAAAGAAGCAACCCTCAGAAAAGTGAAGTGTTGTATGATCCTGGGAGATGCAGTTTTTCAAATCTGACACAATTGAATATGTGTCTGAACATTGCCAATTGCTGCTGTTGTGTGTAGTTTTTAATCCCCAGATGTGATCAGCATAAATACTCCACCACCCCTGTTTTTTAGGGTGGAATTGTGCAACATGCAACTTCAATATTTTGTTAAAGCAATATTAGGTGCATAGTTGCCACTTTTTCTGGCTTTTTTCAGATTTTATCTGATTCATAATGGAATGCACAAGCTCATATATATATATATATATATATATATATATATATATATATATATAATATATATATATATATATATATATATATATATATATATATATATCTATATATATATATATATATAATTATATATATATATATATATATATATATATATAAAGCCAGAAAAAGTGGCAACTATGCACCTAATATTGCTTTAACAAAATATTGAATATATATATATATATATACCCACATGCACAGCAATATCTGTAGAAATTCCCCTTAGGAAGATGCTCATCTGCTTTAAAACCACTTTTGATGTGTGCTTTGGATAATTTTCTGGCTCAAACACCTGGTTGTCTCTGGGTTCTAATAATCCAGTTGTTGATTTGAAGTTCAGGAATTTGAAGGTTATCTTTTTTTTACTCATTCTACTTTGTGTAATACTCTTATATCTCTGACAGCTAAGCATGATAGTGTTACTATCATTCTGAAGTGAATGGGAGGCCAACATTAGGCTTCTGGAATAGCCATAACCTCAGCCCTGTTAAAAATGCGTGTTTAAAAGCCAGGTATGTGCCAGATTGTTGAAATAGAAATTAATGTCTACTAATTCTGACAATAAATAGCACATGTATGCTCCTGTGGTTGTTGCTAGCAATATAATGCATGTGATTATGGTGGCACCGGCCAAGAGAGGAAAAAGAGGTTTACCCAAATTAGGTTTTAGAAAGTTAACTAAAGCTATATAATGATTCCAAACATAAGTAAATGATTGTCTAAATGTTTGATTAAAAGCCCAATTTAACATTCGTGCCCATAATGAATTTATTTGACAGCATGCTCGCCTTCAGAATCCCATATTTCACAGTGACATCCACAGAAGAAATTAGAAAGGACATGACCTTGGCGTTCTCAGAGGACCCTCTGGGCTTTTTTTTTTTTTTTATTGATTCCTCACAGTTTTGTCGGGTTTATTCTGTTTATTGTGCAGAGCTGGAGGTTGCAAGGATGAGCACAGATGGGAATTTGCCCGATCTGAAGTTTCCACAAAGCGGCGGGCAAGGCAACTCTATCCACCTGTCAGCGAACACACTAAAGCAGCACGGAAGAAACGGTAAGACGGCAACTCTCCCACTGGTGTCCTGAACTTTCTGTTGCATTTGTGCGACTTCAGCGAGAAGACAGTTCACAGAACTGAATGCACAAAAGGCTTGAAAAGCTATAGCAGAAATACATATTTAATGTTTACATAGATTTTTTTCTCTCTCTCTCCACTTGTTGTTTGAGATTAATTTCAAACATCTTTCAATTACCAAAAGCTTTTGTCTCTCTTTATAATGTAATAACAGAAGATATGCTATATATGTTTTTTCTGCAGCTTTCTGGGTTACATATATTTCAACATGTACTTTCAATTGTAAACAAGGTTGAGGTAAAGACAACGCTTAGGCCATCTTCTAGTGCAGATGTTGCCGTCAGCTCATTCAAATCAGGACAGACTGCGTAGCTGAGCTGGCTGTCTCTCAGCTGGAGGCCAATGTCCATGTCCAGCCGTGCACAGGTAGATCGGGACAGCAGGGTAGCATGCATCCCTCATCCAGGGCTACAGCACCCAAATTGTCTCATTTTCATCGGAGGGAGTAATCTCAATCCCGGCAGGAGGGAACTTTCTTTGATATGTGTGCTCAAAAGCTAAAAAAAGAAAAAGCTAGGAGGGGAGGCAGTGAGAGGAAGGAATTATTAACAAGAAAAATTGAAAAAAAAAAAAAAACGAACATCTTTGCCAATTAGATAGAGAAGGTTTGGACACAATTTTGAAGGAATCATTTTGAGAAAAGTTTGCCGCTATGTTAAAGTTATTGAAATGTTTTTAAAGTGTAAATGGATTTAAATGAGGAATCATTTATTGGTTCATTTTTAGGTGTTTTTCCAATCTCTAAAATGCCAGCGTGACCTGAAACTGGTATAAAATTTGATTGCTGCAGCTACATTTATATTTTCTTTTCACATAAGACCAGCAATGAAGGATATTTAGTAGAATTTCATGTTACTGCCTACATTACCACGGGAAAGTCTGTCTTTGACATGCTCCACGAGGAGGGTAGGCCAAAAACAGGTCATTGCTAAATAAGCTTGCTGTTCAGAGTGCTGCACCCAAGCATATCAATGGAAAGCTGAGTGGGAGGAGAATGTGTGCTAGAAATTCATGCACTAGAAGGCTGCATTGAGAGGATTGTGTCATCCGCTGCTGTTGGTCCGAAGTGTTTTATCAATCCAAAGTCATCCCTTCATGCTTCCCTCTGACAAGCTATAAGCAGATGCTAATTTCATTTTCCAGTAGGACTTGGCTTCTGCCCACGTTGCCAAAGTACCGATACCTGGTTTAATGAGCGTGATATTGCTGTGACTGGCTAGTGAACTGGCCTGACCTAAACCCTGTAAACTATCTATGGAGTTTATTCAAGAGGAAGATGCCTACAATGCAGATGAGCTGCAGGATGGTACTTTGTGCTTTCTGAGCAGAGCCAAAGGCGGATCCCTGAGATCATTCAGAGTCCTGACCAAGTACTGAGTGCATGTGCTGTACACTATAAATGTATGGGAAATAGCGCTTTATCAAGTCAGACAACCCCAAAGCACTTTACATTACAGTCAGCCATTCACACATTCACACCTGGATCGGTGGTGAGCTTTGTTAGTAGCCACAGCTGCCCTGAGCAAGACTGACAGAAGTGAGGATGCCATGCATCGGCGCCACCGCCAGCAGGCAACGACTGAGACAGTCGGAGCAGGGGATTGAACCGGCGACCCGCCAGTTACAGGACAAACTCCCTGACTCCACATTTACTTTATACTTCATCCTTTTCAATGGTACATAGACATATTTGTATTGCTCTTGTGTAATATTACAATTTTCTATTGTAATATTTTAGGTTTTGAATAGCTGTAAGTCAGTTGTTTAAATCGGCAGAAACAGTCTTTTGCTATACAGTGTCATGTGGGTAATGAATCTATGTGATATTTTAGTTTCATTTTTTTTTATCAGTGAAATAAATGTATTTTTTGCGTATAGCAGTTTTTGAGATGTTTCTGTAGTTTTTAGAATCAAGTTCTGGCAAAACTTAATTGGTCTTGAAAATTTCAGATTTGCCTTGTGCAAACTAAGGTAGTAATTGAGATGTATTTTGTTCTTTCTAGAAAAGAGAAGTTGAACAAATTCTGATTTCTCTCCTAAATGTTATTTTTCATGTCTTTGTGTTCTTAACCATACTTATTCTAGGTGTTGGCTTAAAAGCTCTATAAGTGCAAACCAGTTTAAACTTTGCTCAACCTGAAATGCCTTGATTAAAAAAAATAAATAAATACTGTTAACAAATCTGCACGCACATTGCAGAGGACTGAGACCAGGAAGTGCAAATCAGAACTTACTGTTTATAAAAAGTTGGACTAAACTAAAGTTTAGTCCAACTAAAGTTTCTAAACTGACAGGGAGCAGATCTACAAGAGCTTTATTTTCACCTTTGCACCTTACTTAGGCTCTTAATTTTTCGAATTTACAATAAAAAATAAAATAAAGGAAAATCTTTAGGCAGCAGCAACTGTTTTTTGACCATGACACTTTGTGTTGTAACTTCAAACCACTCCTTCATGTCTTCCCTACTGAAGGCGAGCAAGACTGACAGAAATCTTGAGGAAATGCTTGTACAGACGTAAACGCTGCTGTTCATCCGTTTTGAAGTATCTATCGCAACTTTTCTCTTACAGGCGAAATCCGCATAGCGTTCGTCCTGTACAAACACATCGGCGTTTACCTTTCCACGGAGAACGCCAGCATGAAGTTGGGCAGCGAAGCTCTGGCTACCAATTACTCAGTGATCGTCAACTCTCCCGTTATCACCGCTGCCATCAACAAGGACTCTAACAAAGTCTATCTCTCTGACCCCGTCATTTTTACCATCAGGCATCTGCAGGTAATTTTTTTCTCTTTCTGTATCCGTGTGTGTCTGTGTGTGTTTGGACCTTAGGGGGAGAGGGATTTGTTTTTACTTAGATGTCAGCGCCGCCGCATTTAATGTGCTCTTTGTCTCTTTCCATTTGTTTACACAGAGAGCACACTTACTGTGCCGCCTTCTTGATAGAACCTTTCATCATCATTTTCCCTCTCCCCGGAGCGCATCATAAATGTGCAAATCCCATTTTAAGGGAGTAGAAATAAGCAAATATGAAAACGACTTATTCACAGGAAGGTGTGACATATTAAATTGTCACAAACGGCGTTGCTCGCGATGAACGCAGGCTGTTGTTTATTGGCTTGGACGCCAGCTCGATCTTCTGAGCAAATATCAGTTGGATCCAGCCTCACTGGAGGCTGCTTAGTCATCGTGGGGCGCCATGACTTCTCCCTCCTGACTCCATTTTCCTCTCCGTACGCTACCTCCCCCAAAATGTCCCTGTTTTGTTTTTAAAACAACGCCTTCGGTGACTATCAGAGATGCTGAAGCCGCTTTTTTTTTTTTTTTTTTTTGCATGTTCAAAGAAAGCACCAAACGGCAAGAGAACGGGAAGAGAACAGAAGGATGACGATTACTAAAAGCACTATAGCTCAAGGATGTTGAAAGTAAATGGTGGGAAAATGTCAGGGGGACGATGTCAGAACAGCTGTCGCTCTGACTCACCTGCCCTGGAAGAAGTTTGTAATTCGAAGGCTAATTTTTTCTATTGGTCTGATGTCGATTTACTTTTCCAGTCTCTTCCTGCTCAGATGCAGTCATTTTAACAAAATGCTGCCCTTTAGCGAACCCTTTGCCAGACGAAAATGTACAGAGAGAGCTGCAACAGTTTTATTTTTAGAAGGACATGTCATGAACACACAAACATAAGGAAGATGGTGCATATACAAGGGGCTTATGGACTTATTCACTAAATAATCCTGATTTTGCAATATTTCTTAATGCATTAACCTTGTTGGATGCAGCGTTGATGTGTAGTGCCAACAGGGCCATCAAATCAAGGGCACGCTGATCAATAGAACCAATCAAAGGGAACAATCACAACATAGGTGGGGAAATAATATTGGTAGTTTGGTGTGGACTGATTTTAGTTTTGCTATTTCCAACATGTAATTATAAATTAATAAAGAACAGAATAATGAATGAAAATATTCAACTGGCTTAGATGCTCGAAGAGGAGCATGTCGATATGTACACCTATTTAACCTACCGCCTTTAAGTACTACTTAACAAACGTACAATTAAATTATCAATACGACGTAATAAACCAGTATGCATTAATAACTGGATGCAAGTTCCCCGACACATTAAGCATAATGCACATAACAAATCAAGACAGCAACAGACACACAATCATTACAATAACCTGAGTTAGACGCCCTGTAATTAACAACCCAGTGAATCCTTCTAGCCTGGGGAGATAGTATCCTCATATTTGTTTATGAACCAAGTTATTTAAGTATTTGTTTTTATTTTATTTTATTTTGGTTTTCATTCTACCATTGAACTGTTTCACAACTATACACCTAAAGTGTATAAAAACAGCTTCCTGCATATTATGCATCTTTAGATCTAATGTGACCCTGAAATTATACCCTCCTCCCCCGCTTTCCTCACCCCACCATATCACTGTTGCACAATTATTTTAAAGGTGCATAGTGAAAGTTTTGAAGTTAAATATTATTTTCACTCCCATACAAGCCCTTACAATTCCCAATGTGTAAAATGAGTTTTCCTACATTTACCGCAGTTGCCTCTATAGGCTGGATATTTAGTTCATGGGAGAGCGATTTGAGCTGAATCCTTGGGCGTGGGTGCTTTGTTGAGACGCCACCGCCATTGACACATTAGCAAGACTAACGCAGGTTAACTCGTATTTATAGCTTTCTTACCTCAGAAGACTTCACGTCTCTAAACAGAAGACTTGTGCAGTCGCAGCGGCAGATGCTTTTCCTCTTCTCCAGTGCACGTGCACGTGCACTGGTGTCATTTCAACTTGTCACCAGAGGGGGCAGACATGGCAAAAATCCTGTAACTTGCACTGTGCTCCTTTTTAATAGTTTCTTGCAACAACAACAACAAAAAAAAAAAAATAGGTTTGTACAATATGTTCCATTATTAATGGGTGTGATGTTGATATCACAAAGAAAACTTTGTGATATTTTGAATGATATATTTTTTGGCTAGTATGTAGCAGCTCATTAATTTTGCTTTGTATGCAAATGATGCATTCAGCTTGTTGGCCGGCGTCGCACTAAGGTAGATGGTTTCACCTGACAAAGATCGACCCAAAGCACTAAAGGTCACAGAGAGGCTTGGACGCACTTCAAAAGCAGATGGAAGAGAGAGCGTGAGGAAGTTGAGGATTTATCACAATAAGAATCTTCGCCACATTGAATAACCCCTGCATCTTAGTAGCCCTAAAATGAATGGAATTTAATGATGGCAGCTGCCACCTTTTTTTGGAGATCTAATGTAAGCACTGTGAGGTGAACTGATTATTTTAAAAGGCAGCATCATGGCAACAAGAATAAAAAAAAATGTGGTTATTAATCGATAGGAGGAGCTTTTGGCATTTGATTGCAGCCCATAAATAAACGTTATATTTTAATAAAATGAATTTGATTTGCTGTTGCAGAGCAAGTAGTTTGCACAAAACATTGGCTTCCATACCAAAGTAGCTGGAATTAATGTTCATATTGAGTATCATGCAACTATTATCAGGTGTAGCTGCATCTCTGAGTGGTTTACTATCCTGCTGCCTTCCCGTTTAACCAGGAGGTTCTGGTCCGCTGGTCTTCTGGGATGATTATGTGTCCTCTAGTTATTGTTTCGCTTCCCTGCTTTCCCCATTTAACGGGCCCAATTAAAGCCATTAATGGTGACGGAGGGTCATCCTATCTCCTCGCACTGGAGTAGCTTGCACGAGGTTTTGAACGTGTGAAGGGTAAATGCAATCAGTGGAAAACCTGCATTCACAGAGGATAAACCTTATTAGGTTAATTAGCACTGAACAAAAGCGAAACCAGGAGAAAATAAAACCCTAGATGGTCACAGTATGTACAGTAAAAAAGGGAGATATGTTTAACCTTGAGCGCTGAGAGTCGCCAAAGAAACGGTGGGCGCTACTTTGCCTTGTTTCTGCAGCTACAGCGCCGGGGAAAATTGGACTCGAGAGGAAAAAGGGTTTTAGTGCATCTATTTATCAGCACTTACACTTTGTTGTGTTATTAAGCCTTTGTGTTGTGGGTGACTTTTATAAAATGGCGAGCAAAATAGCGGGGAGGCTCGCTTGTCATTAGGGTGGCAGCCCGGCACAGACGGCAGCGGTGCCTATTAAACAGTGGGGCAGTCCATTGTCATGCAGCGAGAGTTAAAGAGAAAGGTCAAAAAACACAATGAAAAACAGGCATGAGGCCGCTTGATGCTCCCTGACAGTGAAGGCACCTGCTATTCACTTAGAATGGATGCGGACTGCAGTCGGGATAAATTAACCTTTTTTTGGGGCAGATTTGTACTGTGCGAGCAAAAAAAAAAATAAAAAATCAAACCCGAATCCGATTGTGATTAGTCTCAGACACCTGCAACTGGTGAGAGTGAGGTGGGAGATTTGATTCTGCTCATACATCATTTATTTATTTATTTTTTTTGTTTTTTCTAACAGCAATCTGAAGAAAACTTCAACCCCAACTGCTCGTTCTGGAGTTACTCCAAGCGCACCATGACCGGTTACTGGTCCACGCAGGATTGCCGCTTGCTGAGCACCAATAGGACACAAACCACATGTTCTTGCACCCATCTCACCAACTTTGCAGTCCTGATGGCCCACGTTGATGTTAAGGTAGGACATTTCCTTTTTTTATTTTTTTTTTATTTCTTTTCTTGACACAGGGTTCCTAGATAAAAGTATATGCATCTGGATTTCATTCTTTTTAAAGTCTGGATGGGTATGGAAGCAGAAAATATGACTGGAAATATATTTGTACATGTATGTGACTTTATTCCCTCCTTCATTGTCTAACAGTTGTGCTTTCTGTCTTCCTTATGACTTCCTTTCTTGGGTCCTCACTTACATTTATTGTATCCTTCCTCGCTCCATCCTTCCTTCTCTTCCCTAACTTCGGTGTATTCTTGTATTTTCCTCCTTTCTTCTGTCCTTTCATGGTTATGTCCAAGCTCCTTTCTTTTTTGTGTGTCAAACTCCCATATCCTCAAGTATTTCGTTCCTTTATTTATTTGCGTTCAATTCCTCTTGCTTCCTTTCTCCCTTATGTCTTTCCTTCCTTTTATACTTCCATTGTCTCCTTCCTATTCTTATTTCCTCTAGTCATTCTTTTGAATACTCCTGTCTGCCTGTCGTTTCTCCATTCTTTACTTCCCTGTGTCCTTCATCGTCTTCTCATCTCTCATCCTTCCTCCCTTGTCCTTCTTTATTTCCTCATTTGTGTCCTGCTGTCTTTCCACCCTGTGCTCTTATTTGCATCCTTCTGTTTGTCTTTTCTTCTTTCCCTGTGCCCTTCCTTCTTTCTCTGTTTTTTTTTCCAGGTTCTATATTTAAAGTCAGTACCGCTGTAAAAACATCTGCTCTGACTTCATAGTTAACTTTATTATTTTATGCTTTAAATAAATATCAAGGTCTGAGAAATTTGAAAAGCTGAGCCTGGAAATGTGTCGAATCTTAGTATGAATAATGCGTACGAACCCTGTTATATGTGTGCAATATAGAAATTAGAGCCAAGTCAATGTAAAAATCCACGTGTCTGTCTTGATTTATACAAAATGTTTTAAACAGTGCAAACGTTGAGCAGAAGGGTGTATTGTTATTTAATGTTTTATGGTCACCTTGATATTTTTGGTTTTATGACTGTAACATCAATAGCAGATGATTAACATTTAAATTACTGGCATTCTTTATTTCTACAGCTTAAAAAAGATGACTTGCTGTATATCTATATTACAAGGTTTCTGCAAGTACCTGTTTTGGCAAACCATTGTACATTATTAGCAAAAAAACACATTTCCATGAATACCATTGCCATTTCAATGTGGCCTTTTACATCATTAGTTATTTTGAATTTCTGCTGCACGCCACAGCCTGCCTGAAAGGCTTAATATTTCAGTCCCTCTCTTGTATAAGTCTCCTCTTACTGGTCTGCAAATCACGTCTGTGGCAGTTCCCCCCCGTCTTTAGTGTGGATGCGAAAACAGCCGCTTCAAGCCCTTGCGTTACAAAACGTGTGACGTTGTGATGTGGTTAATTAAAGGAGGAAAACGTCTGGACAAGAACGGGGATGTGTTTCAGAGCTGCCTTTTCTGCGACAGAGTTACTGATTTTAGGTGCCAACACAGGTGACAATCAGCTCGTTACGAACACAGGAATCAGCGAGGAGTCGCTCTCTTCTCTCTTGCCAGTTTTAAGAAATAAGGTAGCACCTAATTTGCAGAGAAAATCTCAAAAGTTAACTTGTTTTAATTACCTTGGTTTGGGGAGAAAAAAAAAAGTTGTATGTGTTGTTTTCTGCCATTTTGTTTTCTACAAGCCGCGCTGACTCTCTTAAGATTTTGGCCAGATTCGTTCTGAGCTCTGAAGCCTAGATTTTAAAGGTGGAAGGGTGTCAAGGTTGTTGGAGTACGGAGGAGTGAGATTTTCTACAAGGCTCTTGGGAATGAATGTGGACCTGCACCTGGAGAAATCAAAGAAACGTTCACAGTTAACATTTTTTGTGATACAGTAACCAATTAAATGCCTAATTTCATTGGTTAATTAAATTCTGAAAACTTTATACAAATATCCACAATTTTCAATAGGAAATATTTTATCCATTCCATAAACAATAGAATGTGTGGTTTGGTGCTGACCGAAGTATTTATTTCAGCTAAGGTTATTATCAACATATAAATGGTAGAAAATCCATGGAATGATTTCTTTTAGACTTTAGATTCAATTACATTTTTCCTTTTATGCGTAAAGATCAGCACCCCTAATGGAAGGTACTGTATATTATAAAGAACCCTGTTGTTTCTTTGTTGTTTTTGATAGGGTAAGAGATCATTGAAAATCTGAATATACTTTACTGAATACAAATACATAGATTCATGTCAATAGAGTCCATTGAACCTCTTTTACTCTTTATTTGGTGTAGGACTCTTTTCCTGACACATGTAAATATGACGCTTATAAATCACATCTTTAAGTGGTACAGATTGAGAAACTGACAATGTAAACGCTTTTTGAAGCAGTTTCCTATTTCTCAGGTGAACATTTTATCCTCAGCTATAAGTGTCAAAGGCTTGGGGCAGAAAGAGATGAATGAATCCTTTGGATTGTATTCAGCCTTTGATTTGATGATTTACTTAAAAAATAATAGTTGTATTTTTAGTTATAGTCCTATTCTAATGGGATTAATTTTACCTAGGTACCACATGGAAACTACTTACAATAGTTTGCTGAATTTAGAGGTCCTGTGATTATAATAATCCAATGCAAACGGGCATATCTGACTACTCCAGGTCTCAAGGCTCTATTCCGAATTTTTTCTGAAAACTGATTTTTCTTTTCTATGAAGGGAATAGTTTGCAATGCTGAATATATGCTTAGGAAAGTATATTGGTAAAAATATTGTAAAGAGGAAACTTTTTTACCATAGTACGAAAGACTTAAATTTATTCATTTACTTTTTTTTAAGTTAGTTTGAAGTTACCCAAATGAAGGGAAGTCTTGCTCAGCTCATTGTGTAAAACCACTCGCAGGAAACATTGTTATATTTTCTTGTTTACAATGGCAGGGCCACCATCTTGTTTTATAAGCATATTTTACAGATTGTATTTAGTTGCTCTTTGAATTCAGCCCAACTTCCAGATGACATAATGACATAATAGCAACTTTTTTAAATAATTTCTTTAATTTCTTTTTGTGAAACAAAAAGCAGGGGGAAAAAAAATTGATTGATCAGGTTTGGTATAATAAAACTGGACATTTTATTTCTAAGCCATATCGCCCAGCCCTAGTGTAAACCCCTTTGAGTGGTCCGTATGGATGGAAAAGTGCTATATAAATTCAGTCAATTTGCAATTTAAAAATATTTTGCCACAAAACTCAATATATCATCCATTTTGGCCAAAGAAAACTCTTAATTGGACACTATTTTGTCCCATGTGGTTGTTGGGGTTGAACAAATTGACTAATTGAGACTTACAGTCAATGTCTTGGTCTGAACCAATTTTAAATGAGAAAAGACAAATTTTCAACATATTGTTTTGAGTTAAACAATAAGGAAAGACTTGAAAATATCTTCATTTGTAGATAATTTCAGAGGGAAATGATTGCAGCTGCAGAATCAAAGTGCAGCATTGAAGTTAGCTCAGGGACTCATTTTCTGTGCCAATGAGGTACATCACAGATATCTTTGTTAAGGTTCCACTGTTTTCCTTTCAAAGTTCAAACACACCGAACAAAGGATGTTCAGGGCAACGTCGGTGGCTCTGAACTCACACCAACTTTGCGTTACCAAAAAAGTCATGTAGTAAGAAAGTTTTTGAAATTGCAACCTTCAATTTTGCAAATATAGTTTTATCTTTATATCCCTGTTTTGTTTTTTTTTAAACAGCGTTGCAAAGTATTTTAGATGTAACTGTAACAAAAGCTGTGAAAAAACTGTATTTTTTTTTATTTTTTTTATTTTTTTATTTCTTAAATAATATAAACAACCTTCCAGGGCTTCATTCCATTTGGGGGCGGCACAGGTAGTCAAAAGAAGATGGCTGTTTTGGTCTTGGAAGACTTTACCGATCCATTGTTTAGTCCAGAGACTCACTTTTAGTCTGCAGACTTGCAATCTGTAGTCTGCAATCTTGTGTTGCTCCAAATCCGGACCTCCCTGGGTTAATAAATTTGATTTACATTGATAATTTGTGTGTGATATGGTTGTCAGCACATTCAGCTATGTAAAGAACAAAGTATTTAATAAGAATATTATTAATATCTGTCTCATTTTAGTGTATTTTTTAGTGTATTTATTTTTTGAGCGTCGTATAACACACAAATGAAATCTAAACTTGATCATTCCTACACTTATCCTGCATTTTTTTTTAAAACATTAGATGTAGATTTATTGAATTTTATTCTGATAGGATACACGAAAAGAGCATTTTCAATGCCTTTCTTGCAGTGGAACTTCATTCAGTTCAAGGGGGGAATGAATACATACAGTCTGCCCATTATGGTTGTGTTTGTTTATTACAAATTATCCCAATGAAATACAGCTTGTGAGTGTAACACGACAGAATGAGTGTTTATGCTTTTACAGGGCAAGAATGCGAAAGAATGCGTCTTTATTTGTAACAAGTGAAGTTCACATGCAGTTTCCATCAAGTGGAAACGTTTTAAAAGGCAGAGGAGCTGGTTTGAAAATAAATCCGAGTAGATATTAGGTGGAAAAAGCAAATAGTCATCGGTCACGAGGGGGACAAAAAAGGAGTTTTCATTATCATATGGACAGACAACACAATTTGTATCTGTCACAGGAGGTTTGAAGAGCTCGCTGCTGACAGAGCAGAGCGGTATTTGGGATTTATTATGGTAACTGTCTCACTGGGGGTTTTTCCTCCTGAATCTGTGGGAGAAAACGAGATTCCCTCGGTGAGAGCGAGCCCAGCTGACCCCAGTCCACAAAACTACAAGCCCTGTCCTTGTTGTTTGTGCTATTCCTTATTTTTTTCCTCACCTGTCTCTGCTCCCCGATATGGATTTATCCATCTTCCTCTTAGAAACAAAAATAATACGCATGCAATCTTCCTGGCCCTTCCCAACGCCCGCACAACCCTCTCCTCTCCCGGTGGGTGGGGCTGGCTGCAGAGAGCCACTGTTTGTCACTCAGCAGTGTGACTTCTGGACCCACTAAGCTCCCTGCAGGGCTGAAGTCGAGTCTGGAATAGTGAGGCGGCGATGAAGAATGGGAGCCTTCCACGATGAAAGCAGAGCAGGACGAAAAAAAATATAGAAAAATAGGGAGGGGGGGGGCAGGAAAAGAGCTCTTTTAGTTAAGCCAATCCCCCCAACGTTTTTGAAAAGCCTGGCCACTGCATTCACCAGAGAAAAGTTGACAGCGGTTGCACCCTAATTCTGAGGGATATTTTTTTTTTCCCCGCCTTACCTTTTCTATTTAGTTATCTTTTCTACCTTGACATTATAAAAGGCAGCTCATTGGAAACTGCCACTAAATGGGAGCTATAAAGGCTTTTTATTTGACAAACTGTCACCATGCTTGATCTAAAAGCACAGCCAATGGTGGGAAAATGGATGTATGTGTCTGTGTTTCTGGGAAGTAGTGGCAGATAAAGAAATCTTATAAACCGAGGAGGCTATCGTTTTATTTATTTATTTATTTATTTATTTATTGTTGTTGTATCCATGGCAGCACAAAACAGCAAGGCTCATCTCTGCATTATTACTCATAACCCTCAGCGCTACCGATTATGTTTTAGGCTTGTTTATTTCTTTGAGACGTTGTAATTGCTTTTTACCCCCTCCCCACTCTGCACTCAGTCCGGCGTGACCGTCATTATTAATCTTGTTTTGTGGGCCAATAACATTTGTGCCAAATGGGGGGAAGGATGACTACCTCGCTGAAAAGACGGTCCTGTTGGTGAACTTGGTGCACAGCTTGAACACCAAGTTGTGGCAGCATTGTATATGTTGTATATTTCACAGAGATTGAAGAATCTGAAGCTATCTTAGCATTGTCATCTCTGACATTACATCCCACAGAACTGGCGTACTGAGCGAAAATACAATAGTTTAATTGTGTTAAGCTGTTATAGGGAACTAGCCTCGTGAGACCATCCTGATCTCGCGAGCTTTCAAGGTTTCACTCGCAGATCAGTCTGGCTACTCTACGTTGAAGAAAATTTGGAGCCGTTCACCAAACGAACATCCAATCAGCGTTGGCTTTGAGGCGGGTTGAGGTGTGACGCAACGGGATGCGCGTCAGTTCAGTCTAAACAACATGGCGGCTTCAGCCAATGAAACTAGCGTTAGCGTGGCTATCGAGCAAGTTTTATCGGAATTACAGAGTATTTCTTTGCTGAGCTAACGAGCCTTTACCTGGGGGAAATCTCTTCACCAATTTGTAATAACATTTTATATCTGCACGTTACTATTGTATTCAATTTTTGTTACATTTTCGCATCCATGAAATACTTATTCCGTAGCAGTTTTGTTTTTCCCCTCTCATTAGGCAGGTACAGCCATTTGGAAAAAAAATAAAATAAAAACCCTCCTCAATCAGCGCAAATATTTTACTAATATAGTTTTTATTATGTCATTAAAAATGGAAGCAGCCTGACCTCTCACTCCACATAATCCCCCCCCCCCTCCAAAACAGTCTCTCAGATAAAGGTAAAACATTTCTCTGATGTGCACCTTGTATATGAACCTCTAGTTTTTCAGCTCATGATGCAACATCGGTGGATTTGGTTTTTTGGTGTATTTCTTCTGCATGACAGAAAGTGTGCTACCTTGGTGGCATAAAGGTCTGTAATGCACTGTTTATGCACCAGAGATTTGTGGGAGAACAACCCACCCCCCACCCACAATTGAACAATGGATAAACAGTTTTAGGTAAATGAATATTATCCATTTTTACAAAACTGGAACATTTAAGTAATATACAGTTATAGTGAAGAATTCTGGTGTCTCATTTGTTTGAGTAAAATTACTTTTTAAAAAATAACCTATAAGCTGGTTATAATTAACAGAAATAAAGGCTTGAAAGTGTCACTCTGTGTGCAGCTAATTCTTGTGTTTCATTTCCAATAATATTCTAATTAAAGTGAATACTTACAAAATGTTATGTCAAAGGTAATGAAAAACTTAATTTGTGGTATTGAATAAGCAAGGACATCCTTACATTCATCCCAGTTAAAATGGATAAAATTTCAATAATTAAACATCATTACTCAATAAAAAACTGTCTTCACTTTTTAGACATTTTGTGCATATTTTGAGTCAATTGATTCAGTCTGTTAAAAATCAGGACCAGATATTTCATGAATGTACCATATAACCACTATAATGTCATCTATAGTTTTCACACAAGGTAATAAAACAGTATATAATAGGAATATCTGTAATAAAAAAATATATATTTATACCCTTCACTATTGATAATGGAAAACTCTTAATCACAGAAGCAGCATGTTTAAATAGAGATACCCAGTGGTGGAAGACCCTAAAGAAAAGTAGTAAATAGTCACCTGTGCAAACTTATGGTTAAAAGTATATCACATTTTCTTTGCTCTGTTTTTTTAGCGAGTAACATTTGCAGTATCAAGGGCTGAAATCACGTAGTAACTTTGCCCCCCTGCCCCCCCCCCCCCTACACACACACATATTCGGGCCTACATCGCTCCACGGAGGTCCGCGTGTACTCAACGCGTACTCTGTGCAGACTCTGCGCATACAGGTGCGTGTAGAGCTCAATTTTTGTGATTGTGTACGTGGTGTCACACGATAAACTGCTCAGAGGCAAGAAGTCATCATATTGAACTGTTTTATATGTGACCCCGAGCTTGATACATCAATGCTTGACAAACCATGACACCAAATTTTTTAATGTTTTTTTTAACTGATAGAATTAGATCTGGGGGTTTTCCCTCCTTAGACTGTCATACGTAGCTGACTGACCACTCGCAGCAATAGTATTATAAAGGACGTACTTAACATTACACGCACCTGGAGAAATTGTTCCCCTGGCCCAGGTATTTTAATAAAATAAACTCAGCTAAGAAGGTCTTTGCAATATGTATGCTTAAAACACCTAACCATGACACAACTTGGTCCGAATTGTTTTATATTTATATCTGTGTCAGGTCTTCGCTGCAGTTACATTTAGCATTAGAGAGCTTTAACTACCATAATGGGTAGTGTATTACGAGGGACCATTACAGTGGCAGCATAGTGCTGTCACTGCTTTCTGATTTACCTCTGGTGTTTTGGACAGTCAACCCAGAGGAGTAAATGGCTCTGTCTGACCCCGCTGTCTCAGCAGTGAGATGCAAGTGGCCACACGAACAAATGAAAAGCATTTTTTGCAGAAGACAGCTGCATGCAAGAGATTATTATTTTGTCTGTGGCACCTTTACGAATGATTGCAGGCTACTATTATGTAGCGACTGATGCGAGTGGGTGTATTTTTAAAGGGACTTTTTCAAAAGTGGAAATCGTTATAACGTTAAAATGTCCCATTACTTAGGCAGGAGGGATGTAGTGTGTGTAAAATAAATTAATTCCACTAAACTTCATATTAGTACGCTCACCGTGATGAATTTGGAGCCCACATGAACTTTTCTTTTAAATAAATGACCTGGCTTTTGTGTAATACCTGATGGAGGACATGAGTTTAAACATTTTTCAGCCTTGTTGCTTAGACTTATTTAGGTTACTTGGTTTTAGGTCACGTCACAAAATAAAGGAGCTCAGTGAATGTCAGGCACGGTTGCTTGCATTTTAGTGGCATCTGCTTTTATCATTTTTCTCAGTTCTAACTCACCTACCTAAACAATCTCTAGAGGCTATTGAAGCCCTGAAATTTCTGAGAACAGCTAATGGGCTCTGAGATTCTAAAGAAAATATTTTAGATATGGATTGCAGCATTAGTCAGGAAAATAACAAAAACTTGGGGCTTTTAAGGAAGTGTCTGGACCATTCTTCTTTCAAGTTGAACTTGCAAGACAACACACAACTTAATGATTTTTCTTTATCTCTAAGTTGAGTTTTCCCATCAGAATGTAGGTTTAAATTCATTGTTGATTACAGGGAATTGGTTGGATTAACTGGCACAGACGAGGCTTTTAGGACACGATGTAAGCTTTTGATTTGAGCTCTTTGCTTCCTACCAAGTTGCCTAACGAGCTGTGTCTCGGTGTATGAATGTGTGCGCGTTAGTGAGAGCGACTGGGTGAATGTGGCTATAGTGTACAGCGCTTTGGGTGGTCAGCATGACTGGAAAAGCGCTATATAAGTTCAGTCCATTTACCGATTAAACACACACTTATTCATCCATCCATTTTCTAACACATCTATTCCTTGTGGGGTCGTGAGGGGTGCTGGTGCCAATCTCCAGATGTCAATGGCAGAGATCCGGGGTACACCCTGGACAGGTCGCCAGTCTATCGCAGGGCAACACAGAGACAAACAGGACAAACAACCATTCTCACACACACTCACATCTAAGGAGAATTCGGAGTGGCCAATTAACCTAGCAGTCATGTTTTTGGACTGTGGGAGGAAGCCGGAGTACCTGGAGAGAACCCACGCATGCACAGGGAGAACATGCAAACTCCATGCAGAAAGACCCAGGGCAAGGGGAGGACTTGAACCCAGGACTACTGCACATTTTGTATTTATTTTTTAGTGTTTTTCTTTTTTGTCATGGTGTTGGTGTTTGTTCAGTACCTTTTGTAATGTTCAGCTTGTTAGTTTCTTCCAGTGATTCTGTTCCCTGATGCGCTGACAGCTTTTTCACTTAATCAGTCTCACCTGCTTCCATTCCCAGAAATCACTTACCCTTCTATATATACCCGTAAATCAGATTCTCCTGTTATCCTCTCTGCTCTCTTATGTGTCTGGTTTCCCCCTTTTGCAGTATTTTTGCTTGTGTTCTTTCATATATATATTTTTTTTTTGTTAGCAGTGTTTGCTTCAGTTTTTTTCTCATTTTACCCTCCCTTCTAGTTAAATGTATCTGCTGCATCCAGCTGGTATTTGGGTCTTCATTTAACCAACAGTGAGTTTTTACAAAATGTTTTTATAGTACTAACCTCTGGACTGCTCTGGATTGTTATTCTTTATTTATGCCCGCATTACTTTTGAACAATGCTCGGGATCACTGATCTGCCGAAATACTTAACATCTAGTTGGTTATCGAAGGTGAAGCATTTGGAAGTAATCCTCCTTTATTAATACATCCACAAATGAGCCCACAGCGTCCTTGACTGTTGCTACAGTATTTTAGTTTCTATCATCTTCACTACTCTGAAACAAAATCTTATGTAAATAAAGGATGTTTAGTCAACATTAAGCTTAAATCCAGAAAGTGTCTACCTTGTCCTTGTGGCAAATTTGCATGGAGTTAGAAGTTGTTGATTTTGGATCCGGGTCGTCTTTCGTGAACTCCTCGTCAATCTGTGGTAACACAATGGTGTCCCTAAATGTTCCAGGTGATGCCAGGTTTGATTGAGCCTTGCTGGTTCTTGAGATGTTCTTTGACACCCCAACCAATTTCTTTTCATCTGATGCAGAGGGTCTGGACAGATGATTTTATGTTCAACAACTCTCAAGCTTGTCATAAACTGGAAACTACTGGAGCATCTTCAAGTTTGACTAAAAATTGGAAGGATTTGGTGCCTTCTGCCGAAAAGCTTTATTGTTCGGTGAGAAAAAAGATGGAGATATTTAGCCACAATGACCAGAAGTATGTTTGGAAGACTTTCTGATGCTTTTAAGCTGTATACCTTCTTTATATTCTGCCTTTAGACCTCTATTCACTCTCTAAGGTGAAGGTAACAAGGTAGATACCGGGAGGGTACTGAACTACCGTTAGCTGACATCATTTTCAGTGCCCTTGCAACTAGAAAATACCCTAACAAATGATAGCAAGGCAGATATCTAGGTCACATGTATCACTATCTCCCAATCGGACAGTAACCGATCAGGGCAGTCAAGGTTCATTTTGTGTTTCATGATGTAACTTAGGAGTTTATGTACACAAATGCCAAAAGCAATTGTTCAAGATAAATCTATCCGAAAGCCATGGCATGAGAGTGGTGGAGACAGTGTCTTAGAACACAGTGTGACATTAGGTGCGTGAGCTGAATGCCAACTCCCACCACACAAGCTGTAGTCTTTCTCCGAGCCCTTTTAAACGTGACAAATTTGCCAGCCCCCCTGATTCATGCGCCCTCTCTGCAACTGTTCCCCGTCTCCATGCAGCTCATAAATCCACGGTCCCATACCTTAGGTGGATTTGTCACATGACTCCTTGCAGTGGGCCACCACCCTTTAGCGCAACAGTCTGCCCTGCCTGACACTATTTCATGAGTCAAAGACCAGCTCCGGAGGCACACAGGGAGATTTATGCATTTTAATTGGATTGGCTCCGTGCCCCCCCAAACCCCCCCTCCCATGTTGGGAGGGGTTCTTTGAGGTATAAAGGATTGACTCTTGGTTCAGGTCTTTGGCTTGTTTGCATTTCAGAGAACTTTTTCAGGAGATTTTGGCTTTAGATACGGGATGTTATGATAATTAAGGGCATATGATACTATATCAGGTTTCTGTGAGTTGGCCAGAATGATCAATGTGCAGTGCATGAGGCTTATTGCCAAGTTTTTTTTTTTTTTTCTTTCTTGTTATATACCGCAAGTCCTCGGAAAACTTATTTTATGCTGTATGCCAGCAGATAGTTCAGAATCAATCTCATTAGACCTCCTACGCTGGATGAAAAATAAGTTTCTTAGGAAGTAAGAGAAAAATGGCATCCATACCCCTTAAACGTTTTCCCCATTTTGCCCTGCTACAGCAACACTCTTCAATTAATTTTATAGGGATTTTACTTGATAGAGTAACACAGCGTGTAGTTGTGAACTGAATGGAGTGCATTGTTCTGTCTTTCTTACACAAAGAAATGGGAAAAGTGTGGCACGCATTCGTAGTCAGTCCTCCTCCAACTCAAAACTTTGCAGACGCACCTTTTGATGCGATTACATCAGCAACTGTTTTAGGAAATATCTCTCATAGATTTGCACTTCTGAAAACAGAAGGATTTGCTTTCTTTTTTTTTGCAGTTTGGCCGATTCAGACCGGTCGACAAGTATTTTTGTAGTCCCGTTTTGAAGTCTTACCTCAGATTCCTGATTACATTTATGTCTGGACTTTGACTGGGCCATTTTAATACATGAACATACATTTAAACTATTCCACTGTAGCTCTGTTTTGTTCTTTGGGTCATTGTCCTGTTTGAAGGTAAAACTCCTGAAGTCTAAAATGCTTTGCAGTGTTTAAAAGGTTTTCTTCTAGGACTGGCCCGTATTTTGCTCCATCCATCTTTCCATCCAGCGTAGTTTTATCTGCTGGAAAAAGAAAGCATCCATAGAACCTGTTTGATTCTCAGGAGGCGTGTGCAGGGTGATGTGCAGCGGTAGTTTTCCACCACACATAAGATTTTGCACAGAGGCCAAAAAGTTTAACTTTGCAATCAAAATATTTTTTTTTTTTTCATATTTGAGAAAATTGGACTCCTTTAGGCTTTCTTCTTGCTACTCTACTATACTCTACATTGCAGATTGTACAACTAATGGTTGTCCTTGCAACACATTCTCCCACCTGAGCTGTGAGTCTTTGCAGCTCATCTGGAGATAATATGGGCCTTAGTGCTTTTTCCTCTATTAAGGATGGATATTGTTTTACGACCTAACCCAGCTTTAAGCTGCACTACTTTATCCCTCACCGGTCTGGTGTGGTCTTTGGGCGCCATGATGCCGTTTATTCATAAATGTTCTGTCACAGACCTCTGAGGCGTTCACACATTAACCAGACTTATGCTGAGGTTTCATTAACCAAAGATAACTTAATTAGATGACCTCCAAAGGTAATTTGTAGAACCTGACAGGTGGTTACATAGAAATAAACATCTTACTTTTCGGATTTTGACTTGTAAAACGTTTTTTAAAAATAAAAATTTTCCTTCTTCACAGAATGTAATCTTTTGTGTTGCTCTGTCATAAAACACTAATAATAAATAATGGAGTTTCAGGTTTTAACTTTTAACAAATAAAAATACAAGCTGTGAATACTTCAGAAAGGCTGAGCCAACAGCATCGGTACTGTATGACTGGTCAGCCCTGTGCGACGCGGCGAGCGAATCAGCAGAGTGAATTACCTCTGCCCACTTTAAAGTCCCTTACAGAGCCTTCCGCCGCGCAGGTTTGTCAGCTTAAAAATAGGTGCAGAAACTCTACAGATCCCATCACTTGCCATCCTTCGTGGGCAAAGCTTCTCGTAATAGGAACCTTTTCAGTTGAGATATTGTGTCTGGTGTCGCAGAGGCATTACCCGCCTCTTAGAACAAAGAAATCATTCCACGGTGAATCCATCACCCAAGTGTAGATGCACTCCCTGTCATACTCCTCCTGCTTCTTTTTGCTCCCCATCCCCTTCGACATCTCTTTGTCTGACCCGTCTTCAATCGGAGGTGAGATAGAGATGGATAGAGCCCCCGGCCACAGAATTACCCAGGAGGACTAAGAGTCTCCCTCACAATGGGCCACGGCTCGTACCACCCACTGCATCAATGTCTCCATCAAGCAGCGGGCTGAGAGCGGACCGATGTGTCATATGCATGACACGCCGCAAAGGATCCAATCCCAACCACTGACATGTGTTGCCACCTCCTGCGTAGCCCCCTCGTCTAAAGTATGGCGTGCAGACACCCATGCACATTCACTCCCAGATGTCTGCTCCGTACAACATATTGCCACCCCTCCGACGTATACACAACGGCTCATCAGGCAGCAAAATCAAAAGACCGCTCTCCACAGACTCGAGGAGCGCCGCGGCTGTTATTATACCAGAGCCTGTTAATGATCAGCATCTGTTCCCCTCACTGCGAGCGTTAGCTCAGCTCCCTCTAAACAAGGCCGTTGTGCACAACTCCCCACTAACTTTTTTTCTTCTGGTAGAAATAATGCTGAGGGTGGTTGAAATGTGATTTAAAGAGCTGCTTGTTTGTGGAGATATATTAGCATTTCTTGTTGGCCTATTCCTCAATGTATGCAAATATTAGCCGGGTCTTTTTTTTTTTTTCTTAAAGTAGGAGCTCCAACTCATGTATTATTTGCTTGTTCCGAAAACTGCATACGCTGCCTTGAATTTCAAAGAGTCATATGTTATGTTAGCCATATATATATATATATATATATATATATATATATATATATATCAGTAAAATGAGCCTACAGCTTACATAATAGAGGAAAGATTATTTTAACTCTGCCTTATGTGCTCCTTTATACTACTTGTCACCATAAATCTACGCCCTGCATGGTCGTACATTTATTATTTCCCTGAATTAAAATAATGTTGGTTTGATCTCGGCTTGCATATTCACCTAAAAGAAGGTTGGCTGGTTCATGTGGTGTTAATGGGCAACTTTTAAGTTTTGCACTTTTCAAAGACTGTTAATAACTAAGACTGTCTGAAATATAAGACAATCACTGCAGGAAACAGAATTCACGACTTGGCTTCAAAACAGCATCTATGTCTTAAAGAACTTTACCAGCTCAGCCAAGAAGAACCAGCCGACTTCTGTTTGAAGCTTGTTGATGGCTAAAAAAAACATGTGGTCGACGTTCAACCTGGTGTTTGTGTGTGTGTGTGTGTGTGTGTGTGTGTGTGTGTGTGTGTGTGTATATACACATGTGATTATTAAGACATAGTAAAGTCACTCTGCCTTGGAAATTACAATGGTGCTAGAAATTATAAAAAGACCAAGTTTATTAGGAAATACATGGGAATAATATTCTGTCAGATTATAGACTTTAAAACACTTCTGTTAGTATATAAATCCCTGAATGGTTTAGCACCTAAATACATCACAGATCTGTTATATGCAGTCTACTCTGCATATCCAGAACCAAACATGGAGGAGCAGCATTTAGTTTTTATGCTCCACTTATCTGGAACAAACTCCCAGAATACTGTAAAAGTGCTGAGACCCTGAGTTCCTTTAAATCAAGGCTAATAACCCTATTTGTTTAGAGTTGCCTTTAAATGTTAATGTTGAAGTTTGCAGTCCAATTTCTTATACTGTATCTGACCTGCTGCTACTATTCTAATCAGTGTTTGACTCTGTAATGTCCTCTGCATCTGTAATGCTTTATTTTTTCTTTTCTTTTTTCTTGTTCACGTACAGCACTTTGAATTGTCTTATTACTGAAATGTGCTTTGTAAATAAACTTGCCTTGCCTTCTGATTACAATTGTATATATTGAAACTTTTGAATGCTCCCACATCACTATCAGTAAAATGTCTTAGCAAATGTTTCAGGCGAGTAACAGGTTGTTTTGGGCTAGGCCCTAATTCTCTTAGATTTTAAGGGCATCTGTGTCTCATTACCATTTGGGTATAAAAAAATTATAACACTTTTAGAGGTTAGACGTGAAAGTGCATGCTCACATTTCTAATCGGCTTCCTAACCTCACACCCCCCCCCCCCCCCCCCCCCCCCCGACAATCCCTAAAAGTTTCAAATATTGCTTTGTTTGTGCTTGTCTTTAAGCGTTTAGGGCCAAGACAGTAAACGTATTTGCTTTATTATTCACCAAACATATTCCTTTCCTGCTTTCAACGTCCGCAGGTCTTCCATTTACGGATACAAACACTCTGCCCCTGTTGAAGCAGAGTCTAGGCTGGATTCCTATCTTTTCATGAGAGCTACACATTTATTGTCAACAAAAAGTCGTTTCAGTGCCCAAAAGTGTCGGTGGCTCCAAATGACAATCTGAAAAGAGAAAATTACCCAAAAGCAAACAGTGACCGGCATTGCCCATGTTACAGTTTGATTGGATTCGTGTTGTGCTGGTCTTAGACACCTGTGGCCCATTGGGCGGCTCACTTTGTTTCCCTTTGTTACCTGACCAAAATGAAACAACAGGGGGCCATTTTAAATTGATTCACACTGACTAATTCATGATTCATATCTGCCACCTGTGGCTTGGTGTACGGCTTTATTGGAGGCCTGAGTGGCTCCACTTTACTGCTAGAAAGCAATCCTGAAAATAAAAGCTTCAGCATTGTTTCCATTTCAGGGTCATTTCTTTCTGGGTTTTTTTCCCCCCATTCCATAAATATAGAATATATCCTGATACCGTTGTTTCTTTTTTCACTTAATCCCCAGAAATCTTATTTGGAGTACAAGAAGAAGAGCAGTGTTTTAAATTTCTTCGTGACACTGCTCAGCAACCTGCGTTGTCATTTCTTTTGCAGAACACAGACCCTGTTCATGACATGCTCCTGGACGTCATTACCTGGGTGGGCATCCTGCTTTCGCTGGTGTGCCTCCTCATCAGCCTCTTCACCTTCTGCTTCTTCCGTGGCCTCCAGAGTGACCGCAACACCATCCATAAGAACCTGTGCATCAGCTTGTTTATAGCCGAGTCCCTGTTTCTGGTGGGGATCAACCGCGGGGACCAGCCGGTAAGAATAACAGGGGGGGAACTGCTGTCCATCAGATGGTATGCAAAGATCTTTTGTAATTTTATTTAAAAAAAATATTTTACCAGGAACTTAATCATTTTAGTCTTATTAAAATTCTATTTAATACTGTGCAATACATATTATGTTCTATATATGCATATGTATGTGTGTGTGAGAGAGAGATGTAGCATACATAAAAAGGAAATGCAAAACACGAAACAGTGATAAAATGCCAAGCCATACTAAAAGCTTCTAGAAATACAAATATCTCCAGCTGCTTTTTAGAATGATCCATAGTCCAAGTTCTTGAAAGGTTTGGAGAGATTCACATTACTGTACATACACAGTCCATTTTGATTTTAATTAATGAAATGTATAGATAACATATATAGAAAACTAATGTTTTATTATCTTAAATCAGAAAAAAGATATTATTTTCTTCTCGCTTTTTTTCAAGATTCAATGTCTTGCTTTATGGTTGGCTAGAAAACTAAAGAAAATGTGACTTCTGAAGGAAACATGTTGCCAGTGCATGCACAAGCCCTCTGCACTTAGCTGTTGTCGAAACACCTTCAGTTCAGTTTGTTCAGTGTCAGTCAGGAGGCGTACGTCTGTCAAAATGCATCTCCCCCTTTAAGTGTGTCCACCATCTTGAATCTTCCAGCCTGAAATGTTTTGGGGGGGAAAAGCTATAACCTTTGATGTCGTGCTGCGCTGAGAGTGGGGCTCCCCGCCGCGTGTCAGTGGCCCTGGACTATTTTGCTTCTGTTTGGCTCACCGAGAAGAAATACTGAGAGAAAAGAACTGAGGGGCATTTACTGAACAGGATCTGCCTCCCGTAGATGTGCCGAAGTACGCACAAGGTTCAAAGTTCACTTAAAGACTCTCCCAGCAACAACTTCCATCTCACTCACCGATAGATCAGTGTTCTGTGCAGCAGGCTGCAGCTAAAATAAATTTGTCAGCTACTTCAGGCTAATCCAGATTACCGCCGCAATGCCCTAAACCTCCTCTTTGTGTAAAACCTGGAACTTCTTTTCTGGTAGAGCTCAGCTGTGGTAACAGAGGAAACATGTTATTACATTTTCAGGAGGTTTTGCTTGATACTCATAGAGCAGAAAAAGGGGGAGGGGGGGGGTCATTTCATGCTTAGGGGGCAGCAACAGGCTTTAAAGAGAAATATTTTAAATGAGGTTCTCTGAAAAGCTTATAGGAACATCATACCTGATGAGTCTTTTGGATTCTTTATTTTGTATCAAACAAAAATCTTTTTTTTTTTTTTGAAAATGTCGCCCAAGACCAAAATGGATTTCTGCTGGGTTTTTTTTTTCTACTGCAATTTTATGAAATCAACTTTATTTGACAAAGTTAGCTGTAGAACATTTGAAGTAAAATTTTACTTATGTATATATATATATATATATATATATATATATATATATATATATATATATATATATATATATATATATATACATATACTCTGTATACATCAAATTGTATGTCTTTTTTTAAATCCTTTCTTACATTTTAATTAAATTCCCCCTTCACAGATGTTTACTTACATTTGAGCCTGTATCTGGGAACACTCATAGGGGGGTTTTGCAAAAATAATGGAAGAGATGGAAGTGCGTCAGACTGGAACCGCCAGATGTCATCGTCGAAGATCTTAATTGATTATTTCGACTCTACTTTAAACCAGACAGCCAACAAAAAGGACATTTAATGAACTCTGTCCTACCAGTTAGCGCCACAATACATGCACTTGTGGTACCGACTATGTTCTAACAGAATAATTACCCAACAGAAAAGTAAGGTGGTAAGGTAATATGCTTGGCTTTTTATAACAGCTTTGCTTTTAAATTACATTTCGAGTGCATTTCGTGTATGAAGATCATTGGTGGTGCAACACCCCCTTTCTCTATTACCTCTGTAAAATAATCAGCAACTTTTGTCTCAATAAACACTTGATAGGAACCTGGCAACAATAAAAAAAAAAACATGGTTAAATGGCATTTGCTTAACCTGCTGTGATGTTTTTCTTATGGTGGCAGTTTTTTTTAAGAAGGTAGAAGTCTGCGTGGACTAGTTGTTGCCTTTAGACAGCAGGACCAGCTCATCTGGATATGTGCTAAATAAAGAAGCCACGAGAACCATCTACTGCAGAGTAGATACGAACTGCATCAAACTAACTTCTTAATAAAACTTCTAAAATACTCTATTAATCCACCTGAAGTTCCTCCTGCATTCTTCTCCAGACAGAAAATAAACGTCTCTTTGCATTGCCAGAAAACACCTAGCTAACAGCCTTTGCGATAATTTGTCAGATTAACCTTTATTGCTAATTATCGCTCATTAATCACTTTACAGTGTATTTAATGATTCTGAATCTAAATGCCACAAAACGGAAACACTACACCTGAAATTGTTTAGGCCTCAGGCGGCCTAAACACATGTATATTTTCCTGTCGGAGCTTAATAACCATCAGAAGTTAAAAACCAACCTGCCTGCGAAGTTAAAGACAATGCTTTGGGGCCTGCACCTTTTCCCACCCTAACATTTTATGGCTATGACTCACAGCCCAGCGGTAGAATCACTTTCCCGGACTGCAATTAATGTCCACTCAACCTTTTAGTTATTAAACTGAATCCATTCCAGTAACAAAATACCCTAGTTATGTCCAACTGTGCCAATAATTGGATCAATCCATGTAAGTGCGGGAGCAGACACGGGGAGGGGGCTCGCGGCTGTACTCGCTTTGAGCACAGAAAGAATGCAACCACATTATGGGCCTGCACCTGGTTTTATGTTGTTGTCCTGAATGGCTCTTGGACGGCAGACTTCACTTTTTCATATTAGCCTGACATCCATGCCAGCTACAGCGAACAACAACTCACGGACTGCAGTGCTCTGCTGCCAGTCACCACAGGCAAACATCCAGTGGCTTCCGCCAAACAAAGCTCTGCCATTCTAATTCGAAGTAACGCTGACTCAGGGAGGTCAGGGAAGGCTGCTGATTGGAGTCGAGGCTCATTTTGCCATTCAAGTATTTTTTTAGGAAGTATTTAAAACAGTCAAGAGTGATTATGATGATGATAAAATCTGCTTTGTTTTTTTTCTCCTTCCCTATGTGCCACATCTCCTTTACCGTCAAACCTTCGCAGGTTGCGTGCGCCGTTTTTGCCGCCCTGCTTCACTTCTTCTTCCTGGCGGCCTTTACATGGATGTTCCTCGAGGGGGTGCAGCTCTACATCATGCTGGTGGAGGTGTTCGAGAGCGAGCACTCGCGCCGACGATACTTCTACCTGGTGGGTTACGGTGTGCCGGCTCTGATCGTGGCCGTGTCTGCGGCGGTGGACTACCGCAGCTACGGAACAGAACGAATGTGAGTGCAAATTCAGAATAGTTATTTACATGTTTATGGAAAATGAATGGCTCCTGCATTTTGAGTTGTGTATGATGTCTTTTGTCTTTTAGTTCGAGGTTGTCTCACTATGTAGTTCTTGAAAAACATCCTGTACTATAACTTATTGAGAGGAATGTTAAATATATTATTATTCTTCGGGAAAGGAAAGTTTAAATTACGGCCTATACAGTCATAAGAAAAAAAAAAGTAAACCCTGTTCACCAGATTCTTTGGACAAATCAAGCACGGTGATGGAAGTATGTTGATTTGGGCCTTTTTTTGCAATCATAGGATCTGGGCACCTTCGAGTTGTTGAGTAACCTGTGACCTCCTGTCTAAATACGTATTCTAGAGTGGAATTTGAGGCAAGCTGTCTTACTGCTAGAGCTTGGTGGATTTTGGTTCGAATGACAAGAATTAGATTCAAACGCGGCAGCAAAAGGAAAATAATTAAGGTCTTGCAGTGGCCTAGTCATGTCCAGACATCACCTACTCTGATTGGATGTTGAGTGAGTGGTGTAAAAATAAATCAGAAGGCCACAGGCAGATATGTTCAAAATGAAAAGTCCACTACATCAATGTAAAATGGACTATTTACATCATATGAAATGCAAATACTGCGTTAATGCTACTAAAAAGTGGTACTATGAGAATTATGGAATCGTGGGGTTGTCTTGGTTTTCCCACAACTGCATCCACAGTCTCCAGACTTTCCTTTTACAGTGACTCTATGCCGTATCGGACTATTGGATATACATTTCTGCTGAAAGCAAAAAAATTCCATTACAACCCCTGCCAAATTATAACATCATCAAGGTAGTCTAGATACGATAGCAGGCTAGTGAGTTCAGTTTCACATCCTGTCTGTAAATTATGCCATCGCCCTAGACTGGTATCGATGCGTTGCTTGATAAATCAGAGGTCTAAAGCTCTGGTCCTCTAGGTCCGCTGTCCTGGAACCTTTAGAGGTGTTCCTGATCCAACACACCTGAATCAAATGGCTGTGTTACCTCCTCAGTATACAGTCAGAGTCCTGCTAATGACCTGATTATTTGGCTCGGGTGCGTTGAAGCAAAGATACATATAAAAGTTTCAGGACACCGGACCTCCAGGACTGGAGATGAAGGCCCCTGGTTTAAATCACTTCCTCACTGAAGTTATCTGACTCTCAAAAAAATAAAAAATAAAGCCAGGATCAGTGACTGCTTTAAAGGGAAAAGATTATTGAATAGCTCCAGAGAGCCTGCAGACAATTAGAAAAGTTTTGATGTTTGTTTGAAGGGCTTTGAGTAATCTTAAATATGATACTCTAATAGCTGTTACTGACAATCAGTTTTTAATGGAGCAATCTTTGTGAATAAATGTTCTAATTTTCAGACTAAATATTGTTTAGACAGGGAATAATGTTAATTTCAGTGGATGGGTCTGCTGGAATTACGTCAGGCTGTTATTGTTAATAATATCCTTAGTTTATTTCAGGCACACATATTACAGAAATTGAATGGAAGGGTTAGGGAGAAGGGAGTGTGGCATCTGAACAAAGAGACAAAGTTTCAAAAATTAAAAGAGTGTGGTGTCATGTTGTTTTCAGCTTAATCGACCCAAACCCAAAGTTGGCTGTTTTAAATATTGGTGAGGAGTTTAAAAAGGAGACTAGATCATGAACAGAGATGTAAGAAGCTATTCAAGAAGGATTTATGTTGTTCAACATGTTGAGACATGTCGCAGGTTCATTCAGGTTGTGAGACAGCAAGAGAGAGCAAGACTTCAGCTGGTAATAGGAAGGCTCAGAAGAGTTCAACAATGTTGCTCTTTTTTATCTTTCGAGTTTTCAAACTGTCATTTAGCATGTTGAATCTTAACAAAATTAGTAGTAGTAGTAATATATGCTATAAAATTGTAATAATTTTGTCCTTGTAGTAAAATACCAGCAAGACCCTGTTTCACAGCAACTGCTCATTGTACCCACTTTAATTTCACTTCTGCTTCTTATGTAAATAAATAATAACTGCTCATGGAGATGATAAATTTCTTTAAATTAAATCAAAATTGGCTTAAACGGGTATCGACAGGTCATACAAAAACTCGAGATCTGCCACACAGAGCTATGATCGGTGCCTCGTTCCCAGTAAATCTGCCTTACAGGGTTATCTCCCGGCGAATGCTTTGCCTGGTTTCTAAGCTGCAAAACAGACTGCAGTCTCCAAAGCGGCGCTTTTCCAAGCAGGGGGATCCCTCTCCATTCCTCTGCGTTAATCTCCGGCCCATCTGAGAATATTGAAGACCAGCATCAGCAGTTTGCTGAGATGTTTATCACGTATGCCACACACACATGGGCCGGGCACAGGACTAGAAAGACAGTGCATTTGTAGATTGGCAGTGCAATAGTTCTTGGTGATGGATGAGGTGATAGCTGCCACCGCCTGAGCCTTGGCATCATGTGAATAATTAAAGCCTGCCACCGGTGGAACAATTATGTGCTGCCTTTGAAAGATGAGGCAACGGATAAAGCATGACACGTGGTGAATAGCAAAAGGTAGTGGTGGTGTTGGGTGGAGTGGGAGTTATGGTACATTGTCCTGCTGCAAATTGATCCACGGTGCTGTTGCTGCATTATCATGGGCGGGGTCACTTATTATCCAACAAATATCTGTGGCCTAGTTGCAGCAGATGGCTAGTTGTCTCATGGTCAACGCAGATTGTGAGGTCTCCTTCTGATGTCTGATCAAAGAAGATTATTATTTTTTATTTAAATGCCCTTGGAAGAGCTCTAAATGTGCCCTTGGGTAAAGCTTGCCTAGTGAGATTGCTGATGGTCAGCAGTATGAGAAATTTGACCCTGTTTTTTTTTTTAAACCCATTTAATGAACATAATACATCAAAGGAGCTAGAGTTTCCTGTTGCACTCAGTAATCTAGTTGCTGATATAGTATTGTGTTAGCCGTTTCTGATTCCCAGAGCATGTGCAGTGAGAGTGTGTGTAGTTGAAAGGGCTCCTTTGGAGTTTTCGTATAAGAAACAGTTTCAGCCACTCTCCGAAAACTCTGCTGTTCTGTATGTCCTGAAGCCCTCACGATCATACCAAATCCACTTAACTTTCCTATAAAACGGATCCATTTGGATTTTTGGATTGCTGAACTAGCACTATTATTGCAAAGTAATCTGCTATCATGTTTTCCTGACCACATTTGACCCTTTATGCATAAACAGTTTGGTGCTGAAAAAGACATATTTCTGTTCATAGTCTTTTGTAGGAGTTCACTTGTAGCTGAGGATTTGACCCCCTGCTGTCCCCCCGCATCTTTTTTTTTTTAAAGAGATCCTATACATTTGGGGGAAGTGTGGACTTTAATTTAGCCATTTGTGCTTCATGGAGTGCAACATTGATTATGGGAAAAAAAAAAATATTTCCTGATGTTGTTCGCTATCCCAAGAGTTACATTCAACAATCTGTCTGCCTACTCAGCCTTCCTTCCTGTTTGTTTTTTGGTTTTTTTTTCAGTTTCTGCCTTTCTGCCTTTAAAACATGGTAACTGTATGTGTGTGTGTGTGTGTGTGTGTGTGTGTGTGTGTGCCCGTGCGTACGTGCGTTTCTAGTTCAACTTTAAAACTGCCAAAGTTACTTTGAATTCTGAGTGTCATCAGGGCCTATTTGGCATTTTTAATGCCAAATAAGGCCCTGTTGACAGCTATGTTTTCCTGAATAAAACATTGGCAACTGTAACAACAGGAATGAAATAGTCATTCTCTCATTTGGTAGTGGTCATAAAAAAGGAAGAGGATAGCTTGTTATTCTCCAAGTAGTACTTTCCCTTTTCTGGAAGTATGTTTACGCATTTCTCTCTGCCATTACCAGTGGCGGCTTCTCACTCGGGCCGCTCGGGGGCAGCCACCTTCGAAATTACAGGAAGAAGTTGTTGACACAGTAAGAACAAATTACGAAATAAAAAGTAATCAGCACTTCTGTTCACTCATGAAATGTGTCTCACTTGTGATTTTCCAGTATTGCCACTAAATGTTACCGTAATTTTGAGTCATTGTGTAATTTTAAAGTCAGTGCTGTTAGACACCAGAGAAACGTGGTTTTTCTTTTTTTTATGTAACCTTTTGGCTTCCATGTGACGTCATGCTGGCCTCTAATTGATTACTTACAGATTCTCTTGTGGGCACCGTTCTCTGTGCTCGTGGCCAATGAGTGCTTTTTGTGTCTTCATCAAATCAGATTGATTCATGATTCCTGTCAATCAAAGTTACACACCTGGCACTTCTGATAAGAATAGCACAAATGTCACTCAAGCATTACCAATGCAAACAAAACAGTAGAACAATAACAAAAGGACAGGAGAGCATGGTGCAGCAAATGTATTTATATTCACCTAAAAATATTTATATTTAATGTTTTTTTGTATATTGTACTTCGAATGTCTTTGTTGAGAGCAAAGTGGAATCTAAGTCAAACTCCTTGATGTATGAGGTAAATTTGTGATTAAACTAATTCTGATTTTAGTACTGATTATAATCTCCAAAAACCTTAATTTCTCAAATGTACATCACCGCACGCAAGAACGTCTGATTGGGTGATTTTACCATGATAAGACGCAAGAAACAAAGCTTTGTTTGTTTTACACTGTTTTATTAGAGGGATGCATTTATTTGAGTAAAAAAATAACTGAAATACAAAACTTGACTTTTTTTCATTCCTGAGTCTACTGTGGTCTTCTGTGAAATAACTTCATAGGTCTGACAGTTAATCAAGTATTATAAACATAACAAACAAACATAAATAGGTTTGCTATGGAAATTCTAGGCTGTTCTCGGAAATCATTCTGTAAATTAAAACAGTATTCGGGATTTTAGATGTCAGAAGTTATGTTGCTTTACTTTATTTCATCAGTAGCGTTCCAATATTCCAGATAAATTGCTGCTTGTAATGCAGGGATGCAAACACCTTGCCTTTGCTGTGAGGATAGCATGCATCCACTCAGTGCAGATTTGTTTCCTGCAGTGCCAGGAAACCAGAGCACGAGGTGCTGGCACGAGAGCCGCATGTGTTTAAACTGGCAGACATTTGCATTTATTATCGCTCGGTTTCTGTAGGAGCAGCACAAAAAAAAAAGAAAAAAATTGAGAGAAGTATGCCAGCAGGGGAGATAAAACTGGCTGTGCATGCAGCAAAAGCCAGACACCCGCATGACAAGAGTGGCGTAAAGAAGGTAAGAGTAGGCAGAGAGAAAATGACAGCCCCTAGCTCCTGCCGCCTACCAACTCTTTAAATCTCACTGTGATCTGAAGAGGAAAAAAAAAAGGAGAAACACGAACAATAGAACCTTGAGCATAATTTATAACGGCGACATTTGGAACATGAGCTTTGATGAGCTGCCAGACTTCTGTGAATGTTGTTCCGCTTTTGTTTGTGTATGTTTGCTGATGTATCTGTCCATGTGGTGTTTTTTTTTTTTTTTTACATCTCTTTTCTGTCTCCTCTCATCCATTGATACCAGAGAGTGGGAGACGTATCGACTCCCAGTAAAATAAAAGCAACACTTTTGTCATGTCACTTGTTATGTTGTGTTTTATCTTGTTTCAAAGTGTCGTCTGCTACTTTGCCGAGTTGTTTGGAGGCAAAGGAGATAGATTTGGAGAGTGGCAACTAAGCTTGTTATGTGAATTAAGTGCCAATTGCTGCAAATACTGAAAATGCTGTTTTTTTTTTCTCCTCACAGCAACCACATTAAAATAGCATTTGTCTATTTACTTCTCTTTTGTGTGACTATTGTGTTGGATTTGTATTGATTTAGAAGATAATAGTTTACTTTCATTCTGTATTTTGATATATATTCCAAATGTTGTGTTTTCGCAATTACAAAACTTAATGTAGTTTATTCAGATCATGAAATCTAGAATTGTGCCGCTCAAGGTGGCAGCATGTTGGAGTAGCTCTTTTACTTTCATGCTGGTTTGTTCTTTTTAAAAATCTTTAATTCCTCCTTTTCTGGGTGAAAAAATGGCTTTTTAGACAATTATTCTGTCTGGTTGTTGATGCTGTGCAGCTGAAAAGATTTTTGCACAGAATTTTGAGAAATTTGGTCCTTTGTTATTGTGTAACCATGGCAACAAGGTTGTGTTCTACTACTGGGAGCAGCTAATTAACATCTGAAAAACCTCAAATAATACCTCAACTACAGCTTCAAATCCCAGTTGAGTTGAAAAGGAGGCACAGTGAATGCAGAACAGGACCAAGGAAGAGATAGAGAAGGAGGAAGCTAATACTATCTATTCCA
Source organism: Fundulus heteroclitus (assembly GCF_011125445.2). Classification (NCBI taxonomy): domain Eukaryota; kingdom Metazoa; phylum Chordata; class Actinopteri; order Cyprinodontiformes; family Fundulidae; genus Fundulus; species Fundulus heteroclitus. Next base: position 19,442,245 of record NC_046374.1, on the reverse strand, counting down.
CCAATTATGAAGGGTAAAGTCAGATTGTTGGGAAACAAGTTGTATGACCTACTAGCCCTAACCAGGACCCAGCAACAGATTGGGAATGCAGTTGTATGTGTTTCACTGAAACATGGGTACAGGATCATATCACCAGTGTCTGTTGAACCTTCTGATCAAACCAGCAGAGATTTGGAGGGGCATAGCAAGAGCAAAGGAGGTGGATTGGCTTTGCTTGTGCACAACAGATGGTATAATCCAGGACTGTTGACAAGTGCCATCAACAAGTGCTGGTTGACTTTAATCATACCTCACTCTCTGCTACTCTTCTAACGTTTCAACAGTTTGTCAGGTAATCTACCAGAGGAAACCAAACATTGGATTTGATCTATGCAAAAAAAAAGGACCTATCGGGACCCTCACGCTGTTTGAAGTGGAGTTGAAGATACCATCACACATGTTTCACAAACCCATTGTCATCTAGACAAGGAATGCAACACTGTGAGGTTCATGTTCTTTGACTTCTCCAGTGCATTTAACACAGTTCAGCCTCATTTGCTTTATCCAAAACTCTAGAAGACTCAGTTGTAGGCCTCCACATACTACCTGGCCAACAGACCGCGGTATGTGATACTCGGGGAAGTCAGCAGAACAGGAGCACCACAGGGGACTGGACTCTCACCATTAGGTTCACTCTTGACACCTCAGACTTCCAAAAGATTCCTATCATCTGCAGAAATACTCAGATGAGTCTGAAGCTGAAAACGGGGAGCTGGATAACCGCTTTGTGGCATGGTGTGGAGACAGTCATCTCATCTTGAACATGAATAAAACAAAGTTGATGATTGTAGATTGCAAGAGAAACGAGAATAAGTGAAACACTATGTCCATCATGGAAACGGTGTAAAGAGCAGACTGTACTTCTTGAAGAAGCTTATGTCCCTCAGTGTTTGCAGCAAGATGCTGCAAATATGCTATAGACCTGTTGTGATCTCTTTTGCCATCATCTCTTGGGTTAGTAGCATCAGAGCCAGTGACTCAAAAAAAGCGCATACAGCAAAAGAGTAACTTCAGTCAGAAACATCTTCACATCCTCTCTGAGAGAGACTGCCAAACAAGATCTTTCCTGCCCACTCCCATCTGCAGCTACAGTACAATTCTTTGAAGAAACCTTTGAGTTTGAGAATTTTAAACTGAGTGGAATTGAAGTGACTGACCAAAACAACTTTGTGCATAAGTGTAAAGTTGATGGAAAACACTGCCGAAAACATTGACATGTATTTGTAGTGAACCCACTTTCACTGTTATACCCTAAGATAAAAATTACCCAGTAAATAAATCGAGCCCACTTGTGTGTAATTTTCTGTCAGTATAAATCCAGCTTTCGCGTGAAGGCCTCAGAGGTTTGCTAGAAAACATTAGAAAATAAATATCGCTATGAAGACCAAGGGACACAACTGACAGATGAGGTCGTAACAACATGGCACGACTGCAAACCTACAGAGACATGGCTATCCATCTATACTGATGAGGCCAGGGAGAGAGAGAGAGCATTAATCAGATAAGCAATTAGAAGGCTCCACAGTAATTCTGGAGGAGCTACAGAGATCCTTTGCTTAAGTAAAATAATATTGTAATAGGCCAAATATAGCTTTTAGGGATGATTGTCTAAAGAAGTGTCACTGTTGAAATAAAGACATATACAGTTCTGCATAAAGTTTCCCACATGTAATGGAAACAAACGTGTGGAAGAAGGTGCTCTGGTCAGATGAGGACAACGTCTTATTTGTTCAACATGCAAAGCATGGTGTTTTAAAAAAATGAACAATGCACATCACACTGAATCACTGTGAAGCACGCTATGGGGAAGTTGTTTTTCAGCAGGGACAAGGAAGCTGCACAGGGTTAGTGATAAAATACATGGAGCTAAATCAGAGCACTGCTCGAAGAAAACTCCCGTCATCAGAGGCCGGTGTCCTGCAGTTATTAGATGTCCCTGGTACAACACTCTCCTCAGGGGGCCATCAAGTTTTACACAGTCCTGCTAACGACTCACTAATTATTTGATTCATGTGTCTAGATGCATATCTAAAAGTTGCAGAAGATCAGTTGCTGACGACATAAATTTCAACACCCTTTAGTTAAAGACAGCGAACGAGATGAGACAGCAGCAAAAGGGTTGGTTCTTCATGCGCTGATTGGAGGGGGGCTGAATGCAAATGCACACCGCAGCTTATAGTTTTTTTAGGGCTGGGCAAGTTAACGCGTTAATTTCGCGTTAACTCATTAGACTATTAACGGCGATATTTTCTTTAACGCGCGTTAACGCATGTTGGTCACATGCTTTTATTTTGTGAAGGTCTGTTGCTGCGGTGTAGGGGTTTGAATCAGAACAGTAAGTGGCGATAATGCGCCAATAACCTCGCTGTCAGCCCAGCCTCAGATTCAAAGAGGAAGAAAGGTGCTGGCCGGAAAAAAACACAGCTGACATGCGGAAGGCGGTGTTTCCCTCAGGTACCGCGAGCGAGCTTAGGCGAGGCGAGGCGGTGTGTTGGCGGCCGGAACAAGTTTTGTGCGGAGCGGAGCGGGGGGGGGTCTGCATCGACGCCGTCGGTGAAGTCGCTTCTCGTTTCAAAGTATCCATGTATTTTTGCCTGTTTTCCCCCTGCCATTCACTATATGCGCGCGAGAAAGCAACAACAAAAAACCGCGTGTCAACGTCAAATAAACGCAAGCATATCGAGTTAGCAAGCATTTCAGTTTAAAGTTCTTCCAGCATGGAATATGACAGAAACAAGTTAGTTGGAACCACTGCCAAGTTAAACTTTGGTATTAAACATAAAATGGTAATGCTGCTCCCTGCTGTTACCTCAGAAATTGCCTGTTTTTGGTAGATTTTTTTCCCCATAAAGAGAATTCCCTGTCAGTGGCAATAAGCTTTAATTTATTATTTTTGCTATTTTTTGTTTTACATGTTTAAGTTGAGCTTTACACTAAATATGTGTTACTGATAAGTGCTACAAATGTTACAACACTTTTGTTCATATGGCAGCAGAACATTAAAATAAAAGTGCTCTTTACACTACTTTTGAATTCATTCTTGGAGTTTGTAAATACAATGCGATTAATCGCGATTAATCGCGATTAATCAGTGCGATTAATCGCGATTAAATATTTTAATCGTTGCCCAGCCCTAAGTTTTTTATTTCTAAAAAAGAAAAAAAAAGATAGAAACTATGCATAATTTTACTTCCACGTTACGATTATGCATAACTTTTTCTCGGTCGTTCACACACGGTCTCGATGCAAATGCAAAGGAGTTTGTGGTTGCAACAAGACAACGTGCTAAGGAGTTCAAAGCATAAATATCTTGTTCACGGCACTGTTGTAGAGATGGCCCATTTTGGGGGAATTATTGCCCTATCCTTCCGGTTCCCTTTTTTTTGAGAAGTTCCACTAACATTTTAATTTGCCTTAAAATGCCGTCGAATCACAGCTCGTTCCCTGCCACTTCCACTTCCACTGCGTGTCGGTCTGAGCGACAAGTCACTGCGGCAAGAATTGTCATTTTTCAGCGGCCAAAAATGGAGGCGTCTATCTGCTGCAGTGGCGGAGATTAAAAGATTAATAATTCAACCACAGGTCATGAATCACATTTTTCTCCCCCTTTTCTTTCCAAAGAAACACTGTGACACCTTCCGTTGGCCGCGTTCGGCAGAGGGCGGGATTAACTTTCCGTATTGTTTTGGTACGAAGCGGGAGGTCAGGAGAGCACTTCATCATATAATGCAATGGTGGCAGCTCCGGCAGAGTATTCACAGCTAACACGGACATGTTGGACATGTCGGGGAGAATTTAAGGGACCGTCTGGGTCAAGGTCAATCCAATTCCTTTGGAGTGAGACAATTGGGATGCAATTGAAGACTAATTGAATGGTAATTTGGCACTTTAACCCTACGAACTTGAAACAGAACGGAGCTGATCTCTGCTCACGGTCCTTTCCTTTTATTTCTGTTAGCTGATAGCGATTGTTTTTCTGAGTATTTTAAGGCGTCATGATGACTGACAGAGCCTCATCTCCTCCAGATTCTAGCCGATGGTTCTAATTCTTTAAGCCACTTTAAGCCAGCATGTTTTGAAGGGACTATTTCTCTGTGTCACTCCAGCCTCCGACTTAATGTATAACCCCCTCAGCTGGAGTATAAAGCTATAACCTCATATCTCAACACCCCCTTTGCCTCTCTGCTCACGTTCCCCCAACCTGTCCCCCTTAACTTCACTTTGCGTCCCCTTCACCTCTCGTTACTTCTCTCTCTCTCGTTGCAGTTGCTGGCTTCGCCTGGACACGTACTTCATCTGGAGTTTCATAGGACCTGCAACCTTGATAATTATGGTAAGCTACAGTCCCTTCTTCTAATAACCGCCACCCACTCTCCCCTCCCCTTTCCCTTCTGCTCATTAACCCTACTTAGCCCGCGGGTCGCTGCTTAAATGGTCCACAGAGATCCCCTTTTTTTCCCCGGTTCCTCTGTTGAGCACACATGTCACCGTGAGGCACGGAAGCATCGAGAAAAACGAATGAGGGGCGTAGAGGATATATATTGCAGCGTGTCACTGCGGCGTGGTCATTGGCTAAGACAGTTTTGGAGAGGGAGCTGAGAGCGACGTTGTGGCGCTTGAGAGGCAAAGAGAGAGCGAACTCTGCTCTTTTCGCAGTGTTGGAGTAATCCGCGCCGCGATTATGATTGATTTTGTGCCCGTTCCAACTCGTACTCCACTACCCTTTCTTCATCTTCTGCTTGCAGCCACACAGTCCGCTCTGTGGCTGCAGACACACATGCATGATGCAAGGAGGACACACACGTTTTTTTTTTTTCTGTGCCTTTCCCAAGTAGGACAGCACCTTGTTCCTTTCAGAATTGCATTTTTGAATCCGATGCAAGGCAACCACTTGCAGCTGTAGCTGCTATTATTATTATTATTATTATTATTATTATTATTATTATTATTATTATTATTATTATTATTATTATTATTATTATCAGAGATCAAACCACTTGATCTTGATTTAAACCCTAATTCAGTTTTTTAGAAAATTTGAACATTGCATAAGACCAATGTATAAGGATTTTGAATTAAGTAATGTTGGTGTATTCAGCACTAGGTCGGGGCTCCTTTTGCATGAATTACTTCATTAGTGCCGTGTGGCAAGGAATCAATCAGCCTGTGGTTCTGCTGAGAGGTAGAGGAGGTCCTGCCTACTTTAATAATAGAAAACTCCTCTGTGTAGTCACGGCTGGTGTCCTTCATCTTTCTTTTTACAATACCGCATGGATTCTTTATGGCGAGGAGGTTCAGTGACCTTTACAATGTCCGGATCCTTTAGTCCCCCTCACCCTAATTAAAATCAAGAAAACGGACTTGAGACTTGGGAAAAATAGGATTTAACTTTTGATGAACAAATATTGTTAGTGCATTTTCTTTTTTTTTTTGCAACCAACAACATTAAGAAAGCACAAAGACCAAAAAAGCAAAAAAATAAATAAAAAATACTTTCACAACGAGGGGAAGAAAATAACTTGTTTTGATTGGAGTGAGCCCAACTCGGTTTTTCTCCTATCAATGAAAAATGATGAAAACAAGTACTCCACTCAAACAAATAAAGTGTTTATTCTGCAGCCTAATGGCAAAAAAAACAAAGACTGAAAGAAAAAGAAATCCCGTGGGACATTAGCGTCAGACTGTTATGGATATTTTATGCAGATAATGCATGACAGCAGATGAAAAAGCTGTTGAAACCTGGCCTTCTGTTTGTCTTGTGTCTATGTTTTTTTTATTTTTTTTTATTTTATTTTTCCCAAGCCATTAAGGAGCAGAAGAGCCACAGGTGGCACACAGCTGCTCTGTCACTATGATGAAATTTGGGGTTGAAATGTGGGAAAAAAAAGTGAAAAGGTCCAAGGTGTACAAATATTTGTGCGAGGATCTAAATCTCTAATTGTAAAAAGTGGATAAAATGCCGACCCGATCAGTAATGACACGTATCTCGCTGCACAGCAATGATCTGTTTGTCACACGCTATCATGCGTACGGCACCTTGATGTGCCAGTTTGGCGTAATTGCGCGGATTGCTGCTTTCTTTATCCCATCACTCGCCTCCTTCTTTATTAACGAACCACAACGGCCGTAGCTCAGCTGAAGTTGATTTCCAACCTTTGGGAATCCGTAGCGGTTTATTTCATTTAGTTACAAGTTATTATTTGTTTAATCTTGCCACATACGAGCTGAATGTCACCTGTTTACTGGAGGAAACTATGTTCCATCAGACTAATTGCTGTAATTTGTGAGGAGTCACTCTAAACAGGCCCTAGTCACGCTGCGATTGGAATTGGCTCATTTTCCGTTCCTTGTGATCACAATCTGACAGAGAAGATTAATGAGATGCGCCACAGTCGGCATGTTTATTTATTTGTATTCTTTTGCGTGCTAAAGAAGAAGAAAGAAAGCGGTATTCCTGTGAGGAGACAAAGTGTGAGTAGGACTCGTATCGCTCGGTCCCCGCGCTCTCTCTGTTTTACCTCCACGGAGGGCTTCAGGGGATTTTGCGCTCTGTTTGGCAAAGTGGAAAACCGAGTCTGGCTACAGCGTTCCGGCTTTGTGCTACAAAGTGCCCCAATTTAAAATGAATGGGGATTGGGACACGAAATGGACCAGCTTCACTCGCTGTTTCCCCCCCTCCCTCTCTCCTTTTCTCTCGCAGCTCAACGTGATCTTCCTGGGCATCGCTCTCTACAAGATGTTCCATCACACGGCCATTCTGAAACCAGACTCCGGTTGCCTGGACAACATCAAGTAAGAGCACTCTGATCGTCCAGATATCCATTTAAGTCACCCTAGAAATAGCGCCTCGCCTGTGCGCCTTTGTTGCAGATTGAAAGAATGCTTTGGTATGAAGGCTCGGGGCTTGCTCCCACTAAACCCCGCCTTTCACCGCTGAATTGTGTTGAGCACGAGCTGACATGCTTCGATTTGCAATGAACTTTTAGAGCCAAACCCATGTTTCCAAGGTGTTTGTCCTTTGTCCTGCCTTTCTCTCAGGGATCCTACGCAGTCTGGAAAAGTATGGCATTTGATAACGGTATTTTTTTGCGTCGGTATAAGTACGAGGAAAAGAAACGAGTTGTGGAAAATATTTTTCTTTATTCCTTATTTCGTTGTCTTATCCCCTCACCTCCTTTTTTATTTCTTCCTTGTGTCATTTGTCTCTTTTTCCTGTCATCACTTCTTTCCTTGTGTTGCTCCTTCTTTTTCTGTTCCATAATCGTTGTTCCATAAGTTCTTTGCCATATTGTTGCTTTCCTTCATTTCAATATCCCTCCATCTTTTGGCCCTACATCCTTTCTTTATGTTATCACTGCCATCCTTCCTTTTCTCTCCTTTTTGGTAACAATCTTTTTATTTGGGTCATTGTTTCCTTTTTTATTCCTTTCCCTTGGTCCATACAATTTTGTGTGCCAAGACTTTTCTTTCAATCATTCCTTACCTTCTTCCTTGAGTCGTTTCTTGTGCCTTGAGCCTTTTTATTTGGCTATTGAGTCATTTTCTCCTTCCTTGTGTCCTTTTTTCCCTGGGTCCATCCATTTGTGTGTCCTATATCATTTCTGTCTTTCAGTCCTCCCCTCTTCTCCTTCCATCCATCCATCCACTGCAAAAACGGATCTAAAAATAAGTAAAATGTTCTTAAAGTTAGTGTATTTATCCTTGATTTGAGTAGGTAAATAAGATTATCTGCCAATGGAATGAGTACTTTGACCCCTAAAATAAGATAATTAGACATCCTGCCCTTAAAATAAGATGATGGAGATGAATTGCTCCTATTTTAAGTGCAAAAATCTTATTCCATTGGCTAATCATCTTATTAACCTGCTCAAATCAAGGACAAATACACTGATTTTAAGAACATTTTACTTATTTATAGTTCAGTTTTTTTCAGTGTCCATCCTCATGCCCTTGCTTCAGTTATGTTAGTTCATTGTGTCTTTTCTTTCCTTATGTTATTTCTTCTTTTGGTCCATCCATTTTTGGGTTTAATGTCCTTTCTCTCTGCCATTCCTTCCTTTAATTACACACCTTTTTTATTTAGTTTCATCCTGATATCGTTGTTTTCGTCCTACATTAATTCTCATTTTTCCTTCCCTCTATCCTCTCTTCCATCCTTCATTTATTTCTTTCCCTAAGTCTGTCTGTATTTCTTCCTGTGTCAACAATCCTGCGTTATGGTCTTCCTTTCTTGTGTCCAACCTACATTTCTTCTCCATTCTTTGTTTTACACCGTCATTCTTGTGACCTTCCATACTTCTCTCTTTTTTCTTTCCTTCCTCATTTCATATCTCCCTTTATTTCCTTCTTTGTTTCTGTGTTCATTCCTTCCTTCCTTTATCGTCTTTCCTTGCCTTCCGTTCCATCTCATTCACCAAAATCTCCCAATTGACACCATAAAGTATGCAGATTCATTCCTCTCTTTGCATCCATGTTTAAATCCTTCCCCCTGTATAAACATATTCCTTATATACTTTGTAATCCTTACTATTTTATATTTTAAAATAAAAAAAGGACTAAGAACTCTGTAAAACAGGCACAGGAAAAAGTCTGAAATATTCACATGAATAATGTGCAGGAACCTTGTTCCTTCCTTGATGTTTTTAAACCATTATTAAAAGCAGTTAAGTTGCGAACACCCAGCCTGAGGGTAGGGGGAGCCTTATTCCGCAGAGGTAAGCACCTCTCATTATGTTTAAAGGTTATGCCAGTCCAGGTTAAAATCAAACAGGTATTGTGTTGCGTCTCCATCATTATCTAAATAGGAAGCAGTCGTTGGCTCGGTCGAAAAAAAAGGCCTGGAGACAATCTGACAGACCCTGGTGTTATCTAAGTCTTAACTTGCAGCTGATTAAGGGACAACATTAGCAGAGAAATGCAAGCTTTGACTACTCACAATACATTCAACACATTCAACGGAAGAAACAAGTAGGGTTTCTGTGAGTGAAATAACCTAAATCATGGCTGCAAGATGATGCAGCACATTCGGATGTCGGGACAAGAACATTTTCTGCAGATGGCTGTAATGTCGTTTTGCTGCCTTTATGCTCTGATGGATGCTTGCTGTGTATTTTGCTGTAGGTTTGCTTCACATTTTTAAGCCACTTTAGACACATTATTCCTTTTTATGCCCGGTATTGTGGCTGTATTTCAGCGGCGTCACATTGCTGCGAGGGTGTCTGTGAAGTGACCCCTGTCTGCCTGCCACTTTTCTGTTGCACACACATGAATGTGTGAAAGCACACGAGGAATAAATAGATAAATGAAATCATCATCATCAGCAACTTGGACATAGACTTTCAGATCATAGATGACCAGCGTGTTTCTTCCCTCAGAAGGATGTGACTGAGTTAACACAGTTTTACATACCCTCATCAAGGGTATGAAGGTCTATATGAATAAACAACTAGCAAAAAAAAACAAAAAAACCTAGAATTTGGTTCAAAAGCTAGAATTTATTGACTAGGATTTTCTGTATTTCACACATGGTTATGCATACAGGCTCAAATATATAAACTCCAACCAGTGTTCTGTAGACTGTGCCTGAGGACGTTCTAAAGGAACCATGTTTTCCATACCCGCTTGCCCATTCTGACTAAATACTTGTCTTCTGGTAAAAAACAGCGAAGCTAATTGAATTTGGTAGGTTACCTGGGTTTTAACCATCTTTTACACAACTTCTGCAGGGGTGTTGATAGGTTATTCCATTAGCTGGATGTTAGCCTGCTAAATCTATTCTCATACCAGTTATGATGCGTTGATGTATACTGGTGCCCGAGCTTTACCTCTCTAGCTGCTGAATTGAGGTTAAGAATTGGAGGGAAGTCCTGCTCTTTATCCCATCCACATTGTGAAATGTAGCTGTGCAATTTTTAGTTGTAAACCCCAACAGTATGATGCTCCTACCAGGATGCTTGACAGTTAAGTGTTATTAAGGTATTATTAAGTTATTATTACAGTGTTATTAGGTATTGATGTCAGGACTCCACGGCTGCTCACATGTTTTGAGCTGGAAATGTCTTTCTTTATTTAGCACCATGTCAGTGCATAGCAATGTAAAGAAAGCATCACTGTGAACTGTGACACTGTCGTTTTAGCAGCTTCCATGTCATGAAAGGCTTGAGCCATTTCTTTTTCATCGGAGTCTGACATTTGGAGTCTTCGTCTAGACCTTAGAAAGCCTCTGACACATCTAATTAACTTGTACTTCCACACAGTTATTTAAACTGATGGTCTTGGTAGTTTTTTTAAATAAAAAATACTTCCCCATCTTGTGTAAATGCACAACTATCCTTCTTAGATGCTTAATTAATTCTTGGGATTTCCGGCTTTTATAAGTATTGGTTTATCTAACACATGTTGTCAAACAAATAAGCAAAGAGAAACTACCTTGCATGATTACTAAAGGAGAAGGGCCCCTGCCTTGTCAGCTTTAGAACCATCAGAACTGAATATTTGAATACTTAGGGAAATGTGTTTAGATGTTTGAGCCTGTATGTATAATTTTGAGCCTATGTTGATTTGGAACAATCTGAAAAAAAACCACACTTTTTTTTTAATCTTCCTAGTTTTTACTCATGGAAGTGTCATCATCATTATAGTGTGGGAAAAAGGATGATTCAAATAAATAATCAAAAGTCCCAAATAAATAAGACATTTAAGCTCATATTAGGTGTGATTAAGCTTCTGAACAGAGCTGTCCTTTAAGGCAACAGAAATGGGCAGAGCTTTAACATACTATTTTGGTAGCCTGTCAGAATACAAGTTTTTGTTTTTTATATTTTAGGAAATTACACAATCTTGTGCCCACATAGTTGTCTGGTCTGTTGACTTTAAAACACTTCATAAAAACGGTACTGAGGCTGCAATACTTTACCGCATTGTTAATTCAATCTAGACTTGACTCCTGTAGTGACTACATAATGTAATACTTACACAGTCACAAGACCTCTGTTTAGTATTCATTCTCATAGATTCTCTCTCACACTCCGGACCCCCTGCTGTAGCGACTATATTCTAGCGGTTCTCTGCAAACTGTTAAAACTGTAAGAGCGGTTTCCATCAGCTCTTGTAAACTTCCATCAGTTTACAAGAGATTTGAACCGAATAGATTATGAAAAAAAAATGCATTTGTGCAACATTGTTGATAAATGATACAAATAGTGTAAATGCAGAGGCAGAAAAGTACATCCTATTTTCTGGAGATCAAGCACATTCAGACACGACTATTCTTTAAGCGTTCCTGCTTTGTTGGTTAAAAAAAAAGTCAAACACAAATGCAATATTGTAATTTTTACCCGATATTTAACAATTTAAATTTTCTTCTCAATCTTGTGCCCGATGCGTCATCGTCGGTTATGATTTTTTTGTCAATATAAAAATAATGATTATTTTTCCATCACTATTGCAATAAAACTGGAAATAAATAAATTTAATTAATGTATGTATCTAATTGAACGTAGAAGTAATTAATCAAGTATATGATACAATGTGACATCTATTCATTAGAACTCAGTTATTTAATATTAGAATCATTCATAATTATTTATGTATTTCTTTTATGATTTTGTTCCCCTTTTTTTTCGTTTTTGGGTCTCAGTAAACCACACCCGTCGACAGGGTGGGTGGGGGGGGACAAACAGGTCAATGGTCGCAGGTCCAGGAAAGAGGGGGAGCTAAAAATGGGGCTCTGATCATAAATTGTCCATGTAAATATTTTTAGTTTTAGTCCACTGTTCTCTACTTATGACTGTATTTGTTGCATCATGTTGCAAATTTGGTCATAAAATGTAAAATATGGTATTTTTATTAGAAAAAAATGTGACAAAGGTACAGTAAGTCTTTTATTAATTGTCAAACTGGTGTGGAACAGAAACGGTTCAGGGTAGCTAATACAAAGAAAACAGGAACGTTAAGTAAATCACAGTAAAAGCATTACAATGTATTTCAAATACAGGAAAGCTAAAATAGCCTGAATCCCTTAACAAAAGGAAATTACTCAACAAATAAATAAAATGGCAGAAAGCTTAACCCCCTGACAGTAGACCCAAAGTTGCTCCTTGCTCACCACAGTTAACACTCACAGTGCAGATGGAGCTTCTGGCTGATTGGTCAGACAGCAGAATGGATCAGACATCGATCACCCACCCGACTGAAATGACCAATTCCGGGTCAAAGGAACGTCGTACATGTAATCAGAAAACATGAATTTCTCAGAGAGGGCGAAGGACCAGTAGGCAGATGCAGCGGGCAAGAATTACCAAAGTATTTGACTTATTTTAACTCCAACAATGGCCAGGAAAACTTTATGCGGACTAGATGATAAACAGCAGCTCAAAAAAAAGGCCTTATTCTGCCATGCAGACTGTTCTCTTACGAAGCTGAGAAAAGGTAAACTAGTGCACTAAATTATGTAGAACATTTCCTAAACAATATAAAGGAAGCTTTATAACTAATAATTTAATCTGTCTTTTTAAGGCTAATCAAATAGAGCCAAAGAAGCAGTTAATCGGCACAGAAAGTCAATCTCTGATCAGCTTCAATAGACTAGAACAATGTTATTTCCACTGCTTTTCTTCTAAATTGCAGCAGAAGCAAGTAACTAAAACATAATAAAATGGGAAATATTTATTTAGCAACTTTCTTCTAAAAATCATTTTCAATTATGACTTATTAAACTAATCATATATTTAATTTGGGCTTTTTGTGTCCAATTGTTCTTAATTGACACATTTAAGTAATTTATTTGTTTCATTTTGGCCACTTTGGACATTCATATATCTTTGCAAGGTTCCTTTTTTTTCTAATTTTGGACAATATAATGTTGAGTTAATTTTGCCAAAAGAAACATCGAACGTCTTTGTTTTCATTCTGCTGTGATTTATAACTCCAAGCCCTCCTAAATGTAACAAGCAGCTGACCTCCTGACTCCAAGTTGCACCGATTTTAAAAGACTGGCCACTGTTTTCTGTGTCGAGTAAGAAACTGGTCCATTGTGTCAGCGCTCATTCATCTTAGTGTTGTTCTTAAGGTGTCACTGAACCCAAAACTGAACGAACATGTTCACAAAACTGGTCCGAATGTCATCGGCTGCTTGTCTTGTTAAAGCCAGTATTTAGTCATAAAAAGGAAAGTAAAGAAAAGAAGAGTTTCCAGTTTTAATTCTCAGCTGAGCATAAACATCCTCTAATTGTCGCAGTTTAACTGTACAAACAATGTTTTTGCCTTATCTTTCTCTTCCAGTGTCACATTGAACTGGTTTGGTTAATCAGTGTGGCAGCATTTGTTAATTTGGTCAGTTTAGGATTTTTTTATTTTATTTTTTTTATTCAGTATTGTCTTCTTTTGTTTCATCTTTCTGTTTGGTTCCTCTTTCTGGTTTGATGTCAAGTTTTCTGTTTCGATTTCATCATTCTGCTTTTTTTTTAATTTGATATGAATATTTCATCTCATTCAGTCTGGTTTTATTTATGCCTGCCTGTCTTACTGCTTTTGATTAGGACTTACAATACGCCCTGCTACTTTTTGCTTGTTTGTCTTAAATGTTTTTCTGTTCTTCATTTCACTTTTCTTTTCCCTCTTCATTTTAGCTACCGTTATTATGATGGATGTGTTATTGTAGAGTGGCACTGGTAAGACGCAAAATTTCTTAGTACAGGCTGGAAAGTAAAATTGATTCTGTGCTTTGTCTCAACCCCCCCCCCCCCCATCCCCACCTCCCTTATCCTCTTTCCTTTATGGAGACACAGACTGTCCTGTTATTCATCAATTTCCGTGTGGCTTTTGCTCTCTTAGTAATTAATTCCAAGTATACAGTGGCTCAAACGTACATAAACCTCTGCCGATTCATGGAGTATAAGAAAATGAGAATGTGATAATTTTAAACTTTCGCCATGCTTGCCATGCTTCTTTATATATATATATATATATATATATATATATATATATATATATATATATATATATATATATATATATATATATATATATATATATATATATATATATGGTACAGCACAGGTTAAAGACAATCACATTTAGTTCTGGACTTTGGCCAAGCCATTCCAAAACTGCCATGCTTTTGTTGATGTACAGCCGACCTGGAGGTGAGGAAGAAGAGCAGTTCCATCTGCTTGACTTTCAGATCAGAGTACCGCCGCTAATGATGTGCGCCGTCTAACCTCACAGTATGATGGTGCCACCACCATGGCTCACTTTAGGTACTGTGTTCTTTTGCCAAATCTGCCTTCTGGAATTGTGTCCAAAAGTTCAGCTTTAGTTTAATCGTAGAATAATACATTCTTCCACAAGGTTTTTATGGTCTCATTTTTTAAATGTCATAAAGCTGCCATTTTCACAGGACATTTCAAGCTTGTGACATTCACACTACCTTTGTATTTAGCAAATATAGAGCATAATAAGACAAACATATCAAAGGGTGAATTATGCAAGATATTTACATAAAATGTTCATACCACATTGAGTTGAGACTCCAAAAATGTCTGTCTTTAAAATCTTTAAAAGCATTTAAGCGTACCCACCTTTAGATGAGAGGCCATTAATCAAAGCTTTGATGAACTCACACCCTGTTGGGCTGATTATGCCTCTTCTTGTCTTCTGAGAAATACTTTTTTAAATGCCTATGCAGATTTAAAACAAGCCGACTTAAACAGTTGTGTTCTCTGACGCAATTATTGTGACACTGCAAGTAACAAAAACAGTGCATATAAGATCCTTTGGTATGAAACAGGTAATAATGGTACAATTTAAAGTAGTCCTCCTGCTTAAATGTGCTTATTTTACATAATTTTGTTTACCAACTGTGACAGTAATAAGGAATTTCATTGTATTTTTTTTTTTTTTACTCAAAGTAAATGCAGTGTTGTACATGCAGTTTTCTGTCAATCTGCAAGAATCACCAGGAATTGATATCCATGGTGTGGTTATGTACAGTGAAGACAGACTGGGTCTGTGGACCATCACTAACAAAGTTTCGTCTGAAAGGTTTGGCGATTTAAAACATATGGGTTATGATCTGCCATAGAGTTTGATACTAAAGTGGTAACAAACTGCAGACCCACACGGACGTCAGTATAAAGAGTTTAACACAAATAACGGTCCTAATGCAAAAGAGATTTCAATTTATTGTCCCACAATAGCGATATTCAGTTGTGACATTGGCAAAAACACAGTTACACACTAAATCAGTAGCAAAAACACAAGCAAATGTAATCTAAAGTTAGTTTTAATGCAACAGAAAATTAACTTATCCGAAAGACTAAATTAAAAGTAAAAATAAAACCTGACTAAACATTGCAGAGTTATTGATACTGTGGCATACATTGGAAAAATTTAATATTTAAGTTAAACAGGAGAAAAAAACACATAATATTTACACGTCAATATGAGAAAACTATGCAGTATGCATGATTGTACAAGCAACATCTCGGAGTAGCTAAGTTGTGTGCAAGGGTACCCTAGCGTCGGAGGGGCATAAATAGTCATGCTTTAAAATAGCATTCATTTGTTAGAACTTATTAAACTTATTAAAGCTTTAAAAAAGCCAGTTGATTTCATTTGGCAGACATAACACTTTGGCACTGCATATCATAATGCAGTTCCTACATTTTGATATGCATATATATATATATATATATATATATATATATATATATATATATATATATATATATATATATATATATATATATATATATATATATATATATATATATATATATATGTGTGTCTAATATGTGCTGCCACCCCCCCCCCCCCCCACAAGGGGTTTATTGCAATAACTAATTCATAACATCTCTAAATAAAACATGCGTTTGAAGAAATGTGAATCAGGCATATATGTTTGTCGAGGTAGTGTGGATAATAATTTATGAAAAAAGGTGATATCAAGGACAGCAAATATTTGAAAGCAGCATACAATGCTTGGTAGTTTTTTTTTTTTTTTTTTTTAGATCACCTCTTATTTTAGGATGGTGGTCACTGTCTCAGAATTGCAGTTCTATCAAAATATTATCAGAAAAAAAAAATCCGAGGGATGAAAATGTTTAAACTTAACTGTTTGACATTGAAAATATCCTGGCGGCAGAGGGTATCCCTTTAGATTAAGTTGAAGTCCTCCCCGCCCCAAATAAACAGTTAATTTGCCAAAAATACTGTAACAAAATAAACTATTACAGAGTTAGTGATGCTGTTAACCCAGTAAGGATAAAAGTCTAATACTTTTTAACATACTGTTGAACTCAGAAGTTTTTTCCTCGAGGCTCCTGCCAAGCGGTGTCCTGAACCATCCCAGGATCTTCAGCTGATGTCTCCAGAAGAATATTCTCCATGTCCTTATATGAGTCATACAGATTCCTCTCTGGTGTGTTCTTTGTGACCTCTTTTGTCTGTCACCCACCACCCTCTCAAACAAAGCTGCCACTAGCGAGAGGAAGATATTTCTGGTTCTTTTGGACCCGCAGCATGTGTTTTTCAGTGCAATCTGAGGGCAGTCTTCTTGATGAAGTACCTCCCCCACCAGGTCATTAAGGCAGCCCTGGGAAAATTATGTTTAATGTCTGAGCCGCTGAATTCATAAATCATTTTTTTTTTTTTTGCTTTGCACCTGGCCCATTTATAATGGTGCTAAATGCAAAAGTCTGCCAGTTTTTAGGAGGGCAGTAAGATCCTGTACTTTTCTGAACTGAGAAAAATTTGGTTACTACCTGTTAATTTATAAAAGTCATCTACGCTATTCTTGGTCTTAATGTTTGCATTTGTATCCTTTGTTCAGCCAACAAGCACTCCATCTTTGCTCTCCCTGCATTGTTCCTCTCTATGTCCTAATTTGTATATTGTGTTTTTAGCCTCAAATGTTACAGCATCTCATTTTCTTTGTGTTTTGATTTATTTCTGTTTTTTTTTTATGCTTCTGTTTTGGTAATGTTGCCCAGCTATCAGGATTATGCACCTGAAGTCAAGTAAGACAAACCTGGAAGGACCCTTTTTCCCGATAATCCCATCTCTCATTCCCACCTCTGTATGAAACAAAATCAGAACCAAAAATCCATCTGGCTTCCTCGCTGAATCATTAACGTGATTAATAGGGGGGCACTCAATCATGCTGAAGGCCGCATTAGTGAGCCCACAGTACTCCAGCCTTAGATACACTGTGCCTTCAGATGTGACAAGCAAGATAATGTTAAACTGGTACCTGTATCTTCACGGTGCAAAGTATAGATGTATTAGTACTGTAATGAAGAAATGGCACTCACATCCGTCAAGTGGAAGCTATCGTCTATGAGCGCATTAAGGCTCTATTGGAAATGTGTTAAGGTCATGGGTCACAGTCCGAGCTGGACACAGAGACAAAGTTTACTAAAGAATGTTTGAAATGGAAATTTGTATTTGTTATATATTTCTGTACAAAGTTAGAGAGAGGCTGCTTCAAGAAAATTGGTTCAGTTTCATTTCAGCATTGTGTATTTAAACAGCATCATTTCACAAGAATAGTCATCTGAAGATGCTTCACAGTTACAAATGGTATAGAATCCAGTTTAGGGCAAAAACTAGATTCTAGGGCAAATATTTATATATATATATATATCTACATATAGATAGATAGATAGATAGATAGATAGATAGATAGATAGATAGATAGATAGATAGATAGATAGATAGATAGATAGATAGATAGATAGATAGATAGATAGATAAACAGCAGCAATGAATGGATAATTTAATCTGGCCATGTTATTATTTGTCTTGCCAACAATATGACAGTGTTACAGCTAACACTAGTTTTGTTTGCATTAAAAAAAAACAATCATTGCTACTGCTTGCGTAATTATTGAGTTTAGCTGTTATACACTTATGCAACCACAAGGGGCAGTACTACAGTCCGTTGCTTCTAATGCCGATCAGCTTAGGAAACAACACAAACACCAAAGCATCCAGGACATTCTCAGTCAACATAAATTCACAATTCTCTTGATTACAAATAGCATTTGTTAAATAAAAGTAGTGGTATTTGACTGATTCTCCTTACCCTTATAATGTTCTTATTCGCCACATCCACAGATTACACTCATCCTTACGTCTTTGCTGTAATGCTTAAAAGCCCCTAGGACTAATATGCTAAGTGTAAATCAACGTAATATACTGAAAAGGAAAAGATTTTTATATGTGTAAACTCTTCTTCATGGGAAGTTGAGGCATGAGTCAGATATTATTCTCGATCCGGCCTCACCTACTGTGCGGCACACAGCATGTCGCCAAAATGCCGAAAGAGTGCAGGTGGAGGGAAAAAAAGGCCACATTCTTTACACAGTGCCCTGGCATTGAGAGAAAGCTCCTCATTATCAAGGGACGATGTGTTCTCTTGGACGTTTATCTCAGTTAAACCTTTAGCTTGTGGAGGAATTGGCCAGAGACTTCTGAAAAAGCCTTGGGCAATAAGAGTCCAGCTTGTAACTTATCCTGTTATTGTCTGCTACTGAAAATACTGTATTGTTTAGTCTCTCATTCATATAAACTCTTATCGTACATGCAGATTTTTTCAACCAGTCTGTCACGTTGCTGTTTTTCATAAGTTTCTTCTCCTTAATTCATTTGTTTTGTGATTTTATTTACATATATATATATATATATATATATATATATATATATATATATATATATATATATATGTATATATATATATATATATATATATATATATGTATATGTATATATATGTATATATGTATGTATATGTACATGTATATGTACATATACATACATATATACATATATACATATACATATACATATGTATATATGTATATGTATATATGTATATGTGTATATATATATATATATGTGTGTATATATATGTATATGTGTATGTATATATATATATGTTTTAGATCATCTCCATTTTGGTACCTCTCATGCTTCACCTTCCAGTCTCAGAACAAGCTTCCTGAAAAGTGCACTTTAAGTTGCATTGCATGAAATTAAATTTGGTCCATAATTTGAGTGTTTGCTTCAATTCCAGATCATGGGTGATCGGGGCCATCGCCTTGCTGTGTCTCCTCGGGCTGACCTGGGCTTTCGGCCTGATGTACGTCAATGAGAGCACGGTGGTCATGGCATACCTCTTCACCATCTTCAACTCCCTGCAGGGGATGTTCATCTTCATCTTCCACTGCGTACTGCAGAAGAAGGTACCGAATCGTTGTTGAAGTTTTAGTCTGGAACTTTCCCCTTAAGGATCATCTGAAACTATATGTTCAGGGGCTGACATTGCAATTTTTAGCAATTAAATGTTTCTCCTGACGTCGTGCAGCTCTAGCTCCAACTTTGTGAAATGTCACAGGGGAAGACCAAATGCTGTCCTTTTGGCAAAAGTGTGTGTGGGGGGGGGGGGGGGGGGGGGTCGTGTAAAGTCTTAAATTCAGGGTTGCTAATAAATGAGGATATCAGTTAACAGGAAGAAATGCATAAATCTTAATATAAAGCTTGATGTCTTTGCAAACGCCCCCTCCCTGTTTTTGATCCGTTTCTGCAGGTGCGTAAGGAGTACGGCAAGTGCTTGCGCACTCACTGCTGCAGCGGCAAGAGCGTGGACAGCTCCATTGGCTCTGTGAAGGGCAGCACCTCTCGCACTCCAGGACGGTATTCTTCTGGGTCACAGGTTAAAAGAAACGTTTTTTTTATTTTTCCTCTTTTAAATGTATCTCTATTGGTCTCTAGCACATTTGAACAAACTGAAATGTACTCCTATTTGTGATTCCCCTGAATTTTATCCATCACCAGTGTATTTATTAGTACTCTAATCACATAAAGTGGGTAGAGACAGGGAGTTAATCTTGCATATTTAGAACAACACCTGTACAGTGGCTGTTTACTGTAAATATGCAGGACAGGTTTCACAGAAACTGAGTATTTGCTTTTGCCTCATAGTGATAGCAGAGAAACGCTTGGTAAGCCAACGCTTGTAAGTCAAACCAGAGAGCCTGGTGTTTATTTTCAGAGGAGAACGTCTAAAATGCACATGTACGCGAAGACTATAGCTCAAATTTTGCCTCCAGCTCAGAGAAGAATTTATCAAATTTCACAGAAATTTTGCCAAGACATGTTTCTGCGCGCAAGTGGTATGTCTCTGTGTAAAGTAAATCCCTAATGGATTCCTCCCACATTAACATGAACTATTGCACGAATTGCCAGGATACAGGATAATTGAACGTCTTCCCAAAGTGTATGATTTCCTGTCAGTGCTGCATCATAAATAGTCCTTAGAGTTAAGCATGCAGTGGCATCCCACGATACAAGCTGGCTTCTGCATATAGATCAAAGCATTTGATTATGCACACCGCTTCAACAAGAACGCTCCAATCTCATCAGCCGCCGTGTGCATGAAGCTCTCTCCGAGAGGTGTGGTCGCTCAACGTAAACGCTGAAGCTTCCAAATGAATGTGCAATCAGGAGACTGTGTTTATACCCATGGGCTATGAGGCCTCCATGTTCTTGTCCTTGTGAAACAGCACAGTCATTTTCAACCAGTCTGTGTCCCCATAGCTTGGTGAATAATTATGTTAATGAGATCCTCAGTGTCAGTGTATGTTTCTGTTAAACTATATGAGATGTGTGCCATTTCGCGTTGACACAGGACTCATTTATTCATTTTCAAAAACAAAAAAATGTGTGCTGTCGTATGTGAAAGGGGAATAAAAACAGGAACAGTTGCTTCAGTGTGATTAGATATTCATGGAGGTGTCAATGATATAATTAAGCTGACGCATAGCTGTGAAATGTTGAAGGTGCACAGGGAAACAGCCTTAAGACAGTTTGGTTATCTTATGGTGAGGTTATGTGGAGATTTATCATTTTCTGAGTAGTATCGGTCCTTTTAAACATTTTGACATCCTTTTTCTATAATGGGTTATTCTTCCAGGGTCACGGGGTTGTCATTGTCAGGGGCCAGAGTAGAGGTACACTGCAAAAACGGAACTAGAAATAAGTAAGATATTCTTTAAAATTAGTTTATTTGTCCTTGATTTGAGCAGGTAAATAAGATGATTTGCCAATGGAATAAGATTTTTGCACTTAAAATAGGAACAATTCATCCCCATCTGCTTATTTCATGTGCAGGATGTCTTATTATCTTATTTTAGGGGTATAAATACTCATTCCGTTGGCACATAATCTTATTTACCTGCTTAAATCAAGGATTAAAACACTAACTTTAAGAACATTTTACTTATTTTTAGATCTGTTTTTGCAGTGTACACCTGGGACACACAGCCAGTCCATCATAGAGCGACACAGAGACATACAGGACAAACAACCATGCACTCACACCTAAGGGCAATTCAGAGTAACCAACTAATCCAACAATCATGTTATTGATTTAAAAGGGATCCAATGAAGAGAAGCTAAAATAGGATAAATATGATCTCTCTGCTGCGGCGTTTTGATCACCTGAAGGCTTTGAACTGCATTTTGTTGACTTCTTGATAGTAAAGAATTACAATAGTCCAGCCTTGAAACGACAAGTGCATGGACTAGTTTTTTCTAGTTTAAACAGCTAAAAGATGTTTTCGCTAACCTTAAAACTTTTCCAGTGGTTGACATCCTCTCTGTTCCACCAGCACCAGACACCAGAACCAGTGTCTGGGCAACAGCTCTTCATCATGATTCAACCACCATTAAGCTGACAGTGGAGACAGTGGGCCCATGTTCTAAAGCCCTCTACCCTGGACCTCTCAAAACTGTCAAACTCTTTTTGACATTGTGAGTGGCCAAAAAGTAAAATTAAGATAACTCTCGCCATAAAAAAGTGTGTAGAGCACATTTGATTTATCCTTCAGTGCAGCTGAGCTTGAATTTTATTTTTCATTTTTTTCGGAGCAAAGACTATGTCCATGGTGATGTTAACCCTGCTTCGCTCTATGACACGATGACACTGGTCCTCCAGCAGTTTCCAGTTGATGGCAGCCTCGAGGCTAGATGGTTCCAGGGTTGTTTTAAAAGTTTCTAATTCTTTTCTTTTCATCAGAGGCTGACAGTTTGGATCAGATAGTGTAAACTTAGACAGAATACTATCAACCTCTAAATTTTTACACTTCTGATGGTCAAGCCAAATACATTGTGGAGAAAATGTTTTATAGTCAGATGGGCTGTTTGGTCACAATGAGAGGAAGTAGCTTTGGAGGAGCCATGGCTAGGCTTTCAACCCAAAATATGTACCAACAATCAAGCATCATGCTGATGTTTACTACCGCCAAAATCTTCAGTTTAACCTTCAGTCAACAGATAGTTGAAACTTGGCCACAATCTGATGTTTCAACTTTGCAAGTATCCCAAGCATATATACAACCTGATTTTGGAAGGGATAAAGTAGGTTATCATTAAGCCTCTGGGATGGCTTTAACTTGAACATAATTCAAAATTGAAGGACTGTAGCACAGGAGTAAAATATCCAGTCAGAATTACGCCATAGGCTTTTTGATGACCTTGCGCAGCTATAACAGGGCACACAAAAATAACCTAATTCAGGATATAATGCAAAAATCTTAAATCAAGATAAATGAAGTTCCCTCATGACTCAATATTTAAATAATTTTAAACCAGAACTTTAGTGCAAAATATGGTTCTAGTTTTCATTTTCTATCTTCTTTTCACCAGCATTATTAGCTTGACAATTCTGAAAACACACAAACTAGACAGAAAGGCTGCAATAAAACTAAAAGTTCAGTCATGATTACCGTATAAAACTCTCCTAATCTGGTAGTAAAATTTAAAACAAGGCAAATCGATAATGCATAGAAATACTGTGTTAGCACAAGTAGAGCCAGTCCAGTTAAGTCATCAGAATGAGGAAGCTTTATTTAATTAAAAGATTGCAGTTGACCTCTATTGATTAGGAAGATTTATGGAGCTAGGGCCCTTTAACGCTTATATAGAAAGCGATCCCAGGAGGGATCTGTAAGTTGATGCTTGACGCTGGTGTTGGTGGGGTGGTGGAAGGTCAAGTAATGAAGTGGGAAGACAAACAGATAAAACGGGAAAGGTTGTTATTTTATAATCAGGACTGAACATCTGCAAATAATTCAGTGAATGATTACAGGCTCATATGAGGGGGTCGTGTCAGCAAGCTTAATTTATATAATGATCTGAATTGTACTTGTACAAATCTGAAATCCCCGTCCAAGTCTCTTTGTGAAGCCTTTGCAACTTATTGAGCAGAGCGCTTGCCCCTATTCTTAACTTTACCGATACCTATTCCAGAGCAAAATTTTGTGTTTATTTGGAGGTTATTTATTCGTAAAGAGGATAAAAACTTGATTGCATTTCATTGGGATTTTAGGTGAAAAGCCAACATAAAGGAATATTTAAAATGGCCGCATTTTATATATATGATCTTTAATTCAATTCAATTTATGCATATAGCTCTAACTCAAACAAATGTAGTATCAAGGCACTTTACAATTTAATAAAAGTAAATAAAATCATACCGACAGATTCAAAGTCAGGTTCATAGATTTTAGTTGGTCGTAGGTATATCAAACATTGCAGTCAAGTTCTGTTTATTATCCAATTTGGTTAAAAGGATTTTCGTTTGAGGAAATCCAGCAGATTGCATCGAGTCATCGACTAGATGAGCATGTAGCGACAGTCGACAATTGCTTGCATTGTGATGTTGACTTTGCAGCAATCCCTAATATTAAGCTTGCATGTGAAGATGAAAACTCACATTGTAATAGGAAGAGACCTCCAGCAGAACCAGAATTAGTGCAAACCACCGTCTACCACAACCAAATGGGGATTCGACAAGACAACATACACACGAAAAGAACAATAAGCAATGATCCAGGGATACATTATAATGTGAAAGAAAAGTAAAACGAAAATGGTAGCTCTAGCTCCTTAGGTGACTTTATCTAGGACAGAAAAAAAAACACCTGAACAGATTAACTCTGAGACAGTTTCCAGTCTAGAGGATCAAAGAGAGCACATATGGTTAGTTACAGTAAAAGCTCAATCTATAGCCATGTCTACGACAGGCACAAACACTAAAAGAGCCCTGGATGTTGTCACAGCTAAACAGAATGCCAGGTCAGATGTAGCTATTATGAAAGAACAAAAAACCGAGAGAACATAAAGCTAAAAGTTTAGATAAAAATGCTTAATTGGAGAGTAGTAGGAGAATGTAGCAGAGTGAGGAAATGTGGTCATCATGTTCTTCAGCAGCCTAAACCTATAGCGGCATAACTGCCAAGTTAAATTTGGAGAACATGGCCCACTATAACTACAAGCTTTATCATAAAGAAAAGTTTTAAGCCTAGTCTTCAAAGTAGACAGAGTATTTACCACGTGCAAAGATACTCACCATTTAGTCTGACTGAGCTTAAAATATGCTTTAGCAATTTTGCAAGAATGCAATGCAAAGCTGGTTGAAATATACCCCTTGCGGGTATAATTTTACTAAAATTGACCTGCGATACTGACAAGAATCGTATTAACCCCCGGCAGGGTTAAGTACAGACCCAGATGGGCATAGCACAAGTGTACATCACATGTTAAAAGTTGAGACAGTTCCCGATTGTGTGCTACTTTGTGTTGGTCCGTCACATGAACTCCAAAATAAATATATTGCAGTTTATGTCTGTAACATCACAACATCTGAGAAGATTTTAGGGGTATGAATGCGTGTTTCCTATTTGCATGGGGACAAGCATTAAGGATAAACAAATGCTTATCACTATAACATTTATACCCTTTGCTAATTTGCAATCCCACTTCCCTAGATGGGCCTTTAACATACCACTGTTCTTTGCAGGTATCCAGTTGCAGAAACTTGGTTGAAACCTGAGGCATTTAGCTGATATTTACTTCCATCTCCCTGCCTCTGGTCTCATATGAGCACTGACTTTAATTTAGCCTCACTGACAGCTCTAAGAGCGAACATCCTGATGTGTTCTGGCATGTTGTTTGTCTTTGCAGAGCCGCATCCGTCGAATGTGGAACGACACCGTCAGAAAACAGTCTGAGTCCTCTTTTATGACCGGTGACATCAACAGCTCGGCGTCGCTCAACAGAGGTATTTGGTCCTGCGGGACTGACTGTCATTAATGATTCCTTCACCCTTTAATTTCTGCTGAAAATATTCAAACTATGATTTCCTTTTTTTTTTTTTTTGACAATACAAATGCTTTCCTCTTAACATGATGCAAGGTTTTCACAAGGTTCAAAGTATTTTATAATTTAATATGTGAGGGAAAAACCTAGACACGTCAATTAACATCAAGGTAACTCGGTCGTTTCTCACCATTTAGCCTTAATTACATCAGAAAATGTCCATGTTTTTCAAAATATGCATGCACTTCACAATGTCCTAACACTTACAGTTGCAATTATACGTTTTTAAAGTAAGGGAATTTTTGACTGCAATTTTAATTAAAAATTTCAGTCAATCACTCAGCAGAGTTTTTGTGGAGTGTGAAAAAGTGCTTACGAGAGGGTGGAAAAAGACAAAAAATGACACTATATATTGGCACAGAAATGTAATAATATACTATAAAGAATAAGCATAGAAATAAAAATGAAGGGACAAAAACTAAATATGACAAAAAATATTAACACAATTGGGTTTGTTTACATCAGACTGAGACTGAACAAACAACCTTATGTTTTATCTACACTATCTAAAAGGCACTTGGTGCTGTCTTGCAATTACATTTGATAAAGCATTTATTAATAAAGCAGTCCATAGGTTATTGCTAGTAATACATTTTGATAAAGATACATAGCATCCAGTTTAGTTCATTTGATAACTATGAAAAAAGGACATCACATCATGCTTAGCCTGGCAAAAGCAAACCTTTATAATCATGCCTAAAAACTGTCTGTGGCATTGTTTTAAGCTAGCAATGTTGCATTTATTGTTCTCTAATAACCTCTTATCTTATTGAAAAAAAAGTTTTTGCTGCAGTGGCTTGTCAGTGAGGTTAGTGTCTGGACTCTGTAGTGTCCAATCCTTGTATGCAATATGATCCCTCCTGCTCCCTGAACCGTTCTTTCACAATGTGATCTGATAAAGCGTGGCATTGTCGTCTTTGATTATGCCCGTGCCATCTGAAAGATGTACACTGATGGGAAAACAAGACTTATTCATTCGGCATATTCACATAGCTTTTTGTTATTTGGGACATATTTGTTGCTGAATGTCCAGGAGATGAGCTGAAGTAACCGCAGATCATAACCCTGCTCCGACTTGCTTGTACTGGCAGACAACATTACGGATGCTTCACTGCATCCAAAACTCTCCTTATCTTGTTGCGCCTGTCAAACTGGGACAGGGTAACCCTAGATTCATTAGACCACATGATTTTTTTTCCCCCTCTTCGCTTCAGATCCTGCTATGAAAGTCTAGTATTTCTATGCTTTAGCAAACTGAGGCTCATTTATTTAATCTGGTCTACTTAAGTGATTACCTTTTAAACTACACAGCTATTTAGGCCTAAAACCTTTTTTTCCCCCCCCAACACGTTTTACTTACTATAATTATTAACCCGGCTTTGATTTGAAACAAACCTTTAATAGTTATCATATGCATGCCAGATTTGTTCCCACACTTACTGTATGTGCTACTACTGTTTGAGGGTTAAATATCCCACTGGGTAAACCTTATTCATGTTTTAGTTGATATAAACATGGCCTTAGTGTTTTTCTTAACTTGACATAAACCAAAATTGAGTCCTATAAAAGAAAGCTATTTAATTCCCAACGAAACACTTAAATCAGGGTTTAATCCTTTTATACAAATGGAAATAAACAGTGCTCTCCACACTTACTGGCATTTATAGCAAAAATGTGCATAGAACCCTAAAATAAATATTTTGTTTATTGCAGCAGCATTATCTCACACAGAAAATGTAGACAACTATATTCCTTGGAGAAGGCTGAAAGTCCAGGCATGGAAAGAAAATAACCTTCGCTAAAACAAATCTGTCTAGACCATCCAGAGTCCTGGATTGTCTTTTCTGATGTCCTCTTTATGCTCACCCCTCTGATTTGCCGTATGAGTCAGGTTTGGGGACAGAGATGACCTTGGTGGGAGGTCGTTTTTTGGTGTTTAGTGAAATATTTGGCTGTGGAGTTGTATATTTAGGATCATTATCCTCTTGAAACACCCAAAAATTGGTCAGTTTTCTGGTGAAGGCCAACTGCTTTTTGATCAAAATTTCTAGTAATCTCAAAGAGTTCATGATGCCATGTAATCGGACAAGTTTTTCAGGGCCTCTGAGAGAGAAACAAGCCCTCGGCGTCCAAGATCATCTACCGTACTTGGCAGTGGGCACCAGGCGCTTTTTCCACATAATTCAGCCTTTGTTTCCCACCAGATCCAAGGGGAGTGTTTGTCAGCGCAATCCTGGTTTCCTCTGACAATAGCACAGAGTTTCAGCTAAAAGCCCAAAAGTTTAGTGAAACTCTACATGTTTGCTTTTGTGATAGTTCCACAGAAAAGGCATTTCTTTTCCTGGTGTACTTGTAGAACAACCCAAGTGGATGTTATGTAGACTTGGTGACCCTAAAAACAAATCTTTGCTGCAGTTCTATAACTGGTAGCAATTGTTTTTTTACCTCTCTTACCGTGCCGTTCCCTGTACCTGGATGGCAAGGTAAACTTAGATGGCTATCCATTGTGTTTTTGTTAAAGATCATGTTGTTTAACGTTTAAATGTCATTTCTCTGACTGTTAAGATGTTAGGTGAGTAGCTATGTTCTTGTAGTCATTTCAAGACATTTGGAGGTCAACACACATCTGCCATCTGTTGTGTTTCCCATTTTAAAGAGTTGCCAAGTCCCTGCATCGCCACAGCAAGTCATGGATTTTTAGTGACATGTCTGAAGACACTTTGACCAGTGTAAAACAGAAAATATAGATTAAAAAAGCTTTGTTTGCTTATATCTCTTTCTATAAGTTATTTTGGCAACTTTTTTTAAAATTAAAATATGTTCTGGTGCTGGTGGCCTATGTTCACAATAATCAGACAGAGAGGATGAGGGAGGACATTTAGCAAATGTCAGGAATTGAACCCCTGTCCCCGTCATCAAGGGCTAATCGACGTATATCGGTGGGGATGCCCGCTCTTATGATAGAGCCCACACTACTACTTTAGGGCACGTCTAATTATAAAAATGTTACTTTTTTTTTAAAACGTTTCATTTATTGAATGAATGTTCTAAAATTAGTTGTGTTTTGGTTTTTAGTGGGAGTTCATGCTTCTGCAGTAAAACGTAATTTTTAAAGGCTTTTTAAACATGTTTACCACAGGTGGCACACCTGGAGATCACTGTAATAAGCCCTGCGGTCCTTCTATGAAATCGAGGCGTCTGCATCCAGAAGGCTTAAGAAGACGTGGGAACGATTTCGTAATTATCTCGGAAAAGTGTTGGATAACAAGCTAAAAATTGATTCCTTCGCTTTTTTTTTTATCACGTCAAAAAAAAAAAAATGATGGAAAGTATTTTAGAGCAATGTGTTTGACAATGACAGTCAGAAAGTTCACTTCGGGGCTTCTCAGCTCAGAGTGGAAAAACAGACACCAGACTACATCTGACATCAAGCTGCAAACGCCGCTCTCGCTGGCATGCCTCCCTAACACTCTCGGCACTCATCACATCTCTTGATTGAAGAGCTCCGGTTACACGCGGCTCTCTCTCTCTAAATTCACTCTGGGCGCCCGCTCGCAAAGACGCTAATGCATAGTTACAATGATGGATTAATGTTCGACACAGTGAGGAAGTGTCATGATCTCTGTAATTAGGCGCTCAGCTCAGCATCGCCGCAGACATGACTTTTATCAATTGTGTAGAGGCTGAAGAGAGAGGCTGGATGTCGGGGTTGAAGGTCAGGAGTGGAGGGGAGGTGGGGGGGGGCATGAAAGAAAGAAGAAAAAAAGTCTTCATAGATATTCCATAAAGACAAAAAGCGAAGGCAGGAATTATTTATGGCTGCTTACTACAATATGAGTGATGGAGAAAACCCTCAAAGTAGCTGTAGAGCATGTCGGCTAGTGCGTTCCGCCATCACAGGCACCATCAGGAGCAGATGCAAATAGAATTGCACTCATGCGTGGCTTTTTCCTGTGTGCTTATTAAGGAATTATGTGTTGAGGAGCAAATATTTCTTGCTGATTTGGCCACTGCAGTCTTGACGCTCTGGCAAACTCGCCTCTCTCTCCCCCCCCCACCCCTCCACCACCTCCCACCTCAGAGAATGAGCTCACAGCTGACGCTCCTCGCCGGGCTCTTCTCAAGAGCAGAGCCGTGCAATTATCTCGATGCCGTCACGCGTTCCATTTATCTTGGTATTCAGGATTTTAACTGCGCAATTACTGCAATTTCTTTTCGGGAACTGTTTAATTTCAGCGCAGACACAATAAGCTGGGGATTGATCATTGTGCGAATTCAAAAGGGGAGGCTGGTTGTTTTTGAGACGCACCGTAATTAGGACAAGCATCACTAGCAACAACAAAATACTTGTTTCCTTACTTCTTCCCTAATCAAAACAGCGTTCAGTTTCCTGTGCAGTAATAATAACGTGTCTAATTAATACAGAAATAAAGCAAAATAAATCTCAATAATGCTGAAAGAGGAGATTCAATGAGATGCATTATAGCTTTAACATTTGTTAAAATATACGGTATCTTATGAAATTAAACAGGAACTTTTAAATTTTTTCAAAAAATCCCAGTGTTTTGCAATAGTCTTCATACCCCTTAAATTTTCCACATTTTGTGACGTTGCAACCGCAACCATTGTGTTTCTCTTGGATTTTATGTGAGAGACCAAAACCAAGTAACAATTGAGCAGTGGAAGTAAAAAAAAGATATATGGTTATTGTTTTTATGTCTACAAATAGAAGTCTAAAATATTTGTTTCTGTTAGTATTTGGTCCCTTAACCCCTGACACCCCCAAATAACATCTAATGCATTTGAAGTCATGAGTTATCACTAATTTAGCCTATTTGCAATATAAATTTACACGGATTGCTGTCATAATGTGAGGCAAAGATAAACCCAAATGCAGATAGGAGGGTTGCTGTCTCATTTTTAAGAGGATAGATATTTCATAAAAGTCCTAAATCACTTAGAATGACATAAGCAGCCAGAAATAAATAAAACACAGGTAACCAGGCATGGAGGGCTGGGAACTGGTATGACAGAGAGACAGTTATGGATAATGGAGAAACTGAAGAGGAGAAAGGGGGAGTAGTCACATTTTTTGTCTGTGTATATGTCTGTATACAGTAGTGCTGTGATGCTAAACTAATTTCAGACCTGTTCTGAACATAAAGGAATATTGTGTTGCATATTTAACTGCTGTGGAGGTGATGGTCATGACATAACAATCAGGGGGGATGATGCAGGGGGATGCTGGGCGAGAACCTGAAGGAGCTGAAGGAAAATGACTGATTAACAAATGATCACTGAGGGGTGCGGGGGTTCTAAACAGGACATATTAGGTTCTTACTGAACCAACTAAACAGTAACACTAATATAGGAATCATCAGAAAACAAAAAATAAATATGAATCCCAAAACAAAGAATCAATCATTTACAAAACACAGTGACAATAATAACCCAAATCAGTCCAAAACCAAAACGACCAAACAAAGTTGCATGTGCCATATTCCAATTAACAGTCTGCACTTATTTTAGCATTGAACAAAAACAGTTTGTTCTTATATCACTGTAAATAAATAGCAAAAAATGTCCCATGCTTGGCACACTTACAGAGAGTGTCTGTTGACACAACTGCGAACCTAACAAGACATGGCCGTCAAGCCTGAAATGACAGGTCACGCATTGTGCACAAATAGAAGAGTCTTCATAAAGGCTCATGGTAACTGTGGAGGAGCTGCAGAGATCCACAGCTCAGGTGGAGAAAGGCCAACTATTAGCCGTGCGCCCCACAAATCTGGAAGAGGAACGGCAAGAAAGCTATTGTTAAAGAACAACATAAGTCCTGTTTTCAGTTTCCCCCAATCCACGTAGGGGACACAATGTGTGGACGAAGATTCTCTGCGCTGAAAAGACCAAAGTAGAACCGTTTGGCCTGCATGCAAATTATATGCGACAAATGCGACAAAACAATGATGTTAGGATCAGAAAGCTGGTCAGAGGAGGGGCTCAATGCAAGGCAATCCTGGAAGAAAACCTTGATGTTAGAACGGCCCAGTCAAAGTCCTGATCTCAATCCAACCTAAAATCTGAGGCAAGACTTGAAAATTGTTTTTCATAAGACCTCTAGGTATGCAGAGCTGGTAGAAACATTAAATGTCTTGCTGGTGTAATTCCGGCTATAGGTGTTGTTGTTTTTTTCAGCATTGACTCAGGCAGGCTAAATTTTTTTCAGATTTTCCGTTATAAAGTAAACATGTACAAGCCTATGTGATTTTAGTTCCTCTTGACAATTATGGAGTATTTAATATTGGTCTTTCATTCAAAATCCTGATAAAATACATATAAAATTAAGGTAGTAATGTGGGAAAAAAGATGAAAAGGTTCATTGAGGGTTTGAATCTTACTGCAAGGCTCTGTAAATGACTGTGGGATTAAAACTGTAAAATAAAACCTTTCTCTGCACTGTGTGACAGATTCAGAGCATAGAACACAACAGAACTCTGGGCTTGGGGGATCTAATTGCTGCGTACTTGCACCTCAGATAAAGGATGTTTACCCGCTCCTGCAGAAGCACACGCATGCATCACCCTCACAAGTCCCGCGTTTGGCTTCTTTCACAATAATACCGTCGTATCGTGTTGACAGGAGCAGGAAGGAAATCTTGTAAACAGGAAATGAATGCAGCCTGCAAATATTTTTTACCACACTCGGTATTCTGCATAATGCCTTTACGCTTTTAAAGTGAATTATTTTTTATCATCTGCAAAGAAAAAAAAAAAAAAAAGAGAGGAAAAAAACAAGCATGCTTCATTTCTGTTTAAACCCGGGGCCTTCAGATCCTGCAGCTAATCAGCCGGGCTCAGATAGCGAAGGCTGCTGTGGTGCGGCGGTGTGTGCGCGGGAAACTGATGAGCAACTCGGGCGGCGGGAATCTGAAGACAAGCAGTGTTGCTTAAATAGAGAATGAGGCGGGCGATATACTTGTGCGAAAGGAGGCGAGGCTGAAGCAAAGTAATGACCAGCTTGACTAAAGAGAGGACAGCTCTGGATTCAAAGGGTTTTTCAGCAGCGGTTGCAAAGAGAATGAGCAAATGTTGATCTTTACTCTGCAGAGGGGGAAAAAAAAAAAGGACATGATACGCCACTTCAGCTCAGGAGAATGACAGAGCCAGAGGTAATAATGACAGTGGTGCGTCTGATACTGTCACTGGAGAGGTTTCTTTGTAGTGGACAAGAGTTTTGTGAGACTTTTTTTTTTTTTTTTAACCATACATTTGAGGAGGGATCCATGTAAATTTCGAAACCACAAAAGGCCTGTTGTTTCGTAATTTGTTTCATAACTACTTTAGCAACCCCGGCAAAGAAGTGTCCAAAAACCTAAAGGCATAGAGCAGTTATGGAGAAACCAAGAGGACCACTCTTTCCAGGCATTCTTTCACAGTGAGCTTAGGGGATTTATTTGACCAACCTTACAATCCTCTTCTTCATGTGTGGTGCAAAGTTGAGCTAGGGTTCATCCATTTTTTTTATTTTGCAAATTATTTTTATGTTTTTTTGCAATTGTAGTTGTTTTAATAGATGCTATGCCTGAAAATATACACAGGTTCAGGCAAACGGCCGTTTTTCTGTAGCATCAGTTAGGACTTTAAAGGTGCATAGTGCAACTTTTGGAGTTAAATATTATTTATTTATATGTGCCCTTACAGCTGTCTGACATATAAAATGAGTTATCCTTTATCTACTGCAGTTGCTGGATTAGTCTGATTTTTGATAGTGATTCGGGCCGAATCCTGCGGCCGTGCACGTGGGTGTGACACGCTGCGCGCTCTTGTTCAACTGGCTATTTTAAGTCTCTGTCGTAGTCGTGCATGAGTGAGAGAACATGGCCGGACTTTAATATTGAAAACTCTCTTAACTCGATGTCAGAGGAGGCAGACATCTACAAAACATCCTGGAACATACACTATGCTTCTTTAAGTAAATTTCCATTCATTTGACTTATCTTAGACGTGTTGTGCCGTCTTGTTATTCCAGTTTTCAATAGTGGCTGTTAGAAATTGACCTCTATGCTACATTACAGGTGCAAAAAAATAGTGTGAGGGATGTATACCAGCGTCTCTTCTGAAGAGCTCTGAGAATAGCAGTCTCAGTCTTTACCTTGATAATGTTTCTGATGGTTAGTATTACTGCTTTAACAAGTGTTTGCCTTTAAAACTATATTCAGCTACTGGGCTGTTAAAAAAAACAAATCTGTTATGCTGATCGTCGAATGCATCATCTCAGATGTGTCATCGCAATCGTAGGCAGAGAAGGCAGAGAAAGTAAAGCGGCGATATTTCAGCCACCGGAATCACCAAATGTCAAAAATAGATGTACTTTGGACTTTATAACTACATAAGTACAAGATGTTTTTCTCCTCACTAAAAGCAGCAAAGCGAACCCTCTGCCTCTAGCAGTTACTATAGATGACTTGCTGCTAATGCTAAGCAAGCTGACTTTTAGTTAAATGGGTCCAGTCTTCAGAGTGTCCTGATTGTTTGTTTAACTTGTTTTCATCTTGGCGGATGACTTGGATTACTGTTACGGTAGCCGGCGGTCTGCTTATATTTGGTCAGACTGCCAAAATAATAATACATGACTTTATGCCTGAAGCAGTTGGATGAGCTGTTTTATTTTCTCCTCTGACTCAACATAGCAGAAGAACTAAGACAACCTTGACAATCAGCTTTCAGTGCCATTTGAATAACTTGAAATGCTATAGTTTAAAGGTAATTAATATGGCTTACAGTGACCTCTGCACCTGTAATAACCCAACAGCGAATGATGGATGCAGATGGTAAACTGCACACCATACCAGTGGCTCAATACCTTCCAGATTTAATTTGTGATTGCTCCCCTGAAAATACATAGAATATTCTTAATGCCAGGTATATTAGCAGTGACAATAAGGAGAGACGAAAGTAGGTGGTCACACATTTCAGATTAAGCAGTTTTTGGACTGCTTGTAAGAAAAACCATGATGATAAAAAAAATATATATAATAATAATTAGGTCTATGTATTGTTACCTGGGATTAATATCACTGTCCTGAAAAACTTAAATATGAAAAATAAAAGCACTTCCATTATTATGATTTCTTTTGTGTTATCATATATATATATATATATATATATATATATATATATATATATATATATATATATTTTTTTTTTTTTTTTTTTTTTTTTTTTAGTTTTTACAGGTGAGATACAGGGTCTTATTTGTAAGCATGAACATCTAGTTACAGTATTATTTATCTAAAATGTATACGTATTTCTTAGTTTAAACTTAATTTACATAGATTATGCCACTAAGTAATACGGTGATAAACTATATAACACAACAACAACAACTACTACTACTACTACTACCAACACCACCAATAATAATAATAATAATAATAACCCTTATGATGGAGGTAACCAGATTTAACCCTAACCACTCTTTCTCATACTTTTAGCATGTTTTTTAGTACAATTTAGCAACACTGATTAATAAGCGTGATAAATTTGCTCAAAAGGACTTGTGTTGGTTAAATTCTTACATCGTTACCCGGCTGTCCTTCTTTATTAGTAAACATCATTATCTGTTTTCAGTTTCCCATATAGGTCTGTTTATGTCATTTTAGTTTATGTCCGTCAACACGTGTATGCTGCCAGAATGTATAGCACAAAAAAAAAAAAAAAAAACAGAACGGGTTGTGTCATTAAGGCTACAATTAGCACACTTTTCATCGACCCCATCAGCCACGTCGGTTAAGCTCTGCCGCTGTCCTAGAGCAGACCCCCCTCCCCACCACCACCACCTTCCAAAATTAATGATCATGTGATCATTTGGATGTTAATGGATACCATTGCTCAGTTGCATCCGCTCACCTGATATGTATGTGCTCATTACTGTATATATGTATTTATATCTCAACTTGTCTATCTTTCTCTGTTTTCTCTCTATCTCGCCCTGTCTCTTTCTGGCTGCTCCAGGGGCTATGGCTAACCATCTTATACCTAATGCACTCCTACGTCCTCATGGCACTAACAATCCCTATAATACATTGCTTGGGGAGTCTGCCGTTTATAACAACCCCCTGGGCATGTACAACACTCAAGGTGTGCTAGCTTCTTTTCATTACTTACCATTGTGGCTAGAGCAGTGTTTTTTTTTTAAATATTCACATGTTTTCTGGTGGTACATTGTTATCTTTGCCCTAAAAATAATTACGAAAGGTAACATTTGATGGGTTGAGTGTTTCAGGAGAGTACAAAAAATGCTTTTTACAATCTTGATATTTGGATTGATTTTGATAAAAAAAAAAAACACTGCTCTAAATTGTATTGTTTTATCTTTTCAAGAGCCTAATCACAAAAACCCTACAGATTTGGTCTGCTGTGTGTGGGGTTTTATTGGCGATGTATCTTGGCATCTGGTTGGCTCATCCCATTTGGTTCCATAAGTCATGCTCTTCTCTGGGCGGTTTTGGCCAAATCAAACTCTAACATGGTGTTGAAATGAACCCACCAGAAAGCCAGATACATCACCAGTCATTAATTTCAAATGTGCTCCGATGTTGTAAGTTAACTCTGTGTGCGACGTCTGCTTTCTCTGTGTTCTTACCTTCAGAGTTGTGTTCTTCCAGCACTAAATGGTTGTGTTTCATATTTTGTTAAGTAAGCAGAAATAGCAAAAATGTGTTTTTGGTCAGAGATTTGCATACACTCACCATGGACATGAATTTTACTAATTTGGAACTTCAAAAGATTAATTTGAGTTATTTGTTTTCAATGTTGAATGATTAAAAAAAATCATAATTTGGTTGCCCAAGTTCACTTTTTTTCTCTACTCAATGCAGGGTAAGCTACATTTGCAGACTCATATATGCAGCCCAACACTATTTATGACCCTGGAAAAATGTAAACGTATCTTCATTCAGCCAAGATGACACTCATCTCAGAAAAGATAATTAGACAATGTTCATTTAAGAAAAACATTATTGGCTTTGTATATATATATATATATATATATATATATATATATATATATATATATACACATATATAGATAGATAGATAGATAGATAGATAGATAGATAGATAGATAGATAGATAGATAGATAGATAGATAGATAGATAGATAGATAGATAGAATAGAAGGCTTTCCAGCCTAACAGAAAATGTTAAAATAACAGAGCAAAGATGCAAATAGCTGATAGGCAATTCATTGCTGTAATGGCAAAAAAAAAACCCAAAAAATCCATTCGTTATTCGTTAGGGTTTAAATATTTTTTTATTTGTCCTCTTTTTATTAAAATGTAAATAAAAACTGAGAAATTATACTACCAGCTGTATATGTAATTTTGCAATTAACTGAATATTAACTCCTCCCGGACAGTAGGTGGCCGACTCTCGTTCCAACCTTCAGTTGTACTGTTTGCCAGCCGGTTGCCAGGTCCTTTGGTTAGCATTTGCAAACATTTAGCTTACCTGTCCGGAACGAAAGTGACAACCTCACTGTGGCTTCCTCAAATTGGCCCCAACACTCAAAAGCTTGACCGATGTTCACCCTTATTTTGCTTCTTTTTTGGTCCACTTGAATCTGAGTAAACGCTGAAAATAA
Source organism: Fundulus heteroclitus (assembly GCF_011125445.2). NCBI lineage: Eukaryota > Metazoa > Chordata > Actinopteri > Cyprinodontiformes > Fundulidae > Fundulus > Fundulus heteroclitus. Next base: position 19,405,342 of record NC_046374.1, on the reverse strand, counting down.
GTAATTTCTCAGTGCTATCACTGAGCTACTACTATCTGGCAACACCTGAACCCGTCCCACTTGACTTTCACCTGCTAGTGCAGAATCCTTTCATTTTGACAGTGGCATTGTAACCAGAAAGGAAAAATGTATATATTTTGGACCTGTCAAAATTTATAAAACAGTAATTTATACTATTTATTGATTTTTCACTAAAAGTAATACTTTTATACTGCACCACTCTAGAAGTTCTGTGGATATATTTTTGATATATCAGCATTTCGATGAAAAAGTTGCAACTGTGACCATTAAGTATAGTTTTATACATTTTCAATAAGGTTGAGGCTTTTGGAGAGTCATAACAAGACACTAGCGTGAGCCCACATTCTCAATTTCAAAAACCAGTTTTTATTTGTGTATTCAAGACAGTTGTTGAAGCACCTAGTTGTGCCCAGGCTTCGACAATCGAGTGGCTGGTTTCAAGAGAAGTGGATCAAGCTGCAAGTCATCCTACGACTTTGTTATTATATCCATCTTGTGCAATTTACAATCATCACTGGTAGTGACACAGGACCTCAGCAGGATCTTGACACCATCATGCTTTGTACGGTGTTCTCGGGTTTGAAAGCCTGATCTTTGTCAGGGCATTTTGCTTGTCAGTGTGGACAGCTGGTGGTGCAGATTTTGTAGCAGGGGCTTCTTTTTTGGTCAGCCTTTATGTCAGTGAAAATCTGGCTTCACTATGGCCATAGAAACTGGTATTCCAACAACTTCTAGTTTAAATGTGCATCAACGTTGATGCTTCCTGGGTTGTGGTGATCCAAATTACACTTAAGCTGACTTTGGAATAACATTGGTCTCCAGAATGACCCGAACTTCAACCTTATGGAAAGTTTGTGGTCTTAAAAGTAGGGTTAGTGCCAGGAAGCCGAGCAATTTAAATGCACTGTACCACTCCTGATGACAAGAGAGATTAAAAATCTAAACAGAGTTATGCCAGAAGCATGCTGACGCTAACAAAAATGATTTGGCTACGATAAAAATTGCCAGAGAATATTTATTCAAATGTACTTGTAATATTGACAATATGTAGATTAGAACAAACCCAAGCGTGTGCATCTGGTTCTTCGACATCCTTGACGTTGTTTCTGGTGAGTTTATCCCTCCTGGGGAAAAGAGCGATTCAAATAGAAAAGCGTTACACATTTGTATAAGATGATGAGTGTATGTAAATTCTGATTAAACCTGCTGGTAAAGACTTTTTATTATTACTCACTAAATATTCAAATTATGGACTTCAACATTTCAGTACATATGACTAAAACTTAATGCTTTATGTTTTCTTTTAAAGGGTTTTTTACAACTTTTACACCAGGACAAATAACAGGACACAACTGTGTTAAAAAAAAGTTGTTTTCTTTTACCAGTTTCTGGCTCCAACTACATATTGGAGTGCAATTTTTAGCCCCCATTCGTCTCTCTGCTGAGCCGTTATTATTTTATTTCTGCTCTCTACAGTCAATATGAGATTGCTGTAACTTTGTGAGTCTGTAAAAGTCCTTAAAAGTAGAGCGAAACCCATGTAAAGCTGAGATAAAACCTCACAGAGAGCTTTGATAAGTGGATAATTTATGTATGCGATACAAGTGCTTTGCATTGGAGCTCGTGATGGAGGGCTATAACTCACTTACATCGCCACAGATGGATAAGAAATATCTGGAGGAATGAAAATGCTAATGCATCAAAAGATTTATTGGCGCATTTGACGCTCAAGGACCTTTGCCTATGTTTTACCCCCAACGATTCTGCAACGTGTTACAGTAACACATCTTTAATGTATCTGTCAAGAGATTTTTTTTTCTATCTTTATTGTCCTTTTTCTGCAAGCGCACACAATTTACATGGTGAAACTAAACGGCTCCCGTAATTGTCTGGAGCACCATCAGTGTTCAGTATGTGCAGTTTTCTCTTTTTACTTGTCATTGTTGTGCTCATTGTTTTTTTTTTTCTTCTTTCCTTTTCCTCATGCTGTCCCCAAAAGAGCCCTACAGAGAGACAAGTATGGGAGTCAAACTAAACATTGCTTATCAAATGTAATTGACTTTGGCTTTACTTTCTTTTCACTCAATGCTGACACAGGGGTAGGGAAAACAATGTAATTCAGTTTGTAAAGAATTGGGTCCGTTTATGAAAGTGATAGAACACAAAACGTTTACAAATGCAACCCAGATTCATATACTTTTTATTGCATTTGATAACTAGAGAAGTAATCCAACTACAGTATACGTATGGAAGAGTTCAGATATCTATAAAGCACACCAGCACAAATTGATCTGTAACCTTCTTAGAGCAACATGCACGTGTTCGTGGTCCGCTATATTAATTCACATTTTTTTTCTTTTAAATTACTCTTGAATTCACTTTGATCAAGTTGTTACACTTCAAGAAGGCCAGAGAAATGTTTCTTGTCAAATTTTTAAGAGGTCAGACTGAGAGCTTGACACTTTTAACAAGCTGGATGGCCTTGTCGGAGGTAGTCTGAATTATCGTCAGTTTTTTTTCTCTCTCGCTTTGATGTCAACAGCGTGGTTAACGTGATGAAATATGAAAGCTACATGTTAGTGCAACAGAGAGAACAGACTGTCTCCTTCCTGTCAGGGTGGTGGGATTCTGATTTAATGAAACCGATTCATTTTTTAGGAGATGGCTGGTTAAGTGCAGATGGATAAGACATAAATAAACCGTGAAAAGGCGATGCTGAAGTGGTGCCATGTCCAACTTTGCATGAATCTAATCACAAAAAACATATTTATTACCCTCAAAAAACATTTTTTTTCTTACCAGGTTGAAAGTTCCAACACTGAGATGAGGGAATTGCATGATTTAGTGTGTTTTAATGTCTGCCTGCTGAAAGCTTTGAGTTGTTGTGCCGTGGTGGATGTTTATATTGTTTTGTGTCAAACAGCAGTGTTCTAATCTTGCCACACAACACGTGTTCAAAAATGAATTAAATTCATTTTGAAATTTTTAACAAGGTAAGTGTATGTTACAGGTGCATTTCAGTAAATTGGAGAATCATTAAAAAGTTAATTATTTCAGTTATTTCAATTCAATTATCAATTAATTGGCTGATGGTGTTCAAGGTTAGGTACGAGAAACTTGATCATATTTGACCTAAATTTAATGAAAGCCTAAATTCCGTTGCTTAGAAGATAAGAACATGTCATAAGAACGTTTTTTTAAGACACAAATGTTGTGAGCATGTTAGGGTCTGCACAAATTCTGGGAAGACCGCTGTCTCGACTCTCATCCAGCAAGCAGTCCTTGATACACAAGGTTATCATTAAAGAAGCTCTTTTTACAAAGTGCTGTATCCGAGAATATTAAAGGGGACATATCCCGCTTTTTAAGGCCCTCATTTTCACATTTAAGTCATTCAATTTTGGTACAAATGAAAAAATAAATATTTCCCTTTCTAGTCCCATAGAGGGTAAACTTGTCTCAGTGTTTAACACCATCCCTTAGAGCCTTCCACTCCAACCTGATCAGCCATTTCTGTAGTATGCTGGGGAACGATGTAACGAGTTGTTTGTGTCGATGCAGTACATCCAACAACCGAACATTTCCCTTATCCACTTATGACTTTGGCCTCCTTGAGCTTGGCCTACAATATCACGGTGAAAAAAAAAAAAATTGAGGATTTGCAAAACTGGTTAGCCAGAAGTCCCTGACCCTGTTTAGCGGTTCCGCAGCAAGTACTATGATGTTATTGTTCAAAATAAATGTAATAGAAAACAGTGAAAACTGAACCGTTCGGAAAATATGACCCAAAAACTATATAAAGATATATATGCAGCATCTGAATTGACTGAATTCAAATTGTTTGCATTTCTAGAGATTCAAATTACAGAACAAAATCTATTTAAAGGCCAAAAAAGTGGATTTTGCCTGATATACCTCTTTAATGGAAAGTTGAGTGAAGAAAAAAAAAAGGTATGGTAGAAAAGGTTACTCATTCAGCAGCCATTTAATGACCATAATATTACTGTTCCTGATTGGCCAGCCGACTTGCCTGACTTAAACCACATAGAGAATCTATGGGGTATTGTCGAGGGGAAGATGAAAAACACAAGAATGACTTGAATTAAATGATTGAAAAAAATTAACTTTACAAGGATATGCTGATTTATTTGAGATGCACCTGTGATATTCAAAGGCCCTAAATGTATTTTCTTATGAATCATAAGTCTGTGGGAGCTATTTACTTTTCAAAGATTCTCTGAAGGCTTCATTTCTTTCATACAGAGACTAAATTGTTTGTTGTGTGCTATTTGGCTTTGCAATAATAGCCAACACATATCTTTGGCAGCTGTACTCACCAGATTTTACCATTCACATTTACCAACAATCTCCATCCCTTACCACTACCCCACCACCCCCATGTTTCTCATTTCAGAGGGAATCCTGAACAATGCCCGGGATACAAGTGTCATGGATACTCTACCACTGAATGGTAATCATGGAAACAGTTATAGCATCGCCAGCGCCGAGTACATGAGTGACTGTGTCCAGATCATCGATCGGGGCTACAACCACAAGGAGACCACCCTGGAAAAGAAGATCCTGAAAGAGCTCACTTCCAACTATATCCCCTCTTACCTCAACAATTCCCACGAGCGTTCAAACGAGCAGAACCGGAACCTCATGAACAAGCTGGTCAATAACGTTAGCAACGGTGGCAAAGACAGCGGCTATGGCATGAGCTTAGGAGTGGGGATAGGCATGAACGTTGCGCTGAACCTCGACGATCACTCTACCTTTGGTACCCACCATGATGAAGGCCTAGGTCTGGAGTTGATACGTGAGGAGTCCAATGCCCCATTGTTGCCACAAAGGCCACTGCCAACCCTTCAGGCAGTGAACAACCTTCACAATCAGCTCCAACAGTCCATGCCGCCACCCCTTCCACTTACCCACCATCCCTTCACCTCTGCCTCTAACTCCTCATCTTCTCGAAGGAGGATCCCCCAGGAGAACAGTGAAAGCTTCTTCCCCTTGCTCAACGAGCATACTGAGGACGAGGGCTCGTTGCCCAGCCACAGCCACCAGAGAGACTCCCTCTACAACAGCATGCCAATGTTGCCTGGCCTGCCCGACGTGTCCACAGAATCCACCGACGGCTCCAAGGACGGTGGGGATGCCAAGAGTCCGGAGGCAAGCTTGGACGACGTTTACTACAAGAGTATGCCCAACTTGGGTTCCCGTAACCACCTCCATCAGCTGCACTCCTACTACCAGCTAGGGCGGGGAAGCAGTGATGGTTTCATCGCACCCCTTAACAGAGAGGATCTTTCTGTGGAAGAGGCTCACCCAGAGCCCTCACACCTGGTCACCAGCCTATAGGCCAAGAACCCCCCCAGACAAACCTGTGTTTCCTTTTTGTTTCCCAAAGTTTTCTTCCACGATCCCTCTCTCCATTGTCCATCCGTTGTCGGCAGTGGTAGCCATTGTTTTCAATGTCCTGAAGACTGAGACAGCTTTACTCTCAATGTTACTGACCACAAACAGGACAAGAATTGCTATAAAATGGGAGTGGAAGTGGCTTTATTTGGTTAGATATTCCAGGAAGTTGATGTTGTGTCCCCAGCCACCTCCCCCATTTTGAATCTCTGGTTTGGTGTGTTTTGTCTCCATCTAATATGAGACACCCACAAAAAATGTAGGCCTCAGCAATGTAGTCAAGAGGAACCGGACAGTCCCAAAAGTCTGAACTCATAGACTTCAACAGAATAAATGGGGAATTAAAAAAGGACTATTTTAATATACTTCTGTATCTATATTGACTTTTTGAAGTATTTTCTTCCTCTTTGGTGAGTTGCAGCACATTTTGTTTGCTGAAGTGTTCCTCCAAAATAAGAAAAATATAAAAATAAAAAATAAAAAACTATCAAAAAAATATACTCACACTTTGGACATTTGCCATAAAGGAATTATAGATTGTATGCTTTCAAGCATAACTGTTCTTATTTCATTTATTTTATTTGAACGTTTGTTAAGAGGGAGAAAAAAACTGAGAGAATTATGACATATTTCTATGTGTCTGTACAGATAACTAGCATTGCACATAATATGCTTTTTTTCAACTTGTTTTGTTTTGTTGTATTTTGTTCTGGGCAGACCTTTTCTCTGTAAATTTAGTGATTAGAAGCAGTTTTGTTCTGTTGTTCTGGGCTTTCTGAATTTTGCTCTGTACCGCCCCGGTTTTCTGTTGTATCACTTTCCAGGAAATCTCAGTAGGAGCAGAAAAATCATAAAGAAATTACACTCTGGTCGTTCAGGCATCGATGTGACACGTGCTCGTTTTTGTTTCCGGGTCAGTTTTTAATCCTTTTTTGAGTTCTTGTTTCCCACTTTTGTTTTTCTTTCACTGTGTAGATAGCAAAACTTCAAGGAGAAGGGATTGCAGAAATCCCTCAGAAAAGTTTATAGTGCATTCTGCATTTGTATCGACACTCGGAAGACTCTCGTGCTACTTGGAGAGGACGGGATGAACAGAGCCTTGATGTGCACCAGGCACTTGTACAAATAAAGAAAGTTTGTTGTTTTACTTATTAAAGAAAGAGCTTTTGGAGTGAGAAAAAAACTGGAAGTGTTTTTTTTTTCTTTCGAGAAGAATAAATTACATTAATTTGATAAATAAGAGGTAATAAAACAAAAGATGGTAACAGATTTAATGGGAAAAGTATATTTTTATGAGGCAAAAACTTCTTATTTTTAACTTTAAGCTTATAACAGCTAATATTTTAAGGCATTTTATTGCAACTAAATAAATAACATAAGGTTTATCACATATTGAACCTCCTGTTCTGTGTGGGTATTGATTTTTTTATGGATAGGGATAAAAGACATTGAAATAACTTAACCATTAATTTATACTTTTTCTTCTTCCAGTTTCATAGTATCCCACATTAGCTACTAAATTCAGAGCCATGCTGGATGTGCTCTGTATGCTCTGTTGTGCTGCACAATGGAGATGCTGTGATTTCATAATCTGTTGAAGATATTCCAATACCTTTGCTGGTGTAACCATTGTATTCTTTACAGATACTTTATTTTATTTTTTTTATCCTGAATCTGAGCAGGATCCATCACAGTCAACAGAAGCATATTGGCTATGCAGTGCTAATAGAGGTAAGCATGCTCTGTTTTTTTTTTTTTTTTTTTTTTTTTTTTTTTTTTTTTTATTGATAACTAACCGGCATATTACACCTTTAAAAGTGTATTAAAATTATTCCAAAAAAGTTAAAAAACAAAACAACTGGACTTTTTTCTGAAGTCTGAAGATGTTTCTCTTCCTATCCAGAAAGCCTTCTCAATTTGAAATGTCTGGAGTAGTGTGGAGTTCCAAGCTTTATACTACTGCCCTACAAAGGCCTTGTAATGGCTTAGATAGCATGCAAATTGAATGGAAACAGGTCCACTCCCTTAGTAATGGGGAGTCGTTAAGGTCATTGTAGGCCTGCAAATTATAAAGTGAATCTGGTCCACGCCTCTGAAATGGGGAGTCATTAGGGTCGTTATTGGCCAGGTTTACAAGAGTGATGTTTTGATCACCTGTATGGAGGTGCATAGTTCAAAGCATTTGGAATATATTGGCGAACAATTGTTGCACTCCAAACAGTCCTTTGCTATATGAATACTGGATAGACTGATGCTAGGACAACAATATATTTGTAATAAATTCTGCAGCCCTGGTGTGCGCATGGTTGTTTATCCTGTTGATGGACTGGTGACCTGTCCAATTGGGGTAGTCTTCCTGTCACTCACTGGGCGCTAGATATAGCCACAAACCCCCTTGAGACCCTGCTTTGATAAGCAGCTGTAATCAGTCATAACGCCAACGTAATGGTGTTATGACTGATTATTTTAAAAGAAATTAACATTTTGAGATCTACTTATATCCGTAAATGTTTTTTTTTTTCCCTCCGCTCTACCATACTTGCCATTTTTTATTTGGACAGATATACAACATAAAGCTTAAAAGAATCAGAGAAAGACCTGAGTCTATTTTCACAGAGCTAGTGTAGTGATTGATGGCTCAGTCACAGTGAACCATTGACAGAGATGTGTGGCTCCTCTCATTACAGCCAAGATCTTGGGTCAGGGGATGAAGAAGGGGGGGGGGAGTGTGTGCCACAGCACTTTCTCCGGCCCATGTGTTTACAGTAAGAGTGGCTTTTTACTTAGAGACATAACTTGGGTAGACGGAAAGTGCTTCGGACGTCACTGCTGCATCACTTTGACTGGCATTTGCAAACCCGTCTGAGTTTGTGAAATGTGCTGAAGATGTGGCTCTGGCACCCTTCTCATTTTATAAATGAGCTCTTATGCAAGCTCATAAGCTGCCCCGGGCCCTGGTGATGCCCAGTAACATGCTCACGTGGCACAAAAAGCTCTGAGATAGAGCTGTGGCTTGGGATACTGAGGAGGCCAAAAAGATGTTCACTGGCATGTTGAATCAGAAAGAATCAAAGAAGAGCATTTTGAAGTACCTCATTCACACAGTTGATCAAAATAGGGGTATTCCTAATAAGCACAAGCTGGCATTCCATAAGAGAAGTACATTCCCTCTTTGACCCTCAAGTACTTTCCATTTCAGATGGTAAAGTGACCCAAATTAACACAAATAAGTTCTAAGAATGAAGTAAAAATATAACAAATTGAAATGATTTGTTTAATGTTTCCAAATGGAAATGTTTGCCACAGGTACGGCACCACATTTTGACTCCTGAGAGAGCTTGCTGTTGTAAGCTGTTTCACTAGAAAATCCCTGTGAAGGACGATAACCTTGTTGCTGACAGTTAAGGATAATACCTTACCCAGGCCCCTTCTGCAACAGACTCGAGACACCAAATGACCTGTAAGCTGACTCATTTAATCTTTAATATACTAGAACATCAAAAAATATACAACATGACCTATTGGTACACCTATAAAGAGCAATAAGAAACATAATTTTTTTTAACGCTAGGGTCAGTGATTTTTCCAGAAGTTTCCCGAAGTCCCATTTTGAAAAACTGTGCATGCGAAAGACCAGCTTACCTCGCTCTTCCACTCTTCAGGGGGGTTGCACCTTAAAAATCTCCCAAATCCACTCTGGTCCTATTACTTTGTACTGAGGCCCTTCTCTTCTCATAAACGTGAACGTGGTTCGCTTCATGCAACTCTCAGCCATGCTTAAAGTACGGTGAGAGCTGTGGAGCTATAATGAACGGCTAACCTCTAACCTACCCGCTAAGGTAACATGAACAATACAAAAACAATACAAGTGTGCATGCGCAGTCAGCATGTGGAAACTATGAAGGAACGAGCACGGACACTGGCATTACATGAGCTTGTCAAAATGATTGCCATGTGGGACAACCAACAGATATGGCGATACGCCCGGAAATTTAGGGACATGAAACCAAGAATAAAACTCTGTCAAATCCATGCCCTTTGGAACGAGGAGCATGGATTGGTAAGAGTTTATACAGGCCTTCAGCCCCCACAGAAAACATTGTTTTAACCTCTTTGTGAACACATAACGGACCATTTTCCCAGTATTACAAAAAGTGTTTCCGAACAGGATTACCAACTATATCTTTAATCTCTAAATCCAGCATTTAAATTGGGTAATTCTCTCTAGTAGGGGGAAACATCGGACTGAGGTCCATTTTTTTTTTAACTATGCTTCAAAAGGGAAAAGACAAGAGAACATCCAGTTCAGGAAGGGCATATGTTGATCTTAAAGATATAGTGGACGATCTTCCTTCGGCTTCTAGTTCTGGGGTGATTACCTTATCTGTTGGTTGTCCCACATGCCAATCATTCTGGCGTGCTCACGTAACGCCCGTGTCCTTGCTCATTACTTGTTAGTTTCCTCTTGCTGGCTGTGCATGCGCACTTCTAGTGTTTATGCATCAGTGAACTTCGGTTTCAGCCATCCATTGTAGCTCCGCTGCTCTCACCATATACTTTGAAAATGATTGAGAGTCCCTGAAAGCAAATTGTCTTACAAGGTTATGAGAAAAAGAGGTAGGCCTTCGGAAGAAAGAAATAAGACCAGAGTGGATTTGGGACATATTTTCATGTGATCTCCCTGAGGAGCAGAAGAGCAGGTAGGATGGTGTTATGCGTGTTGAGCGTTTCTTACCTATATTTCTGGAAAAATAGTCCTCTAGACCTTTAATACAGAAAATAACAAAAAAAGCAAGTCTATTTTTGGAGCAACTATTTAAAGGATTAAAGACAACTAGAACTCTGATAAATAAAACTGGATGAGGTTTATTTCTCCATTAAATACAGAATACCCAGGATGGGACTGAGGGTTTTCATTAAGAACCCTTCATGGTTTCTTTATAGATAACTGTAGGAAAGAGTGGGACCTTATCTGCATTGGTCGGGTTTAGATTAGTGACATTTACATGTTTATCATGTAGTTTTAAGTTGTTCTTTAACAACACTTTTGGCATTATTGTTTCTATCTTGTGTTATATCATTATTTTGATATGAGCTTGTGTTTGTGTTGATTATTGTGCTATCCTTATTGGGATTCCCTGCAGGATTTCTGTCAAAAACATACGTTTCAAAAAATCAACCTTCTTTGGATTTCATCTTAGTACACAGGCCTTAAAGGTATAGAGAACCTGTTTGGTGAGCTAAAGAGAAGAAGACATACAAGAGGACTTTTGGCAATCGTCAGAGGCTATGATCAAAGAACCCTCTCTCCACATGTTCCATCCATTGTGAAATGTCCAATTTGGCAAACGCACGTTCTACAAAGTTTTAATAAGTTGAACATGAGATTTATTCCTCAAGGGTATAATTGTACTAAAATTAAAACATGTTTTTCCCACTGGTTGTGACCACAACTGGAGGCGGTCAATTCTTAACAGTCATATTAGGATTGTGTAACTGTAAACAGTATCTTATTTTTCCATAGGTACAGAAGACCATGTTGGGCCCACAATTGTGGCTAACGTCTAAACTTAATTTATTTTACCATAACTTTGATTTAGATGATTGCATTAATAGGGACGGGGGGGTACTGCAAATCAAATTGTCTCATATGTTTTACAGATTTCTTTTAAAACCTCAGTGGTATGTCTTTCAGTTTGTGTTTTTCATACTGGGATTTTTTTAACTGTGGTTTACCTGGAAAATTCCACAAAAGGAGCATTGTGACCCGTTTGACGCGGGGAGAAAGAAACACAGTCCTGATAAGGACGAGCCCCCATTTGTGAGCTGTCCGGCTGAGGAAATGATATTGGAAAACCAATGTCTTTTCTTTTCCTCATCTCGGCACAAGCCATTACCAGCAGCTGTAAATATGCGTTCAGGTACTGCATGTGTGTGGGGAAGAGAGGATGGCAATCTGCATGTGTCTGACACCAGAGAAACACCTGCATCCCATGTGAGCAACAGTGTGTAAGTAGCTGAGATGTGATGATAGAAAATGCCACATTTCATATCTCACCCATTCATGTGAAATCAATAGCCGGGTCCTTGGCAGAATCCCAAATGAAAGGTAAATCGATGACATCTCCAGCTATGGGTATTGGGACAACTGGACAGGCACAGCACATTTTATTAAGTCGAGATAGCATTGATTTAAGAGAAAACCTGGTTTTGTTACTATTTGTCACCTAAGAGTCTTAAGATCTCTGAGTGTCGTAACTAGGACAGTGGCATCCACAAGGGATGCTTTTAATTAATGATAAACATGCAGATTAAGGTTTCCATTAAGGTTTGCAAGTGGATATTTAACTACAAAGATCAGGATTTAAAGCCATAGTGGGTAATCCTGTTCAGAAACGCTTTTTGTAATACTGGGTAAAATGGTCCTTCCATTCTGAAAGTAGTAAATACATTATGTATTCACAATAAGGAGGTTTAAAAAAGTGTTTTCTGTGGGAGCTGCAGGCCTGTAAAAACTCTAACCAATCCATGCCCCTTGGTCCAAAGGGCATGGATGTGTTGGTTTTGTTCCTGCTCTCACCCATAGACATTATATATTCACCCCCCTCTGTCCCTCAAGTCCTGGCGGTGTCCCCTCATCTATTGGTTGTCCCACATGGCAATCATTCTGACACGCTCACGTAACGCCAATCTACGCGCTAGTTCCTTCTTAGTTTCCGCTTGCTGGCTGCGCATGCGCACTTTTAGAGTTCATGTATCCAGTTAGCTTAGCGGCTAGGTTAGCGGTTAGCCGTTCATTGCAGCTCCACTGCTCTCACCGTAGACTTTGAACATGGCTGAGAGTCGCATGAAGCGAACCGTGTTCCTGTTTGAGAAGAAGAAGAAGGCCTCAGTGAAAAGTAATGAGGCCAGAGTGGATTTTGGGGATTTTTAAGATGTGATCTCCCTGAAGAGCGGAAGAGTGAGCAGCTCTTGCACATTTATTCAAAATATGACTTGGGGAAACTTTCGGAATAATTGTCGACTTTAGATTTAAGTTTTAATTGCTTCAAGAAAATTTTATTTTGATGCTCAGATGCAATTTTTCATCAAACTAATTGATGATGGGTATTTATTGCCTCCATGTTGTAATATAAAGAAAAAGACAATGTCAGAATGCCAACCTGGAAAGAAAGTAGAGGTTTTTGATACAGGCCATAGTTTCCCAGGGGACCGTTAGAAAGGGAAGCACCAGATAAAAAATATTAGCAAGTGTTCTTTTGCTTTTATGCTTGTGCAGCCAAGGGAGTGTCGGGGCTTGCATGAGGCTGGGAACAGTGAGAAACATATCATGCTCTCTTTGTGTGGAACTGCACGTCTGAAGAAGAGGCTTGCCCAGGGCATCATCCATGCAAGAACCGCCAATACTGGAAAGTTGGAAGTCCCTGTGCCACCCCAAGTGCCACAGGTATAAAAGGCAGTAAGATGTATCAGACAGAAGTTTTTATTTGCTTTTCTGGCAGTTTGTATTACATTAAACCGGCTGCACACATGCAGTCAAAATATACAATTTGATCGTGACCATGTTCCTTCTATGTGTGAATAACTAAAACTGAAATTGAAAAGTTCTCATTTATCCAGAAGGTAAAGTCCTGTTGCCTCTGATGTATCTGTTTCAGCCAGTTTGTGGTTGAAATGGATCCATTCTAAATATGGTGTTCTTAACTTGGGTGTGACGTCATCTCAGCTCTGACTTCTGAGACAAATCAAACACAGCGCAGACGTCATAGCTGAGGTTAATGCTGTTTATTCCGGCTGCACGATGCGGATTTTCTTCAAAAGCATGTTCACTTGTTTTGATGCATGCTCAGAAAAAAATCCCCACTCTTTTGCTTTGTAAATGTAATTATGGGAAGCTGGAGGTCATTAATTAATACACAATAATTACTTAACATGGGTGGATGTTGTACATGTGCAGTTCAATCAATCAGCTTTTGAAAAAAAAATACTTGACAGTTGTCAAGCAGACGCCCATCAACACGGGCCTCAAATATCATTGCTTTAAAACGCTGATAGTTGAAGCTCCAGGCCTAATAAAGAGTTTGGGGAACACTCAGAAGGCATGGGCTTTAGCAAATGTCTCAAACGCGTGTGAGCTGTTGCATCTATTGTTTTAAGCCTCTGTTGAAGCACAGACATCAGAAGCAACTTACCGGGACTAAAGAGAAACAGGGCTGGTCTGTAGCTAAGTGCCGCAAAGTCCTCTTTTCAGTTGAAAGTAAATTGTGCGTTTCATTTTTAAATCTTGTTTCTTGAGTTTGGAGGAGGATTGGAGAGGAAAAAGACCCAAGCTTCCCTCTGCTGACGAGGACTTCATGGAGATTTTGATTTATTTTTACACTTGGTGATCAATAATCGATAACATCGTAAGTCTGTAATCCACTTTGTGTTATCTAACTTTGTATATACTTTAAGCATTATATATTTCTATAAATGACATCACGTTTTCCTTTTTTTTTTTTTTGCTTCTTCTTTTACATGCACCCCTGTCCCTTATTTCTGGTTGCTCATGAACACTCTTCACCTCTTCCTGTCAGTTCTTCGTTTTATGATTGAGGGGATAAGCAGCAAAACCTCTCAACCAATCCCTGTGATGTCTGGCTTTACCACGACATTTTTCTTTACCCAGGAGAAGCAAACAGGTCCCTTGTGCCACGGGCGAACAGGTTACGTGACATTCACAAGAATTCTCTGCGAGTTCATTTGGAAGATCGTTTTCAAGGCGGGCAGGCAGGCCACAGGAGAAGGAGCACACTTGCTGGGAAAGCTGTAATGGCTGTCAGGGGAATTCCTCTACCACTGCAGGTCATTGTTTGGAGTGTGTTCCTCATAATCAAGGCGACTGCTGCACCTTGGTGGAGGTTGCAAGTTAATTCTAGGAGGTTTCTGTTTCTTTTTTTAATCCTTCGTATGCTGGAATTAGATGAAGAATTGGTTTTATCGTTTTGAAAAACTTTGCTTTTCTGTTTTATCTGTAGTTTTTTTGTTTCAGCTGAGAATAAGTTAACTCCATTTATTTTACTTGTTTGTAAATGTATATTTAATATAAATTATGCAAAAAACATGGATATATTTTACATATCTAGCCAACAAAATAAATGTTTATCATATACAATTTTAGGAAACAAATATACAACAAATAAAGTTATTGGGCGTTTTTTTTTTAGAGATGCGCAACAAAGTTCTACAAAACAATTTTAAAAGTAAAGCATTATAAACGTTAAGATAATTTACCCAAGAGAAAAAAATAGATCTGTTTGTATGTTTTTGTAATGATGTGGAGGTTTTTGGTATGTCTTTTTTAACCATGGTCTACTTGTATAGTATATAAAGTTTATATCTTCTCATAAACAAACCAAAATAATGTTGAGCAGTGTTGGGTTTTTCAGGACCAGCAAAGCTAAGTAAAAGATTTTTTAATGAATATGTATTGTTGTTTTTTTCCTCCCTAAATATCTGAGCGGAGCTGCTTCTTCTTGTCTAAGTTTATCTTGGAGCTCTTAATCAATCATAAATCAGCCATCTGGTGTTGCTACGGTCATACAGTTCTGCCAAGAAGCTTTCGGGATAATAGTGTTGGCGCTGTATCTTAAAATAAATTCAAAAAAACTATTGTTTCAACCAATCAGATTTCAAGCTGGTGACAACAATGCATCTAGAAGGCATTCACTGACATTTGCATTTTCACAGCCTTTAATTGGATGGTCAGTGAACATAGATGTTAGAGCTAGGAAAATGAACAAGTTAGCTACAGTGGTTGATGACTAAAGAAAATTATAGAAAATTCAAAATTGTTTGGCTGCAGTCATTTTCAAGATGGGCATTTCAAGAAAATGACATCATCAGGAAAAGTTGGGGTTCTGTGCTATCAACACATGAAATCACGAAATGTTGCAACCCCTTTTTGCTTTGCACAAAGTAGCTAAAGGTTGCCCTGTGAGACCTTTCTGATTACAGTGGGATTAATATTCACTCCCATATAGAATGGCATTTAATATTATGAGTGAGGGGTGCATTTAATTCAAGCTTGTCATGTGAAAAACACCATTGCTAGCAGAAAAGGTAATGCCTCTCATGAACGTGTTTATTTGAACTGCACAAAACTGAATATTACTTCTGAAAGCTACTTGAAGACAGAGACCAATTTTAGCATTCACAAGAAATGCTACACAATCTCAATTAGAAAGTCTAAACGAGCCTGAAAGCTGTATAAATTACAAAGATTTACCAATGCGTGAACTTAATAAATGAACTCTACAACATATGCCCAATTAATTTTTTTCCTTCTTTTTTGGCAGAGGTCCATGTCATCATGGGTTTATACAATTTATACTGAGTGATGCATCAGTTAAAGATGAGGTTTATTGCATTGGCAAACACAAAGTGTCTTATAGGGAATCGGCAATAAAAAATGTGTTACTGCAAAGTTTTCACAATTAAACACGTGTAATTAAGTCCTTAGTCCTCTCCAGATGAATGATTTAAAAAAACATGCGGCGCAATAAAGGTGAAACGGTTCTGTCTCTGATCCAGATGGTGTGATGAAATCTGGCTCTCAGTCAAGGTGGATGCCAGACTGGCTAATAGATTCCATATATTGCCCCCATCCATCCCACCTCTATGGCCAATCAGCAAAGATAATCTTTTGAATTAAGAGAGAAAAAAAAATCCAGGGTGAACACTTTGATGAGATAAGTACCCTTTGTCAGTGGAGCCAATGGTATTTTAATTAAATATATGAACACATGGTCCTGTCCCAGATGCTCAAGTCTAAACAAAGATAGCATCATCTAATCAAAGATAGGCTCGGAGTGTTTTCAAGGGCAGAATTATTTTCTATTAGGGCCCTTCTCCTCAGGGATTGAGCCAATTTTCTTTATTATGATAGAATCAGCATATTGTAGATTGGAAATAGCGATTGGATGTGTCACAGCAGGGTTGGTGGCTTCTCCCAGATGCTCGACCAGCATCTTATAATACTTTTTTCCCCGTCCTTTCATTGTTTTTTTTTTTCGTTTGTTGTTTTTTTTCTGTTTGTTGAATGCTGAAACACCAGTTATTTCCTCTGTGACTCCTTTTCATAGGATAAATATTCCTCAAACTAACAAACAAAACACCTGCGTACAATTCACAAAATCAAAAATGACCCTTTATTCTCTTGACCTTATTCTCTTGACCATAACAAATCAGGATTATTTATTATTTTGAAACAGGCCTGTTTTTCACACTGTTAAAACACATTTTACTTGTTAAAATATAATACTTTAACTAAGTCAAATTTCCAGATTTTTCGGTCCCTTTTTACTGATTTTAAAGCATACTGTAAATTTAATTTTGTTTATATAGCACCAATTCACAACACATGTCATCCCAATGCACTTTGCAAAGTCAAATTCAATTAAATCGTATAAACAGATTGGTCAAAAAGTTTCCTATCTTACAAAACCCAGTAGAGTCTTGACAAGCAGCATTCACTCCCATGATATAGAGTAATGGTGGATCATCTTCCCCCCCAGGATGGTGTCACAGCTAAACAGAATGCCAGACCAGATGTACCTAATATGAAGAGAAAAAAGACAGAGAGAACAAAACAATAAAAGTTGAAATAACAAACAATGCAAATTGGAGAACAGTAGGAAAACTCAGCAGAGTGAGAGAGACCCTGATGTCCTCCAGTAGCCTAAGCTATACACAGTGGATATATAACATAGTGTTATAGTTATGGTCAGGTTTTCATATGGATGGATGGATGTGTGGATGAAAGGTTGCATGTTTAGATGAATGCACGCATGGACAATATGGTAGATATATAGATGGCTGGATGGATAGACTGATGGATGAGTGGATGCCAACGTAGATGAAGATGGACAGATGGGTCCGATTTTTAGAGAATGGGACAGGGAAATATTCTTTAAACACAAATACTTTATCAAATCCTTGTTTAATGTTTAGCATCTATCCAGATCCAGGGAACCCTTTCAATTATATGAGTAACCCTGGTTTCAACAAGCCGATTAAACGTGGAAACAGTTTAGATCGTAAAGCCAAATACGAGCTGTAAGGTACAGTGCCAGCCACACATTTCAGTGGATACTGCTGTGTTCCACCAAGTAAATGAGATCTCCTGAAGGGATGCTCCATCTAACGTGAGCACATTTGTCATCACTGTGGCTTCATAACTTGATACTAATGGCAGCTTCCATAGAGGGTGCAAAGACATAGCTGCACACAGTTTGATATAAATGATTGAGTTGTAAAATGCAATGTTTTCTAATTGGGTTGATAATCATTATGGTTGACTTTGGATTTTTAGGATGAGCAGAGACACTCTTTGGAACTAAACAGAAAGTGATGCAAGTGATTTATATTTATATATTTGTAAATGGTTCTGTTGCTGGTGTGAAACTCCACTGAATTTTTACTTCCGCAGATGAGGTATATGGTGTTACATTTTGTTCAATTTCTGGTCGCTTCTTTTACTGGCCTCCATGCTTGCAGGCTGCAGAT
This sequence comes from Fundulus heteroclitus, assembly GCF_011125445.2. Taxonomy (NCBI): domain Eukaryota; kingdom Metazoa; phylum Chordata; class Actinopteri; order Cyprinodontiformes; family Fundulidae; genus Fundulus; species Fundulus heteroclitus. The sequence continues at coordinate 19,387,357 of NC_046374.1, read as the reverse complement.
CTTTTGCTAAGATAAAATACCACATGCTGAGTTTCCCTTGGTCAAGTGGGTTCCATGAGTTTTAGTTCAACTCCATCTGTGTTAGTCTCCCTCCCTCAGTCTCCCTGCGTTATTTCTACCTGCAGCTGCTTCACATTCCCACATCCCCTGATTAAGTTGCCCGTATTAAATCTAATTCTACACTCTCCCCTCAGTTTATAAGCTTACTGGTTGACCTTGTTCTTTGCTAGATAGTCTCATTGCATCGTCTGGTTTTCTATAGTGTTCTTCTGGGATTGTTATGCTAGTGCAAAGGTCCCCACACTTTTCCAGCTGGGGAGCTACTTAAAAGATGACCAACTAAAAATCTACCTCCAGTTTACTATTCCATATTATCATTATTTTATTATGACAGTTTAATATTCTGTATTCTCTTTTTTCCATTTTAATTTAATTAGAATTTGAATACATATTGGTGCGCCTTTCATAATTACATGAACCCACATTGCAAAATACAACTCTGTGTACATTGTTTGTCCTTAACTTACGCAGATGACTGGCACTGAATGACATCAGCCAAGGCTGCATAGTCCGGACAGCAGCTGCTGCTAGCCAATCTCATGCCTCGATGGCTGACTTCGATTTTGTGGTCAGATGTGAGACAAATGAGTGCTGTCGGGATAACCGGGATTTTAGTTATTTCACCTTTCTCTTTCTAAGCTCGCTTTTTGGGGGAAAGTCAATCCCGTAGTTCTTATGAACAGTCCGAAAACGTCGCTTCACATTTCCTTTCTTTCGAATAGCAATGGCACACTGACAGATGAGGTAAACGCACTTACAATGTGACATAGTAAAAGAAAAGTCCCCTTCCCATTCTATTCGCAAGTGGCAGGTTGTCGGCTTCTTACCCGGGCTATTTCTAAAATTTCGTAAATAAATTCTAGGCAATGTACGCTCACAGGAACAGAACAAGTTAGCATGGTTTAATGAGCATGCGTAAGGGGCCGACCCAAGTGACGCCAGATTGGCTTCCCTGTAGGTCAATTAGGACAAATGTCATAGTGCAGATAGATTATAGCCTATCGTTCATCCCCTACTTTTTGATGTCATGCGATCGACGTATTGGGCACCCCGTAGGTTTTCTATTTTTCATATTAAAACAGTGCCCACGCTAAACCCAAGCTCCTGTCTGTAGCTCCAAACCCAGAAAAAAATGACAGTATTGCTAATTTACACTACTGTATGCACAAGGAACCTGATATCATTGCACTTGGTCCCATATGGTAGATTTGCATTTGAAGAATTACCTATAGTGATTAAGACTATGAAGAGCAAGGAGCATAATGTCATACGGGACACAATCTGGACATGACTCATCATTTGTAGCCTTTAGCAGGTTTTCTTCCAGGATCAGCCAGATTACTTCAGTAGCAAAAACAAAAGAAAGCACTTGTTAACAATATTCTTTTAAGACAAAAGGCAGCAAACACTTTATTTAAAATCTGAGGGGCTTTGCTTTGTATCAAATTGTCGTTGGACTGGGAGTTAATACTTCACAATAAGTGACTGAAGGAGAACTCGTGTTTGCCTTTAATGAAGCAAGAAAACAGTTTATCTGGCTAGATTGACTTTAGGCAATTACTTTAAGGGCATTCCTCAATCAATGAAATGCCATGGTGTGTGTGTGTGTGTGTGTGTGTGTGTGTGTGTGTGTGTGTGTGTGTGTGTGTGTGTGTGTGTGTGTGTGTGTGTGTGTGTGTGTGTGTGTGTGTGTGTGTGTGTGATACACATTAATGTGTTTGTCGCCAGTGGGTTTTGTTTTCTTTCTTTTTTGTTGAAACCTCCATGTCTTTTACTAAAAAAGTATTTGCCCCCTTAAAAATATTTTTCCATTTTGGTGACAATTAGATGTTTCAGATCATTAAACAAATTTTAATTCAAACTGAATAAATACAAAATGCAGTTTTTTAAATATGTATTTTTTGATGGTTAATGAAAGAAAAAAGGTATCCAGACTAACCTGAGCCCATATGACAATGTAGTTCCCCAATGAACTACCACATTTCTTTTGGAAAACGTTAATTCCCTTAACCCCCTCTGTGCCTGATTATAAAACAATCACTTAATTAGTACCTGTCTGTTTGGTTATCCAACACATTTCAAAGAGAACACTTCGTGTCTCAATCTACAGATTACAGATTGTATTAGAAACAAAGGCATTAGTCAGAGCAATTTTTAAGGTTTTTGCATTTTAAGGCAAGACAAGTTTATGAATATAGCATGTTTCAATAAATGACATGTGCTATATGAACAAAAAAAACATTAGAGGAAAACATTACGCGGGAAAATAAAACACAAAAAAAGAAAAGAAATAAGCTAAATAAATCCTTAACTAGATTTCCTTAGTTTCGCTGCAACAAGCTATGTCACTTATAGTCAAAGCCTAATTGTTTCTTTCCATAATAAAAATAAATAATGTCAATCCTTGGGGGTTTCTGATCTAAAATTGTTTTCTACAACTTTTCTAAGAGCTACAACTAGAATAACTTATTTTGTTTGATAATAATAAGAATAAGCTAAGTAAATCCTTGACTTTTAGAAAAAGAACAACAGGCCAGCATTTAATAAGGCGGAGATAGTAAAATGGTCTGTTGCTGTTTTGCTACTTTAGGATCTGGAGGACTTCCTGTAATTGATATTATCATGACTTGTGCTCTCTTGTAAAAAATGCTAAAGGAGAATGTCCAACAATCAGCTTGTGACCTTAAGCTTAAATCCAGTTGGGTTTTTCAACTGGACAATGATCCAAAGAACACCAGAGAGTCCATATCTGAATGGCTTAAAGAACAAATATAGTTTTGTAGTGGCCCAGTCCAAGTTCAGGGTTAAATGTGATTTAGATGTGGGATGAGGGTAAACAGACCATTCATTCTCAACAACCCTACATTGTTGAATTAAAGTGTCTGGGAGTAGTGATGGACTCAGACCTGAACCTTCAAAAGCATCTAAAGACAATTACAAGGTCAGCTTTCTATCACCTGAAGAACATTTCTAGGATTAAAGGACTGATGTCTCAGCAGGATCTGGAAAAACTAATCCATGCATTTATATTTAGTAGAATTGATTACTGCAACGGTGTTTTCACAGGACTTCCTAAAAAGTGGGTCAGACAGCTGTAGCTGATCCAGAACGCTGCTGCTCACGTCCTCACTAAGACTAAGAAAGTAGAGCACATAACCCCAGTTCTAAAGTCCTTACACTGGCTCCCTGTATCTCAGAGAATAGACTTTAAAATACTTCTGTTAGTCTATAAATCCTTAAATGGCTTAGCACCTAAATACATCACAGATGTGTTATCAATGTATCAACCCTCCAGACCACTAAGGTCTTCTGGCTCCAGTCTACTCCACATACCTAGAACCAGAACTAAACATGGAGAAGCAGCATTTAGTTCCTATGCTCCGTTTATCTGGAACAAACTTCCAGAAAACTGTAAAAGTGCGGAAAGCCTGAGTTCTTTTAAATCAAGATTAAAAACACATCTGTTTAAAATTGCCTTTGACTGTTCTAGTTAAACAGTTTTACTGTTTTTAATGTTCTTTTTTGTTACTACATTCTATCCCTACTTGCTTTTATTCTATTTTCTATCTACATTTTATTATTTTGGTATATCTTAATCATGTAAAGCACTTTGTATTGTCTTGTACTGAATTGTGCTATATAAATAAATTTGCCTTGCCTTGCCTAAAGTAATTCAGTAAAAAATAAAAAAAAATTGGTTGGCAAACATTTCTACATTGTGATGTAAAAGACTCATTGCCGGTTACCACACATGCTTAATGTTGTTGCTGCCATGGGGGGTAGAACTAGCTGGCTTTAGGGACCAATCAGACAGGGCCAGGTTAGTTTTGATAGTTTTTTTCTTCTTATAAAACCATTTGTCTTAAGTCTAAGAAAAAAATTATAGAAAGGAATCTGTGAGAATCAAATACTTTTTTTTTAAAGACAAATTAGATGTAGAACAAAACATAACCTTTTTTTTTATTTTGTTCACATTTGATCAAATTTTGTATCGCTTTTAAAAAGTTGCTTTTTTTATGTTTTTGTCCATTTTGGCCTTATATTGTCAAATAATACCAATAACATCTCTTTAACCATGCTCATTTTGTCTGCTCTATGATTAAGATGACCAAACTAGGACAAAAAACAGAAATAAGAAACTTTATTACAAAAATGCAGATAAAAGTGACCTCTGCAAATGAGCTTTTGCCCGCTCTGTAGTTGCAGTGGCACAAGGGTAAAACAAGAAATCACATTCGGGGGTTAAGGGTCTTGCTCAGGGACCCAGAATGGCAGCTTGTGGGAGTTGAACTTAGAACCTCTGGGACCGAAGCTCTGTGCTCTAACCACTAGGCCACCACTCCCCACCAAAAAAAAAAAAAAAAAAGATTGCGTTGTAGCATCCAAAAATGTGAAAAGTTAGACGGGGCTTGAAGACTTTTACAAAGCACACTGTACAATGATTACATGTAGTCATTTTTAGAAAGAGTTCTTTCATCTGAATTTTATTAAGTCTCTCCTTCCTCCCTTTCCAACCAGACAATACTAGTAACACATCAAATAGCTGGCGCCGGTCCCTCTTGATCCCTTAATACGTTGCTCTACCCACGTTTCTGCAGCATCTGTTTGACTGCCGTGACCTTAGATTTTCACCTGACATATGACTTCCAGGCCTCCTTTCTTCCGTCTAACTGAAAGTGATGACCCCAAAGCTTAGCAAGGCCTATCTTAGTTCAGAGCCTCACTTGTATCTCTTACTATGGACTTGTGAAATGTTTTTTTTTTCTTTTTTTGTCCCCACAGAAAAGCCTAACCATGAAAACTCTTCAAGCCTACCCTGGGGACTTTGTGTCAGTAACAATTTAAGGAAACAACTGTCCTCATGCTTGAAAAGTCCACTTCTTTATGCAGACTTCTATGTATTTCCATTATGTGAAAATGCAGTCGCAGTTCAGGGAAATATGTTTACAGCATTTAATATGAGGTATAAGCTCTTTGTAGAAAAAAAAATTATATTGAGGTTGAAGAAATAATGACTAAGATCACTTGAGAACAAAAACATGACTGTGATATTTAAACCGAATGTTCGGCTCTTTCTTTGTGTGAGCCAGGTCTCATTTGAAGACTATGATCCCCAAGGACAAATGATGCCTGCGTTAAATTAATACAACCTTCTGATGCCATCACATCACCCAGACTATCTGTGTCTGTGTTTCTATAATTATACATGTCCCGCTGTAAATCTATGCCACCGCTTATTTAGTATTCCGGCACGTGTGCTGTCAATTAAGCTCAGTTCCCAAGATGTCACCTAATTGGTAAGTGGATTGATTAAATTGTACTCGTGAATTTGCTTTTGGATTGTATGATAGATGGAGCGCCAATAAATCTACAGCCTTAGTCGGGCCTTTAAAAGCTCTTTACACAGATGTGTGTTTACTTTTTATTTGCTACTCACTTTGGAGAGTTAGTTTTTGTTACCTTTCGTGTGTAGTTGCATGTTTTTACAGGCTAGTCTAGCTTCAGTTTTAAAATGTTCATGTTAAGTTACCTGGAGACCCTAGTGTGTGTGTGTGTGTGTGTGTGTGTGTGTGTGTTGTTGTTGGTCTCAATGATTTCAGTGTTCGCCTCGTCTTCGACTGGACCTGTCCACGGACAAAGTTTTATTTATTTGATGGGTATTTTATACAACGGAGAAACGCAAAGTCGTGCATATAAGAATCTCTTGTTTAGAAATAGATTTTTGAAAAGCATAATGTGCTTGCATTCGGCTCTCTTATCCTTAAATAAAATCCAGCGCCAGCAATCGCCTCCAGAAATCAGCGGATTAGCAAACAGAGTCCACCAGCTGCTCTGTGAAAAGTGCAACAGGCTTTTTTCTCATGTCCCCTTTAGTCTGATACCCCGTGAAAGAAAAACTCCACCAAGTCCAGGGTATTATCAGAGAACATTGTACAACAAACGAATTCAGGAAGATAAAGAAAAACAGCAGATAAGTAAATGAGAAAGTTGCATAGAAGTTAAAACAGGGTTAGTCCATCCTCTGAAACTGGCAGGCCTAAAATAATTAATTGGAGGAGCAGCCTAGAGGCCCATGGTAACTCTGGAGGAGCTACAGAGACCTGCAGCTCAGGTAAGGGACCATATCAATAGGGCAGCTATTGGTTCATACCCTCCACAACTTGGGCAGTACCAGGGAAGCTGATCAGAGCTGAGTAGAAGATGGATAGAGCTAAATAGAGGCCAATCCTGGTGGAAAACCTGTTAGATGCTGCAACAGACCTTAGACTGGGGAGGAGCATCATCTCCCAGAAAGATGTAAAAAAATGCTTGTAGCTTGTTGTAACTTGAGAGAATGTGTCATCTTGAGGACGCTGGAGGAAAAGTCCCGCTTCTAGCCGGAAACATACAGGACTAGGAACAGAGTATGTTTCTTCCTCCACCTTCTGTGCAGGTAAACATAAATCAAGTGATTCCATTTTGTAAACTGCATGGGCTCCGTAGGTTTTAGTCCTCTTTGAATCCGAGCAGGACAAGGCAGAAACAGAAAATGAGTGAGTGTGCCGTATTTGTGTCAGACAATAACTTTCTTTATACACCTATGCTAATTTATGCGAATACTATATGGAAATGTAAACAGCCAAACGTTCAAAATACTGTATTTTATGCTCTTGCCCCCTGAAAGAAAATAGTTTTCTGATAGAAAATGTTCCAGAGACCCATTTTTACTCTTGCCGTCAAATAAAATCAAATAGTTTAGGGTGCTGGCAGTCCAGTAATCTAGCTGATCGTGTCTGAATCTTTACCCTAGTCAGCCTAAAACAACTGACAAATCATCTCTGCACTAATCCGAGTATGAATGTTTGATGGTTGTTGTTAGAACTAATCAGGATGGAAAATAATTGAACCGGAGCAAGTTGTTTAAGGTATTGTCTTTCCTTTTTTTTTTTTTTTTTTGTGGAAACGCTTCTGTTCAAGGTGTCCATTATCTAGTAATACATGAATTATTCATTGCTGTGGTACTCTAAGTAATTTGTTTCCGAGTTCAGGGTTGCTCGGCACCGAGGAGTTACAAGGCAAGCATCCAGCTATAATAAGTACATCTTCATTGAATTCTAATTCATCATTCCTCCACCAAATGCTACCATTAGAGCAAACGGATGGCTTTTTAATTGTCTGGCTCCTGCTATACTTCAGAACTTTTTTTTTAAATTATTGACGGTAGAGTCTACAGCGTTGTTCAATTACCTTCCCTGCTTTATTTTAATTTGGGATCCACATTAAACGCCTCACCTATTGGGTCTCCTCTTTCCCCTCCTCACCTCCATTTTTTTTTTTTCATTTTGGCTTTTGGGTTACTTAAAGGTAAAGCGTATATGGAAATAAATTGTGTCCCTCAGGAAATTGTTCCTTTTGGCTGGTTTAAAGGATGTTAATACTTACTGTTACTGTTATTAGTAAAAACGTTGATGGTGATATACTATCTTGGAATGTAATCATACTCTTTAATGCTTTTCATGTTTTTGATTTCATGTATTATTGACCAAAAGAATGTGGCACTTTGTTTTAAAGTTAAAGTAAAGGCAAGGCAAGGCAAATTTATTTATATAGCACAATTCAGTACAGAGACAATGCAAAGTGCTTTACATGATGCATGGTTGTCAAACTTTGTGAGAGAGAAAACATCTGAAACGTGTGTCAGGAAATTGTATTCAATCATTCTGTGTCCATAATTTGTAAAACCAACTTTTGTTGTAACTGCTTTTTGGTTATGGTACAACCTGCTTTTGACACACAGAGACATTATCTTCTTTTTTTTTTCTCCTTCATTGAAAAATAGCTCAAGCTTAGTAAGATTTTGTTTGCAGTTAAATTTTTGTTTGTAAAACATTTGGAAAAGCGCGTGTTCATTTCCTTCCTTTTCACAAATATGCGCTACTTTCAGTTGCCCATCGCATGAAATCCCATTGAAACTCAAAAGTTGTTCTCTGTAACTGGAAAAAATATGAGAGGGTTCAAGGGCTATGAATGATTCTCCAAGGTGCATTTTTTGTGTTATTTTAGATATTTTTTGTGGTCTCTAGCTGCTGCTCTGCATGTCTATTGATCTTAAAAACAACTAATAACTCGTTTATATGCAGCATCATGTCTCCAAGGCGTGTGCTGCAAACAGCGAATGCAATCATCAGGCAGCGTGATCTTAATTATTAAAACTCTGCATTCTTTATTAGCCTAATAGTCCTGGTTCAGACCCTCGTGTGGCACTGACGCAGGAAGCCAATAAACAGTTCATCAAACTGGCCCATGTGGAAAAGGAAACTGCGTTTAGCAGCGTGATTAATGGGGTCAATATGCTGCTAACGCGGGGACGCTAAAACATGTCATTTTAATCATAGCAGTGCTTGTTCTGAAGCAAATTATTTCATTACCATTTTCAAGCGTCTTGCTGCAATTGCAAAAAAAGGGAAAAGCTCAAACACCGTCTGCCTTAGGCGGAGAAGTTGAGTGTTGGGCTCAAAAGAGAGAAAGTCTGTCATTTCACGTGGCTCTTTCCCCTGAGAGTGGAGCCATAATGGCAGGGTGTGTACGACGTTTTAGTGTGGAAACAGCGTGCCATCAGTGTCGGAGCTTGTGAACTTTTCATTTTTTTATGTGCCGTCATGTTTTGTCAAGTGAGCCTATGGATGTGGGTCTTGTATTGTCTTTTGTGTGTGCTGACACACGTTTCTGCACGCAGCGCTGATTAGACAAGTCCAATATAACAGCATTGGAAAAATGTTTTTCTTCACAGGCTGTCTGGCAGAAATGGCGGCTCATCCGAGCACTGGTGTATTTGTCACAAGTAATTAATTTCTCCTTCCATAAAAAAAAAAAATAAATAAATGAAAAAAAAAACGCCCACTGGGATGATGGAAAAGGTGGGTTCATTAACCCTCCTCATCCGAGCTTCCTGTGGCACTTTACAATGTTTTGGTTGCTGGTCTCTCCAACCTTCCGTGACAGGAAAATGTGAAGGAATGGAGAGCCTTTTATTCTAAAATGGCTGTTTTGCTTTGGGAGCAAAATGGATTTGTGTGGCAGCTCAGTCCAAAAAATTTCAGATGCTTTCACAGCCCTTTCACACTCAATTTCTTCTTTTAGCCAGGACATATCCAAAGAGGTCCTTTCTATTTTTATTTTTTCTGTCCTTATTCCACATCATGGCTGTGTCCTCTTCTTTATATTTCACACGTTGTCACAGTTCAGCTTTATCTAACTTGTACCTGAGTTTGTTTTTCCACATAGCTTAAACTTACATTAAATATCTAAGATATAAGTGTAATTTGTTGCACAATGATACTCCAAAAGACTTCTGAACCTCATTATTTGACCAGAATCAGCTTTGGTGGCCAACACTGTGTGCACAAACAAGGAATTTGACTTTGGTTTCACACACTCACAGCATGACTAAGTATAAATATTTGAACTTTAGAATATATATAAATAGAGGATAAACGATAGGACCATCATTAGGTAGACATCTTAACAGTTTGTGTGCAGGATGTGTGGAATCTGCAGAGATGTTAGCTGCCCTGTCCCTGACCCTATACCTGTGCAAGTCCTGGATGGGGGGGGTGGGGGGGGGGGGGGGGGGGGGGGAAAATCGGTCTCTGCAGACCTTAATAGTTGGTTGCAGTTTGGACCTGTCCTGTTTTAGCCAATCACAGTAACACAAATGACATCAACCATCCTCAACAACAGTGTTGTTGAGGATGGTGAGGAGAGGCAGTGTGGGGATTGTTCTTTGGAAATGCCACTGTCATTTCTGCAGTCTTGAGCGGCTTAAGCTCCATGAGGTTCTGACCGCACCCGTGAAGTAGCCGATCCACTTTGTCTGTATGCTGACTCTTCACTATCCTGGATCAAACTAAGGACAGTCATGTTGTCTGCACACTTCAAGGAGTTCCACAGACGGGTCCTCAGAGGTGCAGTCATTTGTGTACAGAGAGGAGTGGGGAGAGATCCCACAGTGACACTAGAGGTGACCGTTCTTGTGTGGGAGAAGATACTCCTCAGCCTCACCTGTTACTGCCGATCTACGGACTGGTAGGGTTAGCACTATGAGCTGGCTGAGGGTCTGGTGGAGGGTATCTGGGTTTAACGTCTTAAAGACCTGGCTGAAGTCCATTTACAGGATCCTAGCGTACATCCCTGGGTAGTCGAGTTGGTGTAGGATGAAGTGTAGTCCCAAGTTGACTGCATCATCTGCCAAACCTGTTTGGCAAATTAAGAAAATTGTAGGAGGTCCAGCATGGCGCCAATGATGTCCTTTAGATAACTCAACACCAGTCGCTCAAAGTATTAAACTTTGAAGGACAACAGGCCTATGGCCATTTAATCCAGCGATGGTCCATTTCTTTGGGACCAGGAGGATGGTAGAATGCTTGAAGTAACTTCCCAAAGAGTGAAGGGATGGACTCCTGTTGTTAGTGATGTCATTCAGGCGCCTCCAAACTGCCCATGAGATGTTAGCTGAGAACCTGCTTTTTAGCTTCTCTTAGCTTCCCATACACCGTGCCCGGTCCCCACTGCTGTAAGTCTCTGCTTTGGTCCGACACAGCTTTCTCAGGTGCAAAGTGTTTTTTTTCACTTTCACATCACATTATATATGCTTGTATGACGCCATCCCTATCCCTATGAGGGAACAATTATTTTTTGAGAATTACTGCCTATTTCAATGTCTTATGCTTGACCAAACTTTAACAAAGACTGCACAATATTTCGTCAACAAATTGGGCTCTGAATTGCAGTACCAATCTAATTGATTTGGTCTTTATCAATTTTATGGTGAAGTAGAGGCTGAAGAAGAGGCAGCATTTGGGCTCCACAGCACCCTTTCTGTCTGTGTTCTGTAACATGTTCTCTGTGCTGTTCAAAAACACTTGTCTGTGTGGGACAGAGTGCTGTGCAGAGCGTCTCTGAAACACTTTTTATACAATTTTATGAAGTTGACAGCAAAACGCTAAGTTTGCGCAGCAGGAGAGCAACTTTGTTTGTAAATTTTTGTCAGCACACGATTAACTGGTACTGCTCTGAAATATGTGCTGAGCAGAATTATCGATGAGCCATATCAACACAGAGAGTAAGAGCGCTGGCATTGACGTGCTTTTTCAGCAGAAGACAGACTGACTCGGTGTTGAGACTGAGGTGTCTTTGATCATGAGATGAATCTTTAGTTGATACATTTTCTGGACGTAGTAGCTGTTATAACCAAAATAACCTTGCGTTGTGTTATTAAGGACTTTGCGTTTGGGTGTTTTATATATATATATATATATATATATATATATATATATATATATATATATATATATATATATATATATATATATATATATATATATATATATATATATATATATTTACACAGTTTTGTATTTACCCATAGTTTTTGAAGCTCAAGCCTTGTTTGGATTTGGTTTCACACTAAAGGTAAATTCTAATATTTATTTTTAGCCATTGGGTTTCTTAACTTGCTCTTTATTTCTTTTGTTTATAAGATTACAATTTCATCTCTGTGGTTCAGATTCCCTTAGTTATTTTTCCCCATTGCCATGTTTCACCTACTCCATTCATTAGAATTTTTCAGTGCTATGTGTCTTTCAGCTACTTCTGCACTCTTAATTAGTCTTGCATTTTTCTTGTTTCAGTAGTCACCCCTCCTCATTACATGTGTACCTTGGTCTCAATCATTCCCTGCTAGATTTTCTTTCGTTCTCTCCCATTTCAATGTTCGCAACCCCTTTTGTTTTCCCAGACACTTTTTTTGAATGCTTTTTTTGTTTTTTTTACAGACACATGGTAAGACATGTATCTGTTGCCATCATTAAACAGAACATTAATAAAGAGCACCGGTAGAATACAATACGATTAGTGTAATAAATAAAAATGTCTAACCTGGCAAGTCGGATTGATGATGTGTATCACTCTCCGTTCTGCACAATATCAATCTGGGACTCCTTTCATCAAATCCATTTGGACAAAGAAGGGACATCTGAGCTGATTGGGCGAATCGACGCCTAGTGCCCGCATACAGAAGGTTTGGTTTTAGCCAATCACGGTATCAAATGAAAATGTAAGCAGTAGGCGTTATGAGAAACCACAAAAAGTTATGCTGTCAAGGCACCTCTTGCTGCTCTTCTTTCAAAGAAGAAATTCTGACGAAACAGATGTGACAGCAGCAGCTACGCACACGTCCTCCTGCGCTGCCAGATTTATTTAGGATCGGCTGTAAGCTTGGCAGCTCTTGCTTTCATCACAGCTGGTATGTCCCGCCTTAAACCATAATACTGCAACGTGAATGGCTCAAACTATTCTTAGTTTGGTCAAAAAAGGTTGACATGGGGGCAGGACAAGGTGGAATCTCATGTGTTCATGAATGTACAAATACTGCAGTAATTCATCTTACAGGCAAGGCTAAACAATGTCATGTACACAGCACAAATAAGGATTTATGCCTATATATCAAACAGCATAAAATCAAGTGTCATATTGTTCCTTTTCAAATTTTTTATATATATATATATATATATATATATATATATATATATATATATATATATATATATATATATATATATATATATATATATATATATATATATATATATATGAATACATATAGGCTCTAAATGTCTCCAAACATTTCTAAAACCACCACAAATGTCCTCCATTACTCTGACATTTGCTTTAATCATTCGGCTAATCGGGTCTCTTGTTTCCTCTATGATTCACTGAAAATACGGGTGCCTTTCATGAAAGCTATCTTTTCTAATAAGCAACAGACAAACACCCCCACCCACCCTATTCTCCGTCTATTCAATGCTAAGCGGGTACAGATAGTGGGTGGATGGACGGATGGACAATTTCTGTGCTTAATTTCACTGCTTAATGTCTTTTATAGTTTAGCCGTGCCAAATGTAACAATAATACACATAAGCTTCAGTACACTGAACTAGTTAAAACACACTTTTTAAAGTTTTCCTGTTTATAGTTTTATTTCCCCTTTCATTGTATGGTTTTATTTTTCTGTTTAAAGAAATTGAAAATAAATCTAACTTTTAGCACTTTTTCTCTGCACTTCTACTAAACCTTAACCCTGAGAATCAGGGACCTCTCTTTTGAGATTTTAGGTCAGTTCAGTAGAACAAGGGAAAAAAATACAGATTTCATTTCACTCGGTTTTTGCTGAAAGTGTTTTCATTAAAAAAAAAAAATTCTTCCTATTATTCTCCACAGCTAAAACCCTAAATAATACACCACCTCTGCTTGTGAGACAAATTCCAAGAAAAGGGGTCACACACTCCAGAATAATTTACAACATTATATGCATTTATACAATGTTCTGAATTCTAATATTTCACTCTAATCTTGTTTTATATATATTTTCTTACAAATAAAAATCAAAAGTGTGCCCCACCTATTCTTTGTAGATCTGCCTTTTTGTTAAACCCTAGACGTGTCCAGCTACATGGGTAGCAGAATTATTATCATGCTGCCATAGTTATGCTGAATACACTTGCTTTAGCAAGAGAGGCTCTCCCTTGATGCCCATCTCGTGTTGATTTATTGCTGTTAAGGTATTATGTACAAAATGATGCCAAACACGACAGAAGAAGAATGAATAACACGGACAGAGTAATAGAAAGAAGGAAGGGATAGAGACACTGAACATATAAAACAAATATTCTAAAAAAACAAAAACGAGCTGGTACACAACATTCTGTCACGGCCACCGTGGGGAAACTGGGGGAAAGACAACCACGAATGAAGATATAAATGTAAAGAAGAGCAAAAGTACAAAAACACAGACAGCAACAACACTAGCTGCAACTCCGCTCCGCTCCGCACAAAACTTGTTCCGGCCGCCAACTCACCGCCTCGCCTCGCCCCGCCTAAGCTCGGTCGCGGTACCTGCGGGAAACACCGCCTTCCGCATGTCGGCTTTGTTTTTTTCCGGCCAGTATCTTTCTTCCTCTGAATCCGAGGCTTGGCTGACAGCGAGGTTATTGGCGCATTATCGCCACCTACTGTTCTGATTCAAACCCCTACACCGCAGCAACAGACCTTTACAAAATAAAAGCATGTGAGCAACATGCGTTAATGCGCGTTAAAGAAAATATCGCCGTTAATAGTCTAATGAGTTAACGCAAAATTAACGCGTTAACTTGCCCAGCCCTAAGAAAACTTATAAAAACAAACACTCTCCGATAATGAAAATGTGTCCAAATAGACATTAGCGTCTGAGAGACGGTGTAGCAATTCTTAATTGGATCAAGAACCCATGCAAGCAGTAGCAAGTTTGTAAACACTTGTTTTGTTTCGAGCAGCATAGATCATAAAGTCTCGTAGCAGCTGGGAGGAAGGATCTGTGGAAGCTCTCCTTTGAGCATCTCAACATCAGTTCCCTGGATGTTAACCAGTGTCAAAGAGGTGGGTCTGCGCCTGTGAAAGTCCACCACCAGCTCCTTTGTTTTCCCTGCATTTAAAGTGAGGTGATTTTGCTGGCAGCAGTCTACAAAGCTCTCTATCCACTATCTGTCCTCTGTGTCATCCTCACTTAATGATAACGTGAGGAGCTCAGCCATCTGGGAGGGACCATTAGTAGAGCCGCTGCTCCTCAATGTTGTTTAGAGTCAGCTGAGGGGGTTCGGACACTTGCCTGGAAAGCCTCCCAGGGGAGGCATGTCCCACAGGGAGGAAGGCTAGGATGTGGCCCGCGACACGCTGTCCACACAACCTGGACCAGGATCAGCAGAGGACTACAAATACAAGTATAAATATGAGTATGATTACAGGCAAAAAAAATGTACACAATAAATATTTTAATTATTAAACACTCCAAAATTACAAATTTGATTATTCAGGTTTACATGTTCTATTTTTGTAATGCAAAATATAAGATGATATAGACCTGAAAAACGTTTCTCAATATAAAACTACGAAATAGCTGAACATCCATAATTTGATGGCGTGTGAATATCATACTGGGCAGCATTTATTAAGCAATGGGCAGCATCTATTCAATTCTACCAAGCTTTGTAAAGCCCATATATTGTAAGCCTTTTGGCCTTACCTTATTTCCAGCAATTTAACTTTACAGTCGCCATGGATGTCTGGGATCTTGGAGGTTTCCCACAGTTGTGATAAAAGAAAAGCTGACACATCTTCATGCACCTGTGTGACATATTTAACTTTCTCTTTTTCATTATCCTAATTATCTACTCTACTATTTTTATTTTGGTGTCTGGTGCATCTTATCCACAAGGCTGAGACAAATGCATCTATACGTTGTACTGACTATAAAAAAGCAAACAAAAAAATACTCATATCTCTTTGACGATGTTTATAGGAGTGACACCCAAATACCGTCATAGCATGCTTACAGTAGTTGACTTACACGAAGGACACACAGGGTGTTAACTCTGTGTGCTCCCTGTGGCTTGAGCTAGGCTCCGCGAACAGTTAAACATCTTCACACTCATTGCTTACATCATTCAGAGTGATCCCACACTCCTCAACTCACACCCCCACCCCCACCCGAGGCTGTCAAGACAACATCACACAGATTCTGAGGACGCCATGCATGGCACCATTATCAGAGCCCAGTAATGGATTCTCTCAATGGTCAGGCTGTCATGGTCAATGTTTGCCCTGACATTTCATGTAAAGTTCTTCTCCCTTGATGATATATTGTGTTGCAGCAGCCAGACAACGATTGTTTTTGCCAAACTTGTTCTCATTGAGTTTGTCCTCTAACTTCACTTCTTATCCTTTCAGCCTGTTAGAGCTCTACTCTTACCATTATACTTGTTTTTGTCCATCACTTAGGTGCACATGCAAAGTACATTTATGAATGCCAGTTGAGCTTGCAGCCCTGTTGTTTACTAATGGAACATATTTGGGAACTATTTTTAAATTCTTTAAGACACGAATCACCCGACCCTAGATTTATTTTAAATTAGAGTGTGTACGCATTAACAAGCTCATTACATATAAAGTTTCTTAATTTTTACTTTAGTCTCAACACCACTAAACATTTTAAGATACAGATTTTTTAAAAAATCATAGTGGGACTCTTGGCATGGACACTGTGATACCCAAAAGCCATTAAATTCCTCATGCTTCAGAAAATCCCCATAAGCAAAATGGGTTTGACATTGGTTCATGGTACATGCAATGGAGGGTGACATATCCAATATAAAAAGAGTGGCAGGACTAAATATTTTTGTCAAGCCATAGGCAGGATAGTAAAAAAAAAACGGTGGATGTGGATTTGAATTTGAAAACGACAGTCTGCAGAGCCAAACAGCAGGTGAATGTCTTTTAGCTGTATGTTGGTGTTGTAGGAAGTCAAAGGGAGGACAAACAGGTGTTATTTCAAAACGCTGCATATGCAATTTTAACAAGTCTCTGCAAAGATTGCATTCTACAAATCCATCACGTTTGACTTAGGTAAACATTGGTTGTCATTCATTTTAAACATAGTTTCCACATAATCCACAAACATATATCCTAAACTGTTTTTCCACTTAAAGGATGGTTGGACATTTCAGAGTCAAAAATATTTTTTAAACTTTGTCATTGTCAGATATTCTCCCTATATTTACTTGATCAGCACTTGAGTCGTCTTGTGCCTCGCAGCCATTGGATACAAACTCACAATTACAGCTTTGTGTGTCAGACTCCGGGACTAACCCTTTCTACGACAACTGTGGAAGGGATGAGCCTCACAGCTGGACACCTGCTCCTACAAAACTGTCCTCCAAATGCAAAATAATTTATTTTCCCATGAACAATCACAAGATTCACATCGGGCGGCGTGGACGAAGGTCCAACTTCCTGGCAAGAAGACAGACGCCTTCAGACTAAACTAAGTCTGTTCTGTTTTCTACAGAATTGACAACAAAAACAGACAGCACACGGAGACAAGCTGTCTGCGTTCTTTCTCTCTCTGAGTTTTGCAGTTGAAAATAAACTGAGCTTTCAGCCATGCAAGCTTTGCAGAGGTTTCTCCAGAAATTCCTGGAGCTTGAGCAAACACCACTGCTCCACCAAACTGCAATCCGTGAAGAAATTTCCCCAGAAGTGCCTGGAGTCAGAAACGCCACTGCTGCTCACGCACAAGCCCTCCTCTTTCGCTAACCTCCCCTTAAACGGCTCAGCCAAGCACCGCTGAAAATTCAATGCCGATGGATCTCATCCTGCCACCAAACATCACGATAGAGGCATTAAGGTTTGGCAGAGAGAAACAGAGAATGTTAGTGCTTTTAATGGGTGTTGATGCTTAAAGCTAACACTAACAGACCAATGAGCTACCGGCTAGCGTTCCTTTGAGCCTTATGCTCATGTGTTTTGGGTTATGTTGTAAGGTTTTGTCAAACTTCTAATCCCTGAGCATTTTAAACTGATGGGACGTTAACATTTGTGTTTTCTTATCCAGTTATTACACTAAAATATAATAGTGAGCACAGGTGCGCTTATCTGGATAATCGTAGAGCTAACTTTTTGGTTATCACATCATTGTTTATGCTAAGTTCAGAAATTGTTTGCAGACCAGTTAACGTCCACTGTATTGGTGTTTCGATATCCATAAATATGTTAACACGTGTGAGAAGATATTAATCTGCCGTTTACATCACTGTCCTGGCTCTCACTACATATCCACACAGACTTCTCCACAATATATATATATATATATATATATATTTGTCAGCTCATATTGCTCAAAAAAAGAGATGGCCGTATCTGCCTTTTTTGTAAACCTATAAACCTTATTATGTGACATTGGGCTTATTCATTTATAATGTTTACAAGCGGCCTCTGGTTAAGGAGTTTGTTAGTTGGGCTTGTTTTGGGCTGGTTTGTCTTCATAGGTGGTTGCTCGTTTCTCTTAAAGATTTGTTGACTGAAATCTGACGTTGAATTATTTCCATTGTGCAATTATATGCTTTTAAAATATTTAATGTGTATCAAATAACTCTGAATCTGTTAGGCATTGTCTGGCATTGATACTAGAACAATAATTGAAAGAGTGATTTAAGCACTAGCATTCTTCTAACAGAAAACACTGCACACTTACGGAATAAGTGAGAGACAACCTCTTTTCAAGTATAAGCATCTTAAAGATGTTTACCTGTATTAACAATATATTTCAATCAACAACCCTAGCGAGTAGTAAACAAAAACTACTGAGCAAAATCATGATTAAAAAAACCGAGGAACTATGATCACACAAAAGGACATACAAAAATGGACGCAAACCATTACCATAAGAATGATTCAGTGAAACTCAGAATTTATTGAAGCTCTAAGTTAGAGAACCAAAAATCATCTTAAAGAATTTGGAATGAGGTCAAATTAACTTGACTAATTTAGAACATTTCTTGAATGTTCAACCCATTCACAATGCAACCCCGAGTTAGATAAGACATTTGAGAAAAAATCTTTTTAAGGAATGTTTGCTTGATTAAAAATCAATAGCCTTTAGGCCACTCAATTTTTTATGTAATCTTCCTGCAGAAATAACTAAACTCAAATTGTTATGTTTGGAGCACATCCAGGTCACATGTCCGTTAGCTTGATAGTTTTCTCTTAAGTTACACACTGTGACGTGCGGTCAGGGGAGGCAGGTGAGGCAGTGCCTCACCAGCCATCATGGAAAGAAAGAAAATATATAATCATAAAGTAATTTAAATTGTTATATTGATCCGGTGGTTTGTACTAAAAAATATTTATTTTTCATGTAGCTTCACCAATTTCGATTTTTATTTGTTCAAAATCGCTGAATTTTCTTATTTTCCCATTCAAATGCTTGGAAGCGATGCCGGTGAGGCAGCAGCGAGCTCTGCCTCACCTTGGATTGCGCAACCCCTGGCTCTGCGCTGGCTGCTAAGCGGAGAGAGCATGTTGCTGTACGGCGTCAATAAAATGGTTTAAACAAGTTTAATATGTGAACTTATTTCCAATAATTTAGCTTATGTATATAATGTACAGTGCTTTTTGTCACCAACTGTGTTTGTGTAACGTCTTTCGTGTAATGAGCGATTATAAACGGCAGAGAACAGGTTCGAGGTGAGGCAGGCAGTTCTCTTGCCTCATGGCAGGGGGTGCTCAAGATCCCACTCCTCAACTGCCGAGTAAGTGACAGCGAGCTAGGCTAAACCATAGACATTATATACGTAGACGTGTCATTGGGCGGGTTCTGACTATGCTGCGATGCGTCAGAGCGTCCGCCATCTTAAATGTGGCAAATCTGCAGTTACTCAGTCACTTAAACAGTATCAGAGGGACTTTAATCTCTGAATATACTTTGTATTCGTAGTATTTTTGTTTTTGTAATATTACAAGTTTATTTTTCGTATCTCTTTAGCTTCATTCTGAATTTATTTTCCAAAAGAATACAAATATTTAAAATAATCTAACCTGGCCCTATTACTCCAGGAGTGAAATAATTCTGCAAACTGTGACTATTCTGGAAATGTTCCCTCTTAATTCTCATAATATGACGTTTTTCTAATAACATTATCACTTTTGTGTGTTTTTTTTTTACTTTACTGACCTAGGACTTTTTTTTTTATCATATTATTAATTTTACCTCTTTAATACTCCCCCAAAAAGTCTGTTCCTAAAGGTTCACATGTGACACGGTTTAATGAAATAATGAAGACCACAATGTTTAGATTTAAGAAATCGATCCTTGTATTCATAACACATACACACACAAATAACAGAACTCAACTTTTTTCTGCCACATACAATATGGCGGTGACGTTGACGCGCGAACCTGCGCCCTATGACGCGTCTACGTATATGATGTCTATGGGCTAAATGATTCGGGAAGCAAGTCAAGTGCAGCGATAGATAGTGATTTTTTCCCTCTCGCTTATCCCGACTTTCGACATGGATGACTACATTACAACACTAAAAAAGTTTTCTCAAGTGGACTTTCAATCGAAGCAGGAGATAATAACCAAAGGAAGACCAACGCCGGAGCTGAAAGGTTTGTTTCAGACTACGGGACAGAAGGTTAACCGCTCTTTTCAAACCGAGTGGTATTCACGAAAAGACTGGCTTTGTGGATGTCCTGCTCGAAACCGTCTTTTCTGCTTTCCTTGCCTTCTTTTTTCAACGTGTGGCACTGTGTGGACTCAGATGGGATTTGGTGACTTGAAGAACTTGCAAAGATCCCTCACCAAACATGAGCGGTCCACCACTCATATTCAAAGCCAAATTGCGCTAAAAACCTTCAGCCTGTCCAGGATAGATTTGGCTTTGGATGAACAGCGGAGACTCAACATCAGCATCCACAACGCTAAGGTAAAGGAGAACCGAGAGATTTTAAAAGATCTCATCAATGCGACCTGCTTTCTCGCTAGACAGCAGCTAGCATTTCGTGGAAATGATGAGAGCACGGGCTCTGCTAATCGTGGCAACTATGTTGAACTCTTGCATGTCCTTGCTGAGAAAGATGACAGACTAGCTAGACATTTGGAGACATCCACTGTATTTTCCGGCTTGTCCAATAGAATACAGAATGAATTAATTGAAGCAGTCGGCGATGTCATTAGAAATGATATTAAGCAGGACATAAGTGCAGCCCCATTTGTAGCTGTAGAAGTAGACGAGACCACAGATGTCACAAGCAAAGCTCAGATCTCCGTCATATTGCGCTATGTGACTCAACCTGAAGCAGGCTGTAAGGTGAAGGAGGCATTTTTGGGGTTCGATGATGTGAGTGCGGACAGACGTGCACCTGCCATAGCTGAGTATGTCCTGAGTGTGCTGGAGAAATACGGCTGTGTTGATAAGCTTGTAGCTCAGACATATGATGGGGCAGCTGTAATGGCATCAGAGCTTAATGGGGTGCAGGCTAAAATTAAGGAAAAGGTGCCTGAGGCCATGTTTACACACTGTTACGCACACAAGCTGAACCTGGTGCTATTGCATTCAGCAAAGTGCATGCCCAAGTGTCGTGCGTTTTTTAAAACAGCTGAGGGACTCGGGGCATTTTTCAGCAAGTCCACAAAGCGCACTCGTTTGTTGGATGATGTTGTCAAGCGCCGTTTACCCAGAGCAGCGCCGACAAGGTGGAATTCAAATTCTCGGCTGCTGCAGACAATAAGCATGCACCAAAACGATCTGCGTGCTGTGTTCAATGTCATTATGGAAAATCCCGATAGCTGGGATAATGACACGCTGATGATGGCAGCAGGATATGATCGGTGGCTGTCAAAAGCATCTACATGCTTTCTTATCCATACATTTGATGGCATTTTCAATGAGACCGACGCACTTTTCAGAGTGCTGCAAAACAAAGTGACGGACATTGAATACTGTGTTGCGCGCATCCGGGACACAGTTTCAGTCATGGAGCGCATGAGACTGGAGTTTGACAGTTACTACCTCCGATTCGAGCAGAAATGCGGCGCACTTGGTTTGACAGATGGTACAGACAGACATTCGGCTAGAGATGAACGGAGACACCTGTTCTGTAACATTCTTGACAACATCAGCGATCAAATGAAGGCTAGGTTTGGCCATTTTGATGAACTTGCTTTCCTCGGTTTGGTGGATTGCGCAAAGTTCTATGAAATGTCACAACATTTTGATGACACGAAACTGCAGAGCCTGTCAAAGTATGCCAAGTTTTTTGACTTTGTCAGACTGAAGGCTGATCTCATTGGACTGTATAGCTCAAAAACGGTGAGGGATGAATGCAAATCTCCTGGACAGCTTCTCAACTTTTTGGCCGAGAAGGATCTTGTTGTGACTGTTCCTGAGGCGACAAAGTTGCTCCAGCTCGTGCTCACGGTGCCAGCTACAACAGCGTCAGTGGAGCGGTCATTCTCAGCCCTGAAGAGGCTAAAAACATACAGTAGGAACAGGACGGATCAAGGGAGGCTTTCTTCCCTGGCTGTGATCTCCATTGAAACAGAGAGACTTTTAAAACTGAAGGAAAATAAGGAGGACTTCTACCGCAAAGTGACGGATGTTTTTGTGCAGAAGGAGCGACGCATGGACTTCATTTATAAGTAAAGGTAAGACAGTAATAACATTTATTTTGTTTTGTTTTTTAAGGAAATGTGTGTTTTGTGAGCTACAGTTTGTATGTGTAAGGATGCAGAAGTGAAACATAACCTGTAAACTGCTGTCAATCTATGCATCTATTTGCAAATCTGATTCTGATGACGTCAGTGCCTCACCAGCTATGAACCTCACCGCACGTCACTGGTTACACAAGATACTTTTAACCAGCTTTAATGTCCCCTATTAACGCTGTACAACATTTACCAGTTATATTACATTTATATTTCTTTTCAGATTAGATTGCTGAAATAACTATTTGCTTATGCTCTCATTTAAAGAGATGCCCATTCATCCACACTGTGTGCAGAATTTCCAGCAAAAATGTATTAGTGAACAGGTGAACATCCTGAGGACACTGTTCTGACAGTGGAGATTATCCCAATATGATTGTGGCTTGCGTTTTATTTTTTTGATGGTTTAACAGGTTGTAAATAACACTGACATTTAAGTGGGTGCTGATCAATTTGCCCTTTCACTTTTTCATACTTTTGTAACTTTGACACGCTCGATTTTTCCAGGGAAGAATAGGAGCCATCTGCCATCCAATGTCCAATTCTCCCTCTCCCTCCGAATGTTTCGTATCCACTTCGAGAGACGATGATTTAAAGCAGTTTTCTATAATCTGCTCAGGCTGCTGTCAGGAAATGGTAGTTTTGTGGCTGCAATAAACACCGACTGACAGGAGGCTGTTCAGGGTTATAGTAATGTGATCAGGGGTGGTAAACAAGCTTTTAAAACACTGAATAAAATTTCTAACTCACGCCATCACTGGAAAGTTTTAACCCATGAGTCCTTTTGGCTGCTTCCCTATTCAGGGTCAGAACAGCAAGTATTACAATTTGCACCCAGACCGGGCAGAGCTTTTAGCCAGGATGACTTAGCCCGCTACACCACCAAAATAAGATGTGATACATTACTTAAATATTTCAATAATGTATAAAATGTTACAATTCTGTGTGGCCGCTTTTGAGCTAAATAAATTTATCCAGGAAATTAAAGAAAACACAAGAGCATTAACCATTTAAGACCCAGGAACAGTCAGTTTTATCCTACAGGGCAGTTCATACTTGGAGTCTTATACCAACTGAACAGAAGGAAATTACGTCTTATAAGGATTTCAATAAATCTATAAAAAAAGTGACAGATAATGGAATGTGTGATCATATGTAGATTAGTGAATTCAGCATATTTTTCTTTTCTTTTTTTTTCTTTTGTTGAGGGCACAAAATATTATTTGGTAATGTACCACCATGTGTTATGATCCACAGGTTTTGACTATTTATAGTAGTGTTTTTCTGTAGGTTTGGTTCCTGTTGTTATTTTTCTGTTCATTATGAGTGAAGTATTTCTATTTATTTTTTTATGTTATATGCTTAATTTTCTGCCTATCTGTCCTAGGTTTAGTTGGTGAGTTTAATTTATTATATCTGTTTAATTGCCCATGTTTTCCTATTAGGTTCTGCTCTCTTCACATCTCTGTCAGATCATGGCTCTCCCTTTCCCTCAACTTACATAATTACCTCTACACTTTTCACCTGCGCCAATTTCTCCACCTGTCTTCCCTTCCGACCGTCTCAGTTGTTGTGTCCTTGGGCAAGACACTTCACCCGAATGGCCTGCTGGCAATGGTCAGAGGGCGCGGTGGCCCCAATTTATGGAAGCCTCGCTTCTGTCAGTCAGCTGTGGCTACTAATATAGCTCACCACTGTCAGGTGATGAATGTTTGTGCAAATAGGAGAATGACAGATTGTAGTGTACAGCGTTTTGGGGTTGTCAAACTACTTAAAGCGCTATACAAGTACAAGCCATTTATCATTTATTTACCATTTGTATGTCTTCCCCTATCTATTTATTTATTCAGTCAGTTCAGTCACACTCATTGTCAGGTCCTCTGTTGTGCTGCTCTTGCTCTGGTCTGAATTGTGTCGTGTTCTTGGTTCTTGTGTTCACCTCCCTGCCTCATGATGAATCACCATGATTCATCATGAGACTCCAGAACCCTCACCTGCATTCCAGACCACAAAAAAAAAAAAAAATGTCATCACGTTATTTAATGTCTTGTTGTATACCATCAGCCTCCCAGATGGAAAATATCCTGTATGTAAAAACCTGGCACATTTGTCATACTGATATACTAATCATTAAAATGCATTGTCTCTTTTTTATTTTATTTTTTCTCATGCGTCTTCTAATGACATTTCCGGCATACCATACACAGAAGCAGTTGCCTTCATGTGCCAGCCCACATTTGCTCTACAAAAAGGACATCTCAAAACAGAATCCTGATTGCATAATTAACTTTATTAAATCAAGACTGGATCCAGCATCAATCTACAGAGGCCACGTTGATGTAATAGTAACCTGTGTTTGTATGACCTTCAGCCATTTAGAATGTTTGTGTGTTGGTGCTTGTGTGAGTTTGTCACCTGGAGGTTCACAGAAGGCCTGAGACACACAGCATCCATGAGCAGCAAAGGACAGATGGATTTGGCTCCGGAAGACCTCAGCAACCCCAGGTAGAATGACACAAGGCAATCATCCCAGTGAATCAGTGAAGCACAGGAGCAGCACCCCCCTCAGGCCAAACAGGCATAGGGTGGGACGTAGGACATCCCACCCCCTGACCCAACCAAACTGCCCTCTCCAGCTGTGCAGGCCTAGCGCAGTACCCAGTCCCCCTGGCCGCTGATGGCCCACACCAACCCATCAGCTTCATGACCGCCCATCACCAAGCAGAGAAGACACCCCCAGAACCCCACACATGCTGGACAGGCACCAGCCCACCGCAGCAGCCGGAACGCCGAAGGACCAAGGCAGGGGGAGGGTACATTACAATTCCCACCTGGTAAGTGAGCCTCTGAGGAGGACAAGAGGGAAGGATGCCCACCACTGATATTTATCACTGGATAGGACATTCCGTGTCTACAGCATAACACACAGGTGACATTGCTATGCATTGAGTCAGGGCTGCTGCAGAAGCAGAAGTAGCATCAGAGGTACACAACACAGTTTTTTTTAAAGGCCAGTAAACTTTTATAAGTAGAATGACATATTGCTTTGACAGTATGACTTGAACTGAAATCTAATTGACATAAAATGCAATTTGCGAAAAATTTTAGAAAAAAAAAACCCCGATCTGCACAGGTGTGCCGTGAAAAGTAGTACAATGTTTAAACAAAATATTTTACCCAGGTAAATAAAGTAATAAAATAATATAACACAAGGGTGTCAATATTCTTTTATAGTAATAGTTGAGTTTATGAAGGGTACACATAATCTGAATTTCGGGGGAATTTTATCATTAAACAAATATGTTGTAAACTGATTGTGCTGGATAGGCTATGCCTGCATTTTGACACAATGACACTAGTGTTTGTCTTACTTACTTCGTCCATTACCAGTAAAGATATAAATTTACAGCTGACCAGAGCTTTTTAATTACTTGCTCTTTCCCGCTCTGCTCATCCTCTCCCCTTTGTCTCTCTCTCTCTCTCTCTCTCTCTCTCTCTCTATGTTTATCTGGGCTGTTGTGACAGTCTAACGGCGAGGGTGTGTCTGTCTTCTGGGAGCCTAAGCGCGGAAAATATAGCCAACCTGACTGCCGCTCGGACTGTGTGGATTTATTTATTTATTTTTTTAAAAAACTAGCGCCATCCCAAGCACAACTTAATGCATAGCAATGGCACCGCATATAACTGTCTATAGAGGCAAATAGGGGATGTCCTATTTAGTAATATCTATCAATGATGCCCACCAGAGCCCTCTGCAGCCTGTGTCGAGTTAACAACACGGATATAAATATACACATTTTCTTTGCTTGTGGTCACTGATTAGTGATTAATAATTCCAATTGCAATTCAAAATTTAAGTTAACATTTACTACATTTACATTGGCTAATATAACTCAGTTTCACAACTGGTTTAAACACCCATTTAAAAAAAAAAATAAGGTTAATAATGAATTTATAACCTGAATCGCTAGTTTTAGTCATTAGTAGCCCTTAATCACAACCATTTGAATTTTTTTTGTTGTTGCTTACCTTTGATTACAATAAGGCATTATTAATTATAATTTTGAATTATAAGTATTAATAATATTCATAATCAAATAGGTAAAATTGCACAACAAAGGCTTAAAACTGCAAGAAGGGTTTGCCATGTCTTTTTTTTCAAATCCACTTTTGTAATGTTGCCGAAAAGTCAAAGTGGATTGTCCCTTTAAATATATAAATAGAAATGAAATACTTAAGCAATCTCACATTTCACAAAACACTATCCAAAAGAGGCTCACAACAAAAGTAAATGGAAAAAAGGTGTTAATTATTTCTCAGAAAATAACATTCAATTATAGTTATAAGTGATGTGTTATATTGTTGATCATGAATCTGCAAAATTCAATCAACAGACACATAATGATTGGGTATTTTGGTACATAATGGATTGCAGTTATTAAATTGAGGTTAGGTGGGACAAAATTACAATGGTTGGGTAAAACAAAATGGGGGAACAAGGTGGCCAAGTGACTAATTGACTCAAAGATCATTAAGCAATGACAGATAAGGAAAATAAATCCCCAAACTATCTCATGATTGTTTACAATCCCCAACAGTTTTTTTTTTTTTTTTTAAACTGAAAAGCCTGTTTGAATTTGGACAAAATGTGCAAACAGCAGTTTTCTTTTCTCCAAATTTCAGAGGAAAGAGACAGAAAATGTCCTAAATCTGAAAGTCTCCAGGCCATACTATTCATTCAGATGGAAACCTAAAATGTATCCCTGAATTGGTAAACTTTTTACATGGAAGAACAATGTTGACCATATATATATATCATATTCCTGTGTATTTGTGTTGTGCATTATGTTTGAGCTGTTCGTCATCATACGTAGTCTTAACTTGTGACACATAGCCTTTTAGGCAGCTCATGCAGCTTAATTTAACTCTTAGCTTCCAGTCAGCTGCCTGCTGGGTTAAATGTGTCATAGTAGAGGAAATAACCTGCGCAAATCAATGAACCTTTTTTTTGAAATGCCAATCAGACTTTGAACAGAGAGCATTTTGGATCAAGTGTAAATCCAAGGTCAGACCTTTCATAAATCCTATTTCACCCGAAGCCTTACTTTTTGAAAGACGAGAAAACTTGAAGAAACTGACTTTTTCAATTAAAGGTATGTGCTGGCCTTTTTGTTTTACACCTCTCTGGTGATTCACTGACTCTTTAGAGTGAAGTCTGCATCATACCAATATGCACAATATCTAGAGTGCCTTGCGAAAGTCTTTAAGTCCTTTATGCTTTATCACATTTTGTCACAACGACAAAACCTTAATGTATTTAATCGAGACCTTATGTGACAGATCAACCCAAAAAAATTTATTAATGTATTAGTGTGGAAACTACCAGAAACTATTTGGTCTAAACAGAAGATCATCAGAACTGACCTTCCTTCCATCCAGAAAAGATAAAATTCAAGGATTAGGAAAAGGATCAGCTGACATCTGTACAGACCCCTCACATCCTGGACCCAAACCAGGATGTGCTTTAGAGTGCTATTGGCAAAAACCAGTCACCACAGGGACCGTTTCTTCCCGCTGGCTGTCTGCCTGATGAACATTTAACAGTCAGAGCGCCCATCTATACCATGAATAATTAATCCAACCGTGTGTTCCTCTTTTATAAAAACCCTGTATATACATATTCACAATGAATATTTTTCGTTCCCTATTTATTTATTTACATGTAAAATGTCTTCACTGAGAGCAAAGTGGAACCAAAGTCAGATACCTTGTCGTTGTGCACAAATATGATGATTAATTAATTTGCATCCTGAAAAGATGTAAAAAGATGTACATCACTTATCAAAACCAAGGACCCCCCAATGTAGACCAAGGTCTACATTAAAAAGAAAATATGTGTGACAGAATACTAACACTACCCATCACCCTGACACAAAGCACCATCCTCCTTGGTTTAGCATTGTGTTTTTGGCATCATGTTTTAGGGATGCGTTCCTAGCAAAGACAAGGAAGCTGGTCAGGATCACCACCACCTTCCTGCAGGAACACGATCCAAGCAATATTCTTTTTTATGAGTCTTCTGTTTTTGTTGATATGTTGCGAGCTAAGTTCAGTTTCTTATACTAAGCTTTCATTTCATTTTCTGAAAAATGGAAGAAAATGTATAAACCTAAGGCAAAAATAAAAATGTGTCTTCTTTCATTTAAAAAACCAAAACATATTTTCTGGATTAAGTATTACAAAAACAAGCTGCATAGTTTCAAGGAGTCGTGTTGGTTTCGTGGCTCTAAACAATTTGTTTCGATTTTTTGCTAGAACATGGGCAACATCGACTCTTAGGATTGTAAAGGTTGCTGACCCCTGAGTTAAAACTACATTGGAAATATTTGAAAGCGGTAAGCTGGCAGACAAACCCCAAAAGAACGAACGTGAATAATGGTTTTAAAATATACATCGTCACTGGGAGGCTGAATACAAATGAACATTTCAGAATTTAATTTGTAAAATAGAATTAAAACTAATTAAAAATAAAATAAAAAAATTTCTTTCCACTTTACAACAATTAACTAGCTTGTATTAGTCTCTTACATACACGCGCGCGCACACACACACACACACACACACACACACACACACACACACACACACACACACACACACAAGACTGTAAAATGACAAAATGTGGAAAATTTCAAGGTTTCAGCATAATTTAAACAGTTTAACAGTTACATTTCTGAAAGTGTCAATAAGACTATTTAGAACCATGTGCCACACTTTTTTTCCAAAACATATTTCAAGAAAAGTATTACATTTTAAATTTGTATCACCTTAATTTACTCAAAGGTTTATCTTACAATCAGAAGTACCGCATTAACGATAATGGGTCTTTGCTGGCGAACACCATTGTGTTTGGAAGACATGGACACATCAAAATCTTGATTTGTACTGTTTTCCAAAACGCTGAATTTTACTGTTATATTAATGTTCCTTTTACTGTAACATGCACTGTTTTATTGTTAGAATCTCTGTCACTTCCAGTTGAACAACAGATTTTTGCCACCAGATAGTCCATTGTTCTCACTTCCTAATTCTTCTCTTCGTGATGCGCCGCCTATTTTTCAACAAAAGACGCGTCTGGACTCCAGCCAGACAAGTCAGGGACGTGCTCTGTGTCTTTGCAGCCACGCCATTGAACAGGTTTTGACAAATGAGGTCTGCCTTTGTCCTGGCAAATAAACCTCCCAAAGAAAGACTCCCAAAGAAAGACATCAACTCAGCAGCAACACTATCTTTAAACTTTCATCATACGGTACTGTGCAAACGTTTTAAACCACCTTTTTTTTTTTGCCTCTAAATGTCATGTTTTCATTCAAAGTTGTCTGGATAGTAGGTTTTCAGCCTTTGTGACAATCCTTAAAAACTTGTTCTGCTTTCTTCCATCCGATCCTTGGACCTGACTACAACAACAATGAAGTGTTTGCTTGAAACGATTGGTAAAAGAAAGACACGTCTTCAATAAATGGGGAAGAAATCCAGCAAGAACCCGGGAGATACATCAGCTGATCATCTTCCACATGATAGTCTTTCTGCTTATAGAACCTAAGAATCTCTTTTTGGTCCATGCAAAATTAGTTGCATCTTACAAAGCACATTCTGGACTGAAATGGGTTGAAAAGCCACCCAGAGAGGATGAGGCCATTACTCCAATCACAGAATAATGATAAAAAAATATTAGAGTTTGCAAATATAATCAGGAACAGAAATATAGGTTTTTGATTATGTGTTTTATGGTTGGATAAAACCACAACTGACCAATCTGACCATCATTGCATTTCAAAAATAAAAAACAAAAAGGGAAACCAAAGGTGGGCTACAAACTCCTTGGCTCAGTTATGCCACTTCAGGCAGGAGGAATGAGCCAAAATTCCTGCAACCTACTGTGAGAAGCTTCTGGAAGACGACCCAAAACATTTGACTCAAATCGGAAGGTTTAAATTCTATAAAAAATAAATTAAATATAGGTCAACTTCTGAATGAAAAGAAACCAATTCTATCAGTCTGGCATTTAGCAAATATAAATTATTTAAGTAATCCTTGCTGACCTACAAAAGGAAACATGTTGTCTGATTTTATACCAGCTTCAATGTGTTAAAAAAGAAAAAAAGAAAAAAAGAAGATACACAGTGTGTATCAACATTTAATTGTACCTGCAAAAATAATTTCATTTACAAGAGACCAGAGCACCCTCGCGTGCAACACAGCAGAGCTCCAGTATGCGAGCTTCCAGGTGCTGGTCCTTATTAAGAGACCAAAGCAGCTCCTGGATACGTCCTCCAGCCAGTTTACCCACCTTTTATCGACGTTTCTTTCATGCGGTGAGGTGAATCACAGAAACCTCTTGTTCTCAAATACAGCATGAAAAGGTACAACTCAATTTCCCTGTAATCCCCGCTTTAGAGCTCAGGGCTGCAGAATCACACTGGGATCAGTTTTTACCATCTTAACTGGTCCTATTATACACAAACATTACGAATGTGGAACACGGCATGAGTCAGCTACTGATTTGCAATCAAGCTTGGTTGCCCTCGATCTGAAAGTTTTTTTTTTTTTTTTTTCAGTTCTTGCACCTAGTCAACAGACTAGAATACCATGCAGGTTTCTCCGTCCTGTCATGTTAGTCTCTATATGCTTTTCATGTTTTAACTTTAAAGGAATTATTTCAGTTTAACCCTGCAGTCCTCAGTGTATTATGGTGGCTAAACAAATGGTTTTATTCAATTTAATGTTTCACCACTTCATATCAGCTTGTGTAAATGCACAATATGATTTTTTTCAAGACGTAAATGTTATTATTAGTTTTTTTACAAAGGTTTAACATTGTATAAATCTGGGGACAGTGTGACCGTAGCAGTCTAGTATGTTTAAAAATTAGCAGTTTTCTGGGCTTTTTATGTATTTTTTCTAATTAATAAACATTTCCAACTTCATCTTAGGTATTTTTTGCTTTATAATCCTTAACAAGTTCTAATCCTACAAGCTGCAACAACGTCCAATAAACCATAATAAAAAAGTTAGTCTGCTGGCAGCAGGGTATTATCTTCTGATATGTCTAAGAACATCTCATAATCACACAGCAGACTGAAACACTGTTTTAATTGCTCTTGGAAATCATTAAGAGATTATAAATTTATATTTTACTGATTATTAATTACTTTATAATGAGTGTGTTTTATGTTTTCTTGATGTCTGTGAGCAAAGATAAATTAATTTCACACATCATTAAGACACTTGTTTCCTGCAGAAGATTAGACAATAATATGTTAACCATTCTGTATTTAATTCAAGCACCCCCTACTTGTAAAGTGTGTTCAATAAATGTGCTAAAATCTGACATCTTCATTGGCTCGTGATGAAAATGTAAGTTGCATTTTCTGTAATTATCCAAATAG
Organism: Fundulus heteroclitus; assembly: GCF_011125445.2. Lineage (NCBI taxonomy): Eukaryota > Metazoa > Chordata > Actinopteri > Cyprinodontiformes > Fundulidae > Fundulus > Fundulus heteroclitus. The sequence continues at coordinate 19,355,730 of NC_046374.1, read as the reverse complement.
TTTTTCTAAGGCAACAACTTTTTATATCAAAATTTTGTCAAAGGTCTATGAAAACATTTGACGTGCAACAGAATGACATTCTTCAAGTAGAACACTATTGCCTGTCTCAAAAGTAATTTAGCTGTTGTTGGAATCTGAACAGAATTTAATTTAGTTCAGGCTTGGAGATGAAAATTTGTTTTACTGTCCTTTCTTAGAAATGATGGTTTGAATGATGGCTTATGGAGTGGGATTTTTGTTGACAGTAAACCAACCTGTCATAGATACATTTGGAAATAATCTCACTTATGAGCAGCAGCAATGAAGAAAAAAAAAAAAAAGGTTTGTTTGGAGAATCAAGCTATTGTTAGCACAATATGAAATAATGTGTACAATTTGTTTATTTATTGCTCATTCAAGCATTGTTATTCACAGAGACCCCTAATACAATTATAATACTGACAAAATAATATCACTTTTCTGAGTGTGCTGAATCACTAAAATCAGTCCATTAAGATTATTGGTTCAAAAGAATTGTTCACCAAATCATTCTGTCTCTGTAATTACATTTTCAATTCGTTACAGGTAAAACAAGGCAATAAGCATGGCTTAAGTCACATGTACTGTGCTATTTGTAGCGCTTTAACTGTATTTTCTGCTCCTTTACATTTACGCAAAAAGCATGGCTACTAAATGTGCTATTATAGAACTTTAACTGCTTATTGTGTTCCTTTACACTTAAAACAGGTAATAAAGTTCAGACTTTTCAGGCTCTCTCCTCACCTTAATTTGAAGTTTTAGGAACAGGAAGTCAGTCAGCTCTAATGGAAAAAACAATAGCTATATCTCTAAATACGATCGGAAACTCTATCACATCGAAACTCTATCACAGCTAAAAAAAAGATATTCCAGATTACGTCAGAAAAAAAAAAATCGAATACATAAATCGTTGTATTATCTATCCCAAATCACGTCAGTCTATTCTATTTCATGCAAGTGAGGGACACAGCAACCCTTTCAGTAAGATAGACGTACTGCACGAATCAAGGCGGCTCATCCGTTCACGCCACAACACAGCCTTCTGAGTCACAGTGTGAATGACTCAAGGCCTGCTTCATTTATTCACGGTATGAACAAAGCAGGCCGTGAGGGTGAAAAATCCTCCACCTGTAAAGGCCGATCCCCGACAAAACCACCAGTGTCAACCCGGTCGCTCCCCATGTCTCAATATGTCAAATTAAACTAGCTGTCACTTCCTTCATTCTGACTTCACCTCCACTTAACCCCTTCCACTCATCCCCACTTTTCACCATATCTCTGTGTCTCTTGGCACCGCCCACTTTGGTAGGATTATTCTTAATGTATCTGGTGGCGATATTATACTTTTAAATGGGGTTTAGTTTCACTCTAAGTTATGTTCCTTCAAACTGAGGTAATTCAGAAAGTTATCTACTGAGGGTAAGATACTAATTGCAACCAAAAAAGAACCAACATCTTCCTGTTTTTTTTAATTTTTTAATTTTTTTTTTATCCAAAAGACCCCTTTAACTTGTACACGTAGAAACTCAAAGGTTAAATGCTTCTCATAATGTAAGGCAACATCCTATCTGTGCCTCACCTCTAAAAAGCTTAAAGATGTGTGTTGTTAACAGCTAATTTGGCAGTTGTACTAATTAACAGAAATACATGGCCATTTCTGTCTGAATTGGAGGAGTGTTTCCTCTGGGAACATGGCCTACCATTAGTACTCTGCCATTTTCTGTGACATGAGCCCATAAACAGTGGTCACAGCGCGGTACTCACCAAATTAAAACACTAATTCAATCTGAAGGCTTTACAGTACGATAAATAAAGTTTGAAGCTGTAAACAGTGCGGGAAGTAGGACTTCTAATGCATTTAGTTATTAGAGGTCCTTCGTGTTCAGTGTAATTAGAACAACTCTGTCCGTTTGGGCCAACATTCTCTTATCAAATGATGAGGCAAAAAAAAAAAAAACGTGCAATTATGTTTGAAGTCCTAATAATCTCAAATGAATACTGCTTTCAACACTTCTTTATTTATACTTCTATAGTGAAATATGTCTTTTGATGTCATTCTTTTATTAAACTAAAACATTGAAAAACAACAAAGATTTTTTTGTCTCAAGCCAAAGTTTAAACAGAAAATTCACAGGCTTAAATGCATTCATTCATGCATTTTTTTATTTTCCTACTATTCCACGAAAGCCTTAATTTTTCCTCTCTAACCTTCAATAGCAGCTCACAATATGGGAAAGACTGTTATTTATTTGAGTAAAACAAGGCTTGCATTTCTCTGAGACACAACCCAGCAGCATCAATCACGGCTTTCTTTGTTCGAGCCTCAGACGTATGTGGCCATTTGTCGTGAACGATCGCTTTTCCCCAACCTGCGCCGCTTTTGTATATTGATGTTGGGCCGGTCTGCCCTGTTTAAAGAGCCTCTAATGCACGGCGCCATTCATTGTTTTAATCAGGCTTTAGAGCCCAACAGCCAGCGATCTCATCATCCTTTCTGATTTTTAAAGTTCACTCAAAGGAGCAGAAAGTGGCCCGCCTTATCTCCGTAGACAACGCAGGCCCAGGCTCCTCCACTGATTGGTTCAATAGAAAGTAATCGATACGCAATCATCGCTCTTTTAGCTCTCTGAAGGAATAATTTGGTCGCTCTTTCACATTCCTGCCGGCATTAGTGAAAGTGGACACGTAAAACTGTGGACATAACTGGAACATTCGGAACAAAACAAAGCAATCTAGTGTAACTCCCATTACGACAAGTGGCACGGTTGTTTAACTGGGTATGTTTAAAAACGGCAGGGAAGGAAATGTTCAATAACCCTGGTGTGTTTGATACCAAAGTCATGCTAATTGTGTTAAAATATTGTGATGACATACAGATAAAGTGGTGGATTTTTGAATGCGTCCCTGTTGAGCACAATTATCTCAAGAGGACCAGGTAATTTAATTTCTTTAAGAGACGCATATATAGCATTGTCTTTTTTTTTGTAGGATTCTCAGTGATTTGTGTATGCCGTGTGCTACATTAGGGATTTTCAATAATCATATGTTTAAAAAAAATATAATAAATAGGCTACTTTATGCTTTTAGGAAACCTAACCTCGAATATTCTGAAAATATGTGGACTAAACTAAGACGCAAGGTATGTAAATTGGATAACAATCACAATGGATTCAAACTTGTTGCCATATTCTGATTTGTAAAGTTCAAAAGCTCGTTGTTGCGTGGTTATTTCACCCTGAACCAAGCGGCTTAAACGAATATGTAAGACTCGAGGAGAGAAGCAGGGCTTAATTTGACTGAGACGGTTCGTCACAGGAGGCGATAATGAAGTACTTAGAAAGGACGTTTGGACCAGGATCAAAAGTCATTCTGTTTTCACAAAGCTGAAGTCTTGTTCACATCAGCGGAGGGACCGGCACTGTGACTCAAGGCCCGTGCTCGTGGGCTGTTGACTTCTTGAAATGCCAAGGACATAAACTTCTTACCCAGCGCAACAAAATGAAATGGACAGTATACAGGCTGCTAAAAGCTCCTATTAATTCAGCATAGCTCAGCTGAAGTTCACTCTTTCATTACTGAGCTATAAAATAATGAAAAGGATTGATGAATCTATGAAAAGTGCTACTTGGATCCATTAAACAAATACACAATATAAAAAGCGTTGCAACGTGGAAATATGAGGATGGGGGGAAGTATATTTTAAATGCATGGCTAAATGTTTAAAAGGAAGCAAATAAAAAACTTAAAAAGATAAAATATTAAGATCACAAGAGACGCTTCAGATTTCTTTAAAATGGGTATTATGTGAGAGATTATTATGCCTTAACATGTATTATATGTACGCTACCAATCAAAGGTTTGGACTCACCTTTGTCATTCAATGGCTTTTCCTTACTTTTTTTGACTATGTTACAGACACATAGTGATAAGACATAAAAACTATGACTCAAAAGTATATATAATTATATAATAAACACAAACTTGTGAAATAACTCAAATTATTTTATATTACTGGCATTTAAGTTAATATTTCATTAATATAAAAATGTACAGGTGATGTAACCTTAACATTATTTTAATGCATGTGATAGACCAACACAAAGAAATACATACTTGTGAAGTTGAAAACTTCTTACGAGTTAAAAAAAATAAAATAAATGGAAAAAGTCTTCTGTCACCTTCATGTTTTCCATTTTAGACCCTGAAGCGGCAAACACAGAGACAGGCAGTAGATGACAGAGCTTCTATTGAAGGTGTAGGTAGTAGGATGATGGAGGGATTCAGGAAATGCGGACCGGGTGACTGGGAGGGTTTCTGGTCACAGACTGTAAATGATAAATGGATAGGGTTGATCACCAACAGCAAGCAGGAAGGTTAGATGGTGAAGCAGAGACTGATTTATGAATATGGTGGGTAGTGGACTCTAGGCGGAGCAACCAGCCAGAGGAGTGTGGTGAAGGGAAAAGCGTTGGAGGGCGGAAAGGTTTCGATGCTCAGGTGGATGAATCGGGACGCCAGCGGAGAAGGAGGAGCAGTGGTCTCCAGGAGTCCCAGGAAGGCTCTTGGCATTCAGAACTGGAACACGAACCGTGGATCTTCTCAGGAGGTCACTGTGAGAATGGTCCAGGTCAGATTCCTGATGGGATAGTTATCTGGAGAGGACAACAAGGAACTAGGAACAACTTGGAGCAAGGTTTGGTCAGGTACTGCTCAGGGAGAGCTAATACTCTGACGCCTTCCTTCCATCTCCTGGCTCCTTAAATGCTCCTCTTGTTTGGTGGAGATGGAGAACACCTGTTGTGGCATGCAACCACATACACCACACAACCACGAAAATGTCTGGCCACAGAACCGCGTCCAAGACAGTCTGTGGATTTGTGTTAACCCCCTTTACTCTGATTCTCCTAAATAAAATGTAACTTAAGCAACTGCCCTTATCCCAATCTAGCGCCAAATTTTGGCTCCTCCATCTAAACATGGAAAAGGTATCGCAAAACAAAATGTATAAACAAAATTTAAACTTAAGAGAGGAGAAATTACTCATTCAAACAAAAGTTGGTTAAGAGATAAATTTAGAATATCTACTTTCCATCCATTCTGACTGAGCTTGAGCTATTGCGAAGAGTACTTGCAACAAAACGTTTGTCTCTAGATGTATAAAACTGGTACAGACATACCACAAAAAGACTTGCAGCTGTACCTGCAGCAAAAGCAGGTTGTGCAAAGTGTACACCTTTTGAGCTTTTCTCATGTGAACTATTTTGAAAGCCACACATCTATTAAAACAGAAAAAGACCATCTAGTTTTAGTTATCAGATGGTTTCTCTGTTCGGATATTCTTACCACCTTTTTTCACACTCTAAAAATTCACAAACTGTTATTGATATGTATGAGATTGGAGCTTCAACAAGGCAGAAATACAGACAATATCATATACTATGAGAAAGATCTCGACAAGTTACAGCCTTTCAACAACACCGAGTAATTTTAACTGTGCCCTCCACCACCACCACCTCCCCCTCCTCCGCCTCCACCTCAGTGACAACTCTTTCCATACACGAGAGAGATGTTAAACTCTTCAGAAGACAGAACCCCCGGAAAGCTGCTGGACCAGACTCTGTCTCTCCATCGACCTTAAAGCACTGTGCTGATCAGCTGTCGCTAGTGTTCACGGACATTTCTAACACCTCAATGGCAACATGTCATGTGCCAACCTGCTACAAACCCTCCACTATTATCCCTTTTCCCAAGAAGCCAAGGACCACAGGACTTAATGACTTTAGACCCGTCGCTCTGACCTCTGTGGTTATGAAGTCCTTTGAGCGCCTTGTGCTTTCACACCTAAAAGACATCACTGATCCCCTCCTGGACCCCCTACAGTTTGCCTACAGAGCCAACAGGTCTGCAGACGACGCTGTCAACCTGGCCCTTCACCACATCCTCCAGCACCTAGACTCTGCAGTAACCTACGTCAGGATCCTGTTTGTAGATTTCAGCTCTGCCTTCAACACAATCATCCCAGCTCTGCTTCAGGAGAAGCTCTCCCAGCTGAATGTGCCTGACTCCACCTGCAGGTGGATTACAGACTTCCTGTCTGACAGGAAGCAGCATGTGAAGCTGGGAAAACATGACTCTGAACTATCATCTCCCAGGACCTAAAGGGGGAGCTGAACATCAACTCCCTCACCAAGAAAGCCCAGCAGAGGATGTACTTCCTGTGGAAGCTGTAATAAATTCAACCTGCCAACTTGGAGCAAGGTTTGGTCAGGTACTGCTCAGGGAGAGCTAATACTCTGATGCCTTCCTTCCATCTCCTGGCTCCTTAAATGCTCCTCTTGTTTTGTGGCCTGCCAAGGACAATGATGGTGCAGTTCTACTCCCCCATATTTGAGTCCATCCTCACCTCCTCCATCACCATCTGGTACGCTGGTGCCACCGCTAAGGACAAGGGCAGACTGCAGCGTGTCATCCGGTCTGCAGAGAAGGTGATTGGCTGCAATCTTCCATCTCTCCAGGACCTGTACGCCTCCAGGACTCTGAGGCGTGCAGGAAGATTGTGGCTGATCCCTCGCACCCCAGTCATGGACTATTTCAGACACTTCCCTCTGGCAGGAGGCTGCGGTCCATCAGGACCAAAACCTCACGCCACAAGAATGTTTTTTTCCCAGCTGCTACCAGGCTTATGAACAAGGCCAAGAAACCCCGTGAATCTGGACACTGTCTCTCTCCTCCATTCAGGACTTACAAGCTTCTGCGTTACATTAACGCACAGTCTGCTGAGTGTATACAGCTTCTGTATATATATCCATTGTATTTTATTTTATTTTAATTTTTGTCTGCACCATCAACACCAAGTCAAATTCCTTTTAAGTGCAAACCTACTTGGCAATAAACTTGATTCTGATTCTAAAATGCGTAAAAAAGCAAGACCCAAGTTACATAAAATGTTTCTGTTTTACATTTATTTTAATAGATGGTACATAAAATGCCTATTTAATGTTGTAGCGCCTTGCTAATGTTCTCTAAATACATTTCTTCCTTACTTTAGCTTTTTTTTAAAAAAAAATAAAAAATAAAAAAAAGATTTTCTATGTCATATTTAGCTTGTCTTAGAAAGCTTTTTAGCATTGTCATTTAACCAGGGCAGAAGCAGTTATGGCAGATTACACCAGGGCAGATTCAAGCCCCATCAATATGCAGGCCAACAACTGGGTTCTTCCTGTGGTTCTGCATGCCGGAGGGGCAGCAGGTGCCGTGTCTGGCTGCGACCGGGCAGACTAACCCATTGATCACAGAGTAAGATCATGCACAGTTGAGGCAAAATCCTATACTAACAAATTTAATCGTTGTGGGACAACAAAGGAGTTTTTATCTTATATAACTAAGCAATCTTATCTTATGTAACTAAGCAATAAACCCAGTGCTTCATCTAAACCTGTCAAATTTTCACTATTGTTCAGAAAATTATTTGATTACTGTTCAAGAAAAGTAATGGATTTCCTTTTTTTATATTATTAAACATATTTTTCTGGCCTCTGCTGTTGTTGCGTGTCTGTAAATCTCTTAAGGGATAAATCAACAATAAGAACTGCTGTAGCTTTGCCAAGAAGGGCTGGACGTCCTTCCCATGTAATATTACTTTTCCTCCAGTGTTTTAACACTTGTAACTTGATTTCAGCATGCCGACCTTACCCTTGGTCTTTCCGATCACTGGTGATTCAGATAACCTTTATTTGTCTGTGTATTTGGGATTCCTCATTATTGCAGCTGTCTGTTCAGAGTACCTTCCTAAGTTTGTGGAGGAAATACTGATGTAAGTGGGAATCCCATATTGTGGTGAGTGTGTTTTGGAGGACCTACAGCTAACAGTGGAATAACAGTGGTATCCATAAAACAGATTCATTTTCTCTTGATCAGCTTAGTATTATAACAAAGGCTTTAAATTGCATAGTAAGGTACCTAATTAACCTTTTGAATTTTACAAATTTGTCTCAGAAGTGACAAGAAACATGCTCCTAATAGGTGTGTTTAAATATCAGTGCATCGAGTTTTCTCACCAACACCACCTTCTCTTTCCAGGCCATGTAGGATTAATGTGAAAACAGACTACACAAGTAAAAAAATAAAAAAAAAAGAATCTCCCTCTTCACAAAATGTGTGGGCCATGTTGGCTGAAGTCAAAACAAATGCAATTTTAAACAGAGCCAGCAGTCAGAATCAAGCTGCAGTATATGTCGAGGAAGGCCATTATTTGTTTTCCCTCAACTTTTTCTGGTTTGCTCTGCTTCAGGATAAATTTTTCCCTTCTCAGACGAAGCCAAGAGACTATGGAAAGCCACAGTAACAGCTGCAGCTCTGCTTTTACATACTCGCTGTGCATACACTGATGCCGAAGCAGGACCAAATTAGCAGAATCACTTGTTAATGGAAGATTTAACAAATGACCGATTGTTAGTGCATATAAAACAAAGAAAAGTCATTGTGATCAGTAAAGGGAGGACATAAGTGTACAGTTCCAAGATGATGCTCAATATTGGTTTATATTGGAACAACATGAGATTAAATTTTAGCTATGCTTATAGATAAGCTATGGTTGAAACAAACTTCACCCCTTGCCACTTATTTTAGTCCTAAACAATGTGTTTTTAAAGAGTAGGACAAGAAAAAAAAACAACAATCCTTTTTGTGCCCAAAAATATATTTTTCAGATGTATTTGAAACTATAGGGATAAGTGATGCATTAAAAACACTCATTTGTCAATATTTTCACGTTACCATATTCAGTTGCACTAGTGTCAAGTTTGAGTTGCATCAATATATTTTTTAGAGGGAATCACAATCTATAGAGTTAAAAGTAGGTTAGATATTTCTGTATTGCAGAATTGTTTCACCATTGTGTCATGTTTATGAAGAGAGACTGAATGAATGCAATCCCGGAGGCAAATGATCAGTTAAAGAGCTTTATTGAAAGCTGTGGTCTTGGACTGAGATGATGTCGGCTGGCTGGGTCTTCCGGGCTCTGCTGGGGAAGGTGAGGTGACAGGTGAGCAACTCGAAGGTGCCGATTTTAATGGTGAAAAGCACAGAAACTCACTGAGATGGAGGCTTGGTTTTGGTTTGGGAGGGTGATGTCCAGTGGTCCAGGTGGAAGGTGCAGGTGAACTCCAGAGGTGGTGTCAGAGGGTGGACACGCAGGCGAGCTCAGGTAGGAGGGCTTAAGCAGAGAAAGGATCCGAGGCTTACACGGATTCCAGGAGGCAGGCTGGGAGCGTCTCAGACCAGTATCCAGAGTTATGCGGGTTTTGGGAAGTGGTCTCAGGCTTGGGATCCAGAGTTCTAGGGAGGAAGAGACAGAGAGCAGGGTTAGGTTCGGGTTACACGGGGAGGCAAGACTAGGAATAAGATCGGTCTGTACCACGCAGAAGCGCTAACAAACTGACGCCCTCCTCCTGGTTCCAGCTCCTTATGAAGGGCGGTAATCAGATCAGATGTAATGCACCTGCCCGTCCAGCCCTGCTGAGGAGAGAGAGAAGGAAAACCAGACCTGCACCTAGACCTCATCTAATGAGTATGACACATTAGTATAATATGATCTTTGATTCATACCAATGTGTTTTGTCTAATGTAATTTTGGTTCCTAAGAAGCATGACGAGAATGTTTGAGCAGGAGCTGTATGGTTGCATTCACAAAAACATAAAATACACTGCAGTATCTAGTTTAATGCATTTTTATGTAGTTTATTTTGCTTAATTTTCGACATACATTATCACACTTGCAGTCCGATCAGTAAACCTTAAAGAATTAATAAGTGATTTTTTCCCCACTAGAGCCTGAGCACTGCCTGTAAACCAAAACAAGATGTGTATCAAGCCACGCCTCTCACTATCTACGATCCAGCTGCATAGTCCATGTAAAAAGATACCTTTAGTTCTTCACAAAACTATTTTTTTCAAAACTATCTGAAATACTGCAATATCACTTATTGCTCCATCAAGTATACTTGAAAATTAACATCTTTAAAATGCTATTTTGGCTTAACTGCATGTCCCATAGTGTATTTTAAAAAGTATGTTTCTAGTACGTAAATGGAAATGTACCTATTTAAACACTCCAAAAAAAGTAAAAAAACAAAGCAACTGGACTTGTCTATTTAAACACAGATTCTTTTTGCATTATACTTTTGTGTTGAGATAACAAGCTCTAAAAATAGTGAGTCCTGCAGAATTAATTCATGCTTACGCCACACATACAGACGTGAGGGATGGTACAGTCATAATAAGTCTCTTACCCACCACCTGGATTAAGTGCCAAGGGGCCTGGGGAGGGCTTGGGATAAGTATAACTACAGCAAATAAGTTTCAGCTTTAAAATCACTATTTTCTTTGTTGTGATAAGTCTCCAAATCACATACCGTGTAAACAAATTTGTAATTTCTGTAGAACAACCTTGTGCAACTTTGATTTCATTCAGGGTGATCTTAGTGCAACAACAGCGTTTAAAATGCACCTTATCAGCTTGGATTTTTGCTAATAGAATAACAGTTTAATCGATATCACCGTGCCTACTCTCTGTTCATTGAAAGATGATCTTTGGGCTTACAATTTATATTTATCTTATTTGTCACCATTTTACCAAGGAAACAAAATATTGACATAACTGATTTAAAAGTGGAGAAGTCTTCTCCAATGCTTTTGTAACCAATTGTTGTCCACTGGCCTGAAAAGAAGTCTTTCTTAACTGACTGTCAAACCCTTGGTGAGGTCTTTGTTGGATCCGCAGCAGATCGCCTACCAGCCATCGGAGATGATGGTCCCATGATCAACCCCCTGCACCAAGCCCAGACCAACATAGAGAAGCCTGGAAGTACTGTGATGATAAGTCAACATGTTCTTTGATTTCTCCTGTGGTTTTAATACCATCCAGTATGGATTTATGAGCGACAAGCTAGAGTTGACAAGAGTGGACCACCCCCTGTCACAGTGGATACTAGATTACCTCACTGGCCGCCCGCAATATGTGATGACTTGAGACCTTCAGTGACAGACTGCTGCACAATAGGTGCACCTAGTAGCACAATCTTAGATCCTTCCATCCAGCACCTGTTAGAGTTTATAAACCATCACTGCTCTCAACAAAATAAATACCGTATATTTACACATAAGGCGCACTGGATTGTGAGGCATATAAAATATTCTTCCTAAGTACTTATTATCACTCCGACATTACAGTCAGGCAGTCTTGTAGACTGCTCAGGGGTCCTGTTACAGGGCGATCAGGTAGTGACCACTGAGCTATATAATACACTGGAGTGCTGATTTTGCCGAAAAACTGAAGTCACTGGCCGCCATCTTGCTACTCCCTACTCTCACAGAATCCCATAGGATTTGGTTGCAACAACAAGCAGCTTTCTGGCTGTGTGAAAATATTTCACAGGTAATTCTACAGTCAGTGGATGTACTAACACTATCAACTACTAGGAAATTAGGTGCTGAAATATTTTACATGTTATTCAAATTGAATATATATATATGTATATGTGTATGTGTATATGTATATATGTATATATATGTATACACATATGTAAATATATGTTTTTGTATATTGTTATATATTTATAAATGTTAAACATATATATTTAAATGAATAAAATGCAAAATATTTCAGCACATGACTTTCTCAGTACTTGATATTTTTAGAACATAACATAAAACTATATGGCATTTGACATTTTAAAATTCTTAAGCCCCCCCTGAACATGAGAAAATCCTCGTTATTCGATGCTGTAGCGCACATATTCCCTAGTTACTGGGGGAAAATAGGGAGTACCAATATGGCGGCTGGTGGCTTCAAAGCGACTCGTTCTAACAGCGGGCGATTAGCACTCCAGTGTATGATATAGCTCAGTGGTAGTGACACATTGTAATGTAGTGCAACAAATATCCATTGAGCAGAGTGACTTTGTTGCTCACCAAAGTGCTACTTATACATTTTAACAGATTTTTAAGCGCTTTGTACCACAGAAAAGGGGTCACTAAGCACAAGAAGTACGGTAATCATACATTAGGTGCACTATCAATTTTGGAGAAAATTTAAGGATTTTAAGTGCACTTTATAGTCCGGAAAATATGGTAAGTTGTTTACTTCCCTGCTGTTAACTGCACAGTTTTTCTTATTATTCATTTGTCTGTTTATGTTTTTTATGCACAATTATACATGCTAATTTTGTACGCTTTACATCACCCTACTCAGTTGCACATTTTGTTTAATCTGAGTTTTAATCACAAAACAGTAATTCTTCTTCTCTCGTAAACTTTTCCATTACTTGCTGCTGATACACCAACATTTCTCCCCACTGGAACAATAAAGGATTATTATATTCTATTTATTAATCTGGAAAGGGTTACAAAGCCATTTCTAAGAGTCCAACACTGTGGCCAATAAAACTGAAAACCTTTCTTCAAGAAATGGGCAAGACATGGAACAGTGTTGAACTTTCCCAGGAGTGGCAGGCCTATCAAAATTAATTAAAAATATTGATATTTCATCCAGGAGGAAAGGAGTCAGAACAACATCTAAAGCTCTGCACGGCTTTCTTGTTTCACTTAAGGTCAGCGATCATGATTTAACAATGAGAAAGAGACTGGGAACAATGGCATCTATGAGAGAGTGCAAAGGTCAAAAGCACTGCTGACCAAAAGGAAATTTAGAAAAATTTGAAGTAGGTTTTCTTATTTTGCAATAAAACTAATTTAACAAAACAAATTTAAAGACCAGATATTTAGTCACATAACATTTATTTGTTTATTTCACTTGCTGGAAATATGTGCACATATGATGCTCATTCACATCCAGATTCATCTAGCAGTGACTGGCAGAAAGAAGCGGCACCACTTCTAGCACAGCATTAGTTGATGAGTCACACTCCTGTACTGCATGAATCAGTACGTGCCTTGTTTGCGCTGTCACTGAGTCAAGCTTTGCGAACCTACTGGACACATCTAGTACTGTCACTGAGTCGTGAATCAGTACTATGTACTGCTAAGCCGCTGATTAGTTCAACATGAATGTGAACATGTGCGCCGTGAATGAAGGAACCGCCCTGATTCATGCAGTACACAAATCTTATTGAAAGTGGCGCTGTGTCACTGACTCTCATACTACACCAAGGCTGCGATGGATGGACAGATGTGATTTGGGGTAGATAAGTAATGTCATGGATTTTTTTCCCCAACCTAATCTCAAATTAAATCTTTTTCAAAGTGATAGATTTTTGCTGCAAAAGTTGTATTTAGAGACGTATGTTTGCGTTTTTTCAATGAGCAATGCATCACAAACGAAATGATGTTGATATATGGCAGCGCCCTGTGACTGGGCTGCAAGTTGGATCCCTCTGTTGCTGAGAAGTATGGTTCTGCTTTGTTGACAGCCCGAACGAAGCAGGCAGTAATATTTAGAGACATATTTATTTCATTTTTCAATACAAGTTGAACTATTTTCGGTTGCTAGGTTGTACACATTATACCTATATCTATATCTATGTACATATATATATATATATATATATATATATATATATATATACACACATCTGTATGTAGGTATGTGTGTGTGTGTGTGTGTGTGTGTACATATCAAAACAAAAAACATCTTTGTAAAGTGAGGGTGCCTACTGATCGAAACCTCTTCCTGCTATTCTCTGATATTTTCTAAAGCTCTCTGCGAGTCTTTTGATTATTTGTTTGACTCCACTGTCAGAGATCTTACAAGATGCATCTGACCATGGGTGGTTTATGGAAAAAAAAATGCCTGCAATGGCTCTTACCAATTGTAAAACTCTGAGCAATATTTTCCATATAGTTGATAAACTTTGGTGATGAGAAAACATTTGTATAGGCCATCAGTTAAAATTAAACCATCTGGTATTGATTTGCAGAAAGCAGGATTATTTCTTTCTAAACTTTGAGAAATTTGTTTTCTTGGCTTTTTTTATGCCTTTTTATGCATCATTTTCTTCATGTGTTCAAAACCGCCCTGTACCATTTAATTTCTTTACTAGTGACCTCATTTGTGGACTAATTTGATTGTTTTTTTTTTTGTACGTGTGGTTTACTTGGGAGGTTGGTGACATCTGGTGTGAATTTCATTTCGAGGGGCCCATTAAAATTTAGAGTGAGAATAATATTGATGTGTTAAATGCTTGGTTTTTCCTGTGTATGTACACAGCATTGAACTTTAATCCTGAGATTTTCGACACTGATGAAAATGTCGGACCCTTCATCTAAACGCACACATGAAATATAAAACAGGCGCAGATCAAAAGCAACACACGTACCTCATATATCTGACAGCACTTGATCTTTGACAAAATGCTCCTATTTTTGTCTACCCTCAAACACATTCCTTGATGAGTCAATACATTGGGAAAGATTGCATTGAAACAACAGCTTTAAAATGTTCTCTTGGTTTGCAGATTAGCTAAGGTATGAGTGCACACTTTAGTGAACACTCCAGTGACACGGGAAAGGAAGGTATTATCTATTATCGGTCTGAAAAATGCCATTGAATGTTTGTTTCTAGCTTTTAATAAGATAAAAAAAGATTGACAACCCCAAGGGCAGAAGGTAGAGCATGCTGGGCCCTATTTCTCTGGAAGTGCTTGGATGTCTTAACCCAGCATTTCTGCACCCCAGTCTCACTAATCATCCTAGAGTACAGATCTCACTTGCTTATTCCTCTGTAATCTGCATCTTTCTTTTTTTTTCTGAGTTTTAATTGCAATGAAACACAACATGCACACAGGGCCTTAGATATGCAAAATACCAGCTTGAACTTTGATGCAAATAAAAAAAGCCCTCGCTAACTTTTGTTCTCTTTTGTTCCCCAGGCCATTAAAAATAGCACAGGCTACAAAATATGTTTTTACTCTTCCCTCCATTGTTGTGTAAAAGATAACATCGCTGTAAATCACAGGAAACATTGGTACTCATCTGAGCAGTGGGATAGTATAGTGTTAGAGGACTCCGCTTGGGAGCCTGCTCACAACGTGATTAAAGTACAATGTAGAACAAGCCAGACTGGAGAGAACATTTCACCCAGCTTTGTTTAATTAATCTGTCTTATCATTGTTACATTTGGGGCTTTATCCAAATGCCCTATTAGTTTTACTTTTGCTAATCTTTCTCCCGGACACTTTAGTCCGCGCGGTTTACAAATTATTTCAACCGCTGCTTTCAGCTTTAGAAGGAGGCATAGCTTTCCAATTATTCAACAAGTCCCAGAAAGAGTAGATGATTTATAGATGAGTAAATGCAATGTTTGCCACAAGGAAAAGCTGCTTTCCTAATACATTTCCACTACTCTCTTACCTACTCAGTGACATAGGGAGGCTTGTGTTTACTTTGTCTTTTGAAAGTAACAGTCCTTGTGTTGTTTTATTCGTATGTGGCAGAATAAAACAGGGTTTACTGACCTGGGAAACGCCAGGCTTAATCCACAGCGTTGGCACCTTCGAGCAGCAGCACTTCATTAGTCGAAGCAATTACTTTTGAGCAGTCAGTCTTTCACCTGAGCTCCATGAGCTCAAATGTGTGTAACTAATTGAGAGGATGGGCCTACAACTGAAGAACAAGTCACATTAACCTCTGAGTGATTGCAAGTACTGAAAAAGTTAGTTCCCCTTGAAAAAAATAATAGTTTATTTCCAAGTTTTTTGTTAGAATAATGAAAGACATATTGGTGTGTTTGACAGCATTTAGACATTATTCATTGCATTGTTGTCACATCCACGTTGTACTTTAACATCCTCGTAAACTTAAATACAGTATTTAAATCAATGCTTTAGAGAGCCAAGGACAATAGCAATTCATTTAGGCCATTTTTCATAATGGTACTATACCACTCTGACATACTGATGCAGATTTTGGCTAATTCTGATTTTACTTTTAGAACCATGAATTAACAGCAAACAAATTAATTCCTTGCAGAATACAAAACACATTTATATATTCATGTATATGTATTCATTCAAAATATCCTAATAATATCTAAACGTGTAATGGCACAAAGACAAAATCCGTAACCTGAGCTGTTTTGGAGAAAAGATAAAGGGTTTTACATGAAGCACGTTTTTAAAAAAAAAAATATTCTGCTGGTTATTGATTAGAGGTAGTAGCATTGTATTGTGCAAAGGCACCAACTTTGTGTGAAAGGCAGGTGGAAACTTAGATATTTCTTGCTGCATGTTATGGTAGTCTTCCTGTAGAGGGGTCTCTCTTGGACCTTACTTGACTTGCGTGGGTGTCCACTGCTTTTCATAGATTCTTACACCGGCCTGCTGTGTCACTCATACGCTTGACATTGCAGGCAACTACAAGATATGAACACTTGACCGTGTGAATACCCACAATGTGAACCCTATCAAACTCTGTGAAATGTGTTTCTATTACATTTATGAAGTGCCCTCCATGTCTGATGACCATCACTTCCTGCTTCGACCAACTGTTTGAAGCATTGCGTCATTCTGAATGACATTATGCTCTTTGGTTCCTGTACTAGAGATGGCAGCTGTGGCAAAATGAATCATCAACATACCCATCAGCGGCGTTCATGTGTGCCTATATGAGTGAAAAGTGGACAATTCCTTGTATTTTTTTTTTAACTGCGGCAAGAGTGGCTAACAGTTTTTTTTACAGCAAATGGCCATGTAGCCAAAGGGGAAAAGACATGTAGTAAAGGCTGCCAGGTCAGGAATTGAACCTGGATGCATTGAGAAAGTATAACCCGCTCAAACCCAAGTGCTAAAGAGTGCGTTTCACACATTTGTACATGGATTAAAAACAAAAGCACAAAATAACTGTGCGTGTGTATTTGTAGCTGAGTTAGTGTTGTAGCTTTTAGTTAGTGTTTGTGTATAGTTCACCTATGTTTCTTGCCCTTCTAGTTTCCCACCCTAGTCGCTTTCCCCGCTGCTTGTATTTTTGTTGATTATCTCGCATTTGTGATCCAGCTGATTATAGCCCAGCATATTCAAGTTCCTAGTTTCTGTTCAGTTTTCACTGGATCCTTAGTTAACCATAGTTAACCTTTATTAACATGGTGGTTTATCTGGTCCCCAACCATGCCTGAAGTGCCGTGCGTGTTTTGTTCATTGACATTACTTACCTTTGTAATGGTTCTGCGTCGCCTTCGCTGCGCTGTCCTCGACAACCGCAAATCATAGCAAGGGTTGGGGGGGGGCGGGCAGCGATTAGGGATAGGATGAAGGTATCAATTAGGACTAGATTAGGGTCAAGGTTTTAATCCATACATTTGTTTAGTTTTTGTAATAAGTCCATTAAACGCGACACAGTGTCCAATTGAACTATTGTGTTCTCTGTCAGGCTCTGCTTTACAGACATTTTGTGTGTGTGTGTGTGGGGGGGTGTTGTTCTGATGCATCTCAACAATCTGAGTAGGCTCACATTATTGAGTAAATTGAGTATTCTGTGTTGGAATATTTAATCTCTTGTCCTAGAGACTTCTTCAGTCTGAGGAGTTGAAGGTAAAATCAGCCTTAATAAGGAGTATCTTCACATGGTAGATCAACAAGTTAAATGGTGACAATCACTGGGAAGTAACTCACATGCTACAAAAGGACAAGCAGACCACCAAATGATCATTAGTGCTCTGAGGACCACACATTGTTCCCATGAGGCTGATTTATACTCTCAACTTCACCCTACCAAGGTTCGATTGATAGGCTGATGGTCCTCTTTTACATGTGAGCAACTGTTTTGATGTTCACTGTGTAACTTGTTTGTCCACTATGCAAATGTGCTGCTCTTTAGGCTGAATTTTACATTTATTTTTTCTCAGACTGAGGAAGTGTCTTAGACAAGAGACGAAACGCTTCAACAAAGAAGAACCCATCCAGAGGACCTATTTTTGTTCCTTCTGTTCTCCAGGAGCTGGGCTTGGCCCCTTAGTTCCAGTGTCTTTGATTGGTTCAGCATACCAAGAGATGCTAGATGAATCCATTGTCCCAACTTTATGGGAACAGTCTGGAGAAGGTGTCCCAGGGTGCTAAGCAAGGTCTATAAATGCATGGATGAGAGAGTCCACCCTTTGCAGTTATAACGGCTTCAACTTTTCTGGTAAGGCTGAAGTAAGGTTATGTGAATCTTTGACCATTCTTTCAGAAGTTCATGAGGATTTGTCAAAAATCTCTATGCTAAAGTCCAGTTTGCAACAAGCCATGTAGGAGACACAATAAACATGTGGAAGAAGGGGAAGCCAGAACTGACCATTCCGGCCTGCATGGAAAACATTACACAGCACTTTAAACGTCTTCAATGGGAAATATGACGGTGGTGGTATCACGGTGTAGACATGCTTTCCTTCAGCAAAAACAGTGAAGCTGGTTAAAGTTGATGAGAGGATGGATGGATCTAAGTACAGGACAACACCGCAGAGGCATGTAGACTGGGGGAAATGTTCACCTTTCAAGAGGATGATGACCCAACACATTTAGAGCTGCAGTGGTTTATATCAAAACATGATCATGTGTTAGAATGGCCCAGTCAAAAGCCCAGCTTTTATATAGGAGGTATGTCACTGTAAGAACCAGGTCATTCCTACAATTATAGAAATGAAAACATCTTGATATGTTTTAGCGATATAGATGTTTTACAGTGGAACATGGCCCCCATTGTGCTGAGATTAAAACAGCATGGAACAAACATCTGTAGCAGTTTTAACATCATCCAGTGTGAGGCTTCTGTTTTTTATTTCCTGTCTACCCGTTCGGTAAACACCCATCTCATCTACATAGTTATATCCTCCCAGTGCACCTTTGGTATTATTCTTTATCGCCCAGAATAATAAACTCTTAGCCCCCTTGTTACCAAATTATATTGTTGCTATAAAAGCCTACGGTCGATGCACTTAGCTGCTCGGCCCCCATGTGACGCATTCAGCTGAGCATCGACAATATCACCAACACGCGCGCCTTGGCCTCATCCCTCAGTAAACACATGAACAAATAAATGAACTCCTTATGATCCCATCTGGTCTGTAACCTCTCCGACTAATGCTTTATTTATTAAAAGTAAAGGATTAATTCAGACTAATTAGTTCAGGAACGGCTAAGTCAACAGGTGACTGAATCCCAGAGTTAACTGGCAGACTCGAGGCAAATGAAATGTAGGTCAGTGCTCCTGTTTGCCCTCCTCACTTGATCAGAAACAAACAAACAAACAAAAAAAAAGCTGACTAACAGTCTGCTTTGGGGCTAAGCTTTAGGTAATGTACATCTCCTGTGTACTTCCCAGCTGGGGTATTACTGTGGCTACGGTCGCTACGACGTGCTCTTCAGAGGTTATTTGCATATTTTATGACTGCGGGTGAAAGAGGACAGCAGCCACGAGAGAGAGAGACAGGCGAGCGAGGGAGGAATAAGAGAGAGGCTCTCAGGTGACGCAGGAGAGGGCCCGGCAGGTTAAAAAAACTGCTCCATCCGTAGAAGCCCTAGGATGTGCTGATGGATACCGACCGCACAGCTTGGAGGTAAGTTGTTTTTGACAGTTTGTTTTCTCTAACAGGACACGCGTTCTGCAGCCAGGCCTCCCGTGATGCCGTCTCTTTGGCCTGGCTGTTGTTGTTTTTGTAGCTCGCGCCGGTACTCCTCTGAGGCGGCGCTCAGATTCGGGGGGGCCCGGAGTAGTAGCTGTATGTTTTTTTTTATCTCCCCTCCTGTCTAGACCGGAGAGGGATCAAATAGACTGCCTTGAGAACTGCTTATCACATGTGAAAACTTTTAATAAACTGGTCTGCAGGCTACTGCTGTGGGGGAAAAAAAAAAAAAAAAAAAACAGAGAAAACAGGGAAAATTATGCTCTCACAAACCAAATAATCTGAAAGAATACTGTTTATTGAGCTGTGTGGTTTGTGAACTTTTAAAGCTCACATTCAGACAGCTTGTTTGATGATCGGGAAGTGCTGTGAGCTTTAACCCCCCGTTACGTCCTATATTCCCACGCTAATCATTTACCTCGACTGCTTTAACTGGAAGCGGAGAGGTGTGTATACCTTTGGACTGCATTACGCAGAAGCCGAACGAACGGTTCTTGATTGACACGCAGTAATGATTCACTAAGTGCTAAGATTTAGCCCATAATTTTTTTATCCATCACTTTGATTCATTTCTAATGAGGGAGCAATTAGCAGAAAGATGTGACTGACAGTTTTGCTCCGCATGGCGCAATTTTCTGACACTCAACATATTATTCTCCAGTGAAATTAGCCGCAGCAAACGCCCTGCGGAGCAATGACCCGCTGTAAAATGTACTGTAACATTATAAAAGCATTTTACTGGTATGGGGAGGGACATCTGAGTATGCTTCCTTTTCACTGGATGCTATCTGCTAACCAACAACAACCAGTGAAGGAATATTCCCATTAGGGGGCTTAGACCAGTGGTTCCCGACCTGCATGTGGCTCCTAAGGCCCTCCAAAATATCGTTCAATCATTTTTGTAGAAAATTCTTCTGATTTTAGCAGGATTTAATACAATATCTACATGCCATTTTCATTGGGCCCTCAAACTATGTCCTTTTTTTATTTGTTCAATCAAATTTGAACTATTTCATTGACTAAAACAGAATCTCTTTTTGAATAAAACTTTAGTTTGATATCTTATTAGGTTTTATATTCTTATTTGTGCTAAAAACCAAAATGTGGAATTAAAATCCTGGTTCTGCTGCTTTTGGAGAGGCCCATTAAGTTTAAGTTCTTTTGTCACCTTGTTTGTTTTATTTTGAGTAGTAATTTGTTTATTGTGTGTGTGCGTGTGTGTGATGTGTGTGTGTGTGTGTGTGTGTGTGTGTGTGTGTGTGTGTGTGTGTGTGAGAGAGAGAGAGTGAGTGAGAGAGAGAGAGAGAGAGAGAGAGACACTCACAAACTTGCATACATTTCCTGCTGATTATAATTATCAGTATTTCCTGTGTCCTTTTATTTCCATGTTTGTTTGGGTTCTAACTTTTGTGTTTTTCTTTAGACTTGGGGTTAGTAAGACCCTTTTGTGTCCTGTAAAGATCCCGCATTAATTTGCCGTTGTCCATCAACGCCACAGTTTATGTCCTCGACCAGCTGCACAGCATTCTCATGATTGTATTCACCTGGCTCTCATCTCGCTAATCACCTCCCCATCACAAATAAATCAGTGACTTCCTTCCATCATCTGTTTCCTTCTACGCCTGCTCGGCTATCTTTCTGTTGTTTCCCCTTTTTTTGGGCATTTGTTCATTAGCTCTCCTTTAAAATTGTAAGTTGCAGCTTCAGAATCCCGGTTTCCTGTGTCCGCTTGTTTCCAAATCCATCACCAGACGTGATGAATGTCGGTTCTGTAGCTCAATGCGAATGTTTTCTTGTATGAAAGAAGATCAAAATGGCTCTTCAGCCTGTAAAGGTTACTGAACCCTGGCATAAAGAGATACTCGGTCAGCCACAGTAATCAGTTGGCTTATAAACCATAATCAGCTGGTGGTAAAAGGGCCAAGAAACCGTAGGCTCCGCTTTCTGTTCTTAGCTGACAGGAGTGGGATCTTGTTTGGTCTTCTGCAGCCCATCTCTTTCAACATGTTCACAGGTTATATTCTGCCTACCTTGGTTTTAACAAGTGGCTGTTTGAGCTACTATTGCATCTCTATCGTCTCCAACAAGTCCAGTCTCATTCTCCTCTGACCTTTTACCTCTCATTCAAACATAATCCTTCATATGTGCATTCTCCATTACGTCACATAGAAGTCAACGGGACATTTCCCAGGTGCACTGTGGCGCCAGGTCATGACAGAGAACCCTCCTCTGTTGTCCGTCAGAAATACGGATTGAGTCGATTTGTGATGGATGACGGAGCAAAATGCATCAGTTTCTGAAAACCAGATGAGCCAGACAGGAAATTAGACGAAGGAAGAGCAAAGGGCATCCGGTAATATTTCAAAATAAAGGCGGGAATAAAGATGGGGCTGGGCTGTTTGGATGCATGAACGGATCCGGATGAATTGGATCCTGCGTGGCACGTTTTGCAGTGAACGGAAGGAGCGCACAAGGAACGTAGTAAGTGTGAAGCCAGCTTTAGGAGAAGCATTTGCGTCCACACAACTAGTCAATGAATCCACCCCCCCACCCCCACTTATTTATTTCCTCAAATTTGAACCAGTGTAAACCTGGTAGTTTATGTGTGTGAAAATTATTTTATAATTATGACGCTTGGTGCAATGTATTTCTGCCTTGTTATTGGCTGATTTTGATAATTGTGTTAGGGGTCGTTCACACTTTTCAGCCTTTTCAAAAAAGCACAAAACATACTCTTTTTTTTGTCTGTTTTGTAATGTCTGTAATGTCCATGGCTTGCAAACACGTGTGTTTGTGCAGTCACAGGAACGGGAAACAAACTCTTTCAGTTCATGGTTTTGATAAGACTGGAAATAATAGATATTACCTGCAGTTCATGTTCTGCAGGTAAGTTGTTTTAAATTAAACCTCAAGTGCACACAAACACCCAACAGACTCCAGATTGTCAAGCTACACAAAAAAACGTGATTGAGCCTAGCATCAGCGATCAAACCCAATCATTTGACTCCCTTTTGAAAAGAATAAATGATCATGATGGGAGTTTAAAACATCATTGTACCATCAGCCAAACTTGATCTGTGTTGAGTACCTGTTCAATAACAGTTGCTTTCCATTCTCTCTCACAAAGGCCAAAAAAAAAAAAAAAAATCCCCACTTTGAGTAATTTATTTGTTTTCAAATTTAATGTCGGCACAACACCTTGTCGAGCTCCGTAACACCAGGGAGCAGCGGCATAATTTGGCTGCATTGTCCTCTCAAGAATGGCATAATTCTCAACCTAAACAAGTAATTATGGGTGCGCGCCTGAGTCAGTCTATCGAGAAAATGAATGAGCCCTGCAATAAGGGCTTTTCTTCGTCATGTGCAACACTGTCTGCGGCGCGTACATGCCTATTTGCTGATGAGGAAACTGCCATTCTCTGGATGTGGACTGGAACAGCTAACCAGCGTAATTGCGCTTTGAAAGATATGTGGCAGGTTAGTTGCTTTCACGCCGTTAAATCCATTGTTGCATATTGTATTGTTCTGGCCTCTTAGAGGTGTATTTTACAGTGTGGGGCCCTGTGATCCCTGAATATAAAGGGAGGAAAGGAAAGGAGGCTTATATTGTCGAGGAACTCTCGGCTTTCTTTGCTGAGAATTCAGTTTGTGGCTCCAAAGGAAAATTAAGGCCCATCTTGGGGTCAGTAAACTCTCTCTTACTGACAGCTTGGCAGAAGCATGAGATGTGCCTGAAGGGAGAACAGGGGGGGGGGGGCTGATAGCTTAAGGTGCAGCGCTGCAGTAAAAAAGCCAACGCCACGATACAAAGGAGGTTTTCACAGCTGCCACAGGCGGGTAATTATGCCGCAGAAGCTCAGAGGCTGGAGTGGCCCACAGCGCTGCAGAGCTGAAGGACGTGGCTGTTGATAGGTCACCGGAGGAAAATCGTATCTCGCAGCATTCCTTCTACTGGAGAAGCAGGAAAATACCGAGCGCGCTGGATGTCTGTTGATGTGTTGAAGTAGTAAATCCGCACTCGAAAGTGGAAGAAAGATAAAAGTAATTTGCCAGGAGTTCGTGTCCTCCTCCTAAACTAACACGGTCCAGTCGAGCCAGATGGTAGTACAGCAGCACTGCGGTAACTCTTCCTTTAAGACCGGAGAGTTTGGGTGTTGGTGAAAGTGTCGTGGAAATGTAAGCATGGGGGCGTAACATGTGTCATCCGACAGGAAGCCGAAGGTATCTTTGATTCTCAC
The DNA here is from genome assembly GCF_011125445.2 of Fundulus heteroclitus. Taxonomy (NCBI): domain Eukaryota; kingdom Metazoa; phylum Chordata; class Actinopteri; order Cyprinodontiformes; family Fundulidae; genus Fundulus; species Fundulus heteroclitus. The sequence continues at coordinate 19,331,865 of NC_046374.1, read as the reverse complement.
ATGGTTTACAGGAGTTTATGAAAGACTAGAGTCAAAGTTGAAAATAAAAGGTTGTCTGTTTGATGCAGATGGAAAATAATTGTCTTTTCTCATTAGTAGAGAGTATTTGGAAACCATGCTCGAGATTGTTTTTTTTTTTTTTTTTACCTTTTGGTTTGAGTTGGGTGACAAACTAAGTGTTTATTAATGTTCTTTTTGGTTTACGTTTACCTTTTTACATTTTGATGAGTTTTAGGCTTTTGAAATGTAATGCTTTCACAATTCCTATGGCTACATCCATCGGACAATGTAATGTTTACATGTTTCTTATGATTAGAAGTAACATGAATGTTTTGGACAGAGTCCTATCTTGAATCAGACGCAGATTGTGTGATGGTGATGACAAGCTGGCCTTTAAACCTCAGACGTGGAGCTCATCACCAAAGATAAATCATCAAATTACCGGAGGAAAAATGCAAATAAAGTGATTTGCTAATATAAGAAGGGATTGATTGTTCCAATGTCAATTCTTTAACCATTTGTAGGGTATAAAACATGTTCAGTATGACTAAAAAATATATATAATGTAAACATAAACCCATGAATTATTGGATTTAATTTTTTTTTTCATTGTCCACAGTTTTATAGTCCATTGAGAGACGCCTCTCTCATCTCTTATCAAAAAAATAGTTTTTGATTTCATAAAGATAACTACAACTAAATGAGGTTTGAAAACATTTTGGTTTTGCTGCAGCTGGAGAGAGAATATTTTTTTTTTTTGCTATGCCAGTAAACAAGGCATAAAGAAGTACTTTGATCGGGTTTTTGACAATCATCTGTGGTAAATGAACACTTTCATGACAAAATCCTAAATTAGCATAGGAAGTTTTTTTGACCAAAAATCTGATTGAATTTGACTTTGGAAAGTGCCTTGAGATGACATTTTTCACGTTTTGGTGCTATATCATTAAAATTGAATTGAATTGATTGTTACTATATTTTAAAATGCAGTGTAACGCGAAGAGAATAAGAAGCCAAAGTCCCAGGTATACAAGAGCTTTTGTTGTCTGTGCAAAAAAAAAAAAAGGAAGGTATGTTTCCACTTTTTTGGACGATTGTGTTTTTTTTCTCCTTCTTTTCTGTTAATGTTTAGCTACTTATTTTTTCTATGAAACTGTCTCAAAGTTTGAATGCAAACCCCTAAGATTTTAGCTTGACTTTCTCTCAAAGAGCAAGTTTTTGCCTTTTATTCTCCACTTTGCCACAGTGATGCACGTTGGCACTATAGGAACCTAAACACATCCTTCTCAACTGCCAGTTATGCTGCAGACATGTTTACCTCTTCGGACACACCTTTTCCAGGCTAGAATTTTCTTGTTGCTGTGAAAATTGCATTGATCATAAGCTGGAGGTGGAGGCAGACAAAAGGAGAGGAAAAAAAGACAGATTGAACAAAGAAGCACAAGGACCATTATACCCTTCAGAGGGCCATGGCGACCCATCTTGTAACTGATGTTTGCTGTCATTCTCTGCTGTCCTCTGCTCACATGCTCCAAGACAAATATCTGTTTTTTCTTTCGATCATCCTAGAGGCTGGAATAATGCACTCCGCTGTCTTCATTCCCCAAATGCAAGGCATGCATCATCGCCTATGCTTTCTTTGCTTCTTCTTCTTTTCTCCGCTTTCTTTATTTCAGCTTTACTTTCTCTGACGATACAGTTACATTTTCACACAAGTGCCAAATGACATCCGTTTTATATACCGCATTTTCCGGACTATAAGTCGCAGTGTTTTTCATAGTTTGGCTGGGGGTGCGACTTATCGTCTGGAGCGACTTATGTGTGAAATTATTACACATTTTTACCGGTATATCATTACACCTGTTATTTTCACACCAAACCGCAAGAGGGCGCTCTAGGCCTGTGTTGAATCAGACGTAAGCGACGTAGAAGCGGAAGTGCCTCATCTTCTACCTCCGGAGTTAACGGAGTTATTTGAAAGTGACACAGAGGATGAAGATTTCACTGGATTTTAGTTATTTGGAGTGACTCGGGCGCTTTGGTTTACTTCTTCGCATGTTATTTATGCTATAGTTGTCTGAATAGCTTTTATTATGTTATGTTAACATACCAGGCACATTCTCAGTTGTGTCATGTAGCGTAAGCTAACCGTACAATTATTCAGCCTGTTGTTGCCTCCGTTCTATTTTTTATTTAAAATTGCCTTTCAAGAAGACATGTTTGTTCTTGATGTTGGATATTATCAAATAAATTTCCCCCAAAAATACGACTTATACTCCAGTGCGACTTATATATGTTTTTTCCTCTTTATTATGCATTTTATGGCTGGTGCGGCTTGTACTCCAGAGCGATTTATAGTCCGGAAAATACGGTGTGTATATATATATATATATATATATATATATATATATATATATATATATATATATATATATGAGACTTTTTTTGAAAGAGGTATAACAGAACTTACTACTTTGTGTTTGAAGAAGATTAAAATGAAGCACTGTGAAACTCATCATGTATATTCTTTTTCTTTCCACACTATCACAATGATGCCCTCTTCTGACTGGAGACAAGTCCTCGAATTGGGCTACTCCTCCAACTCTCACCCACACACACACACACACGTCGCAAACCTGGATAAAAAATATTTTTTTTTGAGACATAAGCACGTCTTAGGTACACATTTTTTGTCGTTGTTGTTTTTTGACACGTGGCTGGGGCAAGTTCCCAGAGAAGTTGTTTACCCTTCACGGCTGACGTGATTTCTGAGTGGAGGCGGTGCCGAGCTGTTCCCATCTTGTCCGTTGCATGTTTCAAACGATGAGCCTTGAAAACTCTGCGGGAGAACGCGGCACTTGCTCAGCTATATACAAGAGGTTGATGGAATCGAGTTTTCATGCATGTACGAAGCCTTGGTTTAATGACCCAGGCTGTTTTTGTATTTTTTTTGTTCCCCTTGTATGGCTCTGTAACCATCTCCTTGAGAAGAGAAAGAAATGCAGGAACTGAGGGGCAGGATCAGATAATAAACACTACAAATAAAACTGCTCTGATGGAAGGGAATTGGATTTCGCTGCCTCTGGTGACTGTTAAAGTATGGGTTTTGGACAAGCAGTAAAGGAATGATTCAGTTCAACTGGCATTGACTCATTTGGCGTTAGCCAACTCTCAAAAAGAGGTTCATCTCATTGTAGGGTGCGTATCTAATCAGCGCCTTGATGAAAACACTGGTTCTGATCATGGTACTGTGGACCTGGCCTCTGGGGCACCATGGACAGAACAACATTTTAAGCAAGATCAAGCTTCCTGGTTTTATTTGCATGTCCGTTGCCATGTTGTGCAAATCCTCAGTGGGAGCTGACGCCGGTGAAATTTGTCCCTGATTCAGAGCTAATGATGCTGTGCAAATTAAAGACAGACTGAGAAGTCGTTTTTAGGAATCTGGAACTCAATTTATCAAGTGTATTTCAAAGATATAGACTGCTTAGATTGGTCTGTCTGTCTGACAAATTTTTTTTTTTTCAGCTTTTAATGTCTTTGCTAACCTGGGTCTTTCTGCATGGAGTTTGCATGTTCTCCCTGTGCATGCGTGGGTTCTCTCCGGGTACTCCGACTTCCTCCCACAGTCCAAAAACATGACTGTTAGGTTAATTGGCCTCTCTAAATTGTCCTTAGGTGTGAGTGTGTGCGAGAATGGGTGTTTGTCCTGTTTGTCTCTGTGTTGCCCTGCGATAGACTGGCGACCTGTCCAGGGTGTACCCCGCCTCTCGCCGCTGGTTCCTATCTCCACAGCTGGAGATAGGAACCAGCACCCCCCGCGACCCCACAAGTGATAGACGTGTTAGAAAATGGATGGATGGATGTTTCTGCTAAGTTGCATTATGAAGTGCTTTTTTTCTTTTTTACAAATTGTGCTCCATGGGTTTAGCTTTGGTGTTTTGCAAAGTAGAACAAGGCGGGCTTTGAGGCATCCATTGAAAATAACGTACTGCCCTCAAAGACGAGCAGCATTCCTGTGTCAATATCCTGCAACCAGCACGCTGAGGGAAGTCAGTGGGAAGACACTCACTTGTGGAATAAAGGTCATATTTGATGTAGCCGCATAAAAACGGCACAGCAGACATATTTGTTTATTAGCTGTATAATCAGGGTTGAGCACCTCATAAAGTATGCAATAAATATTTAACATCAGTCTTTTGTTACTATGAAAAGTGAGGACGCTGATGCTCCCTTTTTCCACTTTTATTGTTCTCTATAGTCTTTAATAAACTGAATAATTGACAGAGTTGAGGAGACAAAAGTCACCGAGACGCAGACTGTGCTGTTGTTTCAAGGGAAAGAAAACTCCTTTTCTCGTATTATATGTCGTATTATCTTTCAAATCCATGGTGTTTGTTGAAAAATTCTTGTGCTGTGGAGGCAAACTGTGTAATCTCCACATGCTGAGACGTTGGCCGTCCTGAGATTTGCTGAGCGTAGGTGATAATAATTCTTCGAACAGGTGCTGCACCGCAAGCCCCAAGGCTTGGGGAAGTGAGTGATTAGTGGCATTCCCCCAAGATGCATTGCTCCTCTGTATTAAAACCAAACTCTGCCTTTTTTATTCCCTCCAGGGTTTAGTAAGTGGGCCAGTTGCCATCGCGACGCATTGGCAAGATATTGCCAGAAAAAGCCATAATGGGTCTCCTGACGCAGTTCTCTCTGCTCCTGTGGAAGAACTTCACTCTTCGGAAGAGACAAAAGGTACACTTGTGTTCACCAGCCGCCTTTTTTTTCTTTTCTTTTTTTTTTTTCTTTTTCTCTGCAAATCAATGTTTATCTGCCAGAATTGGTCAGCAATAGGGTGAAAATGATGATGTGGTCCAAGACTCGTGTTATCAAGGACAGCTAAGTTATTCATGGAGAGGAATGGTAATGGGCAGGGATTTACAACAAAAATTGTCTCCTATAGAAGTAAGCTATCTTTAACTCGCTCTCTGGAGAACGAGAACAATCTTATCTTAATGCCAGCCAATTCAGAGTGTCACCTTCAATTTCTGATGATCTATCTCTTCTACCCGTTATGTCACATTGCCTGTATTTTACTTCTTACAAAGCCAGTGTTAGGCCCGGTGGAAATGGATAGGGACTTTAAAAGGCTTTGTTTGAAGGGCAGAAAGTCTTTCTTCTCTGAGATCAGACCTGCTACCTAAAAGGAGGGGTTCTAAAAAAAATTATCAACAGAAACTTGGCAGTTTTTAATTAACTTTTTACCAATACTACAACATCTTTTCTAAAGTTTTCTTTGATGGCAGTACGTTCCTACAAACATGAATTACCGCAATTGCTGTGATGACGTTAATAATCTGTGGCGCTGCGGCAGGATATGAATAGCTCTAATTGTTCATTCGTCGGTTGACAGTTTTACCGCTTTGCATGCTGTAGTTTGAGTGTTTGCACTTTAAAAAGTCACAATATGACACCTTTAAAGATTTGAATGTTCCAGCTAATGTTACTTCATTTGCTTCAAAATGCTTTAAGTAAAACTCCATCTGCCACGCAGATTTTCTGAGGCTATTATGGGAATGTTTTGTGCTCAAAGGCATCTCACAAAGAAGCACATTGAAGATTTATGTCACGGAAAAAAGTTACTTATACAATTGTTTTAATGTAATTAAAATGTGACACGTTTTTATTTTCTGCACTCTGATTTAAAAAAGCTTGATTAAAAAAAGAGTTTTTTTGGTTCTAGGTGGTATCTTGAATGCTGAAGATAAGTAACTAAAAAACTTACTCAGATGTTCTAACCAGAGGGTGAAATTCATATTTAATTAACAGTCCAGCTAATCTTTAATTTCTTTAAAAAAAAAAACAAAAAAAAGGGTGTGGGGGGCATGTCTATCTACACAAGAGTTAAGCTATATTGACTCATTATCTTCATGACCTAGCTACTCTTGCTGAGTTAATTTGATACGTTTCATGTTCACAGATTTGCTATTAGACCAAATTAATCTTTATTGTAAATAGGAAGTGACAAACCAAAACAGAAAGCTATGTAAACAATTCCAAACATTTTTTGTCATAAACTTTGAGCAGAATACAGAAAAGTACTTCAAAAATATCTGAATTACAGCAAATAGATTAGATAGGCAAAGTGGGTACCAAGCCTCTCCCTTATTCATGCAAACTGATGTGAGCTCAGTCGCATTGATCCACGGCCAATGTTTAGCCCACCTGTTTTTAAGATCAATCAGAAAGTGAAACATTGTCCAAATGATGATTTGTAGCATGTCCTGGATTTTATTATAATTTTTTTTTAAATTGATGCACCTAAAGTGACCTAACAAAGGGAAATGGTTTATTTTAGTTCTAGGTTCATGTCTGGGCACTAAAGATGAAGCCTGTAACCAGCTACCAAAAGAAAAGGGGTAGACATCTAATTTCTGAATTTCAGGTATAAAATATCAAGGTGGTTGTAGATTTTATTGGAAAATATTACAGAGTAAAAAATGGTTCATTTTGTAGAAATTCATCAGTGCAACGAGAAAAAAAATCTATTACTCAAATTCACAAATAAAACATGCCATCTTGACAAGTTAACAGATAACGAGATGTTACAACAGCCCTTGAGGTATCCAGGTAGGTAGTCGAGGAATCTAGGGAGACTTACTTGGCTGTTCAGCTGGGTATTATTGTCATGCAGAGCTGGAGAGTGTTGTTTGATTTATTTGCATGGGGTGATGGCAGGACTCATGCATACAAACTCATTTTGTCAGGATGCTCCTGACCTTTTATTAAACCTGAGTTTAATAAAATATAAAAAAAGTAAATTAAGTAAGGACTAAAAAGTATGTTTTGATAGAAATGCTGAAGGCAAAGTTGCATTCTTACAGTTTTGTGGCTTGCCTGAATCCATCAGCTTAGCGGGGAAAAAACTGTTGGCTACTCTTTCCATTTGGGAAGAAAACACGGGATGCTTTTCCCCAACGATATACAAGTAGACACTGCTGGCTTTATGCTGCAGACCGGGGGATATTTAGCCAACGTCAAAATGAAATATTATTGTTAGGCAAAACCAGTGGGAGTTAGTAAGGACAATGGTGCTTGTGGAGGGCTTTTGGAGGTTAATGACCAATTATATGAATGCCTCACCAAGCATTTTAGGATTTTATAACAGGCATGAAACTGATTTTTTATGGTCCAGTATTCAGCATAATTTCTTAGGAGGAGATTATCTATTCACAAAGACTCTGGTGTCCGACGGCAAAGCGCCTGGGGAGCCAGACACTGAGAAAGTCTCAGGGATCTGCGTTCACTGTCCGTTTGGAATGCATTATGCTCTCAGCTGAGTCGCAGTGACACACAGGCTAGATGGAATCAGAAACCTGAAACAGAGAGCGAACTCGTTGTCTTTATAACTCAATAAACACACACTCTCGCTCGTAGTTTAGCCAATTTTCGACGGTATTCAGAATATTACCACATTTTTGTACCTCAGCTACTTTTGGTTTATTATTTCCAGGAACAACATAAGGAGGAGTGGTGGCTTAGTGGTTAGGGAGGGGGGTGCTTACGTCCTGGAGAGGCTGCATTCGCACATACTGCTACTCCGGGTCCCTGAGCAAGAGCGTTAGCCCCAGAACGCTCGCCGGGCTCCACGCAGTGGCAGCCCACTGCTTCACAAGGCATCCATTAAATGAAGAGGAGAAACTTTGTTGGAATGGCAAATGTTGCAATGTCAAATGAAGATAACAATAATTATATTATTATTATGCGATGCAATCATCTGATTGGTTTAACCAAGTCGCTTCACCTGTGTATTTGTAGGCAGAACAGGTTGGCTGAGGTTAGAGCTAAGAGGATGATTACACAGGACAGGGGGATGGGTGTGCTCTGATGTTGCAAGGGATATATAAAACACCAGAAAAAAAGGTTCATCGTGAACTGAATCATTCTATTGTTTCAATTGAAGCTGATCTAATTCGCATGCACCCTAGGCTTCACAACCATGCACACCACACCTAAGGGTAGTTTAGAGGCATCAATGAACCTAACAGTGATGTTCTTGGTCTATGGGAGTAACAGGAGCACCCGGTGAGAACCCTCGCACACAGGGAAAAGATGCAAACTCCATGCAGAAAGATCCTAGGTCGAACCCAGGACCTTCTTGCTTTAAGGCAACAGTGCTACCAACTGCGCCACTGTGCAGTGTTTAGTCAACCACAGGTAGAGGCAAGCAGCTAAGGAGTCGGAAAAAAACTATCAACTTGTCTGACCTTAGCTTGCATTCAGCCATTTAAAACTAAACAATCCCCAATTAGAGTATACAAACGTTATACTTTATACTTTAAGCATACAGCATCCAAACACTGAAAGTGAGCCTCAGCTACTCATTGACGCATGTTGTGATAATCATCTGTAACAATATCATGTTTCCGGTGTGTCAGGGCATAAATACACAACAAGCCGCTTCTCAGCTGACGTAAAAGAAGGCTGTCAGATGTTTGTCTTACTCACAAGAAAGGCAGGCTTAGCCATTAAGAATATGTTTTCCTGAAGAAGCATCGCCCATCACTCATTAACCTTTAATGAATGGACGAACTGCGTTAAAGGCACTGTTGACAAGCTTGAGCATCATGCCTGTTAATCAGCCTTAGTGCAAAAAAAAATGTGCCTGCTACTATCAGCTTGTTATATATAACTCCACCCAGATCAGAACAGAAACAAGATATATTGTGCACAAGCTTAACTTCTAACCTACTTCTACTGAATTTTTAGGTAGCCTATCATTCCTTAATCTTTTGATAAATTTTGAGAACAGGTAACATTATTGCAACAGAAAAAATAAATCTCAATGTTTTAGTAGCACTAGGAAAATTAACATTATTATATTCTGCTTTATTTCTGGTTTGCTTCTCTTTCTGGCTTCCATGTTAGAAGGCTGCTGCTCTTTTGCCAAGATAAAATACCAAATGCTGCACTCTGTGCTAGAGCGCAGCATTTGGAGCTAGCCAGGAAGTAAACACTGGCTACACACTGCACCAAAGTAGTTTTGGACCGTACCTGTAGGATTGAAAGGACAAAAAAACATGACTCCAACAGGACTGATTGTTGATAGGGAATGTTACGTCCATCCCAGGTTACAAATAAGAATGATTTAGGTTGATTTTACTGTAAATATTTTACTTATAGCCCCTTTAAAGGCTTTGGGGTAGTCGGACTTGATAAAACGTTATACAAGCCATTTAACATTTACCACTTCCATTGCTTGTGTAAAAGAAAAATTGTGATAGCTTGAAATCAAGGTATTTTTATTTAAGGTAAAAAGAATAACCCATTCATGCTTTGTAAGTGTGACAAAAGAGCAGTAGCCTTTTTTTCAGCCAGCTGGCTGGCAGTGTGCAGCTACTGTTTATTCTAATGCCACATTGTGTACGGCGACAGAAAACTGTGACCAGCACTTTCCTTGACATCCCTGTGAATGGGCCACGTGTTATCCGTAGTCATGTGAAACTTGTTGAGGCTAACTGTGATATAACACACCCCAGCCAGTTCTACTTTGGCATTCTGAGAAAAAATATTAATCCAACACAAACATATATATATATATATATATATATATATATATATATATATATATATATATATATATATATATATAGTTGTTTCGTCCTAGGATCTGTCTCATCTCGCCTTTTCACACTTGAAACAGCTAATCAATTTGAACATTAAGTGTGTGGGGTCCTGAGGGGAAAATATGAAAAAGGTAGCGCTTTGAGGTCAACATTTGTGCTTTGTTGGTTTGTCTTCCCTGCTGTTGAAATAAAAACCTGACATGCCCCTTGGGACTCTGCCTGCAAGGTGGTGAGAAGTGGTTGTATTAACGCAAAGAAGTGGTTGACACTCTGTTTTTTTTTTTTCAGCAGAGGATTGAGTGTGGCAAGGAGATGATAAGGAGTGTGTGATAGCTTCAGTTTAGGGAGTTACCAGCAGAAACTGCTCTCTCAATCTTGTGCTTAGAGTAATGGCTGGAGTAAACTGAGGCATGCTGATGTAGAGTCATGAACTCGGCTCCAACTTCAACATTTTGTGGAAAAGATTCTGTTATACAAAATTGCATAACATGTTATACAACATAACATTGTTGTGCTGTTAAAAGGCATTGAGTATGTTCTTGTGTGTATAAATGGTAAAAAAATACCATGATTCCATGACTTTTTTTAAATTTTTTTAAGTAAAAAAAAATCCATCTGAAAAGAAACCCCTTTTCTGTGCACAGACCACACTGTAACAGATGTTATCGGACAGACAGGTTTCTTTTTTGCTAGTTAGCCTTCCTGGATTTGCTCCCCTTCTTATGTCTACATGGCTCTGGTCCTGCCGGTAAACGACCAGATTTTCCAGAATTGTCAAGTTTTACAGCAACTTTGTGGCTCAGTTTCTGTTTGACTTTTCAAAAAGGTTCAATGTACTGTGAGAACTTTCGTGTTGCTTTGTGGGGATTTGTTGCTGATTGATGGCAAAGCAAATTAATGTTGTTTTTGTTGCAGGTGCGGCTGGTTGTAGAGTTGCTGTGGCCTCTGTTTCTCTTCTTCATACTGGTGGGGGTGAGGTCTACCAATAAGCCAATTTTCAAAGGGCAATGTAAGTATGAGACAAGAGTTTTTCAGCAGATACAATAGTCTGGTATTTTTTGTTCCCTTGCAGTTTTTATTTGAAACTGTTAGACACACACACGCACACACACACACACACATATATATATATATATATATATATCATCACTAAGGGGAAAACATATTTCTTGCATGGATGCAAATATGGAACACATGATACTGCATTCATGGAAATGAGATGAGAACATTTTTGCATACTGTTTGGGTAGATTACGCGTTCATATTTTTGGTGGTTCAAAAGTTAGGAGCTGTGTTTTAAATAATAAGCATAGAATATTTCAGTGCACATTTCAATAGTTCGTGTTTTGTGGTTTTTATGCTTGTCTAACGCTAAGGTTACTGGATGGATTTTAACAACTTTCTGGTCCTTGTAAAACCAAAGAAAGGGCTGTGACATCTTTCTTGGCACAAAGTCCCAGTGCTGATTGATTTCCGCCAGGGCTACACCTTGTCAATCCTTTTTGTGAAATTTAGCGACAATGGTCTCTGTTTTGGGAATAGGCCACCCATATTGACACCCAAGGCTCAGTCAAAAAAGCATTATTTAGATAGTGATAATAAGTTTTGAAGCCCATGTAATTTTTAGTGTTGCTAGCAGCTACCTATTAGCCAGTTATTCCCACAGTGCCTTTACATTTCTTGAATCTTGTCCTTTTTTAATTTGCCCTGCTTTTCCTCCAATAGGATGTCACATAAATAATTTGAGTGTGGGGAGGCTTCTTTAAAGCTTTTGTAAGCTAGCATTATCAGGTGGCCTAATGAGCATTAGCCAAACCTGTCAGCACAGCGATGAACCCTACTTTTATTGGTCAAACTGATAGTCTAAAACATTTAGGATGTCAAGTTTAAAGCGATCATCTTCACATTGGTGAGTCATAGTAATGTGATTGTAGCGCATTTTTAAAATCACAATCTGGGTTTTGCATCACTGTGACCACAGTTGTTATAACGTTTTCATTTCAGGACATACCTCTTTTTAACTCAAAACTTTACCCGCCAGTAAGGTATGATCAAAAACGGTGTATTAATTTCTCTGTTTATTACTTTAGGTCACTACCCAAACAAAGCAATGCCATCTGCTGGCGTGCTGCCCTGGCTTCAAGGCATTATGTGTAACATCGAAAACCCCTGTTTGAACCACCCAACGCCAGGGGAGACGCCAGGCCAAGTTAATAACTTCAACAACTCCATGTATGCTTTGGCATTACACAAAACCTTGTTTCTTCATTACATTGTTAGTGTTTATGTCAACAGTTTGTGATCTTATCTCTTTTTTTTAATGTGCCAGAATTGCTGGGATGTTGATAGAGCTACAGTCTGTCTTGGCAGACAGATCTGTTCTCAGTGAGGGTGGAGGTGCTGGCAGATGATGTCAACCAGTGGACGTCCGTCCTGTCTGAGGTTGACTCTGCTAAAGGTAATCAGACAGGTAAGCATGGTAGCAATTTACAGTCTTAGTAGAGTCGTTACAGCCATATTTTGGGTTTGTGCATTTATTTTCTGTTTGATGTAATACCTGAAGACCACAGTAGTTGGTACCTTATAGAAAAGCAGGTAATCTTTGGAAAGATGTGCTGATGATGGCAAAAGCACCCAGTTTTTGACCTTTGTTAGTATTGTTGGTTGTAGCATTGTGGCAATCATGTGAGCAGTTTGTTTTGCACAACAAGTTACAATGGTTTGTTACAAGGGTTTGCGCCATTTAATCGCATTCATGTTAAGAGCGTGAGAGCAATAAAATGTTATGAAACCGTTCATTCAGTGGAGCCAGAAAACAGCGCATCACTTAAAGGTTCCCCAAGTCCCTTTTTGAATAACTGCACATGCGCAAGACCGCGCTCTTCCACTCCTCAGGGGGATCGCATGAAAATATCTCCCAAATCCACTCTGATCTTATTTCTTTGAAATGAGGCCTTCCTCTTTTACCCACAAACTTCTATGCGGTTCGCTTCTTGTGACTCTCGGCCATGTTCAAAATATACTGTGAGAGCAGCGGAGCCACAACGAATGGCTTACACCGAAGCTAACTGCTAAGCTAACCAGATAGATAATGGTATAAAACATTGTTTTGGCTTACAAGTCATAGCTTAGAAAAGGCATTTATGTTACGTGGAGGAGAGCAGGATTTTGTGGGTGAAAGGTCAAATTTGGTGTTTTCATGGTCACTACACGATGCCATAGTAAAAAAAGAAAAAAG